>NC_143576.1:264549454-265272325 GCF_048544385.1 Mastigoproctus giganteus | reverse complement strand
ATTTTTTTTTATTTATTAACACACAACTGTATATACATTCTCAAGATATCTTAATCAATTTATATACAATATTAATCAATTTATATACAATATTAATCAATTTATATACAATATTAATCAATTTATATACAATATTAATCAATTTATATACAATATTAATCAATTTATATACAATATTTATATACAGATTTTATATACAAGCTCTTAGATATACTGTAGTCTTTCTGTACATTGATTGTGTGTGTCCTGATATGAAGGGTGGCTCCTAGACACAAGCCCATCTCCACCTTTTACTCCTGAGAAAGCTCAGAACGTCTGCAAAACAGGCCTGAAAAAAAGAGCATTATGTCAGGCCATTTCGCCACCAGGGATTAATTAACACCTGGATCCACCATTCTCTATGTGTGCTGTAATGCACAAATCCTGCACCTACCGGAAGTAGTGCTATACTGGTAGGTGCCAGCAATCCCGCCCCCAAGGCTGCCCAAACTTGGAGGCCAGCGAAAAAAAAAAATAATAAATAAATAAAAAAAAATAAATAAAATAAAAATTTTCCAACTAAGAACAATGTACACTTGTTGAACAAAAGCAACATTATACGATTATCTACATGTAAATAGCAAATACATACACTTAGAGTGACATTAACTTAACACTTAGAAACATTAACATTAACATTATCTCCACTTTAGAGTCCATCCACAAATGCAAGCCTGCAATTGGGTGTCCAGGAGCAGAAGATCATCTCGCTGTAACAAGAAACATCCTATAAAGATGACATTACACGAAGTGTTCTGTCGTCAAATGTGCAGCACTTCCCTTAATTGGTATCCTGCAATAGATTTCTTAGCTCCTGTCTTCTTTTAAAAACTTTGGCCGAGAATTCCTGAAGCAAAGCAAAGATGTCCCACCTCTGAACCAAGAGAGGTAAATTATTCTCCGTGAGGTTTGGCAACCTATTTAGTAATTCCTGCCTGTCTGAAGTATACAGTCCGCATTCAAGGATGACATGTCTCCAAGATTCCACCTCACCGCATGAACAGTAGGGGTCAGGTTCTAATCCTCTTTCAAATAGTTTGGCCCTTAAGCCATGTCCAGTGATTAAGTAACTCGTTGTCATGGTGGGAGCAAACCAAGACGACACCCTCCTGTGCATTGCAAAGCTTACGGCTGGAATGAAGTCTCTTGTAATGGTTCCATACTCACTCAAATCCCAACGTTGCTGCCAGCAATTCACAAGCTCGCCCCAAATTCTACGTTTTTCCTCCTTTATGTTGTTATTTGGATTAGAGGTGATATTCAATATTTGTAACGCCCTTCCCTTCTTTAAGTTATATACAATACCTCGGAAAATAATGTGTAAATCCAAGGGGATGGTACGTGCAATAACCTGTAAGGCATTTGTCGACACTGTCCTTGGAGCGCGTATTACTGTAAGCAACATTGTACGTTGCAGGGACAGAAGCTTGGCTTTAGTTGTAACCTTGGTAGCAGCCGCAAACCAAATACTAGCACCATAATCTACAATGGGAAGAAATATCGTCTTGTAGTACAATACCAGAGTTTTTTTGGATAAACCCCATTCCTTGCGGGAAATTCTAACAACTGCAGCTACGAACTTTTTGATTTTTTCATTGATTTTAGTGACATGTACATGAAACCTGAGACGATCATCTAAAGTTAAACCCAAATACTTGGTGTTCTGTACATATGGAATTTGAGTACCATATAGGGTTACCTTTGGCGGCCTTCCATAATCGAAGTGGTGTTTAAACACCATGAAATTGGTCTTGGTGACAGAAATCTTTAGTTTATTCAAACCCGCCTATGCCACTAAATTATTCAAAACTGACTGAATTTTTTGTTCGAGAATTTGTATTGATCCTCCCTGCACCGCCACCACCAAGTCATCTGCATATGCAACTTTGATGAACTCATCGCTATCCTTCGTGAGCCACTGGTCTAGCACTGCATTCCAAAAGAGAGGTCCCAAGACTGAACCCTGAGGGCATCCTCTTGAAACGGTAGCCGTGTATGATAAATGCTTTGCACACACTCTAATTTGTCGATCCTTAAAGTAAGATCTGAGGACTCTGAACAGGTAGTCATCACACTTTGCCAGTTGCAGTGACCTGAGAGCACTCTCCCACCAAAGGGAATCGAAAGCGCCCTCAAAGTCAATAAAAACAGCAAGAACATATTTGCTGTTTGCCTCCTGAATGTAAGTCAGCAGGGTTGAGATTGCGTCCTCAGTGGAACGTCCTTTTTTGAATCCAAACTGGCAATCAGAGGAGAGTTTATGTTCTGTAAATAATTTAAAAATCCTTGGGGCAATCATCCTTTCAAATAATTTGCCAAGATTTGCCAATAAAGAGATTGGCCTGTATGCTCTGGGGTTTGTTTTTGGCTTTCCCGGTTTATGCAAGATTTTTAAGAGCGCAAGCTTCCATTCGAGAGGGAAAAGCCCTTCTAGCAAGCATTTATTAAATAAATTTAATAAAATCTCAGGGAAGAATTCATAAAATTTTTCGATTACTTGATTCTCAATGAGGTCAATGCCAGGACATTTTTTATGGTTCAATTTAGCTACTGCAGCACCTAGCTCAAGCATATTAAAAATGGCAGTTTCGGTTGTCCCCTTATATTCACGATTACTGCGTCTAATTTCCGCTTGATCAGGGCTGTCCATAAACGGCAAATCTTCCGGAAATAGGCTACTCACTATCCCTTCGACTGTAGATTCCCAGTCCGAAGTTTCTTGATTCTCTCTAATTATCGTGTTGTAAATTTCACCACACAAAAGTTTATTTCTTGAAAGCTTATAGATTATACCCCAAGCGTCAGCATTTCCTGTTTCCTTCACCAGACGTTGCCAACAATTTTGCCTGCCCTACAGGTACTAACAAGCTGCCTCCCCTTGGACCTCCACATTGCTTTTATCGGACTCTCCTATGCTATTAAGAAGAATAAGGAAGCTGAATTCCTCGCTATTCAAGCCCGTACCAATACCGACATCAAACAGGAACATAAACGTGTATGGCTAGAATTGATAAACCTATGGCAAACCCGCTGGAATAACTCCACAACTGGTGCAACAACTAAACTTTTCCTTCCTGAGGTAACCTACATCAAGGAACAACGTTCCACTTGGTTCTTCCCTAACGTCTATGGTTCCTTCCTATTAACCGGCCACGGGTCCTTCAAGAGAACCACGTGATGCACTCACGCAATGTATATCTAGATCTAAGAATGCAACTACTCCTAGACCTCCACACTACATCACTTCGACCAGAAACCAATAACCAAGTTATTGGTTTCTGGTCAGTGCACGGAAGGCATCTAACGATGCCTTCCGTGCACTGACCAGTTATGCCAACGAGGTCTTTCGTCGTCGTTGGCATCACCTGCAACTCCCGAACACTACTCCTGGATAACCTCCTCTACACAGCAACTGATACCCAGCATCGAAAACTTCCAGACATGAAACTGAAACCTGTGGTAGCCCTGTCGACGCTACTCAGTGATTCTCCATTGTGACGATCCCGGACTCTTTAATTTCAACTTTACCTGCCTGTTCTCTTCTCCCTACCGACAGTCCTTCTCCAGGACTCCCACAACTGCACCTAGCACTCTTCCTGCTCCTTCTCGCCTGGGGCAATAACGCCAAATTTGCTGGTGCGCGCTAAAACCCTAGAGCAACACCAACAGGCTATGGATGTATCTTTGACCTTTAACCTTCTCTCACGTAGCCTACGCTCTGTCATCCCCCGCTGTCTTCCACTTTCCTGTCTCTTCTCTGTTCTTTCCTTGGTCTCTCCCCACCCTCGCTCCTGCAGGAGTGTGGACGGCCCGTCAGATGTATTTTAACTCCGTGGTCCGGCGTCTCCTGCCAGTGGACGGATGCTGGGAGGCTCCTTCCTGGTGACCGCGCCTCCCAGTAACGAGGAGGCCAGTCAAACAGCACACTACACTCACAACCCTTGATTCCATACATAGAATCATGCTACTCACTGCTACTCGTGCCTGCAGCACAGTGAGCACACACGCTCTGCAAGTCATCGCAGGAACCCTCCCCTTAGACCTAGGGGTAGTGAGAAGAGGCATCCTCCATGAGCTCGCTAAAGGCAATGCTTGTACACACCTTGACTTCAACGGAGATCCAGGAAATAACCGCATTGCGGAAAAAAGAAGACTCCAGACCCACTTGCTGCAGGCGTGGCAGGCACGATGGGATGTCTCCATTAAAGGTCGGATTACAAATAAATTCTTTCCAAATATACATAGATTCCAACCTAAATTACCAACCTGGTATGCACCTGGTCTGTTTGTGACGTACCTACTCACAGGACATGGTGCCTTAAACGCCAAACTAACAACTCTGGGAATAATTGAAAATCCAAACTGCACTTGTGGCATTCCAGAAACTTGGTCGCATCTAATGTATGACTGCCATCAATACGACGACATCCGCTGCCAGCTGGTGACAAGACTACAACATTCACCTAAGGATCAGGAGCAATTCATTCTGGACGATAAAGGACCATACATGGCATTCACCGAATTTGCACAGAAACTGTTTAACAGACGCCGAGCCACACTAGCCCAACAAGCAAATAACAACACAACTGGAAACTAAATGGGACAAGCCATTCCCACAACAAATTCAATACCTCCAATGAGAATAAAAGGACATGGCCTACAACTCTGCGACTGACTGAACCCTGAATCTGTAAAAGCCAACATGGACCTGAACCATGCAGCTTCACTGCCATCAAGACTCGTTGGGGACCAGAATCGAGCACCTGACTCGATTCCTTTCCAAACCTACCACGGCGGGGCGGAGACTCCTTGTGTCCCCTCGCCGAACCCCCCCCCCCCTTTCCTCTCTGGTGAGGCATGGGCATGCCTCACTGACCAACTGGGGGCATCTTCTCTATCGCTCCCATATTTCTATCTTTACCCCCCAGTCTTCTGTCTCCCCTCCTACTCTATCTATATACAATGCGAACGCCCTACACACTAAATTTAACAACACTCAAAATAATCTTCGCCCAGTCTCGGCCTATCCATCTATGTAATATCAAACCCCCCAGCGGTGTGTATAGGCATACAACATATGGTGTATGCAGACAAGTGAAATGAGTATATACATGTGCATATACATACATATTATGATTTTTTTTTTTTTTTTTTTTTTTTAAAGGTCCTAGCCGCCGAAATCTCAGGAAACTAAGCGGCAGGACCTGCCAGAGTAACTAAGTCTACTGGGTTCCTGGTCTGCCTCCACGGGGCGAAGGTGGGGCAACGTTGGGCTCCAACAGGGGCCCAGCGGCTAAATGACCAGATGAACAACGGTACACGACATTATACATGTACAATACCCACACACTTTTAAATCTCTGGCATTCCCAGCAAGCTGGTACACCCACAATGAAAGCAACGCGGAGATGGGGGAAACCCCTGGTGCCGCATGACATCAATATACCTTACACCTTACACCTTACACTCACAACCCACACAGACTGGCTTTGCAATGTTAACAGAGTATTTAACTAGGATTTGTGGGAAACCACGGGAACCGCATAACAATGTGCACTATAAAGAGAACACAGAGATCAAGAAAGGCAGAAGAGGGGATTTCCTCAGAGCTTATGCGGTCATCCGATATGTAAATGGCAAAAATATTTTCTGTAATTATTAAAAGATTTTTTTCAGAAACAGTTTATGAAGAGTAGAAATATTGAAATGCCTCGGTCCTAAATTGGAAGATGCTACTAAGGAACAGAGTTTTCTTTAAAATGTACCAATCAGTGCGGTGCCAAAGACTGAAATGTCATGAAACGTGTTGTCTCGTTACGAACCTTTGACTCACTCTGCGCATCATTAATGAAGTTGATCTTACAGTTAGCTTAATTTCTGATCTATATAAACTGCTACCCTCCGTATCAGAAACATTCGCATTTATAGTGTCATCTAAGTCGCATGTTCACTAAGGATAATTAACCTCCTTTTCAGAAAATGCTGCTGGCTTTTTCTCCAGTAAGCTACGAATTGGCCTTTAGAAGATGTGAACTTTTTGTCCACGAATTAGGTACATCGGTGACCATCGTGCTTGCTATTCTCTGCACTTTTCTTTTCTTCCCGAGAACTCGTGAAGCTCAATCCACAGGCCTGAGAAATTTTTATGCGAATAGTCCATCTATTCCCTCTTTCAACCATTCCAATAATTCTAATCTTTGCGTTGTACAATACCGCTCATTTCCCTTTACAGCAATATGGAATAAGAACGAATAATTATGCACTCATATCCCCACCCGCAGTACGCTCCACGGCTCCGTGGCTGAGTTAGTCGGTCTCAGGCTTAGTTAGCAAGATTTTTCCCACAGAATCCTGGGTTTTTTCGTCCAGCAAAACATACAAATCGACCAATAAACAGACCTAAGACACACAGCACGGCAGATGAATTTCATTATTAGGGTGGCCTAAACATAATAGTTTGTTTTTAGTAGACTCCACGACAAGTGTCATAGTTGGTGAAGATGTCCCTTCCGTTCCCTTAAGTAATCACGAAAAAAGTAGTTGAACGAACTATGCCATTGTTGCTCGAAGCCGCAAATCAATGTCGGAGTTTGTCTTTGGCATCGATATTACTTCCAAGGTCTTCACTCTCCTTCTGCGAAGCAGTCCTGTATTGAACAGTCCTGAACAAAGATGCGATGACCTTCTAAGCATTTCCAGCTTCTCTCTTCGCTTTGTTTCATGACGTTATCGACGAAACTAGATGTGTCAATACAGATCCAATCGACAGCACACACACGCCTGTCTCTCGGGAGGTTTCTCGATCAACGAATTGGAATTGAAGGTCAATCATTTAAAATTCTAATTTCTGGTCGCTAGAGGAATCTGACTAATGGCAAATAATCACGTGACAACTATAGCGATGTAACCAGATGATAAATCTCAGAGTAACCCCAGAGAATATTCGATGCTAAATTCTAATTAAAACGGCATAACCTCAGTCCATTTACTATCCAGAAGACAGTAAATAGACGAAGATTCAACTTAGAATTTGAAGAGCGCATTTTAACGAGGAGATAAAGCAACTAGAAAGGTCATAGGGCATACGTAATCTGTGAAGGTGAAACTAGGTGGTCATTCGATTCACTGTACTCGCTCCGTGATGCCCTAAAGCCCAAGTTCAAATCTTCGATGATGCTAGCAACTTGCAAGCATTTATTCTAAGTGAAATTGGCTTATTCTCTTCCTGGTAGGAAGGAGGGGAAATGTGCAGAGAGTTTCTGTGAGATTTTTCTTCCACCACAAGACGCCTTCACAGAGGCTCACGCTGACTTCTTAAGTTGCTGTGGAAGTCATTCAAAACAACAACCCGAAAAATACAAGAAAACTTAAGATAAGTAAACTTAGTGGGTGGAGATAAACCAGAAAAAATTATTTTTTCCGCATTTTTCACAATAATTTCCCCAATTCACAGATTTTATTAAGATATTTTTGTAAAACCCCTAGCTGTTTAGTTGTGAAGGGATATTGCATTCTGTGTATACGAGTTTATCCTATTCCCCTAACTCTACAATAAAGACTCCACATCGCTGATTGCAAGACAAGCACCCCAAAGACATGGTGGCTTCACACAAAATAATCCATTAAAGCTTTCCGTAATCTAAACACCTGAGGCACTCAAAATGAACAAAAAGCCAGGAGAACAGGGAAATTTTCAGAGGATTGCATCCAGAGTAAAACGTAAATCAATCCTACCACGCGTTTATCAGTACTGAATACATGTGATTTATAAAACTCGTTGAGGCAAGAAGTTCTGGAATTAAGTGTGCATAATGCCAGATAAATTTCAAAACTTTTCATGCAAACAACACGAGTGGATTTAAAACACACATTATCTTTCGACTTTTGGCGTGGTAGTTGCGAAGTTTTTCAATTGGCAATTTGAGTGTTAAGAAATAATACCTTAAGTAGTACCTTTTTTTTTCTCTCGAAGAAATTCTGGTTTCTCATCCAGGGTTTCCAACTGATAAAATAGAGCAATCCTCTCACGCAATGAGAGGGTTGCTCCGAAAATTTGAATTCCGAACTCAGATCGTTTCCACCAGGAATTTGCAAGGAATTTGGCTGAGTTAGCCGGTCTCAGGCGAGGAGGGTAGCATGCTTTTTTATTGGGGAATCTCGGATTTTTTTGTTCAGCAAACAATAAATCGACCTCGGAACAGAAGTAAGTTACAGACATATTATATACTGGCAATATGGCTTAAGTTGCTGTTGCGCCTAAACCCCTACCACAATCAACCTTAAAAACACAAAACGCTCAAGAGGTTGTCCAGATGCCGTGGACAGAGACTCTTGACAAGCAGGTGTTCCAAAGAATGCACGATGACCACGGGTCGGCTGTTAAGTGGACATTGTAATAATCTGCCGAATAAAGTATGACACGATGATTGCGAGACGTGAGAACATGAAAAACGTGAAAGAAAATGAAAGCTACCTCTTCGCACGGTCGTGAACTGGAAACGATCCAATCTTCGGCTTCTAAGGAGCGGACTCCTGGTGGCGTTCGTGAAAGAATGAACAAATGCTCGTCCCGAATAATCGATTATAGCTGACATAATCAAACGTAATCCCATAGTAGCAGTGACGTCTTTGTTTCCATGGTAACTGCGACTGTAGTTAAGAGAACGATAACGAGACCGGATCCCTGTTGCAGAAACCTTGCCACGCGAAGCGTCTGTTGCACGAGACGCGTTCTCTCGCCCCTCGCCATCGAGAGATCTGGTCACGTGACCAGATCTTCGCGTTCCCGTTTACAAAACTGTTTGGATGTTGGAGATGCTGTTTTCACTTTCGACAGAGCAAAAAACGCTCCGCATTTCCTCGACAAAATGAGCTCTTTGCCCACCGCAAATAAAAATGTAAAGATGCGAACATTTTAAAGTTTCCGTTACCAAAGGGAGGGTTACGTGCACCCTAGCCTCCCATCACTCTCCCCGAAGGAAAAGTAATGTGTGTTAAAAGATAAAGTGAACGTAACATAGGTACGCTAACGTAGCAAGAGCAGACCAGCATCTGTCGAATGGATGCGGTTCATATGAATTACGCAAGTTCCCTTCTGGTTTCAAAGTAGATGACTTTTTCATTTTTTTTTCTCGTCCAAATGGTCAGAATTATAGCATCGACTGCTCGTTTGCGCAGTTCTGGTGCTATAAGTAGTTTCGTTAAGTAGGCCCTTGCTATTAAGTTCGTTTCAAAGTCAGTCACAAATCCCCCGTGAATTTCTGTTTCCCAGTTACGCCTACTTTCGGCCCACATACACAGCTGTAGACAAACGAATCGGAGGGATAGAGGCACCAGAAATCCTGCCCCAAATGGAAGGAAAAAAAGAATTAAAATAATATTAAATAATAAAAATTTAAATTAAAATATTAAAAATGAAAAGATTAAAAAGTAAAAGCAAAAAATATTAAAATAGAAATTAAATATCAATGATATATCGAAATAATAATAAGGACCAAAGTTAAAAAGTAAAAGAAAAATCGTAGTCACCTTAAGCGTCAGATTCTTTCAGATGGTAACTGTTCTGAAGTCAAGTCTAGAAGATTTATCTCCGTACAATATATAAATCTTGGAATCTTGAAGATCCCAAGATTCCAAGAATCTTGAAGATTCTAATAATGCAACTGTTCGCAGTTGCATTATTAGACAATGCAACAGTAGCAGTAGCAAGGGTTAGAGATCTTCTGGAGAAAAGCTGATGTACTAATTCTAGAAGGAGTTGAAATAAGAGCTGATCGTCCATAAAATAGTTTTCTCTACCTAATAGGGTGAGATACGATCACTGTGTGAACTCTAAAAGGAAGGGGATGAATCAGATTGGTCCACTTGATATCGATGGTTCCATATCAAGTGGACCAATGTTCATAATCCTGCTCATATAGCTGACAAACTGAATGAGTATTTTGCATCTGCATTCATACATGAGAAATTCTATATGGGAGTGGACGACAAGGGCTTATCAAACTCTAACAAGGAACTAAATGATTTTATAATAACTAAAAGCAAAGTGGAGGAGAAATTGTTGAAGTTAAACATAAGAAATGCATCTGGGGTGGATGGGATCTATCCAGTTATATTAAAGGAGGCTGCAAAGGAATTAAGTGGACCCTTACCGATAATTATGAGAGCATCCCTGGACTCACTGGAGTCCCCACGGGCTGGAGATGCACAAATGTACCCGCAATTCACAAAGGGGGTATCAAAGGGTGTCACGAGTAATTACAGACTTGTTAGCTTAATTCTGTTCTAGGCAAAATAATGGACATCTAGACAAAACAGCGGTAATAATACAGACACAGCATGTGTTTGTCAAGGGGAAGTCTTGTCTGACCAATCTGATTGGATACTATGATGTGATCACAAAGGAACTGGATGCAAAAAATAATTGCCATATCATATACTCGGATTTCAGGAAAGCTTTTGATACTGTGGACATGGAAGATTACTGCACAAATTGGAGCAGAATGGTATTAAGGGCAAAATGCTACAATGGATAAAGGGATGGTTGAGTGGGAGACGATAGAGAGTGGTAATCAATGGGCACTGCTCTTCGTGGAGAAATGTTATTAGTGGAGTTCCCCAGGGTTCGGTTTGGGCCCATTGTTGTTTTCAGTATTTATCAATGATATTGATGAAGATATATCAGATTTAATGTCAAAGTTTGCAGATGATACAAAGGTTGGCAGGGTTTTTAACGATAGTAAAGACAGTATGCTACTCCAATTGGATCTAGATTAGTTGGGAAAATGGGCTGAGAAGTGGCAACTGAAGTTTAACGTTGACAAATGCAAAGTATTGAATATGGGTAGCAATAACCCCAGAGTAGCGTGCCACCTGTATGCTACAACGCAGACAACTCAGAACAGACGAGAATGATAAATACCTGGGGTTAATTATGCAGTCAGATGCGAATTTCTCTCAGCAGTGCAAACAGGCTTCCACGACAGCTCATGAAGTTTTGAAAATGATATACAGTAACTTTGCTGAGAGGGACAAAGAATTGATTATCCTTTTGTACAAGGCAATGGTCAGCCTCAACTTGAGTACTTCATCTGGAAGCTTCATTTTACGAAGGGTGTCGATCTGCTGGAACTGGCGCAGGGAGGGAGGACAAAAGGGTGATCTTACCAAGAAAGGCTGAAATTCTGCAAGTTTCTGCGTCTGGCGACTAAACACTTGACAGGTGACCTGATTTTGGTGTATTAGCTTTGAATGGATTGACCTAACTCAATACGATATCATTTACCTTGCTGAATCCCGGTCTTCTAAGGAAGAGGAATTTTTTCTTGCTCAGAATCACGTGAGGGGATGTAAATTCAAATTAAAGAAGGATGGTTGCAGAACAGACGTGTGGAAGTTTGCCGTCAGCCTGCGACTGGTTGATTGTTGGAACAAAATTGCATCTGTTGCGGAAGTGGATAGTTTGAATAAATTTAAAGAACTGGAAAAAATATTGGAAAGGTGATGGACAGGTGATGTGGGAAGGCTTTTCATGTAGCTTGTTTATTACTAAATTTGCTACTACACTGGTGTGCAAAATTTAAGGTCCAGTCAGGTTTTCACCTGTAGCTTCTCATCGGTGTGGCCTGGAAATGGGAAAAGCATACCAAAGGAATCTTGTGAGGTACAGAAATGATGAAGGAAACAACACCGACACAACAACGGAAACAAAACGGTACAGAGGGACGTTATTCAAAAATGGCAACATAGCAATGGCTGCCATGATACAGATGCATCACTGCCAAAGATGGAACAAAGGGAAGAGGTGGTCCTCAGTAGGAGATATGACTACCCCTAATGTCGATGCAGGCTTTGCACCGCCTGTCCATACTTAGAACAATGTTGTTGATAAGTTCTTCCAGTGACATCGTCCATTCCTCTGTCAGCGCCATCTTCAGCTGGTGAACATTTTCTGGTGGGTGTGGACGTGCCGCTAGGCGTCTTCCCAAAGCGTCCCATATGTGTTCGATGGGATTTAGATTAAGGGAACGGGCAGGCCAATCCATGCGAACAATGTCCTCACTTTCCAAAAGCATATCAATAACTGCAGTGTGATGGGGTGTGGCCTTATCATCCATAAACACAAACTCGGGGCCAATGACACCTCGAAACAGACGCACATGGGGAAGGATTCCTCAGTACAGTAGCGTGCACCGGTTACAGTACCGCCTTCCAGTATCTGGAATTGTGTACGTCCATCGAAGATAACGCCTCCCCCAGACGAGAACACCTCGACCGCCATATCGATCCCTTACAGTGATGTTTTCGGAAAGACACCGTGTGCCTACCTCTCGCCAGATCAGTTGACGTCCAGAATAGCTGCTGAGACCAAATCTACTCTCATCAGTAAAGAGTACCTTAAGTAAAGATTTTGTGGTTGTAACCTTTAGAAAGAGTGTTGGTGTTTAAGTTTTGCACACCAGTGTACTAATTCTAATACAATCTATACTTTTCAATCAGATTCGCATGTGGGGGATGTAGCTACCAATCTGCTCCTAGTGGTATGTTAAGCGCCAAAGCAACTGAGACAATGAAGCGTCAGTATACTGCGTGCATTAAGGTATAGGGTGCATTCTGTGATCGATTCGTTTTGTTTTCTACGCGTAAAAAAATATATAACCGTCGCCCGAGACCCATTAATTCTGCCACTTTTTGAATAAACCCATAAAATTCCACTCGTCATTGGTGGGATTCGAACCCGGTAATATTTTACTCCGTGTAGGGGGACCACGGTAATTATTTTCATTGCGCTATCGGTGAGGGCATTAAGCGTCCTCTTCTCGCCAAAGCATCATTTCTTCCCGAAGTTAGAAATTCCAGGCCCTCGTGGGTAGCACAGTTGGCAAAATTGCCGTCCTCCACAAAGCGTGCGGAAAAGACCTGAGTTCGAATTCCGTCGATCGCCTGAGGGACATTTATCGGTCTCTTTCACAACGTAGCTGAGTTAGTCGGTGTCAGAGAAGGGTTGCAGGGTTTTTCACCAGAAACCTCAGGTGTTTCTTCCAACAACCAGAAAATAGACTACACAACGCATGCAATTTACAGGAAATATGTATACAGCGTAATATGCTGGTTGTTGATGCGCCTAAAACCCTACTACAACTACAACAACTAAAGATTCCAGCTTTCTGTTTGAGCTACTTTAAGATGCAGTAACATATTACTTGAAAGAGGCGTCGCCTATTTAAGTTTCGTACTTAAATGGGTCTTCCTTGTAAGTTTTTGTTGCTAATTTAAAGAAAGAATCCATCCCTCCCACAATGTCTAAACCTGACCGGGGGCTTCTCGGGGAAGTCGTCTTTGTATATTTTAACAAAAGCACATTTCAGCGTGGTTTTGCGTTCGAGGCATACACGTACAACTTTCTTTCCTTACCGTATTAGGGTAATTAGTTTCTTCGAACGTAAATTGTTGATAAATTTCGTAATGTTCTATATTTCTTAATCTTTTAAGGATAATCGTCATTCTCAGCTGCAACTTAAGACTTTACATTTCTTTCTTTTCCACAACGGACAAATAGGATCAAGTCGTTCTCTTTTTTATTATTAAGTTGATTAATGATTAAAGTTACTTTTTTTATTTTTGTTGAGTGATAAAATATCTGTTCATTTTCAAACACGTAATTTTTTATTTATCCATACCGGGTAGTATAGTGCAATTATTTTACATTAAATCCTGTTTAATGTAAAATCCCATTTTTGCTTTAAGATTCGTTCAATAATGTCTTCGATGCCAATCTTATTTTTCAGTGCTACGAATAACATCACTTATAAATTTAATCCACCTTAGCTTGGCAACGCCTCTGAAATTAAAACTCGATGTTTGTTTAAAAGATCGAACAGTAAAAAATAAATCCATTTAATTTTTGAGATGATGTTTCTTTCTGTTTACTCTTAACCTACGCCGATGATTGTAAGGCCAGCGGCTAAGTACTCTCAACAGGCACCTTCGAGCAAAGAAAAACATCCTTACGAAAGAATCTAAATTTCGGTTGTTTCGTGATGCGCAGCAACGAGAATTATCTAGTTTAAGTTGAGGGCTTTCGTTCACTCCACTCTCCCGTCTTTATACATCAGGTTTATGAAATATGCTTAACCAGTGCTGTGACACGCCACCTGGCAGCAGCGGAATGCTGGTATCTCAGTGTTGTCGTTGGTATTGGTTTAAGGAAAGCACTGAGATACCAGCATTCCGCTGCTGCCAGGTGGCGTGTCACAGCACTGGTTGCGAGCAAACTATCGTTAGACGTTAAATTGTACTCTCCGGTACTGGTGGGCCAATATGTTTTCAATACATTAAAAGTGCGTCTATATTTGCTTCATTTCCTAAGAAGTGAGATAAATTATTCAACGTGGAGAGTTTCTGAATAAAGGGACAATCAAGCAGAAACCACGCACCGCAAGTTGTCTGTGACAGGATGACAATTGAGGTGGGTTTTGTCCCAATAGTAGGAAGAGATGTGTATGATGAGTGTGTCCAATTCTGTCTTGCCACTGCCACTTGCTCTCGGCTGTTTCGTCGTAAGCCAGAGATCCACACCTTTGGATCTTGTTTTATCTGGTAAAGTTTGTTGTTGCTTTTTCCAGATCTGTGACCAGTTGTCGTAGCATGATTTGCGAATGATAGGCTTATAGACAATGTAAGGAATTTGAGGAAGTTGTGAGAGAGCCGGTTGGGGATGTTTAGCGGCAAGGTCAGCACTTTCATTTCCCGAAATGCCAGAATGGCCAGGGTTCCAGCAAAAGCTGATTGACTCATTGGGCCCGCTGCAGGAGAATAGATTGCAATGAATGCGTTTCAAGATAGGATGAGAAGATGCGAAATTCTTTTTTTATGGTGGAGAGAATCAGTGTAAATTATTGCAGGCTAGATGGAAGGCTCAATAATCTTACTAAAAAATAACCTGATGGAGTACGGTTCAGCGGTGAAGACGCTGCATAACAGTAGTCAGGCTATAACCGTAAGTAAAAGAAAAATTGCCCCAGCACCTAAAATACTGTCAGTTTTACAGGCGTCGGAGTTCAGAGTAGCGTGATCTGAATGCTACTGTCTGATATTGCATAAAGGTATAGTTTTCTTCCCCACTGCAGAAAATGGATATCACGAGAGACAGAAACATACATCCAAGGTGTATCTTTAATCCTGTGTGAGGCAGGTCGATTTTCCTTCAGCTTACTCTGATAAAAGAAATCCCACTAAGTATTATAAAGATACTCCCAAGTGGGGTGCGATGGAAGAATCTGGATCTTAACAGCGTAAAGAAGCAATAATGTTTTTCTACGAAGATGTAATGGGGATCATTCGCTTCAATATAAAGACTTTGGAATCGAGATGTCCCTAATGTTCTCAGCGCGGTCCTCAGAGCACCGTACTAGATGACATTTGCTGTTGTGAAATAGTGCTCCTGGTATATGCTTTATACAAGTAGTGCTTAAATGAGTGATGTGAGCTTGGAAATTTAGTGGCAGTGCATTTATTCTCTGATAGTTGATAACTCTTCCGTGAAGTCCAGAATTCTCTTGTGTTTATGACAGGTTGGAGCTTCAGTTCGATGGTGATCATACTTTGAGATTGAAAGGAAATGGTAAGGTCGTTTGCATACATGTAAGCCGCAACGGTATTTGGGATATCTCGTGTCATGTTGCTAACGCGAATTGCGAATAACGTTGAACTATGTATCAATGCCTGTTGAACTCATTCCTCCTGAATATGAGATGTAGAGAGAATGTTTTTATGACGCACCTGAAAAGAACACAGACGCAAGGAATTTAGAATTATTTCAGGCAGATGACCCATTAGCCCTAGATGGTAAACAGCCATAATAATACCATGACTAGATGGTGTCAGATACCGATATCTAAGTTGACCATGAGTAGATGTTGTTTCATGACAAAGGCATTGCGGATATGAGATTCAGCATTTATGAGCAGGTCGATGGTTGATCTGTTCTTCAGAAAGCCATACTGCATACTGATGATCTGTCAGAAGATTTAGTGATTCCAGGATCCAAGTAAGCCTTGTATGAACCGTCAATTCGAAAGTTTAACCCATACAGCTCGTAAGAGATATGGTCTATAATTTTGAACCAGGGAAAGTTCTTTTCCTGGTGTTGGTAAGGCGATAATGAAAGAAGGGCGCCAGGAAGAAGGATAGCCATTTTCACAGAGGGTCCAATTATAGAAAATTAAGAGGGTAACAAGTCCTCTTAAAGTAAATGATTGAGCATGACGTAATGAACGCCATCTGAACCTGATGCACTGTTGGAGGTTCTATTTAATGATTCTTTAAGGTCTATTAATGTAAAGAGTTGGTTTTACGGGAGTGAGCAGAGTGTGCTAAAATTGATTTTATACCGTTCTGCAACTGCTTTGATGTTCTCAAAGGAGTACGCAAAGGATACAGAAGCAGTGAGTGTAGAGAACGATTCTGCTAGTGCATTAGCAACTTTCTCAGGAAGAGATACGTCTTTCCCTGTCAAATGAAGTATTAGAGGGGGCAGTCAACCGAATTTGCCATTTAGGGCCTGTATCCTTCTCCACATGAGCCGTGTGCCGGTGTCTTTGGTGAGGGTTGAAGCAAAAGCAATCCACGAACCCCGTTTCGTATTATTTTCCGTCTAATTTGTCTTGATTAGATTTAAGTCTTTTATAAGCGATTAGGTGATAAAGAAATTATTCCAGGCACGGTCTTTCTCCTGTTTGGCATTCAATTTGGCATGAAATTCTAGTATGGTTTATCATAATTTAAAAGTATATTCACTTCCATACTGACCAAGCGGATGATTCCCTTCTTACAGTCGTTAGCAGTTTTCAATTTTTCTGTGTCATGCGAGACGCCTGGAGTATCATTTGAGATACTAATTGGAGTTATAGTGGCCTCGCTATTTTTAGTTTTGGAGTGTCTATTGCAGAAGTTAATAGAGTTGCTTTAGCCCAGTTATATAGAGAGGTTTTTGGTGGTATAGACCATCTGATTCTACTGCAGTTGACAGATGCATCCATAGGTCTTCCCATTGGCCAATTTGGAATGGAATTTAACTTTTCACGTTAAAACAGGATTCAGCTCGCGATGTATTGTTCATTGAACTTCGAGTTTAAGCCACAGAGGATTTTCTGCAATAACTGCAGTCAGAAAAAATAGCTACCAATATATCGTTACAGTTTCCTGAGGACCACTTCGATTTCTTTGAAGATCACGAAGGGCGATGATAACAGCTGTTACAAACCATGATTACCGAACAGTCAGGGTAACTTTAATGTTTGAAGATAAATTCGATAAAGTCAGCGATTCGCCACTTCATTAGGCACACCTATCTCTTTTTTGAAGTAGAGTGCTCTTATAGTTAATAGCCTCACGGATATTACCTATAGGGGTGTTTATATTCGTACCACACAATATAAAGAAGGTGAATAGACACACACAGGGATGCTGTGTGTGTGTGTGGGCAGTGCAATTCAGTGAAAGAAAGAAAAAGACGAGGGATTTAAGTGATTATGAGTGTGCCACGGATGCAGTTTCTCTGAAACTGTAACTAACCTCTTCAGGGTGAGGTTTGCCGGGACACGTATGACTTTCTAGGGTGTGTTAATGCACCTTAATCCAACGACATCCAGCCGACAGTGATTGTGTGGTCGGAAATAACTGCTTGATGGAAGATGCCTATCGAAACTGGCAGTACTTGTGCAAAAATACAGTTAGTCAAATAACAACCAGCAAGGTAACAGAAAGGGTGCAGTTAGACAAATAAAAATCAGGTACAACAACGACGAAGGAAGCATTTCAAAATGAATTCATACCGTTTTACGGTGTGAGTATGGCAGTCCACGACTTAACCGGGTTCCATTCCTGTCACAAAATATAAGAAGGTACAGTTACAGTTACGCGCAGGAACTTCCACACTGGACAGCAGAGGATAGAATTTGGAAAACGTTGCATGGTCTGAGAATCACGATTCCTACTCTTTTACCAGGAGGACGATGCTATGGACAAAACGGCGCGAGTCCACGGCCCTATTCTGCTAGAGCACCCGTGAAATGAGGTGGAAGGAGCTCTTCGGAGAAGAGATTAGCAACCATTCAATTTGCAATTGACATTGAAATCAATATGGACTAGCATCGTTATTCCACGCTTCTGGCGCCATGTTGAGTTCATGCCACGACAAGTAAAATCAGTTCTGCAGGCTAACGGGGAAAACCTACTCTCTATCACTTAAGTGTACCAAACAAAGTGGACACTCGTTTTAAGCAGCAAGTAACATTTACATATTAAAAAAAATCTTCTATCAGATATTGTTAAACTTTTATGTTCCTCCAGTGAACTGATGTGCTCACTTAACTTTTATTTAACTTTTTGATACTACATTAATGTTATGGATAATCTTTAGTTCCGAGGTTGAAATGACAATAAAAAGATCGAAAACCTAAAATACCAACCACATCGCTTTTTAATTAATATCATCCATTAACACATAAGCAGTTGGGATGTAAGTTCCGATATTTTAGGTTTCCGATCCTTTTGTGAACGTTTTAAGGCAGGAGGAGGAAAATCAATGTGGTCTGTTTTTCGTGTTGCGTGCGCAGAGGGATGAGGTCAATAAATCCAAAGAAAACATTGTGTACAATTGCTCATAAATAGACGAACAACCTAACTGCGAAGGACTCAATGCGCATATCTCGATTTAATGCTGCGTGGGGAGAGGATAGTCAACTTTATGGGTGCCAAGACTTCGAATTACAAATTTGTACTTTTCCTAACTCTTTTACGCATGCATGAAACTTCTTATTAAATTGTTCGGAACTTGTTCAATAACAGATACGGAGCCAAGCCCCAAGGGTCTTCCGACTTCATCGGAGTAATAGAAAATAAGTTTCATAAGGACGAGAGGCAATTTGAGTATTAGTTCGTAATTACTCAAAGCACTTTGAGATGCTCTCGATGAATCCCATTAGTCTGAAGACGATTTGTGTCGTTGGATCGATGTGTGCGCAGTCTGGATTGTTTTTAATACTCCGCGTTTGCCTGTTTACAGTCACTGATACCACACTCGCGTTGTTCACACTGTCTTTGACGATAATCGAATTCCTTGCTTTTGTGTCTTGTGCAGAAAAGACCTCAGTTATTGACTTCTTTTGTTTTTCCGAAAAGGCGATGCATTTCATCCCAACAGCAACTACGCTTCCCTTTAATATTATCGGCCCACGCGATAATGTTTTCTTTCTTAACACGCACTTGTGTAATTAGGAAAAGCTTTGAACTCTTAGCCTATCCATTAGTAATTTTTTGCATTTTAAAAATTTTTTGAAACCACTTAATTTATTCAAACTCCTGCATATTTATATACTTCTCTCCTTTTCTCCATTGCTCAGTGTCTGCGATTTTTTTCTCTGTCTGTAAAACTTTTCATTGAACATCCTTATCTAGCTATTCTTTATTTCTCCCAATGAACTTTCCCAGAAACTGCATCATGGCGTCGCTAATATGTTACAAATAAATAAATCTTTATTGTGAAGTAAAGTTACAGCACAATATCCCATCACGCCAACGAGCGCCACGGGTTCACATATAGCAGTTATGGAAAAGCAGAACACGTACAGCGGACAAATACAACTTGACAATGATTCAGGGTTCAAGGGCTTTGATAAAGTTGTGTCTATCCTTTTTGTTACTTATTATGCTGTCGATGTCGGCGTCCACACGGTTCAGGGCAGCGAGCATCTGCTTGGGGAGAAATCTCTCAGTGAGTGCAAGTCTGTTTGGTGAGCCACAAGTGCTGGTACCGATCTTAGGCTTGGCTGTGGGAGCCTCCAAGGGCAAGCGTTCCAAACATTTGGAGATTATATCTGGCCTGTGATGAATTTGGCTGTGAAGACCAGCCTCTTTTCCACGATCAGGAACTTCATTCTCGGGATTGTCGAGTGCTTGTGTCATCATGGTGGTTGTGGTAGCGGGAGGTAGACGAAGCTTTTTATTGGCCCATTTTAGTAACCAGTATTCAGCAGTGTACACCAGCAGCAGAGGCCCATATTTCTGCCCCATAGAGAATGGCGGGGTAGACGGTGGAGGTGATGAACTTTTTAACAGTGAGAGGATGTCGGACGTGTAGCAGCTGCTGCTCTTAAATCCACCGTAGACGAGAAAATTTGGTACTGATTTTGTCGATCTGGTTGACAAAGGACATCGTTTGGTCAAACAGAACGCCAAGGTCTGTGTGCGAGGGTACGTTTGGTATTCGTACCCCTGCGAGTGAAACGTTGAGTACTGTCGGCATGGATTTAAGGGAGAATATAACCTGAGCAGCAGACTTCAGTGGGTTGATTTTTAGATTGAAGTTTGCCAGGTACAATTCTAGATCCTTAAGTTGGGAATTGATCCTGTTGCTGAGCTAAACGGGATTGTCGCGCCAGGATTAATTTGAGTCAGCAGTTTGAGGTCATCGGCATAGCATAGGAGACCATTCGTTGAGGCAATAATGGGCACGATGATAGCTGTGAACAGGACACCAGATAGGACAACCCCCTGCGGTACTCCAGCAATAATGTCGCAGGATAGGGTGTGTTGTTGCCGATGGAGAATAAGTACCCTGTGACAGAGAAGAGATTCCAAAAAGCACAGCATATCACCTCAAATGTGAAATTTCTGCTTAAGTAGGAGGAGCAAAGCCGGGATTGACATGGCATCAAAAGCTGCGATTATGTCCAGATATGTGGTTGCAAGCTGAGCTCTTTTTTCTAATGCTGAGAGGATGCATTCTGTGGTGGCTGCCAAGTTAGTGATTGATGATTTTGATAATTAAGGTGCGACATCACTTATCTTAAATGTTTCGGTTGTGATTGTCTGCAGCCACCGTATTAGTTATAGGCTCATCGTCCAAGGAATCGATCGATGCCAGTGTCACGTGCCCGTCATAGAGTATATAAGGCAGGTAATACGATATTGAGGGATGGTGTCAATATGAAAGTAAGCAAGAGAAAAGATCAACAAAGCGAGTAATAACTTTGAGGGTAGTATAAACGCTGATGTGCCGATTCAAGTATTACGGATGGTATCGCCCTGCTACGATATTCATACACAATACTGTCTAGAGCAGTAACCAGCGACTCGGGAGATATTCCATTGGATTAGCAAAGTACCAACGTATCACTAATACATAAAGGCGATTTTAAGAACGAAGTCGGTAACAACTGCAGACGTCTAGCTTGAGTGGTACAGAAAATCTTGCAGAAGTGATTCCGTGCAATACAAGGACATTTAAACAGAAATGCATTCTGATGGACACACAGCGTGGTCGTTTTGTTAAGGGAAAAATCATAATGTTTAAGTAATAAGGTAAGTTATTTTGATACTGGTACTTCCATTCCATTCCATTCCATTCCATTTATTTGTACACACAATTCTTTACATTTTATATTCAAGAACTTACAGAGAAGATATATATACAATTTTATATACATTAGCATTATCATTCTCATTATACCTATATATATATACTATATTATATATGAACACGTGTGTGTGTGTGTGTGTGTGTGTGTGTGTGTGTGTGTGTGTGTGTGTGTGTGTGTGTGTGTGTGTTTTACCTGTATCAAGGGTGGCTCCTAGGCCTTAGCCCATCTCCACCTTGCACGTCTGTGGTGGTGCAGAAACTCAGCAAGCTTTTTATCGCTTGTGTATGTCCACCCTGCCATCAGGGAGCAGCCAACACCCAGGCAGCCGCTGCCTGCCCCCAGGCACAAGCAGCCAAGCCTGGGTCTACTATTACCTTAAGTGCCATGGGCACAAATCCCACACCCACCGGAGATAGTGCAATACCGGTGGGTGCCAGCAATCCCGTCCCCAGGTTGCCCAAACCTGGAAACCAGAAAAAAAAAAAAAAAAAAAAAAAAAAGTAAATATTTACATATGTACAAAAGATAATAGGATTTTGACTCTAAATCCTAGTAATACAATTCAATTTTACATATCTGACAAGTCATCCTATTTATATTTAATGGGATACCAACATTTATATTAACTGCTCAGCTGTCAGATTTATACTCGATTTTGGATTTGAGTTCTTAGTTGAAGTCTTTTCTTAAAGACCGATTCTGCAAAGGTCTGGAAAGTCTCAAAGTTTGTTTTGTTCTCAACTAGTATTTTCACATTGTCCTCAGCTAGATCTGGAACCTGATTAAGTAGCAATACTCGTTGGTCTGTATATTGCGGACAAAACAGTAAGACATGGATCCAGTCCTCCATTTGACCACAAGTGCAAAAAGGATCCGGCTCCAAACCTCTGTCGAAAAGTTTGGCCCGCAGAGATCCATGGCCTGTTAATAAGTACGTTGTAAACATGCTTGGTGCAAACCACGAAACAGAAGGTTGAGTAGAAGCAAACTCAACATTTTCAATATACTTCTTTGTGACTTCGCCGTGCACAGACGCATTCCATCTACTTTGCCAAATACTAATCATTTCACTCCATAATCTTTTCCGTTCTGTCTTTAAGTTACTAACTGGGTCGGTTGTAATTCCCATAATGGATACCTGCAGTCCTTTCTTATGTTTATAAATCATGCCACGGTATAAGATAAACAAATCTAAAGGCAGTTCTCCTCCAAGAATTTGGAGGGCATTGTTTGATACTGTACGAGGGGGATTGTTTAGTGCCAGAAGCATTGCCCTTTGAATTGATAGTAGCTTGTTTTTAATTATCACCTTAACGACGTTCTGGTGCCAAATACCTGCTCCATACGAAACTAAAGGCAGAAATATTGCTTTATAATATAGTTTCAAGGTCTTTTTATTCAAACCCCAGTCTCTTTTGGAGATTCTTATGACCGAAGCAGTAAAATTTCTAATTTTTTCCTTCAGTTTGGTGACATGAGGGAGAAAGGTTAATTTATCATCAAGAATTATGCCAAGATATTTGTTTTGGGGAACATAAGGTATCTGTAAACCATTCAGTTGAATTCTTGGTGGTCTTCCGTAATTAAAGTGGTTTTTAAATGTCATGAAATTGGTTTTACTCGGAGATATCTTGAGCTTGTTGATGTCAGCCCATGCCACCAAATCATCTAAGATCGGTTGAATTTTGTCCTCTAATACCTTACGTGACCTTCCTTCTATGGCAATCACGAGATCATCGGCGTAGGCCACCTTTAGAGAATCCTCGTGTGATTTCGTGAGCCACTGATCTAGTACGGCATTCCAGAGGAGAGGCCCCAACACCGACCCCTTCATATTTACACTATATACACACATACTGTCTGCGCCGGTAGCACAGTGGTATCGTCACCGTTCTCCCCACACCGGGTGGAAAATGCCCGGGTTCGAATCCCGTCGATGACGCCAAGAACTTTTATGAGTTTTTCACTCCGCGGCTGAGTTAGTCGGTCTCAGGCGTAGATAGCAAACTTTAGTCCCCTTTCCCCGGAAAAAACTGGGGTTTTCGTCCAGCGAAGCAGGCGAATCGACACAATACACATTGGTATATGAATTTAGCCTTCCGGGTGACCCTAATGCAATAGTTTGTTGTTTCTTATATACACATACTATATACATTGTTGACATCAATTTGTATAAACAAAACAAGATGCATATATAATAAACAATAAATACTACACATATCAGCCACTATCCCTTCTTCTCAATTGCTCAAACACAAATAACATAAATGCTCAGCAATTATTCGAACTCAAAAAGAGCTCTGGCAACTGCTCTGAGGAAAGGTACTCTGTAACAGAAAATAGCTGTTGTCTCAAATCCTGGTAAATCTCACAGTCTAATAGAATATGTACACTATTCTCTTGCTCTCCACATCTACAATTTCGGTCCAATTCTAGATTTAATTGCTGCAATCTAACTCTCAAATCGTGCTCAGTGACAATCATTGTCTGTGCTACTCCTAAATATGGCCATTTCCAAGCCTTCTTCATAACTTCCACATCTGGCATCAACATATAAGTTACTCCCTCCCCCCAAATCGGATCCACTTAAGTGAATTTTCCAAATTTCCAAAACTTACTTTGATACCATTCTTAAGATACTCCTTCTCGAAGAAAGGACATGATCGTACTCCAAAAACCGCTCTAGAGCAATTCCTCTTTGTTGCAAACTACAGACATTTACTCATAATTATCGCGAGTAAATCAATAGACTCTCGCCCGGAAATTACGTAAAAAGCATCGCTCGGCACAGTACGGACTGCTAATTGCAAGAAAGGCAGATCGCTGTGCTGAAATAAGACGCTGCATGAACAATACCCACCCTGCTATATCTCTTGCTTACGATATTTATCTTTCTTCCGAGGATGAAAAAATTTTGGAGGAGTGTATCAAAGATGCTGACGAAGTACAATTACAAATCCCAGACGCAAAGCACGATTGCAAAGAACCACGGCAATTGATACATGCCTATTCTTTGGAAAATGATCCTCGAAGTGGAAGGAATATTAATCCAGAGGACAGAGAACGAGGAAAGTATTGTTTTCCAATGAATTTTCCACAGAAGATGGCTAAACTAACTTTTAGCGTTACTAGAGGTCACATCGTCCAACAGAAGATCTCTAACCGGAGATCCCAGAATAAATACTTAATCCTAAAAAGGCTAATGGACCGGAACTTTGCAGTCAATGCCTTCAGTAAACTCTGGGGATCTCAGCAGTTAAAGGACGCGCAAAAGAAATGCAAGTAAGGTACTTAGTTTTTAACATTCGTTTCGCGCAAGTCCTCAGTTTTTATTTTATTTTAAAGTCGATTACTGCGCTCTTCTTGGGGGAAGCGGCGAGTCGTTCTTATAACTTTAAACATTTTTCACCGCATCCCGCTCACCAGCTCGCGCTTTCCTATCGCCGTTATGCGACTCACAAAAGGAAATATTTCTTTCTTAAAGACGTGGAAAGAGCTGTTAAACAGCTTATTCCACACACACACACCACTAGGTTAGACTTTTATGCATGTATTTGCGTTGGCTGATTTCGTAAGCGTCTCTTGTATGAGCGCGTGGTGAGATGCAGAAGCAAATAGTAATAAATTCCATATGAATAAGGAATTGGAGGAAAGTGAATTGCGGACGGCTGGCTAAGAATATAGGCGCCACCAAGCGAGAGAGAGAGAGAGAGAGACAAAACGGAAAGAAAGAATTTCGTATACTTTCTTACTCCGTCGGAAATTTTTCAGTTTCTCGGCCGTAAAACAAAAAAAATAAGAAAAGAATTTCGTCTCATCTCATCTGAAGGGAAAATATGACGATTATTTAGAAATAGATAAGCTTCTTTCACTTAAAACTCGCCATATATCGTGTTTTTAAATTAATGAGTAAGGATTTTTGTAATTACTTCCCATTTTCTTACAAGATTTAAGTCCCAGTTACTCTTCCTTTGTAAAGAAGAAATCCATTCAGGACTCTTAAGTGCGCTCTTTAAACGTTTCTCATTAAAATGAATCCGCTTGTGGATTTAATCCTTTAATTCTTAAAACAAAACTTTAGCTCCTTTGTTTTATTTATTTGCTTGTGATGCATCGATTTCTATTGCAATATTTAGAATAACTTCCAATTAACTGGAGTGACTTCTTAATTATAGTTGCTCAATTAAAACGTGTTCGAACTGTAATAGTTCTTATCACGGTTACGAAAAAATGAAATCAGGGAGATTATCTAACTCTGTGCGAAATGTTGCGGCGTTTTAAATAACGGTGCGTCCATAAGGGACAGCGTGAAGTCATCCTACTGTTAGCTCTGAAAGACAAGACATAGCCACTCGTGGGTAGCAGAGTAGATGTAGTCACCGTCCTCCCCACCCCGCGTGAAAAGACCATCCCACCAATGAAGCGGGCATTTCGTAGGGCCTTTTTTTACAATGCGATAGAGTTAGTTGGTCTCCGGGCAAGGATAATCCTACGGCTTTTTCTCCTGGGAACTCGGGTTTTTCGTCCAGAAAACAGGCACATCGACTACAGAACACACGCAATGCACAGACAATTTGTACGTCTCACGTGGTCTAAGCCGCTGATTCGCCATAAATCTACTATAACAAGGACATAGAATAAATTCGTACGAATGTTGTCTGTAAAAGTTGTCGAACAAAAACTACAGCCACAGACTGGCGAAAGTCCATGCTCAATAATTTTGTTTTCAACGGATGATAACATAAAGCCTTTGAGAAATATTGATAAGAGAAAAGATAGAATAATCCGATAAATCACCTCGAATGATATGGAAAGAAAACTTTTATGACTAGATTAAAATGTTTGTCGAAAGATAAAGAAAAGCTAAGTTGAATAAGGATTAGTGTCGATTCATAACAATTCCGAGACCCGCAAAACTACAAATCAATTGCAAAACTTGGATTCGAAATCATCGGTTTTCTTCTGATATTCTGATTCTCTCCAAATTGTTCCTTTGGACACTTAAAAGGGAGATATATTTTTGAAGGAAGCAAAACGATGGATATCCCATTACACGATATCTCCCTTCTTCTTCTAGATGCTCAGTGGAATCACTAGAGTTCTGCGCCTAACTGTGGATTCGTTTTAATGGATCTTTTGTAATT
The DNA here is from genome assembly GCF_048544385.1 of Mastigoproctus giganteus. NCBI lineage: Eukaryota > Metazoa > Arthropoda > Arachnida > Uropygi > Thelyphonidae > Mastigoproctus > Mastigoproctus giganteus. The sequence goes on along the minus strand of NC_143576.1, from coordinate 265,245,720 downwards.
CTCGTTAAAAACCTCAAGCGGTGTCTGCATAACTCTGAACTCATTTCATCAGCTGCATTATCTTCTTAAAAGGCGGCGGTAGCAGAGAACTGTCAGTCAACAAAGACAGTCATCCACGACGATAGTCCCTCTCTCCGTTCAGTATTGATGTCATTGAAACTACCATTAAAAGTCCGTCAGTGAAAGTAAGTCTGCGTGCACCACTCTGACTGAGAGAGATGCGAAACCATCAAAGCGAAAAGTCTAAGTGGTTCCCCACAATTGGAACAAAGAAGAAAGTTTTGTATGAGGCTAAACAACAGAGAAAAATGAAAAGGAATCGAATGAACTCTTTTGGCCTACCTCTGCAACTTGATCACCTACATCGTAATAGGGATTGTCAAGTATGCATCATTTTTCTGGGCAGGGGAGGGGGATGTAAGCGAATGTCATATCTGCTTAACTGCTTTGTTCTATTACTAAGAGATGCCCTTCTGTTACTGGATTAGGCGGTTATTCATGTTATTGATGTTCTAGGTTTTAGGCGCATCGGTGACTTGTACCATATTGCACTACGTATATTATGCCTGTAAATTGTGTGTGCTCTGTTATCTATTTGATTAGACCAAAAACCTGAGTTTCCGGCAGAAAAAACCCACGCTATCTTCGCTGGAGACCGACAACTGAACCACGTTGTGAAAAATGCGCAAATTATTCATATCGTCGACTGGATTCAAACGCAAATATTTTCCACCCGGTTTACGGAGGATGGAGTTAATATCAACTGTGGTACCAGAGAATAATCTGTCATGACAGATTATTTTTAATAATACACTGCAGAAAGAATATCATATACGGTTTATGACATTTTGACAACAAAAAATCGCTCATATTATACCAAGTTCTCTTGTTCGTCTGGATAAAAATTCCGGGTCTCTTGAGCAAGGAGGAACAATGCGATCCCTTGCTCGGCCAAGGAGTAAAAGGAAGCCATAAAGGTCCTTCTGTCCTAGGCGAGAAGTATCTCAAATTAGTGACCTATTCATCCTTTTGGACGGTTTTTTGGAAGGATTTTTCTTCAAATTCGATTCCATTCTTCACCATTGCTGACCTGAATGGGATTCGCTTGCTGTTGTTGCCCGAACCTCCTATCGGTTTCTTTCTGAAGCTCTTTTTCCGAACCTCCTATCGGTTTCTTTCTGAAGCTCTTTTTCCGAACCTCCTATCGGTTTCTTTCGGATTCCTTTTGCCATCAGTGATGGAGCAAGGGCCCCCTGTTCCGCCGCAGGATCTACTAACTATTTAGGGAACTGGAATCTCCTCCAGTTGGACCAACAACATCTTCTCCGTGGAGTTTCTCAATTAGCAGATACAATAGCTAATTGTGTCCATTAGGTAATCTCATTAGGCCCCCAGAAGGATTATCTTGCTAGAACCAAGGCATTCTTCCTTGGTGTGAGACTCCTTCTGACAACTTTGATCAACAACTAATACTCACATTTGCACTTTTCACCCAATCCACTTGTGGATATCCAAAACCTTTCTTTAGAGCTTCCCTGCTATAAGTTTTTCTTCTCCACTTTCGCGTGCACATGTCTGTTCTAATTTCCCCTCTCCACCTCCCAACCTCTCCTTCTTTTCTCACGGACTTCCTCGCACACTCGTTGAGTCAAGGATGCAGGTAGTCCAGCCAGATCTTTCCATAAACTGAAGATATATATATATATAACTGACAGAAGATAAAATTGAATGAAAATAACGGTTTTCTTCACCAAGAAAGGAATTAAAGTGAAATATACCTGAAGTGAACCTTGTCACATTACTGAACTTTGTCACTTGAACATGACTGAACCTTGTCTCTTGAAGTGGACATGAACTGAATCAAGTCACATTAACTGAACCTTGTTGCCGTTAAAGGAAGTGCCGCACCCTTGAAGTTAGAAATTGCCTAACTCCAGTGAGAACAATCTCTGAGAGGACGAATATAAAACAGTCGTTTCTAATATCAAGGATGAATAACAGCAGTATAGTGCAAGTTGATCTTTTGCTCTTGGAAACCCAAGTGCGGGCATGCATTTTTTCAATTATCTGCCGTAGCTGAGTGATCACCGCTTGGGTGCATAAGTACACCCGAGCCTTCATTTACCGCAGTTCAAGCCCGTGACTTCTAAATACGGTACTGTTTCTTTTATTCTGTTTATCTTATGAACTCTTCTAACCATTTGGTTGTCCTGGAGTATAAACAGAAAATTTATTTATATAATTTATATCGAGTTCACTATGCAGAGTTTTTTTTTTTTTTTTTTTTTGCCGGCCGCCAGTTCTGGGCATCCCTGGGGGCGGGACTGCTATCACCCACCGGTATAGCACTTCCTCCGGTGGGTTCGGAATTCTTGCAGTACAGCACACACACACACACACACACACACACACACACACAGAATAGTAGACCCTGGCCCGGCTCTTTGTGCCTAATTAGGGTGCTTACACGTAGAACGCAGGTGACTGCTTACTTGGAAACACAGCCTAAATGAACAATGTAAGTCAATGGGAGTGCATACAATAAGAGCGTGTGGACAGCGGCATCGCTTCGTGTTTTAATCCCCCAGCTTACCTCAACAATTTAAGCTTACTGGTCTCAGGGAAGTACAGATGTCACTGAACTGGGGACGCGTTGTTCACACCTCTGATATTAATCTGGCCTTCAGGCAATTTTTAGAACTGCTGTTGGTGTAGAAAGCACGAATTCACGGAAATGTAGAGAAAACTTGTCATCCAAAAGTTTTAAACATGGATACTGAAATTTTGATTTCAGACTGACTTTTATGGATTTATGTTAAACGTGCAATATGGGATAAAAGTGTCAAACTGCATAAAATACCATGGAGAAATGCTGAAAAAAAACAAAATTAAAAAAAATATATAAAATACCATTATATTTTTTATTTTCTCAAAGTAACAACAGTTCTTTCTTTTCTTCTTATATTTATTTGTAAAGTGCTAATAAATACCGTATGTAGAAATAGTCGGTCTGTCAGTGTTTTTATTATTCGAAATGGAAACAGCGTTTCTCTATTCGTTCTAAATATTTAGAAACTTCCAATTCGTTACATAAATTATGATATTCAAAATTTTGCCTACTGTAATGTACAGACATTGGGTATGCACATCAGTTCCTTATTGTTTTCAATGTTGAAAAAAAAAATTAAATAAATAATCGTTATGACAACGAAGAAATAGTTTTGGAATATCTAAATCGAACTTTTCATTACTTCAGTTTCTAGATTTATACTTATTGTTTCTAAAAACATCACATTAAATTGTATTATCATTGAAAACAATAAGAAACTTTTTTTTTAAAAAGTTTCTTATTGTTTTGCTTTGTACAACAAATTGCAATCTGCACGGTGCGTAAAATATGCATTATATTTTAAATGAAAACAGTAACTGATAACACCCGTCGGTTCATATTTCCTCCCTTCTAATTAATCTCGGTTTTCCTTCTGCAGTTAACATTAAATGAAAATTAATTAATATGAAAAATGTATGTTGTATGATTTACATTACTAAGCTATACCTAAAAATCACTGATAATCATCCAAATTTAATCCGTTAATGGAAAATGTGATTCATCCCCCTGTCCACCAAGTCATCCGAGGCAGTGGGGTCCGCAAAAACGTATCGGAATTGGTTGGTGCTGGTTGTGCTGACCCACCTGCTTGCTTAAATGAATTTTTATTTAAGCTCGCTGGTTGTCGACGCCACACATTCATTGCAACATAGACAGTCTTTTCTAAAATGTAACTGAAAGTTTCTAGATTCATTCTTAAATATATAAAAATCTCTCTTCATGCTGTTTCAATTCTTTAAATAAATGTTGATATTCACCGAATTTTTTTCTATTGGAATTTAACGGGTGCACGCCTATTCTTCGTCTATTCATTAAAAAAAAAAAAAAAAACGTTTTCCATGAGAATTGATTCTTCATCTGAAGAACTGGAATTCGACGACATGTAAGAGTACATTCTTCTCAATTCCCACATGAAGACAGGATTATTTTCTGGCTTTGTTAACCACTTAAATTCTGTCGTTCCTAGCAAACTAGGATTGCTATTTGTAAATTTTCAACCAATCGCCAACATGGCTTGGAACGCAGTAACTTAATTGTGGACCAATCGAAAGTTAAAAACAATTATTAAGGGATTATGATGTTTGATTGTAAAAAACATGATTAACAACATTTTTTAATTTAGGTTTTTGACAACTTCGAGTGCCTTCATCCAAATGCATATTAACAACGAAACAGCCTGTATATGATTACAGATGACATAAAAATTAATTACAACAGAAACTCACAATTACAATTTAAAAAAAAAATCACTATATATTTCTATAACAATTTGTCGATTTATATACGCAGTGCAGTGCGTTACATAAATATATATAACTAGTGGTCAGGCGCGCGGGTGCATAAGTACACGTGCCTTGAGTGAGGGGGGGATTCAAGCCCGTGACTGCTGAATACAGTGCTGTTTCTTGTATTCTGTGTATCGTGTAAACTCCTCTGACCGTTTGGTCGTCCCGGAGTATAAACAGAAAATTTATTTATTTATGTATATATATATATGTGTGTGTGTGTGTATATCGTTATATATATATAACGATAACGTATAAATCCAGTAAAATGAGGTGTAGAAGTATATAACCGGGTTAATATTTGTATTACGCTGGGTTTTTTTTGTTTTTTTTTTTGTTTTTTTTCAGAAGGAATTTTTCAGAGAAAAAGATGATAATTGGGCAAGAAAATAAATATACATTTCATTTCAATATATATATATATAATTGAATAATGTTTGAAATAATTAGAAACTGAATATAAACTTACATCAAAAAAACTTACATAAAAAAGGGTAAAACATACATGAGAGGCAGCAAAAAGCATTTTCCTCTACATGACGCTTGAGATATAAACTTAAATGAGAGTAATGATAAAAAAATGACATGGCAAGACAGAAGAGCGAAAATTGTGAAATTATACATAATGATCAAACCAACAGGGAGGGAAGAGAATAAAATTATTTATTTTTCGATTTGTAGCTATGCTACCTCCTCTCATCTTTCCAGTTTTTTTTTTTTTTTTTCATTCTCCTCAACTGTTATTAATACATAACGCGTATTTATGTGTAGTAACTTCTGAACACTTCGCAACTTTAGCGTTTTTTTTTTCCCTTCGATAAATTTTTAATTCTTCCCCTGCAGCAACATTATTCTCTTCCTCTTTCAATTATTTCAGCGCTCATTCCAACGAATATTTAATCGAATGTCCTGCAATGGGCATTAGTAAACAACCCACTCCCTCTCTTTTCCCCTAATTATTTATCTTTTGTTAAGTTTTCACCTGAAAATTACGGGACACCCACTGAATTGCAGGAAGAGATAATCGAAAATTTTACGGTAGCGGTTTTACCCGAGAGCTAAAGGGATTAACATTCCGCAATACAGTAGCGCCCGTAAAACCTACCCCAGTAAGAAGTTGCACCGGTCACTGCTTTCTGTGTGTTCATACCCAGTGGGAAGCTTTAGCTGCGTATCGCTGCCGGTTCCAAGTAAGCGGTCACCTGCGTTCTACGTGTAAGCACCCTTAAGGACGGGCATCAGGCAGGAGCAGCCTAGGTGTTGGCTGCTCCCTCCATGATGGCGAAATGATCTCACACATACGACAGAAGAACACACCATTCGTTATACTTACGCACAAACACTTACTCTTTTGGCAGGCCCGTAACGCAGAGGATCTGCGCCATTAGAGGAGTACTAGGTGGAGATGGGCTTATGCGCAGGAGCCACCCTCGATATGAGAAAACACGCACTTAATGTAACACCGGTCACATGGCATCATAGTTTTTTGTGAGGGACTGAAAATGTATATAAAACTGTATATAAATCTTCTAAGTGTTGTATATAAATGAATGTATATAGATCTTGAGAATGTATTAAAAATTTTGTGCGTAAATAAATGAAAAAAAAAAAAAAATAGTGGTTGCATAGAGGCCATTCCAACAACACAAATGTCACACCACACTACACACGAATCCTACATAACATTCATGACTAGCTTAACAATGTTCGTACTTCTTCACAGTGATATTCAACTAATTTTTGGGAATCCCCCCTGGTACGGACAAGACAAATAACACTTATGCCACTTGTGGCATTTAGGAATCAGTACCATACTGTTAGTTGTCCGCCACGATACATCGCAATCTACCACTAGTTGGTAAAGCCGGATTTTCGGTTCTCATTGATGGCTGGAGGAATTGCTAAAGTCCTCTTCAGTCAAGGCTGTGGTTGGTCGATTTCAGGCAGAGAAAGATTATGGGATTTTGAACAGCAAGTAAGTGGAAAAGTTCCACACAGAATTCGAATAAATAGAATAATCAGTGGAGAAAAACTATACTATTTCTCCATCGATTTTTTTGGCCTTGGGTATGTAAGGTGTATAAGGGTGACGAAGGTCAGCAGCTGCGGCTGCTGTCTGTTAACCTGCTTCTCCCAATTATTGCTTATTAAAGCTTATAGTGAAGCTTATTCGTGGCGCTGATTTCAGGCAATTCAGGACGGTATACATAATTATAATATCTTTATTGCAGGCAGTGACTGGTTACATGATTGCCTGATGCAATAATACCCATAACAGCGACAATGCTAGGATTTAACATGAAATAACTAATACAGGAAAAATTACATAAAACATATAAATACATATAAAAATTATATAATAACATGGGAAATGAAAGAACTTTTTTTTTCATGCTACACACTGCGCGATCAAAAAACGATGGCAGTCACTCGGTTGAAGACGAAAGCTGGTCCCTGATGATGCGTCTTCTGTTCGATTTGTCCTCTATGAACTCTTTATAGGCCAGATCCATCTCCTGGACATTGTGGAGCATCTCCACTGGCAGGAATCTGTCGCCTATCCTGAGCCTCCAAGCCACAGAGTGCAGAGAGGGAAGGGCTGTTAAGGGTTTCGGTGGAGATCCTCCAATTGCACTTCTGACAAAAACTTGACGTATTTCTTTTACTCGCTGTCATTTTAATTGGCACTAGCAGGCGGAGGGGGAAAATACGTTCCTTGACTTTCCTGTAATGAAGTACTTTGGTTTTACTGTGTGCGACTGTTTCAAACCCTGCCATCTATTTATGAGTTCCCATTTCGAAGCAATAAAATCGATAAACACTTTTCTCTTGAATAAAAGTAAATGCCAAATGGATTTGCACCTGGATGCGCAATATTAGCAAGCTTCCGTTCTTTGTCCTTTTCATGTCCTGACACCAATAAAGTATGCTATTATTTAATATGTTGAAGCGGCTGGAGGAATCGCTTCGAAAACAAATTTTGAAAGCAACGGATACCTGAAATAGTAATTGCAAATTTTAATCGATCTGTAGGCAGATGCTCTGCCTGCAGATCGACTAAGATAAAACGAAAGAAAGTGAACATATGCAGAGGCTTTCCCCCAACCTCTAATTTCGGAGGATCTTTCACTGAAGTTCCTCAAAATTTTGCAATGAAGATGCTGCTCACCCCTGAAAATTGAGCTTTGAATATCAAATACTAGGAATAACATAAGCACCTCGTCTTTGAAGCTGTTTAGAAGATAAGCCAATTTTATCACTACGTTTGACTAACGAAATAGAAATCTGCTCATTTGATTGATTTTCATTTTGGCAGCGTTATAAACATACTGATTGTCGTTGTTGTTGTTGTTGTGTTTTGAGATATTAACAACAAGTAAGGCCATCTTTCATGTATCTCTGTGGTTCTTCTGTTAGAAAGCTTAATCTGTACATCGAACAAATTAGATGCAGGAATACAGCTGAATTTGCACCGGTCACTCCTTTCTATGTATTCATACCCAGTGAGAAGCTTTAGCTGCGTATCGCTGCTGGTTCCAAGTAAGCGGTCACCTGCGTTCTACGTGTAAGCACCCTAACGACAATAACAGGAAACGTTCATTGATGTTATTTTTCGGCATTCTTTACCTCCGAGAATGTGTTCTAGGTCTTTCATTTGAGAAGCGTGAACAACCAATTCAAATATGTTGAATACTGAGCAGTGTTTGACAAGAAGAGCATTGAGGAGAGCTTTCGCCCATCGGCAAATGCAGATGGGTAAGACGTCTATGGTCAATATTCGAAACCGTGCTAAAACAACTTCCTCTCATCGGTTTCTCCAGGACTTGATACCCATAGTTGCAGTTCACGTTTTATCTGGTGGTGGAGTTTGTTATTTGTTTCTGCATTCCCCACACCTATGTCCATTCGAGTTTGCATGTCTTTCGTATTGTGTTCTTATAATCTGTGTAATGAATTAGACGGAGAGCTGATGGAAACGAACTGGTCTGTTTAGCTGCACCATCTTTGTTCATTCTCTTGGATACTGGCCTGTTACCTGACAAAAAGTTATTTCCATTTGGTGTTTTTTTTTGCAGTGAAGTTGAGACACGATATCTCTTGGTTCTGGATAACAAAGTTGGAGATATTTTCTAAAACTAATGAAACCAAATGTGCTACCAGAAAGGACACCCTTTTGGTACACCTTGCTCCTGAACGGTGCTCGTGGGTAGTACAGTTGATATAATCACCGTTCTCCCCACATCAGTATTAAAGAAGAAGCAATTTCGCGTCCGACACAACGATGCTGGCAGAGCCACAACGGAAGCAGTTCGCAGTCTTTCGAAAAATGGCTTGCAAGGAGCATTTAATGCAAGGGTACAACGGTGGCGAGAGCGTTAAAAGTTCAAGGGAGAGTATTTCGAGAAGGAGGAATCCGCAGAAGGTTCAGATGACTATTAAAATAATCTTGCACCAATCCGCAGGCGCCTCCGTAGCCAGGTGGGCAGGAGCGGCAGTGCGTACCACACGCTTCTTAATTAGACCAGGGTTCAAGCTCGTGACCACCAAATACGGAGGATGCGGAAAGGTCATTCAGGGAATGACCACCGCATATCCTCGGAGCAATATGGCCTTAGTTGCTAATGCTCCTAAAAACCAAATAACAACAACAACAACAGCACCAATCCACGAATTCAATACTCAACCCTCGTATATACTGTGCAATATGGCCTAAGTTGTCGATGCGCTTAACATCCTAGAGCATAGGAAGAGTCATATGTAAAAGCTGATATTTCAAAGATTTCAGCAAGGAAAGATAGATCACTTTGTCTCCAGCGAGATATTCCGTTGATATTTGCCACTCAAAGCCTGCATTCGTCTGCAGATTAGCTGTGGATCTGTGTCCTTGGTAATAGCGAAGGAAATGTCTTCCAAGGAACGTATTTAGCTTTCCTATTAACACGTCAGGTTTAAGTTTTGTGTTTCGTGTAATCGATAAATTTATCTTAACTGAAATATTTGTGGAATTGATTCCGAGCTTTAACCTTCCCCGATTTGGCTAGGAAGTATTCTCTATTCCATCAAGGGTGCAGACTCGTGATCTATTAGTTCACGATTTTAGTAGCAGCTGCTAATATTTGTTTGTTCAATGATGTACACCGTGACATCTTCAATGGATTTGGACAGAATTAACTGTTCATCAAATTGGACAAGTCTTTTGTAATTATTGCAATCTGCTTTAAAAATGTTCCAGGTAATGCGATCAGTGTAGCTAGAGGTTAATTGCGCTTCGATTTTACAAGTAATAGGGAAGTGATCACTGTTGAATGAATTAATCCACAGTAACCATTCCGTATTTCGATAAACAGAGAGAGAGAGAGAGAGAGAGAGAGAGAGAGAACATTTAAGAGGTCCAGAGAATAGGTAGGACCTGTTTGAAAATGGATGTGGGTATATGATCCTGTGTTTAGCAGTGTAAAGTGGTAATCATTGAATAATAATTCCATTTAGCGATTCCTGGTATCCATACGAGGGGATTCCCATGATGGATGACGGCCATTCAGATCACCCGGGATAAAAAGGGGAGGTCTAAATCGAGTGCGTGGAATAAAACTTTTGGTAGAATGTGTATGGAAGACAGGTTTAAAATGAACCCAATAACAATGCGTAATACCATTTCTTCTATGATGGTCTGAAGAGATACAGGTTTGGAAAGGATGTTATATGCAACAGAATCCTCGGCTTAACATGCTGGAGTTGTATCCCAGCAGTAACTTTTTGATTATTCTAAATGATTACAGTTTTGCAGTAGAAATATTATTTTTAAACATCTCGATTAGGATTTTTTTACGTTAGCCTACTCGTGACAAAATGTTTTAATACGACGTCGAGTATGATGCTTCGGTTGAAACTCCCATTGATGGCATCCAGGATATTTGGTGTGGAGCAACTGCTCTCATCTGTTCTTCCTACACAATGGAGTATTCGGCTGATAACGAAATTAAGAAACTGTAGGCATTCTTTAAAAATAAAAAGTTGAAGCCGAATAAACAAAAAACGACCGTTGATAGGTCGTTATGCTGCCAAGGAGCGAGACGCTGGTGTGTTGCTAATTGGAAAGAGGAATGGAGTTATCTTATTTTGAGCAGAGGAAATACGACCCTTCAATTTTTAACTGCGGGTTATTTGTAAGTCTACGACGTCTTTACGAAACGATATCTCCATAGCAATTTAAAAATGTCTCCAGTTACTAATGAACACCAGCCAAGTAGAAAGAAGTATTTGCAGAGGACGGTAGGGAAGAGATCAAATTTCACATTAGTTACATGATCGAATTCGTGTCATAAGGAGGTTCCCTCAAACAATTATTTTTAAAATTAAGATGGGGTTGTAATTTCCAGAGAGCAGGAAGAAGAACAGAACAGGAGTATGTAGTATTGAAAAAAGATGACTTTGAGACTAAGAGACAGATAATAACAATTCTGGCTCAGGGATTACTTTCAGATGTCGCAAAAACAGCGAAGATGAAGAAATTATTTATTGCAATGTCCTTTGCAGCAGGGATGCAAACCGAAGACGAGGCCTTTATCTATTTATAATTTGACTAGCGGGTTGGAACGAAGCCTCCTGGCCCTTCTTGATGAAGGACGCAATTTATTTCTATGCACCATCTGAAATCAGTTTAAATGGACAAGTCCTGCACAAAGATAAATTTGCTAAGTCGGCTTTTCAGTCAGCAGACAGAAGCTGTTTGACAACTTCATTAAATATCAGAACGAAAAGAAGGGTTGTTCCGTTTGGAACATTTCTTCCTGCTATGGCAGGAAGAAATGTTCCATTTACACCTCACGCATTAATACATAGATCCAGAGTTTTTAACTAATCATTTTTACAATTCCGTATTTAGCGATGAAGTTGGCTCGAACGCCACTCAACTCAAACGCGGATACTAATGTACTCGTGCATTTGATCACTCGGCTAAATGTAACACGTTTAATACAATGTTTGAGTATTTTAATTAGACATGTACATATTTTATTACAGTACTCACGAAGCGCACACGATCTTTGTACTCGTTAAGTGTACACGCTCTGTTCAAGTGCTCATAAAGTGAATACTATAACAGAATAATATTTTGTGCAGTGTACACTGCAATAAAGAATTTCTCAGAATGTGTGCTTTAAGAAAGGAGGGGGTTGTGTACTTTGAGGATACATTCTGCTGGGTGTCTAGCTAGAATTTTAGGCCCATCAGTGACTTAGGCCCTTTTGGGTAGCGGGACAGTTGGTAGGATCGCCGTCCTTCCCACACCGAGCGGAAAAGACCCGAGTTCGAGTTCCATCGATGAGGTGGGGAATTTTATGGGCTTTTTTCACAAAGTGGCTGAATCAGTCGGTGTCGGGCGAGAGTGGCATGGTTTTTTCCTCCGAAAACTCGGGTTTTTCGCCCCGCAAACAGAAAATCGACCTCAGAACACAGTCAATTTACAGAAAATATACACAATGGAACTTAGTCACTGATTCTCCTAAAACACAATAAAAATAACAACAGTGACTAAGTTCGTCGTATATGATATGCTTGCAACTTGAGTATGTTCCGTGATTGGTTTTCCTGCTTGCTGGATGAAAAAACTATACTTACTCTCATCTGGGAGCGAATAACAAAGCCGCGTTTTGAAAAAGACCCATAAAACTTCCTCACATAATTGACCCGGGATTCGAACTCGGTTCTTTTCGACTCAGCGTCGGCAGAACGGTGATTGTACCAACTGTGATAGCCATGAAACGGAACGGAAAAGAAAATAGAATGAAAGATAACAGAGAAGGCGTAGGATGAGAGGTAACTTCGTTCTGTAACTGGTGGGGGCTTGCCCTGAAACAGCGTACTCATCGTTCTCTGCATTATGATATTCGAAATTGTAAATAGTATCAATCCTGGATGTTCATTTTGTAATATATTCTACTTCACTTTGCATTTTTATGACATTCTAAATCGTATCAAAATATCTGTGTATGAAACTATAAACTGTACTGTAGTTTGGCGGGGTTGTCAAATGTTGACTGAAACCAGTTAAATAAATGAAAAAAATGTGCTAGCCATGAGGTACGTTCTACACAATTAATCATAAAAATCTTCGAAGAATACACGTTCTGTAAAAGTATTCCTTATATTAAAGTGCGCACGTTTCATTAACGCAGTTATAAATCCATAAATTAAAAAACAAATTTATGTACTTTGAAAACTGATAAAAATATTTTAAAAAACGAGTGTATTTTATAGGAACATTTACAGAAGAATAAAATGTGTGCACGAATATATATTTAATAAAACACGTATAAATTACTACACATTCGTGAGCTTACTCGTGGAATGCACACCTTTTAAAACATTGATAAAGTGAGCACATCGTACAAAAGTGAACTCCGTTAACATGATCTTACAGCGCGTACATTCTGACGTATCGTGCCCGATATCCAATACACTTTTTGGGAACTGCGAGAGAATAAAATGTTCAACGGGACTACATTTTTTGGTAATTTTGCAGAACGCTCACAATTGAAGAACTGAGAATTTAATGCACTAAATTAAAATAATGGTAGTACTTGAACGAAGTATGATTACAGATTATACCAGAGAATTCAGAGAATGTTCACTTTTTCAAAGTGAACATTCTCTGAATTCTTATTTTACGTGCGGAACAGTTAAGAAATATACCGAAACTCTTACCTCCCGCCGAAAGACAATCCCGGAGTGCCCGCAACTGCGAACACCCACCACCAACACCATGATGCAGTCTGCACATATTGGATAAGCAGTCTGGGCGCCGAATCTGGAAGCGCCCGAACTAACAACTGTTATCGATTAGGCATCCCCCACGTGAACCGTGTGACGTTCACTATAGGTGGAGCTTGCGTGACCGGCATCCGGTGCATTTGTTGCTTTGCTGCATGGCCAGAGTGTATAAACAGCACTTATAGTCTTTATTCATGATGGAGATGGACTACAGCCAGCTAACAACGCAACGCAGCAGCAACAAGCACCAGAAGCCCTCTCAAATTCGCAGTTAGAGGCAAAGAAGGAAGAAATATCAAAGGCGTATTGTGCGAAGAGCTTACTGTAAGAGCCAGGGTCGGGTGCAACGCTTATATATAATCGCTCTGTCAATCAGAGTTCATTAGTTTTTAATTACATTATTAACCCGCGATTAATCACTTCAATATAACTACAATTAATCATGGCAGTACACTTGTACAGGTCGATTTACTCGCCGAGTTTTCTCAGTGTCCCAGAAGCATACCAGAATTCATGCTCGTTAATAAGCATACACTATAGAAACAAAAGCCAAGGGAATCTCCAATTTACAGACAAGATACGTAGCTATTCAAAGAAACCAAGCTGTCCCACTTTTGGCAAAAACAACTGCTTCCAAATATGGAAAGATCGAAAAGATGGGATACACTACATTTTCCACAGACAATACGGACAGAGTCTTCAGACCCTTGTTTGTTATTTGGTTTTTAGGAACATTAGCAACTAAGGCCATATTGCTCCGGGATATGCGGTGGTCATTCCCTTGACCTTTCCGCATACTCCGTATTTGGTGGTGACGGGCTCGAACCCCGGTCTAATCAAGAAACACTGCTGCTCCTTCCCACCTGGCTACGGAGGCGCCTTGAGTCTTCGGACAGTGCGCTATCAATCAACGAGTTGATACCTATTTGGGATAAAAAAAAAAAAACATTATTGATGTTCCAGAAAAAACCGAATTAAGCAGATTAGCGAAATACACCAAATAAGTCGAGGCATTCGGTATAGACTCCAGGGGGAACTTGATTTCCTGGTTTTGACCAGGACTTCAAGTAACTTTCATCCTGACAGGGGATGGTCATTTCAAACAAAGACTCGTTGACTTAGGGAAAGAGCAGGATACTCATTGCACTTTTGGAGAACATGAAACTTGGGAGCATGTGATGTACATCTGCCTCCTTTATGACGACTACAGGATTAAACTTACACCCATAAATCAAGCTAATATCCGACACCAGGAACATCTCTACCTCCAGGATGAGACTCGTTACCTTGCCCAACCTGAATCTGCACAGTCAACATTCCAACAGCGAAGAAACATCCCAAGAACAGGTCCTCTTTAGAACATGATCACCTACTATCACTGTCCCTCTTCCTCTTAAAACTCTAATGTGGCTGAGACCTCTGCTGGCAGTCCGCTGGAGTGCAGTATTGCCCACCTGATGTTTGTTTCAGCTTTGACCAGAGATCTAGGTATGGTCGATTTTTTCTTAAACCAAATTGGTTACCAGAGATTAGATTTTTGGAATCAAGACTACCATGTCAGTCGGCAGCGTATCGTTTTTTCTAGGGTTTTACTGAAGGTAAAACCCTAAAAAGTATAACCCTGGTAAGAGAAATAGGTCTAACGTTATGAGGAATAGAGTAATCTTTCCCTGGTGCTGTAACCTTTCTATAATTGGACTCAACTTGATTAAAACACGCTGCTGTAACTATTGCTGTCCAATTCCATATGCTGCTCAGATAGTGGATTGAAAATCGACCTCAAGCTCATTGTGATACGCTAATTTCGGGATGATCTTTGCGAAGTATACTTAGTTCGTCATCAGTAATCATTCAACTTCTTGCCCTACAGTGGGATCAGAAGAACGGGTTGCCTTGCTGTGCAATCCATTGTGTTATGCAGCTGTTGGAGTAACGGCAGCATTCTGTTTATCCTGCTTGTCCAGCTCGTTGTGCTCTAGCTGAGTTCGGGGTGAACACTGAAAAGTATAGTCAGTTCGTCATGCGGTACTCATTTAATTGATTAATAATGTACAATGTATTTATGTTTATAGGATATTGTCAATAATTGTAGATTGTACCATGTATATAATATATATTGCGGATTTGCAAGAGTTTTTGGCTAGGGGCTGCTTTACTCATTACATGAAAAAAAAAAATGGTTTGAGAATTGCCACTTGCGTAATGCCAGCAAGTGGGGATTGGATGTTCAATCAAGGTACGATTATAGAAGGTCATCAGCAAGGATAATGATTTTTTATCCAATTGTTGAAGCATTATTATACCCTACTCCTTCAGGACCAACAACACTGTCCTTTGAGGTACAGTGTTAATTGTAAAGTGGCTCCGGGGATTTTCCCCCAACTACGTCGGGCAATGTGATCAATACAAAACTCTATAAAGATCAGATGTATGTAGGTTTGTGAGTTTTCGTGTAGTGTTAGTGTAGGTATTAGGTATAGGTATGTTGAGGGTCTGACGGCTCCTGGGATTTCTCTCATCTCGGCGTACGTTCTCTGTATCGGACAAGACAGGGATTTAAAAGTGTGTGGGGGTATGTACTGTGTAGTATGTTGTGCCCATTGTTCGTCCGGCCTCTTAGCCGCCGGGCCCCTAGTGAGACCCGACGTTACCAATACTAGCCACGGGGAGGCCGGCCGGATGTTACGAATATTTGTACTCTGGCGGATCCTGCCATTTACTTTCCTGGGATTTCAATATTAGTGTTAGTGTAGGTTTGTGTTGGCTGTGTTGTTCATCCGGACCCTTAGCCTAGGGGGGTACCTGTGTTTTCACACAAAAACTTCCAGTTTACCGTCCAGCGCCACGAGAAGGCGGGCTGGGCAGTAGGGACTGTAAATCACTGGTGGAGTGAGTGAACCCTGTTGTCCAACGCTACAGACAGGGCGAGCTCAGTAGGAAAAAAAAAAAATAATAAAAAGGTTGAAGGTGATAGTGGGAAGATAGGAAAAATGGAGGATTAAAGTTGTAGAGAGGAAGAGGAGGGCAGTAGTAAAGGTGCCCGCCTGGTTGAAAGGGGGAAAAGAAGAAGTCCCTGGGGAAGAATGCCCATTCTGCCTCGGGTTGGCCTCCTCCCCGTCCCCCTGGTGGTATTACCCACCAGGGGGACGAGGAGGAGGCTATCCAGGTTGGAGGAGTGAAAGAGCAACCAACTGAGGTGTTGGGAATGAAGAATCATAGGAAAAAGGTCCATATTATTAGTATCTCTTCGATTTATAATAAATATATTGTTATACACTGGTGTGCAAAACTAAAGGACCAGTCAGATTTTCACCTGTAGCTTCTCATAGGAGTGGCCTGGATATGGGAAAAACATACCAAAGGAACCTCGTGAGATGCAGAAATGATGAAAGAAACAACGACGGAAACAAAACGGTACAGAGGGACTTTATTCAAAAAAGGCCACATAGCACTGGTTGCCATGATACAGATGCATCACTGCCAAAGATGAAACAAAGGGAAAAGTTGGTCCTCAGTAGGAGACACGGCCACCCCTAATGTCGATGCAGGCTTTTCACCGCCTGTCCATACTTAGAACAATGTTGTTGATAAGTTCTTTCGGGAACATCGTCCATTCAGCAACATCTCCAGTTGGCGAACATTTTCTGGTGGGTGTGGAAGTGCTGCTAGGCGTCCCATATGCGTTCGATTGAATTTAGGTCGGTGGACCGGGCTAGCCAATCCATACGAACAATCTCCTCACTTTCCAAAAGCATATCCACAGCTGCAGTGCGATGGAGCGTGGCGTTATCATCCATAAACACGAACACGGGACCAATGGCACCTCGGAACAGACGCATGGGGAAGGATAACCTCAGTACAGTAGCGTGCACCAGTTACAGTACCGTCTTCAAGTATCTGCAGTTGCGTACGTCCATCCAAGATAACGCCTCCCCACAAGAGAACACCTTGACGGAGATATCGATCCCTTTCAGTGATGTCTGCGGGGTGATACCGTGTGTCAACCTCTCTCCAAATTAGCTGACGTCCAGAATCGCTGCTGAGACTGAATCTACCCTCATCACTAAAGAGTACCTCACCCCATTGCGCTGCTGTCCAGTCCTTGTGTTCGATGCAACACTGTAAACGGTGTCTCCGATGGGCAGGTGTAAAAGGGACACAGCGTACTGGCCTTTGGGCAAAGAGTGCACCTTTGTGGAGTCGCCGGGCCACAGTAAACCGTGATATCCTGCGTTCTGTGCTCCTGTGCAGCTGATTTGCAATGGATCCCGCTGTCTGTTGCCGGTCCCCTCTTGGCCTATAGGAGTTTATAGCGGTCATCATTGGGCGTTGGTTTTCGTGGACGACCACCACTGGTCCTTCGAACAGCAGTATCTGTCATTCTGAAGGCCGACCACGCACGTGAGACGATGCTATGGGCGATACGAACTCTGCAACCACACTCCTCGCACTTCGACCTTCCTCGACTTCCCAATTATTCGACCCCGGGTAAAGTCATCCAGATATTGTCTACTGGCCGTTTCGTCGTCCGTAGCCCTGTATGAATCGTACCAATGGAACGTCTGTAAGAATCGTGCTCACCATTCTGTAATTTGTACTTAACTGCTCAACTGCTGTTTTTATCTGTTTATGTGAGCCCTCTCATCACGATTCAAATTTTTGCATGTGCACCAGCTTTCTGAACGGTCACGATTATGCAAATCGCCACAGGCTGTTTTGTTTGATTTTGTGGTTGTAACCTTCACAAATGGTGTTGGCCCTTAAGTTTTGCGCACCAGTGTATATGTGTTCCTGCCGCCAATTGAGTAAAGAAATATATTTAATTCATTTCTTCACTCACTCCCATTTACCAAAACACTCATCCACTCTGTCCACTCATCCACGCTGGGTCACTCTCTTCCACCAAAACTAACATTTCTTTTTACCAGAATTCTTTTTTCACTCTATCATTCAGTACCCAGCCCATTCTCTCAGTCTTTAATCCTCTTTCATTCATTCTTCTTTCGTTCTACGTTGCATCCTCTTGCTGCTATCTTACTAATATTTTTCAGCTAACTACTTCCCTGGCTGCCTATACATCTCCCTCCTCCACAGGTTTATTTATTTGGTGTGGGACCTGAAGGTCCCCCACTAGGTGCAGGGTAATGTTGGAGTTCCCTGGTCAATCCGGTTTATTCAAATTTGAGTATCTGTCACGGATCTGATACAGCTACCCTGTCAGTTTAAAAAGTCGTCATGTGGGTGTGGTGAGAGATTGGGCACTTTGGCTGTGGAATGTTGTTTTGCTATGGGGGCTGTGAGGCCCGTCTCTGCAGATTTCTACACATTTCAAATACTTTTTTTTTTTTTTTTTGTGTAAAGCTCTTGAAAGTTTTATAAATAATTTCTTCTGTTATAAATAATGTTCTTGTTCCCTGGGTGTAAGGTGTATTTAGTGTCAGACGGCACCAGGGGTTCCCCCATCTCCGCGTAGTTTACATTGTGGTGTGATACAGTTCACTGTAAAGGCCAGAGATTTAAAAGTATATGGATCTTGAGGTGTGTGATGTCGTGTACCGTTGTTCCTCTGGCCATTTAGCCGCCAGACCCCTGCTGAGGCCCGATGTTGCCCACACTTCGCCCCGTGGAGGCAGACCTAGGTAGACTCTGGCAGGTCCTGCCACCTAGAGTCCTGAGATTTCAGTGGCTAGGACATAAAAAAAAAAAAAAAAAAAAAAAAAATTACGTTTGCGTGGGTTGATCGCTAGATTGAAAGACCGAAATATGAGCGTACTTAATTTGGAACTATTAAATTTTGACCTGTCGGGTTTACGCTGGGTAGTGTATGGGTAGGGGCCAATTTCTGCTATTAATTGGGTTCTTGGCATAGCATAAATTTTACATTCGTAGAGAATGTGTACTCAGTCTTCACCTTCGCCACAGGTACAGTTTGTGTCATCAGTCAGCCCTAAGGAAGTTAATTTAACCTTCAGCGAGCCGTGACCTGTCACTATAAATGTTGCAAAAAGTCCAGAGGCGTACCACTTTGGTGGCTTTCGGCTAACCATTGCCACCTGTGGAAGGAACCTTTTAGTAATCAGACCTCTAGTTTTCTGCTTCCAGTTTGTGTGCCATAGCTGACGGAGCTTTGTGGCTAATCTCTTTCTTTCAACGTTGGTGGTGTTGGCGGTTTCAGAGAAATTCTATGGGCATGACCTTTTTAAGTCTGTAATATAAGCCTCTTCTGGCTACTTCCATATAAAGTGGGAGAACAGCCGGTGTGCTCACAGGGCAACACGCTCTTGTGATAGTGAGAAGTATTGTTCTCTGAAGCGTCTCTAATTTGTTTCTGTTTCTGACTATGGCTGTGCGGGTAAACTATGCACCAGCGCCATAGGTGATGGCAGGCAGGAACACTGCTATATATGATTGCCAGGGTCCTTCTTTTGAGCCCCCAGTCAGCCCGACTAATCCTGGCAATCATATGACTGCGTAGTTGCTCACTTTTTTTTGCCAAGTATGTCAAACGGGGATAGAAAGTTAATTTTGAGTCAGAACAACTCCTAGGTATTTTACATCCGATACCATTTTTACGGTTTTTCTATTAATTTTAATTTGAGGGATCTCCTTAGGTTTCCTTTCAAAAGTATGGATTCAGTTTTTTCAGGTGGTATCCTGAGCACGTGCATTTATGTGCCCACTCCTGCTGTTGCATGAAGGCGGCATTTGATCTTTGCTCTACAACCGTTCTTTTGTTTCCTTTTCTTTGAGGTATATTTTTGAGGTTCGAAGTTCTTTGAAGCATATATGGCTTTTTGAATATCAAGCGTAGTAAGTGGCTGATTATATGGTAAAGAAGATGCGGTTTTGAAGTTCAATTGAGATTTTTCGACTGAAACTTTAATCTTCTGAAATTACGGATCGTATTGCGGCCGAGGCAGACAACTCTGAGAATACGGACCACAGTGTACCACGGCGGAGGTGAATTACCGTTTGGAACAGCCCTGCATAAGATGCTATTCTTGTCTATCCGCTCATAAAATTTATCTCAAGAGTGTCCATAAGGAATTAAGTGGACAGTTAGAGAAAGCTGGACCACTTCGGACCACCGTGTAATAACTTTCCAACTGCACCGATCAGTAAGCCGACAACCAATTATGAGGCAAACTCTACATAGATTTGCAATTGACAAGGCAAACTGGCAGGAATTTAAGGATTCACTGATCATGGCCGTCCACTCTCTCAGCACAGTTGGACTGAACCCAGACCAGCACCAAAAGGCAATTGTAAGCCTAGTCACTGAAAGCTTAATTAACTCTATTAAACGGAAGAAACCTTCTCTTGGAGCCGTACCTTGGTGGTGCCCAGAGCTCCAACAACTGCGACGGGAGGTTTACACCCGACGGAAAAATTTTCAACGCGCAAGACGGACATGGCCGGAAGCGGAAGTAGAGTATCTCAAGCAGCAGTACCGAACGGCAAGAAACGAATACACAGCCCTGATTAAACAAAGGAGGAAGCGCTCCTGGGAGCACCTAGTCTCCACAGTTCGAAATTCTGCTCCATGGGGTGTGGTCTACAGAGTAATCACAAACAAACTCCCCAGGGGAGAAGTCATCCCAGCCACGAAGACGCCACAAGGCACGTATACAAAGACATGGTCTGAATCTATAAATAACATCCTTGACGCCATGTTCCATCAACACATGCCACCAAGTACCCCAGAGCAAATACTACTATGTGAGGAAAACAGCACATACACCACGGCCCAAGTGGAAGACAGCTTCACCAAGGAAGAACTGAACTCCGCTGCAGCAAAAATAAAAAACAATAAATCTCCAGGAGAAGATATGCTGGAGCCCGAGATCGTAAAGAAGGCTGTCGAAACCATCCCAAATGAGATCCTAAACCTCTTCAACCATTGCCTTGAAACAGGCCATTTCCCAGTAGTATGGAGATCTGCAAAATTAAGGCTTATTCTCAAGAATCCGACAAAACCACAAGACCTTCCGGAGTCATACCGGCCCATCGCTCTTCTATCCATACTAAGCAAACTCCTAGAACATCTTCTAAGCAATAGAATAGAAATTCATTACTCCAGGGCTGGCCTTCACTCTGACAACCAATACGGCTTTAGAAGGGGATGCTCCACGGTGGACGCCTTAGAGAATATCGTCAAAGCAGCTACCACTACCAGCCATAAATACTTCCTTGTCATTTCAGTGGATTTTGCCGGGGCGTTTGACTCCCTGTGGTGGCCAAGCGTCCTTGGCAGACTCCGGAAAGCAAAACTACCAGCTAATTTGTACAATTGTATAAAAACCTATCTTGCAAGCAGAACAGTAACCGTCAGTGCTCCGTACTGTTCAGTCACACGACCAATCTATAGAGGATGCCCACAAGGCTCGGTACTTGGCCCACTTCTCTGGAACGTGGTGCTCGACAGCTTTCTAAACCTCGACCTTGCTAATGTGAGGTCACAGGCCTATGCGGATGACCTGATCCTGATGCTGGCGGCAGACTCAAGAACTCAACTAGAGATCTCTGCAAACCGTGCTATAAATATCCTACAAGACTGGGCCACCCAAAACCACTTAAAGATATCCCCAACAAAAACCTGCTCCATCCTACTTAAAGGTTCTCTCAA
This sequence comes from Mastigoproctus giganteus, assembly GCF_048544385.1. Classification (NCBI taxonomy): domain Eukaryota; kingdom Metazoa; phylum Arthropoda; class Arachnida; order Uropygi; family Thelyphonidae; genus Mastigoproctus; species Mastigoproctus giganteus. The sequence goes on along the minus strand of NC_143576.1, from coordinate 265,223,927 downwards.
TGTCAGAAGGCCACCCCAGATAAAGATTCAGGAAACAACAATTAAGCTTTCCACCGAACTTAAATATCTTGGTATTCTGCTGGATAAAAATCTGTCATTCACACCCCATCTTACTTACCTCCGAAGCAAAATCAAAAAATACTCCGCACTAATATCTAGAGTCACTCGTCGCCACTGGGGACTTAAGAAGAGGACCCTAGCCCTCTTCTATAAGGCAGTCTTCTTACCAGCAATAACATACGCATCAGGAGTCTGGTTCCACAAGGCGGTAACAGCAGTTAACAAAAGGAAGCTAGAGACCATTCAACGTTCAGTCCTACTAACAATCTCGAGAGCCTGCTGTACTGTAAGCACCCGCGCCCTCCAGGTCCTCTTGGGTGGTCTCCCCCTGGACCTGGAGATCGTCCGCTGTAGGTTGCTTTATCAACTATCCAAAGGCAAATCTATCACCTGCCTAGACTACACAACTGATCCGGCGAACGATCGTAAACTCGAGAAAAAACGCCTTCTCACCCACCTACAGCAGGCCTGGCAAACCCGCTGGACGACTTCGACAAAAGGGGAAGTCACCCGAAGATTCATACCGGATAATCAACTAGTGTTTCCCAAAAGCCCAAACTGGTTTTCACCGGGACTGCTGACATCTTACCTGCTCACAGGACATGGCGCAATAAGAGCAAAACTCTGCAGTTTCGAATTGAGTGAGACCCCTCTCTGCCACTGTGGACAGCCAGAGACGTGGGAGTACCTCATGCACCACTGCCAACTATACGAAGACCTCCGCTGCCTCTTAATAATTAGAATGCGTTTCTCGCCAATAAACCAAGAACAATATCTCCTGGAGAGCGAGGACAACTATAAAGCCTTAACGCAGTTTGCACAGGATCTTTTTACTAGAAGAAGAACATACCCGCAATCTTAGCAGGAATTTTCCCACAAACTAACCACTCGTCATCCATAACAAAGATCCTTTGATGTGTCAACCAAACAAAAACCTAACAGCTACAATCTGAAAAACTAATCATTAACTTAACCTGGATCTGACCACTGGCTTAAACTGGAGTCATTATCTGGACTTGACCAATCACACGGACGGGACAATATATCCCAGGAATGGCATACGAAGACCTGACAAAGACATTATGCAGTTTGCTGCCGAAACATCATTAGGCGACCTGAACCGGGTACCCTCACTCGGTTCGCTTTCTTTCCCTTCCATTGGCAGGGGATGGTTACTCTGTACCCTCCCCCCTGCCATCCCCTATCTTCACCTGGTGGGGGCATGGGCCTGCCCTGCCGACTTTTGGGGTTATCTTCACTATTGACTCCATATTTCTGTCTTTCACCCCCCAGTCTTCAGTCTCCCTTCCCTCTCTAACTATCTTGCGACTAGCGTTTGAGCCTTGCCAAAACTACACAAGCCCCACACAAAAATTTAAAAAATACATAAAAAATAAAAAATGAACTATAACCCGTATAACTTATATCTCTTTCGGCCTGACCCAATTTCTAGCGTTTCTCTCCTCCTCCTCCCCCCCCTCCACTTTATTTTTTATTTTTTATTTTTTAGGTCCTAGCCACTGAAATCTCAGGAAATTAGGTGGCAGGACCTGCCAGAGTAAATAGTAAATTTCTAAAATACTGGTGTACCTGGTCTGCCTCCACGAGGTATAGTGTGGGCAACGGTGGGTCTCATTTGAGACCCAACGGCTAAAAGACCAGATGAACAACGGTACAAAACATTACACGCCACAATATCCATACACTTTTAAACCTCTGGCCTCTACAGTGTTCTGTATCACACCACAATGTATATTACGCGGAGATGGGGGAAACCCCTGGTGCCGTTAGACCCTAAAAACACTATACACTATATAAGGAATTAAGTGGGCGAACTCTTTACTATTGAGGATTGCGATTATTCTGATTAGTGCAATCAAATTTAACATACGAGACAAGTATCGTTTAAGTAAATTACGCCTTTTAAGTCTATTTTTATTTTAGAAGCTATTTTAGAAGGCAGAGAATTTTTATTTATTTTCTAAATCAGTTAGAAAAAAAGGGGCCTCAGTCCAATGTATAAACAATGGCCACACTCCACATATTTGTATGCGTGTGGGGGGGGGGTGTCTGAGCAGGAAAAACTGTGGTTATAAACACCGTCCTACCCACACCGGGTGCAAAACTCCGGGGTTCGAATCCCGTTAATCAACATCTACGGGCTTTTATACACTGCTGAGTATATATGGCTGAGTTCATCGGTCTCAGGAGTAGATAGTAAAGTCTTCCTTCCCCTCCAGAAACCCGGGTTTTTCGTCCAGAAAGCAGAATACAAGTAATTTGTGGTCATATTACGCATGGGCGGATGAGTTGGTTCTTGATGGCACAATACCACAGAGTTTTCTAATTTATTTGCAAATTACTGTAACGATTTTGCTGTCTGCGCGTGTAGCACATTGGTATCGTCACCGTCCTCCTAGTGCCTGGGTTTGCTTGAGCATCTGCTCAGGAAGGAGCCTGTCCCAGAGATGGAGTCGTGCTGAATGCGAGTAGAGGCACCGTCAATAAAGAAACCACTGTTTGCCACAGAATTCTGGCTCCTAAAGTGGGCCAACAGGAAGCACAACCTTCCAGCTCAGATTCGTACCACGCAGCTTGCCAACTCTCTCGGAATTCCACGGCTTCCCACCTTAGTCGACGACCAACGCCTCCTAGCAACAGTCAAGATGATAACAGGCATAATGGCAACACCTTCATTCTGGGATACCTGTGGCTGGAGGATCCCCCCTGCTGCCCTTAGGGCCAATCCCGAGCTCTACTCGCATTCAGCACGACTCCATCTCTCGGACAGGTCCTTCCTCAGCAGATGCTCAAGCAAACCCAAACACTGGACGCCGACCTGAACAAATTCGCTGCTGACCGGACTTACCGGAAAAAAATTATGACGAGTAGGACTAATCAGCAATGACTGATGTGTACCTTGCATCTGTTCCTGCCTGATTGAGCTGGTGCTCTTATCTCGATGTTAAGCCAGCTCAATCAGATTTAACTTTCGTAAGGAGTTCTCTCCTTTGTATTATGATATGTTTTCTTTGTAAAATTACCTTTCTGTAAATAATTGTTCAATTTTCCCGGAAGTTTGGGAAACTGTAAGCCCCTAGCTTTATGGCCGTGAAGGGTAATAAAGATTATCTCTCTCTCTCTCACTCCGGGTGGAAAAGGCCCGGGTTAGAATCCCGTCGATGACTCGAAGAACTTTAGTGGACTTTTTTCACTCCGTGGCGAGCTAGTCGGTCTTAGGCGTAGATAGCAAGGTTTCTCTCCCCAGAAACTGGGGTTTTCGTCCAGCAAAACAGGCAAATCGACCAGAGAACACACGAAATTTACAGACTAAATAAATCTATGGGTAGATGTTATCATTTACGAGGGATTATAATATCATAATTTTTTTTTGTAACGATTTTGCTGGATGAAAGTTATTCATTCAAACTTCTTGTTAAAACTGATATAAGATTCTTAAAATTTGGTCAAAAACACCTCGCTCTGAGAAATGATAGCCTGGGTGTTTAGAACTACGTAAAAGTTCTGTTCGAGTAGGCACCCAGTACTTTGAACACGTATTATATAGCGCGGCACTGAAAACACAAAAAGAACGAGTCCGTGTTGTAGACAGCTGAGCAGGGATATCCCGATGATGGATTACATTCTTTGAGGGAAAAGCACTTCTATGTGAAACAGGATGCATTTGAAACGTTTGGGGGATTGAAAATATGAGCGCACGATTCACGTGGCGTCATGGAAATTTATCAATTGTTTGTGCTAAAACCCAGTAGATCCTTCCCCGAAATTATCCGAACCTAAATAAAATTGGTATAAAATCCCAAGAAAGTTCCCGAGAAAACACTACAAAAAGAAGATAAAGGACGCACAGCTGGGAAAGCAAACACGTTTTATGCTGAAATCCGAGCGCGATTTCGAAGATGGCTCAACAACCACTTACGCTGAATGGAAAGAAATTCCCGGTGGAGGTGAGGAAGCAAAAATATTTCGACATTGTTCTCCTTCCGGACACTCATATTCTCGAATTTCAAGAAGCCACAGCCAAATTTTTTCGTCCACTTGGATCTTTTCTTCCAAGACAACGGGGTAATGATAAAAGTTCAAGAGCTCCAGACGACGCTGCACCATGGCAACCGAGTGATTCGATCTGTCTCAGTTTCTGAAATAAATTTCTTGCGGAGATTATCTGACTAGATGTAGTCGGAACCCTGCCCACCAAGGGACTGCTAAAAGGGTGTATTTTTTGTCTTAACTGTGATACGCAGCACGTGCAGTCTTACACTGTATTCGAAGCCGGAACATAAAGCGTGCGTTATTTCAGCATTCATTCATTCATTTTTCATTTATTTACACACCCAAATATTATGTACAATTTCAAGAAACATAAACAATAATCTATGTACAATTTTATGTACATTTTCATTCTCATATATATAATTACCCTAGCATATATATATATATATTTTTTGTTTAGAATACAGTTGAGGGAACACAGTACAAAACACGTGTGTGTGTGTCCTGGTATCAAGGGTGGCCCCTAGGCATAGTCCATCTCCACCTAGTGGATCCGTATTGGATGTAGGACCTCTGCAAAGGAGCAGCCAACACCTGTACAGCTGCTGTCTGGTGCCTGTCCCCAGGCACCAGTAGCCAGGCCTGTTTTTTTTTTTTTTTTTAACCTTTTACATGCCAAAGTGCACGAAATCCCGCACCCACTGGAGGTAGTGCAATACCAGTGGGTGCCCGCTATCCCGCTCACAGGCTGCCCAGTTTTTTTTTTTTTTTTTGAGGAAAAAAAAAAAAAAAAACAAGGCTGGAGCTCCAAAAACCGATTGAAGTCACACAGCCAAGACAAACATTTTTAAAGAACCCTGCAGTTATCAGTAGCATTATATATCAGTTACCCTATTAAGTTTAGCATTAACAAGGAAATAAACTGTTAACATTGATCACTATTTACATTACAGTGAGATTTACCAGTCCCTCTGTTTGACAGTTCTACCAACAGAATTTGAGAATCATTTACAGTCGTTTTTACAGCAACATTAGTTGTTACTTACCAATAGTTACATGTATTTCTGTTTTGTACAATTTTAAAGACTGTCCAGTAGTCTAACTGTTCGGGAAATATAGTCTCATTTGATTTCTTCCCCGGTAGAACTGAGCTTGTAGAGTATTGGGCGATAGAAGTTCCTCAAGGCGATTTCCATGTAGAAAGTTCACATAGTATTCCTGAGCTTTAGGTAGGAGAGGAAGTTCCCAGCATGCATTAAAGCACTCGGAGTAACACTAGCGTTCTTGCAGAAGGTTTTTCTATACGTGTAGCATTACATCAGTCAGAGAGCAGAAATTGGAGTTTTTTGTGTTCAATTGGCTTGATAGCGCTTCAGATTATTGCAGGATTCATCCCATGGGGAGAAGATCTTATTTTATTTATTTTTTTTTTCTTTTTAAATAAGATTTCATGAGAGAGAAGCGTGTTGGGGTGCGTAGAAGTATGGGTATTCTTAACTGTACGTTAAGCAATTATTTACAATTCTTCGAGGTTAGCTTCCTAATAATTTAGGCCCGTTTATACACAAAGCTTCTTGGAATACCATCCAGCATCACTTAGAGGAGAAAGGGGTCTACCTGTCATTTCCTGTTGCGTCGATGGCTATCTTCCGATATGTTCTTCCCAAAAGTGAGTTAATCTGGATCATTATGACACCAAAGTAGAGTTTCTAGCCGCAAGTCTTTTCTTGAAAACTGCCGCAGAGAACTGTTGAAATGTAGTGAAGACATCAGAATTTTCGATGAGCAAATGTACATTATTTTCTGAGAGATTATTTATTTTACTCAGCAGTATCTGTCTTTCATTCGAATAATCATTACATTCAAAGAGAACGTGCTGCCATGTCTCAGATGCTCCGCAGTGACAGAAAGGGTCAGGCTCAAGGCTCCTTTCGAAAAGTTTAGCCCTGAGCGATCCGTGGCCAGTCATTAAATATGATGTAGTCATGCTAGGCACAAACCATTTTGAGACTGTGGGTAATGATGTGAATTCAACATTTGAAATGTATCTTCGTGTAACCTCACCGTGTTCCCTTTGAGCCCATCTTTGCTACCAAACAGCAGTGAGTTCCTTCCAGAGTCTTCGTTTTTAAATTTCTTCTTGACGCGCAGACCTCTGTTGTTAAAGTGAAGCCTTTACATCTTATTAAAAGTATCGACTGCGCTACTGCAATAGTTATTGAAATACGCTGCTCAAAACGTAAAGATCAATACGAAATAACATACAGTAATTCAAAAACCGTTCATTAGATTCATACTTGCTATGGGGGCGATGAACATTTCTAGCTGATCACTGAAGGCTTAACAGATTCGATGATCTCTGATGTTGAACAAATTGCACTGTCGACGTTTTTCATGAGCCGGGTGTGGACATGAACTGTTGTTTATAACATCCCGTCCAACTGTACTAACAGACAAGTAGACAATGACCAGATATTCTGATTAGGAAGCAGCATCAATGAATGACGAAATTGGTGCCCAGTCCGTTTCGGTGATTAGTTCGTGAATCTGCTTAATAAGAGATTTTTAAAAGTGAGTTTGATCAACCCTGATAGCCAAAAAAGTACTATAACGAACTTTCATGCTGTGGTAATAAAAATTCATGCGGCATCTGCAATCAATATGGAAGAGCATTCCACGTTGATTGCAGACCCTAAATTTCAAAAAAAAAAAAAAAAAGAATTTGGGTTGTACAGAGCCTCAAAGAACTTCCCAGACTGTCATATAACGATAGTGGGATGGGTATATGTTCCAAGTTTAGAAGAGAACACATGGACTATCACTTTAAAGAAGAAACCTCGACTCATCTCTAACGGGGTCATCCAACCTTTGGAAAAAATCGATGGGTGGCATTGTACTAACATAGTGGCATTGTACTAACGTTTCCACTTGATGCATTCTTCTGTACATACAATGTATTAACATGCTTTCCGATAAGATCACACTTATTGCAGACAATGCCATCTTCGCTATGGCTCCAGTCAACAGTAAGTGAGCTCTTCTTGGAAAGAAAAATCCATGCATCTTGGGCTGTTGTATGTCTTTGTCGACAATGCCATTGCCTTAGAGAGACCTCTCCTGTTTCGTGATATTATTCCGTCGAAATTATCATTCGGGACGCATTTAAGGTTCTCCCAAACCATCATCGTCTTATCAGGAGCCTCTACCACTGTCGAATCTTCCAAACATCAAAGTTGAACCCTGTACAGAAATAAAAAGCGTTATCAGTTGTGTTCTGAACCGCATCAGCATTATAATTTAGTGGTGTTTGAAGAGCACGCTTTAAAAATATCCCGTTAATTTGTGCGTTTCACAGTTTAAAATCATATTCGGATTTATCGCGTTAAATAGGACTTCAAATCGAACGTGAAAATAGTTTTTAACATGACTTTTAACACCGAAATATATAGTTAGATCTGTAGCAATCGCAACACCATCATCATCATCAGCCATTTTCAATCCACTGCAGGATGAAGGCCTCTCCAGCAACTTTCCAGTTCCTTCTGTTTTGAGCACTGGCCATCCATTTACTACCCAAAAACCCATGGATTTCATCTATCCATCTCCGCCTTTGTCTTCCAGGTTTTCTTCCAGCTCCTCTTGGGTACCATTGTGTTATTTTCTAAGTCCATCTGTCATCATGTCTTCAAGCTATGTGTCCTGCCCAAGACCATTTTAGTTCTTTAGTTTTGATAAGAATGTCCTTGAGTTTGCTGCCTAATCCATGTGTTTCTCTTCTTATCTAACAGTCTGATTCCCAATATAATTCGTTCCATTCTTCGCTGTGTAGTTCTCAGCTTCTCTTCCATTCTTTTGGTGAGTGCCCAAGTTTCACTTCCATAAGTCATGGTGGGGAGTATACATTGATTCATTATTTTACGTTTCAGACAAACTGGGATGTTGCTCTTCAGTACGTGACTATATTTCCTGAATGCTATCCATCCAAAATTTATTCTTCTCTTGACTTCCAGCCATTTATCATATTACAGCTAATAACTTGTCCCAGATAAGTATATCACTCTACCTTTTCAATTACTGCTCCTTCAATCATTATTTCCCTTTCTGTGGCATACTTGTTTATCATCACTTTTGTTTTAACCATATTCATCTTTAGTCCGAAAACCTTACTTACTCTGCATAACTGATTAAGATTTTCCTCTAATTCTTTGTGATCGTGGCTTATGACCACAATGTCATCTGCAAATCGTAAATGGTTTAGGTACTCTCCGTTCACATTGACTCCTTTCTGCGACCAGTCTAATCTTCTGAAAGCTTCCTCAAGGGCAGCAGTAAACAGCTTCGGAGATATTGTGTCTCCTTTCTCGATTTTAAATTTCCTACTGTTTTTGTCTAGTCTAATAAAGAGGTAGCACTCTCATATATTTTATTCAAAATCATAATATATGGGGTATCAATGCCTTGTCTTTCCAGTGCCCGAAACATTGCCTTATGCTGTATGGAGTCAAATGCCTTTTCATAATCCACAAATGCCAGGCATAATGGTGTTTTATATTCATTTGCTTTCCTCATTAGCTGTGATATTACGTGAAGGTGATCCATAGTTGAGAATCCTGTCCTAAAGCCAGCTTGCTCTTTCGGTTGATTCTCATCCAGTATTCTTTCTAATCTGTCAGTAATGACCCTTGTGAACAACTTGTAGATGTGGGATAACAAGCTAATTGGTCTATAATTTCAAATTTCTGATTTATCTCCTTTCTTATGCAGCAAAACTATGATTGCATTATTCCACTGCTTAGGCGTCACATCTTTTCTAATGTACTTTGTGAAGTGTCTTGCCAATTTTTGTGTTATGTCTCTTCCTCCCAATTTTAACAACTCTACAGTAACTTCATCTTCCCCCGGGGCTTTCTGATTCTTCATTTTCTTCAATGCATGTTCTACCTCATCAGGAAGAATATCGGGTATGTCGTATGTGTTGCTACTTTGCAATCCATGTTCCCCACAGCTGGTGTCAATTCCTCGCTCCTTGTATAATTCTCTATAGTAGTCTTCTGCTATTTGAATTATGCCTTCTCTGCTGTTTATAAGTACATCATCGCTATTCTTCAGTTTCAGTATCATTTGTCTTTCTGTATTACTGCTCATGGCTGCTGATTTAAATCCTTTGTTTTCCCTTAATGCTTGTTCTACCTTTCTTGTGTTAAATCTTCTTATGTCCTCTCCGAGTCTCTTTCTAATGGCTTTGCATAACTCAATATACTCAATTTTCTCCCTGTCAGTGTTTTTCTTGTTCTTCATTTGTCGTCTTCGGTTCATAATGACAAGTGTTTCTTGACTAATTCTTTCTTCTTTGGATGTCTGTTTCCCTATAGGTTTCTTGGGCTTTATCACTTTCAGAAAGTTGTAATATTCCTCGTCGATATCTTGGTCCTGAGCAGTCTGCAGAAGCTCAAACTTGTTCTTAAGTTCCAGTACATACTGCTTTTTCTCCTCCTCTGTTATCTCAAAGACCTTTGTATTATTTACTGGAGTCAGTTTTTTCCTTTCCTTTCCTACATCTATATCAAGTGTACATCTTACCATTCTGTGATCACTTCCAACATTTACCTTAATCAGGACGGTAACATCATTCACAATATATCTTCTGTTAGTGAGGATGAAGTCTATTTCATTAGTTGTTAATCCATTTGGGCTCTTCCATATCCACTTTCTGTTCACCTTTTCCTTGAAAAAAGTGTTCATTACTGACAGTCCTTGAGATTCTGCAAATTTCACCTCTTTTATTTCTTTCACCAATTCCAAAATTTCCTATAGTTCCTCTTTCTGCGCTGTTTTGCCTTTTTCCAACATTGAATTAGCATTGAATTCCCCCATAATAATAGTGTAGTGGGTTTTCTGCTCATCTAGAAGACTCTCAATTTCGGTGTACATTTCTTCAACCTCTTCATCATCATGGATCGATGTTGGTCCATAAATCATTATAATATTTAGCTTGTACCTTTTAGAAATCTTGAGTACTAGTCTTGACACCCTTGGTGATGTACTTTTGAATTCCAAAATGTTGTTTTTAAAATCTTTATGGACCAGAAACCCAACTCCACCTTCACTCCTTTCACTGTTTCCATTGGTGTACAGGAGATTTCCACTTGATAAACTTATAAGTGATTCATTTCTTCTTCTTGTTTCAGCCAAACCGATGATATTCCAATTCACATTTTCTAATTCCTGTTCCAGCTCTAATACCTGTCTTCACCGATGAATCATCGTACGTTATAACAGGCCAAGTTCAGTTTCCGTGCATGGCAGCCTGGTCGTACCCAGAGATTCTTAGCACCCTCTGCTTCCACTCTGATCCTCTCGCTGCCGTAAGAGGGAGAGTGAAAACTGCTGGGGACTGAGGGCCGTTTGTATTGTTGTGCTCTCATATGCTATGCTGTGGCAATCTATTTTATATCAAATACACGGATAACGAAAGAATCTCGCCGCTACACTGTTAAGTACATCTTGGAGAAATCTTAGGAACTTGGAAAAATAAAGCAACGGACGGACGGTGTCCATAATCGACTGCAAAGTGAGTGTATGTACTTTTAAATTTAAATGTAAAGTTTCGAAAGTACCAATCGGTCACGGGTTTGTTGACCGGATATTTACCATCGGTGAGTTACTAACATACAAAAGGTCGTGATGTATTTTTCAATAATTTCACAAATCCTTTGCTGATTTCAAGTGGGGGGAAGTCTTCCTCCACGTTTGACTTCCTCTTCCTCCTTTTGTAGCAGTTCCAGATAGCTTTTTCACGTAGTTCGAACTCACCTAAGGATGAGTCACAGCTAAGCGTATCTTAGAATAAAACGACTTACAATAAAAACACGTGATCAGCAGTATCTTTTGTGCAGGGTGTGCGGAAGATCGATGACTCTACGAGCGGAGGTAAGAGAGCAATTGCGGGAAAACAGACAGCGCCGTCAACACGTGATCTTCCAAACTTACAAGTCAGCATTTGTAGGTGTTTCGGTTAGCGAGGAGCGAGAAAAGGCGTCTTGAACACAACGGATTAGAGAGGAGTATGTTTCTACTCCTCTCCGCGTTCTGTTTTCATCAGGGACTTGGGGAGGACGATATTAATCTTTCCTTCGTACCGCACTTTTAACTGCTGCCACTAAAGAAAGCAGGAAACGTTCCTCTGATTTACTGCGACACTTTGTTGGTCGCTATAAGAAATAATTGTAGCGTTTCAAAAAGAAAATCTAATATTTGAAGACGATGTCACGACTTTCAAATAAATTCACGCGCTTTACTGCGGTCTGTTTCGTTAAGGGAGAGACTTCCCACTGAAGACAGAAGCAGAGTACTCGGGTTTAAGCCGAACTTACAGGCAAGTATCGTTATCCAACCGTTCTGCCTACGTTTCTAATGCCATTTTAAATTGAACGGCGTCACCAGAATAGACGAATCCGCGATATAAATTTAAACATCTGAGACGTCACATGGACATCTGGTTCGAAGTTGTCAGGGTTAAAAGACGCACATAACTGATAAATAAATTTTCTCTTTATACTCAGGAGGGACCACACGGTCAGAGGAGTTCACACGACAGAGCGAATACAAGGAACAGCACCATATACTGCGGCCACGGGCTTCCACTCCGGTCACTCAAGGCACGTGTATTTATGCACCCTCACACTGAGCCCTCGGCTAAGCGTCCTATCACTTAGACAAAATGCATTATTCACAATTCGGTATATGTTCTCTAATGGAGGCCAAGCACCAGCGGATGAGAAGCCAATGAGCTTCGGATCAGCTGCTCTGGCGATGTCTCAGATTTTTAAATATCTTTTTTTTATTTGATATTCTGGCACAAGGGCTGCTTAAAGTTAATTGTGTCTTTTAAAGTTAATTAAGACCACATATTTGACTGCTGGGGAACGATTAGAAAAGGTCATACAGACAAATTCGTTTAAAAAAAGAAAAGAATTAAATCTTTTTTCATCTGGCATGGCTAAGCCATGAAGGTTCTTACAGATCTGAGAGGAAACTGAATGTAGGTCTTTTAGCGTTTAGAACAAGGCGCATTCGATCAGTATATGTTTCTGCGAGGTGTGTGACCTTTTTTTAAACTGCGGAGGATCACTTCCTGTAAGATCAGATCAGGGCTTTAAGGCGCGAAATCGACTGAGGTTAAAATCTACAGTACGAAGTCATAATTTCAAAAGAAACAACGATTTTGGTAACATTTTGAAAATTAGTTACCTCATCAAACGGTTAGGTATAGAATGAAATAAAACGCAGTATTCGAATAAAATTAAATTATCCATTTATATAAGCGGCGGCAACCACATGTGGAGGCAACCACATTATGAGATACATTTAAAACGATGCCTTCTACGCTACAATCGTAGCTCAAATATATGGGTTAACTATGGTGTATTTACACCGATATTATATAGTTAATTATCAAAACCCATAAGGATTATGCCTAGTGCATTTAATTTTCCAAATACATTACCACCACACCCTTCTGGCATCTCTCATAATGTGGATATAACTTCACAACTGAGATGGCTTGTTGTATTACTTGGGTACCTGCCCGCCCATTGATGACGAAGCCAAAAAGCTTCGAAACGATCGTCTGGGTGGTGGTACTGCTGAAAATAAATAACAGTAGTCTTCTCTACTAGAGAAGCGTTATTTATTTGAAGTAATTCAATAGTAGCTATCTTGTTGTGGAGGCAACCACATTATGAGATACATTTAAAACGATGCCTTCTACGCTACAATCGTAGCTCAAATATATGGGTTAACTATGGTGTATTTACACCGATATTATATAATTTATATAAGCGTACAGATTAATGGCTTTTAAAAACTTAAACACTGCTAACACGTGGTCAATTAAATTTTGACTGAGTGCATTCAGCTCAGTCAGATGATTAAGAGCGGTAAAACGAGAATTTCTAAAATTGGAACATCCATTTAAAACACGCTTAAAGGATAAAAGTTTTCGTTTTCCATGAGTGCTCCTTTCAGTCTGAAAGGAACAATCGTGGCCGGTGAACGCTTGGCATCCGGAGCGTTTAAATAGTGAATTCGTATATTATGGAATGCTATCATCATCATTATCATCAGCCATTTTCAATCCACTGCAGGATGAAGGCTTCTCCAGCATCTTTCCAGTTCCTTCTGTTTTGAGCACTGGCTATCCATTTACTACCCACTAAATAGTGAATTCGTATATTATGAAATGCTATATATACAATTAAAAAGATATCAGAAACGTAAGCAGGACCATAAATAACGGCCTACTTCCTAAGCTGAACATTAGTAAGTGAAGTCTTTAGTGGGAACATTTTCCACCCACTGAAGACAGATTGTTTGTTTAATTGGGGTTTTTTAGGTGCATCGGCATCTACGGCCCTAGTGCGCCGTACGTATGCTGTTTATTTACAGATCGAGATAATTGCAAAACTAGTACCAGAAAACCAGTTTTGACTAGCTAAAAGAGGCGGAATACATTGATCATTTTGAGAAAAGTAAAAATGTTTGAGACATTTGTTTTATTGCCTAAACGTGAAGCAAGTGTTAGAGGGTCTTCAGTTGTAGCTGGGGCAAAGAGATTCTGGCCTTCTCTTCAATATTTTGTGCATTCGACAAGGACATGTTTCACCGAAAGTGTACTGTTACAGTAATGACACCGAGGGGAAATCTCCCCTCTTAAAAGATAACTATGAGTAATATTAGTGTGACCTATTCGCAGACGAGCTAATATTACTCGTGTTAACGAATTGTACTGAAGCCGGAGGGCCATCGCTCAAGATTTGCTTTCATTCTTCGAAACTTATTTTTAAGTTCATTTTGCCAAGATAACTGCCACTGGTGCGATGCATTTTACCTGGCTTATTGGTCTATAGTCTTGATTTGGGACTTTCCACATCAAGGCTATATACCAATAATCCAGGGTAGTAATCGAGTTATCATCGGGTGGTAAGTCAGCCGATTTTGCGGCATCTTAGGCTAATTCATTTCCTGGAAGTGCATATGTCACGGAACCCAACAGAAGTGTTTCTCTCAAGTTCAGATATGTAAAGAAGGTAATTATTTCCTTTGGGAATAACTACATCTTTTGTGTGCTGAAGACCGATGATTGGAATTTGAACGCACTGAAGTATACGAATGTATGCGCAATTCATTCGTGTTAAACAGAAATTTTAGCCCATTTGTGAATAACATTCGTCACTTGGCCGACTGGTAATTTTTATTTGTCTGATCTCAGAAGTTGATGCCTTCTAGAACTTTCCAGAAGTCCCCAACTCTTTAAGAGTGATAAAGCGAACTAAATTTTATGACTTTTATCTCTTTCGTAGAGTCCTCAGCATATTCAGTTAAAAATTTATTCGATGTTTATCTTTCCGCAACGCCTTCAACCAACAACTATAAATCTCTCATCATTTTAGACTTTGTGATGCAGAAATTAATGCCATCTGCTTCCTTTGTTCGCAATATAATCAGTACTAACAGGTACTGTCTGCTCCTTCTCCACCCCTTTTCAAAATTCTAATTTAAGGGGGTTTTTTTTCTTTGTTTTTGTTTGTCTGTTATCAATGATTTTCCGCGTCCTTGATCATTCACTCATAAAAACAGCTCTCTTTGGTATGTTTCGCTGTGTAATTTTAAAACACAGAACTGTTATGAGCTGTACAATATTTCATGTCAGATAAATCATTTATCTGTTTACTACTGTCTCGAATGTTTTCCACCACACAAATAATTTACGGGCATTTTCTGAGGGGCCAGTATCATACCCCATTCTAGTTCGACAGTTGCTCAAGGTTCTACTGTGGTATGTTATGTTCCTATCGATTTTATTCATGACATTAGACCTCTTTTCACCAACACATAAATCTATTCTGCTTGTACGCTGAGGCCTGACGCCCTCAGTTGCCCAAATCCTTATCTAAAAGTCTATCTCTTCTTTTATTGCGACTGGTTTATCTTTTCTTTTTAATTCAAACCTGTGTATTGTTCAATTTATCTTCCTTTAGAATTTTAAGACGTATGTAACTGACAATCGCATACTTATTTTAGGATTTGGACTGCAGCATCGAAATATCTTGCAATCAGATTAATGTTGACAGCGTAGTAATCTCCGTGCTTTTTGTACGAAATTCCGCTTGAGTTCATTCTGTTATTGATGCTTATATTTACCTACAAACCAATTGATGAATGAGCTGTCTCTTACTGATGTTGATGAATCCCAACTACTGAGAAACCGGTATTCTAAACAGAATTATTTAAGGACCGTAAAGCACAAGTTACAGATAATTCCAATTTTAATCTCTCTCATAAAAGAACACGACAGCTTGTCAACAAGGAATTAGGCGGATAAAGAAATATTTTCTTTCATGGCGATCACAAACAAGAGATATTTTCTGCAGTTGCATGATTCGAGTCCCGTGGATGAATAGAATTCGGGTATTAAGAAGCCACAAGGAACATTTTGATAATTTAACTAACATTTCTGTGGGTTATAATTTTCAGGAAATACGCGCCGAGGAAGTTTAATCCTCGAAAATAGAAAAATATATCCAGTTTTATTCTCGCACAAAGAAACATCTTCTCACAGAATTCCCCATGCACACAGATCATTAAAACGAGACGTGAAATCAAACAGAGCTGATTCTGCCATATTCTATAGCCTTAACGATTATCACAAACCATCTTTAAACAAGCCGACCGGGCTAGCCGGGTGGGTAAAGTGCCTGCCTAGTAACCCAAAGGTCGCGAGTTCGAATCCTGCCTCGGGCTTGGATCAAAGTACTGCAAAAACCTTGGGAGGTGCATTATGGCCACAGAAGCCAATGCGCCAACAACTACCAAAAAAAAAAAAAGAAAAAAATCTTTAAACAGAGATGATCAATATTGCAAAATCCTACTTATAATTACTAGATGTCAACGTAGCTGTAAATGCGCGCGGCGTGTGTGTGTGTGTGTTAAGCATCAACACAACTAAGGCTATATGGCGTCAGTATACTGTCTATAAATTGCGTGTTCTGGGCAGTTTTCTTGTTTGCTGGATGAAAAATCGAATTTCGGAGAAAATATCATGTAATCCTCGCCTCAGCGCGACTAATACATCAACGTTCTGAAAAGAGCTCATAAAAATTCCTCGCATTATTGATGGAATATGAACTCAGTCCTTTTCCACCCAGTTTGGAGGAAAGCAGTGATTATATTCACTGTGCTGCACTCTATGGGATCTATCAATGTGATTTGGATCCTTCGAAGTGATGTTTTTGTTCTCAGGCATAATCTAAATTTGAGTTTGGAATTCAATTGTCACATAAATCTGGTTTTTTTTTTTTTGTTTTTTTTCAAAATAATTATATGTATATATATATATATTTATTTATTATCTCTTCTGTAGAGTCATCAGCATATTCAGATAAAACTTTATTCGATGTTTATCTTTCCGCAACGCCTTCAACCAACAACTATAAATCTCTCATCATTTTAGACTTTGTGATGCAGAAATTAATGCCATTTGCTTCTTTTGTTCACGAGGTAAAATAAAAATAAAATACCATATATGATAAAATAAACAACACGTATACGCGGGACTTGACATTAAAGACAATAAACATTAAGGGAAATCAGATACACGGTTTTTTTTTTAAATTTCACAACTTGCATTTAAAGAGGAAACTTTTTCGTGGTACTTCTATTACTTTGGGTGCAATTCTATGTTAACAATTGGCGCAAAATTTTTAAAAGTACATTGCTGTAATTTAAGTAATATCGCACAGTGATTTGTTTGTAATTTTTTTCTTCACTACAGCCAATGCTACAACACAGAACTGCATGATTCGATCTGCAATGATTTCCCATGAGTCATTCGTCTATTGCTTGCGTAACCCGCGGCATGTATTGCAAGGTTATTCTTCTATATGAGGGGTGGCCAACGAGTCGATTGCGGATTTAATTTCGGTTGATCACGACGAATTTTAAATATACAGTCATCCCTCGATTTGTGCACCTTGTGCAATGAAATTTCTGAGATGGTAAATCGCGGCACATTTTGAAGGAAAAAAAGTAGATCGTATCACAAAATAAGTTGGCTACTTCTGTTCTATATAGTCAGAATTAAACTAATGAGTCTCTTTTATGCCCTGGATGTACGAAGTGTGACAAAAATGAAACTAAATCCAGAAAACTACGGATTTGACATAAACTGAAGTTTGTGCGAGGTGATGCACTAATCAATTCAGGACACAGGAGAGAATGGTCAACTGCAGATTGCTCTTTTCAACAGGTTGTAGTTTTACTTAGAGACTTTTGTATGGGAAACATTTTTTGCAATAAAGAAAGGTGGACACAAAAAGTACATCTCTGTGGAATCAGATTTATCAACCATTTGCTTACTTCCCCTCTATTCAAGCAGTCTGCTAGCTAGGAATACAGCACCGGGTATATATGAAAGCGAGATAATAAAAATATAGCAATAATAACATTACAAATCAATACCATAAAAGGCCAATATTCCTGCTTATCAGTGCGAAGTCTTGCCTGTACCAACTCTTCACAACAAAAAGAACTTGGATAATACTCTCTAGTTGGCCTTTCACAGTTTAACCGTGAAGTCACGCCATTTATTCATTGTGTAGAGCTTGCTTACCACATGCAGTCTTATTCGATTACCGTGGTCTTAATATAGATTCGAATTATTATAGGCAAGACTAGAAAATTCTTTGAGATGAGAAGATACTCTTTCTTAAACAATAGGAGAAATCCAATTTTCTTGAACGCGGATGCACGAAATGCAGAGAGAGAGAGAGAGAGAGAGAGAGAGAGAGAGAGAGAGAGACTAATGAAATCAATTCTGTCCTAGTACGACTACCATTATATTCCGGTTAATTAAATCACGCTAATTTCCGCTTAATGCTGTCCTTCCATGTCCCTGCATAGAAGTAGTGGAGTCTTTGGATCAACCTGCCTTGTGTTCGAATATTCTAATTTCAGGTAATCGATCCTTACTCCACCACGAGCTTAACAAGGTCCCAAGGTCCTACATCTGACGCCTGCTGCACTACATCCATTACACATTATATCCATTGCTGGGAGTTCAACAGTTGAAGGAGAAGGAAATGCATCGATTTGTGGAAAATTTTTCGCTATTTTTTCCTCTTCTCCAGGACAGTGCTTGTCGCTAATACTCTAAAGAAACTTCGGTGCCATGGAGACAGAAAAAAAAAAAGCTCTTTAAGTCTACAAACAGGCGGAATGTTAAAAATAAATTGCATTTTAACATTCGGAATATACTGTCTTCTTCTTTCAGGGATCAACACTCTTTCATTAGTGAGCACATAGACAAAAACACACACGAACGTATGCACACTCAACCAGTTTGATCTACAATAAAAACTACATGAACGAATTAAAAAGAAAAAAAAGGAATATCCGTTTGCCAATATATTAACCCATCTATGCCTAGCGTCCTTTATATCGTCCGCCTAAATAAACATTCATAGAAAATGTGCTCACATAGAAAACGGAAAAATGTTAAGCCTACATGTTCCAGGAGTCTCTGGAGACAATATATTCTGAGTGTTGTTTGTGACTTTTAAGTGATAGGTTTTTTATTGCCCTTTTCAAATAAGCTAAATTTTTGAGTTTCGATTTTCACAAATTCTATTCCCACAAGTAAGTGTTTCGGTATTTGTCAGTTCTCAAATTATCATTTATTAATGTTTCTTTTAATCAAAAAGCATTCGATTTTAACCAGTATAAGTTTTAAGTTACCAACTGAAATGTGCTTGAGTTATATGCATTTACAAATCGGTGTCCTATATTTAGGACGCAAGGCATTTGCATAGAAAAATGTCTCATGGCAAGGATATTACAACCGTACGATTCTTTCGGTTTACTCATGGATTTTTATCTTGGTTCCCGGGGTCTTTGTGTAGTGGAAGCCTGGGGTGACCTATGCCCCCATACTCTTGACATTAGAGTTGGGGTTCAGAGAATGGGAGCATAGGCCAGATTTCCTGTTTTCTATTGGCAATTGAAAACTTACTTTTTATAGAATAGTAATGTTTGTAGCGTCCTTCCCTAACTATAATGCATACGGTTTTTTTTTTTTTTTTTTGTTTTTTTTAGCGGAATGGACCCTAAACAGTGCTACAGCAAATTCAAAATTCCCTCAAACTAAATGACATTTTATATTCAACTGAAGATTGCTCATTCACGCAAATATGGCAATCTAGATGGGACAACTCTTCCAAGGGAGAGATCACTAGGAAATTTCTCCCCAACGTGGAGAAATTACATCCGAAGGCCCCGCTGTGGTTCTCACCGGGCCTCTATACAACCTTTATACTTACCGGACACGGAGCATTCAAGGCAAAACTCACAGCCCTGGGCATCACAGAGACCCTGCCTGCTGCAGTGGAGAGTCTGAGAGCTGGCAGCATCTCATGTACGATTGCCGGCTCTACGATGTCCTTCGCTGCCAGCTCATCTCCAGTATCACCTTCTTGCCCAGAGACAGGGAAAAGCACTTACTCGACAGTAAAGATCAATACATTGCATTCTCCAAATTCGCAGAAGACCTCTACAAGAGGAGATGTACCCTCATCGTACAACCAAACCGTGACCAACAGCAATAAAACAAATTCAAGCTGAGAACTGATAACGACTAGGTTTCATGACTGCCGCATCGTGAACCCTAGAAGGAAACCGATTCTACTAAGAATTAAGGACACAGCTTACAACCATTTGAATGACCTCAACCCTGGACTTGTCAAAGGAACACACCGACCTGGACCGTGCAGTTCGCTGCCACCAAGCCATATTGGCGAACAAATCGAGCGCCTGACTCGATTACTTTAACCCCAAACCCAGGCGGGAAGAGGGGAGACACCCTGTCCCCCCTTCTCTCTCCGCCGACCCTCTTTTTCCTTCTGGTGAGGCATGGACATGCCTCACTGACCACCTGGGGACATCTACTCTGTCGCCCCCATACCTTTGTCCCCAGCCTTCTGCCTCTCCTCCCCCACTCTACCTATACACGACGCGAACGCCCTACATCCTAAATTAATCAAATCCAAAATAATTTTCGCCCAGTCTCGGTCTATCACATGCATTGCCCTGCTCCTGCCGTTTGAATGCATGGACGCAATGCGCTGTATGCAAACATTCAAAAAGTAATTACAACTGCATGTATATATATATATATATATATATACACACTTTTTTTATATATATATATATATATATACACACTTTTTTTATATATATATACACTATATATATACACTTTTTATTTAATTTAAAATATTGGATGTATTTCAGCTTCATATGGAGGAATTGCATGTCGCTGCCTCTAATGAACGCCTAATTATTTATTTATTTATTTATTTATTCACTTTATTATAATTTAATTAATGTGATAATTTAATTAATAAAATTCAATGATAGTATATATATACACTTATATATCTTGAATTATTTTTTATTATTATTTTTATTTTTTATTATTATTTTTATTTTTTATTATTATTTTAATTTTTTATTTATTTTTTATTTTATTTTATTATTTTTTTTTAGGTCCTAGCCGCCGAAATCTCAGGAAATTAAGCGGCAGGACCTGCCAGAGTAACTTAAGTCAAGTGAGTTCCTGGTCTGCCTCCACGGGGGCGAAAGTGGGGCAACGTTGGGCCTCAGCTGGGGTCCAGCGGCTAAATGACCAGACGAACAACGGTACACGACACCACACAAATACAATTCCCACACCCTTTTAAATCTCTGGCTTTTCCACTCAACTGGTTCACCCACAATGAAAACTACGCGGAGATGGGGAAAACCACTGGTGCCGTTGGACCCTAAATACACTTTCACTTTCACTATCAGTGAAGGATAGAGAGCAATGTCTTTCCAGCAGCACCTGAAATACAACCGAAGAAAAATTAAAGGCTACTCTGGGATGGTAGCCAGGATCACAAAGAAGGACTGGAGTCTCAAAAAGAGAACTCTATCAAATACTACAAAACAACTTTCCTACCAGCAATCACCTATGCAGCAGCGGTGTGGTTTCCCAAAGCGGCACCGGTTGTGAACAGAAGAACACTTAGGCGCCTCCGTAGCCAGGTGGGAAGGAGCAGCAGTGCATAGCACACGCTTCTTGATTAGACCGGGGTTTGAGCCCGTCACCACCAAATACGGAGGATGCGGAAAGGTCAGGGAATGTCTAAAAACCAAATAAGGACCATATTACTCACAACAACGCGAGCTTGCAGCACAGTAAGCACTCTAGTACTGCAGATGCTTTCCGGAGTGCTCCCCATGGATCTGGAGGTTATCCAGGCACGGCTGCTGTTCCTGCTGTCTAGGGTAGTGGCTGCCACCCACCAGGGCTACACGACTGATCCGGCGAAGAGCCTAAAGAATGAAAAAGTCAAGTTACAGACCCACCTCCTAAACCTTTGGCAGAGAAGGTGGACTGAGACCACCAAGGGAGAAGTGACAAAAAATTCCTACCAGACATCCGCAAGATATATCCAAAACAACCGGTGTGGTACTTCCCAGGGTACCACAGGACAACGCTGTTAACAGGTCATGGCCCCTACAATGAAAAGCTTTTCGCGCTGGGCCTCACCGAAGATCCCAGTTGTACATGCGGGGAGAGCGAAAGCTGGAGCCACATAGCTTACGAATGTCCACAATATGAGGACCTCAGAGGGATTCTCATAACAAGAATCAGATACCTTCCGAAGGGATTGGAGTCCCACTTCCTGGACTCAAAGGAAGAATACAGGGCGCTCTCCCTCTTCGTGCAGGATCTATTCGCCAGGAGGAAAATGCTAATTGCAATCTACACCAACCAACACAGAGACTGACAAGAAACGCTACCAGATGAAACAGAAAATCGAAATTCGCGGGACACCAGACTCGACCAAATGGAACGCTGACAACTGGAAGAGACGTTAGGACGGGGGATTACTCCATGAGTGACATTGAAAACAGAGAAGAGACTAAAAGCAGCATAACTGCCAACAGACTGACGGCGACCTGAAGAGGGCACCCTAGCCCCCTTCACCTTTTATTACCACCTCCTTGGGGAGGGGGGAGGACGCCACCCTACATCTTCTACTCTGGTGGGGCATGGGCATGCCTCACTGAAAACTGGGGCTACTTACCCTATTGGTCCCATATTTCTGTCTCTCACCCCCCAGTCTTCTGTCTCCCCTCACCTTTATTTTTACGCTAACGAAAGCCCCACACAACAAAAATTAACGTGCCAAAAATCCTTTGAGCCCATAATTCGACATAACAACCTTAGCGATCATACCCCCACGCCAACGCATATGTATATGTATGTGTGTGCATCGTCACTAACTTAACGGATTTTTTTTTTTAGGTCCTAGCCGCCGAAATCTCAGGAAAGTAAGCCGCAGGACCTGCCAGAGTAAAACTGAGTCTACTGGGTTCCTGGTCTGCCTCCACGGGGAGTAAGTGGGGCAACGTTGGGCCTCAGCAGGGGTATAGAGGCTAAATGACCAGATGGACAACGGTATAGTGTATAGTGTATAGTGTGTTCGTGTCTAACGGCACCAGGGGTTTCCCCCATCTCCACGTTGCTTTCATTGTGGGTGTAACAGTTCACTGTAAAGGCCAGAGATTTAAAAGTGTATGGATATTGTATGAGTGTAGTGTTGTGTATCGTTGTTCTTCTGGCCATTTAGCCGTTGTTCTTCTGGCCTAACGTTGTCCACACTATGCCTCGTGGAGGCAGACCAGGTACACTAGTATTGAAATATTTACTGTGGCAGGTCCTGCCACTTAATTTCCTGAGATTTCAGTGGCTAGGACCTAAAAAAAAAAAAAAAAAAAATATATATATATATATATATATATATATATATATATAATAAAATGAAATTTTCGCTCAGTGGGGGTTAAGAAAATTGTGTAGAAAGGCCAAATGAGTTTACTGTGAACGGAATTAAATTTAGTCATTATTAAATTTTAAGTTATGTGGGGTGCGCTTGCGTATTAGGTAGAGGTGGGGGAGACAGAAGGCTGGGGGGAAAAGACAGAAATATGGGGACGATAGAGAAGGCGACCCCAGATAATTGGCGGGGCAGGCCCATGCCCCACCAGGCGAAGAGGGGAGTGGCAAGGAGGTGAGGGGACGGAAGATACCGTCCCCTCCCCCTGCCGGAGGAGAGAGGAAAAGATAGGACCATGCCAGGGAGCATGGTTTGAGAGCCAAGATGACGAGCAGCAAGCTGCAGTTGGTCTTCAGTGGCATTGGTGTTCCCATTTGGGATATCACTCATGGGACAAGGTCCCGTCCAGTTTAGTCATGTCAGTTCTTGTCCTTTATTAAGTAGGTTCATTTGTTATTCCTGGTTGTCATGTATAGGGTTCAGTTCTGCTCCATTGCAGCGAGCACTCGTCTTCTTGCGAACAGCTCTTGGGCGTAGCAGGAGAAAGCCAGGTACTCTTGTTTTGTTTCCAGTATGTTGTGTTCCCGTCCTCTAGGACAATATAAGATCTTTGTTATTAAGATGTTGCGGAGGTCTTCATAAAGCTGGCAATCATACATTAGATGTTGCCAGCTCTCTAGACCACCACAAACACAGGTAGGGTCCTCTTCAATTCCCAAAAGGCAAAGTTTGGCATTGATGGCGCCATGTCCGGTGAGAAGGTATGCTGCATGGAGTCCAGGTGAGAACCACGTTGGGAACTTAGGGTAGACCCTGCCGACGTCAGGTATAAACTTTCTGGTTATCTCCCCTGTATGGGAGTTTGTCCATCTCTCTTGCCACACCTGCAGCAGGTGAGCGTAGAGCCTCTTCTTTTCAGCGGTGCGGTTATTTGCTGGGTCAGTTGTATGTCCGAGACAGGTCCTTGAGGTGCCCTTTGCAAGATGGTAAAGTAAACCTTTTCCCACAATCTCCAGATCAAGGGGGAGGACTCCGGTCAAGACCTGTAAAGCGTGGGTGCTCACCGTGCTGCAGGCACGAGAAGTAAATAGTAGAATCGACCTTTGGGGTGAGTTGATGATACGTCGGTTGACTGCGGTAGTAGCCTTGTGATACCATACGCCAGAGGCATATGTGATGATAGGTATGAATATGACTTTGTAGAAGATATGTAGCGTACGCCGGCCAAGGCCAACGGTACACGACACTACACGTGAACAAGTCCCTCGCACTTTTAAATCTTTGGCATTTCCCAGAGAACTGGTTCACCCACAATGAAAGCAACACGGAGATGGGGGGAACCCCTGGTACCGTATGACAATAACATACTTTACACTTTATCCGTGAAGCATAAAGAAAATGAGTTTTTATTAATATATTACCACCCGTGAATGTAACCAGGAATATTACTGATGAAGATTCTGGTGAAGGAAATGGTCCAGGAATGATCAATAATTTGCCTGAAAGCATGTTTCACTCTCAAGCCACTTTAGATGATTCTTCAATTGAAGATGAGGAATATAAATTCCTTCCGAAGAAAAAAAGGAAGAAGTAGGAGTGGGAGGAGTAGCCTTGTTACATATTTGATCGATTTAGCTGTGAATAACGCCCTGGCAGCTACACAGAAAATGCAAAGGCAAAGATGCAATGGACCTATTAGGTTTTCGTAAAATTATAGTTAGATTTTATTTAGAGCGATATTGCAATACCTTACAACAAGGCCAACGAGGAAGACGCAGCTAAACTTGAACGAAAGTCAATTTGATATGCATACACATTGGGTTGTTCCCCAAGAAAGTCAAACACAATGTGCGCACTGTCACGTGAAAACAACAAGATGCAAACAACGTGAAAACAACAAGATAAAAGAGGGTTAAATGTGAAATGCTTCAAGGCTTACCACATTCAGTAACACTAAAATTCAGTAACACTCATTGTAAATCATATTTTGATGAATAAAGCTATATTTCTCATATCGTTAGGTTCTATTGTCCTCATTTCCCACATAAATTTAAAATTCATAAAAAATCCTGACTTTAGGCATAAATGGGTTAAAATGAAATGTTTAAATACGCATCGTATTTTTCAAACCAAAATTAATTCATGCACGAAGGGCCCACAACAGGTGATATAAATTTCAATCGAAAACGGACAGATGACAGAAAATTAGCAATCAGCCAGAGATTGCTTTATTGTCGAAGAAAACGTCCATCTGGAATTGTGGAAGTGGGTAGTTTTGGATAAATTGAAGGAAGAATGAGTCAAATTGTTAGAAGATATCGGTATTGTTATTGGTATGAGTGTTTAAGAGCACAAGGGCAGCTAGGGCCAAAATGTGTCTATTCCTATATTATAATTCTACTAGAACATAATAATTTAGTCCAGTTTGGCATCACAGGAATTCAGATATGTGTATTTTTTAAGCAATTCGTCTAGATTAGCACTATTTCCAATGTTTCATGAAATGGGAACAGTGAGTGCAATCTATGAGTATATGTTTGACTGCAAGTGGTTATGACAATGAGTGCATCGAGGTGGATCGTTCCCCGTGAGAAGAAATATATGGGTTAAGTGTGTATGTCCTATCCTTAGTCTTACTAGTACAATTTCTTTCTGTCTGTTTTGTCTGAAGCTGGAGTTTAAGTGCTGGTTCCTCTTTGATTTGGGGCAATTTGTTGTAATTTTGTGACTTCCAGCTTTCTGACCACTGAAATGTACAGACTTGTTTTATATTCTTCAAATAATCCATGTATGGTATTTGGTAAATTTCTGGTGTTGTATACCCGGGAATCCAGCAAAACTTCACGGAATGATTTTTATTCCGTAGATGGTTAAAACAGAAAAAGATTGTTTTATGATGGGATTCAATGCTGAAAATGTATTGTTCAATGCAGACACTGCACTCACGGAATCGGTGTGTATTACACTGCCCGTCGTGCAAAGTTTTAATATTCTCTAAGGCTAAATTAATTGCATACAATTCTGCAGCATAACTGCTACATTCAACCGGTAGCGATATGGAGGCTGTAAAGAAAAGGAAAGGAAGACAGTCGCAGCACCAACGGCAGAGTCTGTTTTCGAGCCATTTGTACACATTTGTATATTTTAGGCAGCTCTGCTTATTGTCGAGGGCATGTCCTTTATGTAGATGTTTAATATTTTCATCTGCAGCGATTTCTTTCTCCATTGCTGAAAATAGGTATCACAAGAAAGGAAATTTACAGACAACGGTGGATCAGGTACATCGGTCTCTTGAAGTATATTGTCAAATTAAAAATTCCAGGTGTGCAATAAATCTTTTAGTCGAATACCAGTAGGTCTTTTGCTGTTAGAGAACTCTGATCATTCTGTTGAAGAGGAACGGTCAAACGGGATGGGCTGGAATGCTCTGAAGTTTGGCTGCACAATTCAGGAACAACATTTTCCTTCAAAGATGAAGTGGAGGCTCATGTGCCTCTACATAGAGACTCTGGACAGGGGATGTTTTAAACGCGTCTCGAACAATACGAAGGCTACTGTGTTGGACAGTATTAAGTATGGTTAGTGCACTTTACATAACAGCGCCATAATCTAAACGAGTCCTGAGACAGCATGATACAAATGTAAAAGAGTGTATCTATCAGCATGCCATATCATAACAGAAATGGCCCTAAGTATAATAAATTCCTTCAAACAAACAAACAAACAGTTCCGAGTTATGTTATACATGAAATAAAGTTAAGTTTGGTGTCCAACTATAACCTAGTAAAGGAAGATTACATGTGAGAGGGATCAGATGGTTCAAGATGTCTATTTGCTTGTTGTTGTTGTAGGGTTTTATACACATCAGCAACTTACGCCGTATAACGCAGTATGTAATATATCTGCAAATTGCTTGTGATATTTGGTCAATTTCTGTATATTGGGAAAAAAAAAAAAAAAACATACTCCCCTCACCTAAGATCTGTTAACTCAACCACGTTGTGAAAACGGCCTATAAAAATTTTTCGCGTCATTGACGGAATTCGAATTCAGGTCTTGTCCACCCGGTGCGAGGAGGACATTGATTGTCTCTATTGTGCTACCAGCGCGGCAATGTATGATTAATGGCTCCTATAAGGATTTTTTTTCTTTTCCAATAAGTATACACCGAGCCCTCATAAATTTTGGGATTTCTCCTCCTGCATTAGCGAAACATCTCTCTCTCTCTCTCTCTCTCTCTCTCTCTCTCTCTCTCTCTCTCTCTCTCTCTGTGGAAAAGGTGTGGTGGGATTTTGCTAAACCCGCAAGCCAACTACTGAAAACCTCTTTCTGTGCAATCCTTAGCCAATAACAACAGAACAAACTTCAAATACGATCTTCTCAGCACTAAAAGTGATGACACATATGGCGCTGCAGTGTCCCAGTTCTGTTCAGCGAAAGTGAAAGTCCATTATTATTATTATTATTATTATTATTATAGAGAAAAAGAACAGAATGAAAGTTATTTTGGACTTCCCAAGGCTTTCTTTATGTTGCATCGATTTAACTTACAGTTCTGTCACCCAAGCTGACTGAACTACTTTGCATTAACTCCAGCATCTCACCGATCGGACCGACGCTGTCTCTTGTGAATGCACACCGTTTTCAGATTGTCACTCTTTGTAGCCTCCACACTTCGAACCCCGTGGGCTTACACGACCACATTTCCTTTACAATGCTAACCGAGCTGTCTGCGGAAAGGCGCTCGGGACATTGTCCTTTCTCTTTGAAGCCTCGTGAATACCATGACCAGAGCGAACGGATCAAATTCGTGCGATGCCCCTCAAAGGACGCCTTCCCTAAAAGGATTCTCTTAGAAATGTCTTTCTCTCCTCTCCTCCCAACTTTCTGCCGATGTGCTTGTAATAATCACCATTTGCTTGGGGGTGATAAACTTCAACTTCACATCCTGCGGTGTCCACCTTTTGGAAGGATTTCTCCCTGCAAGCCCTCGACGGTGATCAGAGTATATTCGCTGCAGAATGTTCCGAGTGGTTGCATTACTCTGTCAAGTTGCGACAAAAGCGAATTCTTCTCGAGACTATTTTGCTTCTTCGAATAAATCGTTAAGGAGCGAGGCGAAAGTATGCGCGCGTGCTTAAACTTACTCGTGACTCCAGTTTTTGGAATGGAAGCCGAGTGGTCCCTCCAATTATTAGAAGGAGGGAAACACTCCCAAAGTTGCTTACATTGGCGTGATAGGTTTACTAACGCAGCGAAGTCCCTTCCGCTAAAAAGGTTTCGCTAACGATATATGCACATAAATGACAACTCTCGCTTCCCAACGACTTCAGTCATCCTTCCCTGTCCAATTTAAATGTCCCTTAAAGAAAGTAAACAATTGCGCGAGGCTGCCAACTCACAAAATGCAGTAAATGCATCTTAACTGAACGCTACAGAAATGGGCTTTAAGGTGATATTGTTCTGCAACAAGGGATAAGCAAATTGGTGGTTTCACATAAGTTTGGAATATTTTCTCTGTGCTCGATACAAATCAGCATATCTGTAGGTAAGGGGCGAACCGCTTTTCAAGCAAGTTACTCGTGTGCCCCATCATTTAAAATACTCTTCCCAGTTACAGAAATCATTTAAAAAAGTCTTTTATTGTAGACAAATTAAATAATATTGTATACGTACTACCTTAATTTCATGTACGTTCGATTATTTCTCTCAATTTAATTTATTTTCCGATTCTTTGATAAAAAGAAGTGAATGCTAAATAAATTGGCTTGTTATAATAATAATAATAAAAGTAATTCTTTGCACTTCACAGAAAGCACTTCATAGCGCAATTATGCAGTCTTTTTTAATGAGTTTTTTTTTCTCCTAGATTTAAATAAAAATACACATAGTGGTTATTAACAGTTCTCGAATTTGCCATGTTTAAAATGAATAACTCGAAACCTATAGATCTTGAAGATTGTCGATTTTTTTAAACAAAGAAAAATTCTAAATTTGATCACCGGGGAGCATGCAAACTGATTCATTTATAAAATAACACAAAAGTCAATTTTTCTCCAACCCTTATGGTCGATTAAATCTCCTAGTGTCCACCATTATTTTCTAATAAGCAATCACGACGAGGTTTTGGATTCTCCACAGCTGCTTTCAAAATTTTGAGTTCACTACTGCCCGACGGATTGTTTCTTTCAAATCGAAAGAGTTGAAGGAAAATCTTGATAAATCCTTAAAGGAATCTTTATTCCTTAATTTTTCTTCTTTAATACATTATTTTTTTAATCTCTTTAATACCCTCTAAGGGCTCTAATAAACCAATCGCCGTTCTTGTAATAAAAGTTTAATTAAAAAGTACATTTTAAGACAAGCTTGGCTGGACTTGACCATAGATTCGCGATCATCAAGACGAACAATATGTTTGTTACAGAGTTTGGCAAACAGGAACCTATGATGGGCGCCCGATTAAGGCCGATAAAGCTCTGAGAGAGAAGAGTCAAGTAAACGAAGTGAAATTTCGTTGCTAGAAGTGATTACAGAACTAGGAGGCAATAAATTCAAATTTCGGGGACCGACGTTTGACTGGATTCTGTGGGAATTTCTTCAGCCAACGGGTTTTCAACTACAAGATATGCCCAAAAGCTAAGTCGTGCATTGGAGAATAAATCGCTTGACCTTCGGTTGTCAAAATTCGAACTAATTTCTTGTTAAAAACAAAATCAAACGTCTACAACGCAAAACACAATAAAATATAAACGGTTTAGGTTACGACCCTATCTATAGTTTAGGAATTCATTATTAAAAGGGAAAGGACTTGTTCTTTCCCTTTTAAATGGTCCTTTCAAGTCCTTTCTTTGCAAACATGTCATTAATATAATAAACAACTATTATAATAAATTTATAATTTATTATTAAAGATAAACGAGATACGCAAAAAGAAACCACCTTCATATATGTAAAGTGCTTAAACCCTGAACTAAGGTCAAGGTGCATCAAGTTCAATAATGGATATTCTCACAGAAATAGGTTGCAATACTTTTTTTTTATCTCATCCTACAACAAAAGGAAAATATAAAAACGTGCGGTAGAAAACTGTCTGTCCATTTGATCACAAATTTGATATTTATTTAAGCATTTCCAACCACTACGATTCTTTTTTAGCTCTACTTGGCATGTTCCCATTTAAACGCATTTTGGGTGCCGATGTAACAAACCGCACGTGTACTCCAAAAATCAATTATTATTTTTTTTAAAGTAATCGTTATGGTAATTTTATATTCTGTAATTAAATCTCTTCCCGCATTAACCATTTTTGCCTAATTTAATTAATACCTATGGAAGAAATACTGTTCGTCAGCAAAGTCATTTACTGTTGTCAGTTGCCTTTCTTGACACTAGGTGGTGCACAGCCACGTTCAACAGCGACGTATTATCTCTTCGCAACACGCGCCCGGAATAAATTAAATAATAAATGAATGGAGAGGTAAGGAAGATCTGTTAGCGGCATGACCCTGACATTAAGCCAAGGGAAAACAGAAAGATTTAGGGATTATCGGGAAGCACGTGCAGAATGGGTTGAGGACTTTTGCTGAATTATTTACACAATAAATATTGATGGAGTTAATGCCTCCCAAGTTTATATCAAAGGTCATTCAATTTTCCTAAGTCGATAACGTTTCAAACCAAGGAATCATTAAAACCTAGAAGGGGAAGACAGAGAGGGAAGTAAAGGTCAACAGTTATTGAAGTAGTTCGTTTTGAGAACGTTAACGCAAAGTTATTCTTCTTGGCTACCGATTACCTTGTCCTTACAGGCGCTGGAAACAATAATCCCCTTCTGATAGAAATGAAATTCCAAACCACTTTTGGAAGCTTTAAATAACAACGTAGCTGCAGACAAACACAGACAGCAATTAACGTCTCTCTCAGATAAGACGCAGTAGATTCCTTGGCTGGAATGAAGCGAATACCTTGCACACGTCTCGATCGCCTTCACATCACATTTTCTTTCTCTGCTAATAAGATTGAGCACAACCTTACTTTCCCCGGTCTTTTTTTCATACCACATGCCAAGAAAACAACTGTTCGACAGCCAGGACTCACGTAATTGCGTGCTCGGATTACCTTTCTGAGTTGAAAGAGAAAATCCTTGGCATTTTGCAGAAGCTCTTAATTGTGCAGCTTTCACCGAATTGGCCCTCAAATAAGTGTGTCCACCATTCTCTACAGGAACATCCCGACTAATAGTCGGGATGTTCAGGAAGGGAATGTGGGGCTATAACAAAACAATGTGACTCGATGGATAATTGACCCTCCTTTCGCTACACATTCGCATTTCAGAAATGAAGTACATTACGAATAAGTCTGGAAAAATTAAAATGCGAGCAAAATGTAAAACGAGAACAAAATTTCCAAAGCATCAAGTAAAAATGAAAACTTCTGCATCAGCATCGTATACAAAGTTGTTGTTCTTGTTTGTTTGATTAATTGGCGCAAGGGCCACTTTAGCCGCAATGCACCTATTACAATATTAGTTGGTACAAGTTTCGTATGCTAAACAGGTGGGTTCATATCAGATGGTATTTTTTTATCGTTTTTAGAAAAGCAAAAAGATCGGTCGGCTTCCGAGAATCTGCTGAAAAAAAATTGATTAGAGGAACATAGTTGGGATGAGGCAGCTATTTGTCATTCTGTCAATTGAAATGAGCATTCAATGATCAGGTGTTTTACTGTGAGTTGAGTTCGACAGTTGCTGCATAGTGGAGGATCATCCCGTGTGAGTAACTAACTATGATTTAGGTATGTCCAATCCGCTATCAAGTACGACTTCTTCCTTCCTGTTCCCTCTTAGGCATGATGGCTAATGCTTTTGATCACTTTTTATCTGGAACAGTTTATTGTTTTTATTTTACTGCCAAATGGATAAGCATTTTTCCTTTCAGTACATTGTATCATGCGTTTGTAATCGGTGAAAAGTATTTGGTTGCCTGATGTTATGAGATTCGCATTCTTGGCATTGGCAATAAAATCTGCTTGTTCATTTCCTGGGATTCCAGCATGTTCAGGTCTCCATCAGAAGATTATTTTTTGCCTGTTTGTAAGAAGTTGCGCTAAATTTATTTGAATTTGTTCTAAAAAGGGACGGCTGCAAGGAAGGTTGCGCTGAAGAGCGGTTCAGTGCTTCACGAATGAGTAATAGATAATGGTTTTAAGATATGAAGACTGTTCTACTTTCTCCAAAGCCATCAGGTTAGCATACAGTTGTGCGGTGTAAGT
This sequence comes from Mastigoproctus giganteus, assembly GCF_048544385.1. NCBI lineage: Eukaryota > Metazoa > Arthropoda > Arachnida > Uropygi > Thelyphonidae > Mastigoproctus > Mastigoproctus giganteus. The sequence continues at coordinate 265,191,642 of NC_143576.1, read as the reverse complement.
TTTGCATTCATAAGGGAGTTGCTAAGATATTGCAATATTTGGTAGAATAGAGCTGCACCATCTTGTCTCTCTGTCTTGGAGCCATCTGTGTAAATATTTGGGTGAAATTAGAGAATTGAAAAGAGTGAGCTGCATTGATTAGATTAATATTGAAATTTGGAAGTGCATTCTTTCCCCGTTGTTGCAAATGTTTTTCAACATGTGCAAATGTTATTTGCTATGGCTGTGTTGGGATGCTTTCATCTGGAATTGTGTTATCCATATTTATTCCAAAACATGTGTTTAATCATTGTAACCTAATGACGCACGGTTTATTTTGATACAATTTGTGCCATTTTGGTGTAAACAGATATTGCCATGGAGAATGATGTGTGAAACGTTTGATATTAGCAGCATAGTTTAATAGCAGAGCATGCCGACGAAGGAAAAGAGAGAGGTGGTTCGTATAGAGACTCTGAACTGGCGATGTACGAAAACCTCCTAGTGCAATTAGGAGAGCATTGTGATCTACTGAATCAAGCCATTTTAATACACTTTCTCAAGCTGAAGCATATACAGGAGAATAGAATAGAATAGAATCTTTAATTGCAGCATGATATACATACAATTAGTCCCGTCACGGCATTGTGGTACCAGGGGTTTACAAAACATATTTATAAAACAGATACACGTGAGAAAAACATATAAGTTACATCAGATTATTGGAAGGCAACAAAGCACAGTTTTACATTTTCAGTTCGGTGAGGATTCCCTTAATGTATTTTTTATTATTGACCATTTCTTGGAGGTCCCCGTCGATGGCTTGCAGTGAGGGCAGTATTTGCTTTGGCAGGAATATGTCGGTTAGTACTAGCCGGTTACGGTTTGCTAGCAACTGTGCTGAAGACCGGAGATAAGGGGGAGGGATGCGCCAAGAGCAGGGTTCCCAGAATTTCGGCTCTGTAGTTTTACCGGTGGCCATCTTGACGATGAACAGCAGCCTTCTTTCTCCGATGTAGGATCGGAGCCTGATAGTTGAAGGGCTTCTGCTAACTGCGTTGATCTGAGAGCTGGGGGAAGGTGGAGTTTGCTGTTGGCCCATTTTAGAAGCCAGAATTCGGCAGAGAATATTCTTTTAATGTTCGATTCAGCAGCTGAGGCCCATATCCCTGAAGCATACAGTATTGTCGGGTAAAGGATTGATACGATGTATCTTTTTACCAGTTGTGGATCGGTGGTGTGGAGCAGCTGTTGTTTGGCAACCCAGCGTAGTGAATTCAGCCTCGACTGTATGAGGTTTACGTGATCATTGAAAGACAGTTTGGAGTAGAAAACGACCCCCAGATCTTTGTGCGTTTGAACACTTGGAACTGAGGAGCCGTTAAGCACAGGCTCAACCGTTGTTGGGCTACCCTTTAGTGAATAAATTATTTGTGCCGATTTTAGGGGGTTGATTTGGAGGTTGAAAATATTGAGGTAGTCAGCCATGTCCTGCAGTTTGCTAGTGATTTGCTGAGTGGTTTCGGCTGCCGAGTTGGATGGCTATATCCTAGTAAGGAGCTTGACATCATCAGCATATGTGATCCAATTGCACTTGTTGGTCACAAACGGCACCATGATTGCTGAGAAGAGAATGCCAGACAGGACCCCCCCCCACTTGAGACACACCGGCAGTTATGTGACGCGTGAAGGTCTTTGTTCCGATCTTTATCACAAGTGTCTTCTTCGATAGCAGAGATTTTAGGAACCAGAGAACATCGCCGCGAAAATTGAAGTAGTTTTCTAAGAGACGCAGGAGATTAGGTATATAGATGGCATCAAATGCGGAATGAATGTCAAGATATATAACTGACAATTCCTGTCTTTGTTCAAAGGTTTCTAAGATGTGCAGAGTGGTTGTTGCACGGTTAGTTATAGTTGACCTTCCTGATATCCCATAGTGTATTTGCTGAGGACTGTCACAGAGAATTTGATGCGTGACAGACTGTAGCAGTGCTTTCTCCAGAATTTTTAGCAATACAGAAGCACAAGCGATGGGCCTATATTGTCTTGGGAGCGTCTATTGTTGGTGCTTAGGAAGGGGCCAGACAGAGCACCTGTTCCACTGGGGTGGAAAGAAATGAACTTCGAGGCATCTGTTGTATAGGTTGAGGAATGAATCGATGATGAAGACGCTTAAGCATTTGAACCGTAAATCAGTCTAGATCTAATTGACGACCGGCATAGGTGTAGCAGCATGTACCGATCTGCACGCAATGATATAGTATAAATTGCCCTAAGGAAATTCAGCTTCTTTATACAGGTTGCTCTTGTTGTTGTTGTTGTTGTAGGGTTTTAAAAGCATCGGCGACTACCGGCCATATTGCTCCGTGTATACTATCCGTAAATTACGGGTTTTCTAAGGTTGTTTTCTATTTGTTGGAAGAAAAACCCGCTTTTCCGGGAGAAAAAAACCATGCGACCATGCAAAAACCATGCAGCCATGTTGTGAAAAAGACCCATAAAAATTCCTCCCATCATCGACAGGACTCGAACTCAGGTCTTTTGCATCTGGTGTGTCGAGGATGGCAATCTTACCAACTGTGGGATGGTGATGTGGGATAGATGTGTACGATCTAACCCACGATGGATAGACAGGTTATACGGATATGCTTATATGTCCCAAAAAATCATATAGTCTAATTTTTTTCAGAAAAGAGACTTATTCGTTGATGTTTGCAATAATATATTATAATGTCAGTGGTCCTCAAAGATTTTTCAGGAAAAACAGCACGCATATTTTGTCCTACCCTCTTGATAGTGAGGTAAGTTAATCAGAATATGTTTGACTGTTGTGAATAGATGGAAGCGGGTCAGATATTATGTCCGATTCGTGCCCGGGCAAGTACCACTTCTTCTCTTCGAATTGTTTTGGCTGGATAGCCAAAGCTTTGGGTCCTGTTTTAACCGATAAAATTTACAAGTATAAAGTTATAGAATTCTTATAGTACCGTGATAATAGACTAAATATAAAAATAGCGAAATGCTTAAAGTGTCCAACTCATTCAACACACTATTTCCACCGCCAAAAGTAAAATTAACAATCCACCAAAACCCAGCACCAACGCAAATATACGCATCATCCTCCCATACCATAATGAACTTGCCGGACAATTCCGCCGTGTGTTTACAGGTACTGATATCTCCGTTATTTATTTATTTATTTATTTATAATAAACTCGGATCCTTATTCAACACTTACAAAGATACACATAAATACCCAACCAACGATTTGAACAATATAATTTACTTGATTAAATGTCACCCAAACTGTGATGCCTGTTATATTGGTAGTACTACTACCAAGTTTGGTTCTACCAAAACCTCCAACACTCGCGCGTACTACCACTATAATAGTCTTAGATCGGGACAAGCTAGTACAGAACTCACAATTCATGCCCAAACCCACAATCACACTCCTTTAACTGACTCCGCTATCACCATTATAAGACTTAAAACCAGCCACAAAATTCTTCAATATGAAGCCCTCATTATCGAATGGTTTCGACACAACACTAATCTCAACATCCTAAACACAAAACTTCCCTTTCACCTTTCCTCGGCTTGGAATCTCTCACATCTGAGATTCCCACGTGTCCCAAAGAGCATCACGAGAGTATAGAAAATTCCTTAAAATACAGCACGCGTTACTTCTCATTTAACACCGCCAACTGAAGACGTTATAACTTAACGAAAGTCTGTCGTCACGACTATTGGCAATATCATTTCTTTTATGTTCCAGATTATCTATTTTCTACTTTATGACAACCAGGGACGGAGTAGTGCACTTCTGCTTCCTTGCGCTTATTTTAAAATTCCGTTAAATTAAATCTCATCCCACCTTAATACATTAACTTAACCATTCCACCTTATATTTAGCCATCAGTCTTTTCATAACACTATTGCAAATTATATTCAAGGTGAGTACCGTACTTTAAGCATTTCGCTATTTTTATATTTAGCTGATAAAATTTATTATTTGTTTGGTTAGGCCATAGCTCTTTCCACTGTGAAAGCTATGCTGCTTGTATGATGTGATTGTAGTCATTGGCTGGAACAGGCACGGAGGTAAAATCAAACGTTGACGGAATTTTAGCTGTTATGTCAGCGACTTCATTCCCCTTTATCCCCGAAAGCGTTGGGATCCAGCAAAAGGTCACTGATTGATAACGTTCTTCAATTTCCAGTAGGAGGCTTCTGATTTGATCTAGCATAGGGTGAACCTTCTAGGAAGAGTTTTGCATTGCTGAAATTGAGCTGAGAGAGTCCATATATAGTATGCATTTTAAAGTTAGATACAGATTCAGATTTATAGAAAGCTAATTATATTGATGAAGATGTGCAGAGAAACTGCTATACTCAGGTGGAAGGACAGCCGAAATGATAGTAGAGGGGAAATACTGCCGCTGCTCCAACAACTGAATATGATTTGGAACCTTCATTATATATTGCCAAAAAAATTCAGCATGTTTCTGAAAATGGCTTGCATGGAGTTGTTTCGTGAGCATCGGTAAGTGATTCTTTTCCCAGACAGGCATGAATATAAGTATCGCAATTTAGTTGAAGGGGGGGGAGCCCAAATGGTTGACAGTAATTCTTTAATTGCTGTTGCCTGTTGAAAATAGGAACATTCGAAGTCTGTGTTAGTTCAAGAAGGCGTATTCCTGCTAGTCCTATTTTACTAGGTGTATTTCTATAGAGATTTTACAGTGGTGGATAAAAGAGATACGGCGCAATAAGATGCAGATAGCATTTTGGCTGCATACTTAAGTAGTAGTGTTTTCCTGCGGAGGTAAAGAGAGGGTTCATGTGCTTCAATATATAGACTATGGGTCGAGGATGTCCTGAAAGCACCAATTTCAATCCACGATGCGCTGTGCTATATACGATTCATGTACCCTTTCGGGAAGGATCATAGATTGAAGCATCACAATACAAACGCGATCTAATCAATGCTCTGTATTTGAGGAGCAAAGATGATCGGTCTGCTCCCCAAGATAGAGCAGACAAAGCTCTTAGTATGCTCAGCATTTGAAGACAGGTAGTGCGTACAAATTTAATTTGCTTAAAGAAATTTAACTTGCTATCAAGAATTATTCCTAAAAACCTGATCTTGTTAGTCATTGGAATTGTAAAGTTTGACGTATGAAGTCAGGATATGTATGCGATTTACGCTGATTGAAAAAGTGCAATGCATCAGTTTTCTGCTGCGATAGATGAAAGCCATTGAATTCTGCTCACCTCTGAACTTTATTCAGGGATATCTGCAGTTGCCGTTCAATAGATCTCATGTTCAGAGAATGGCAAGAAATAGAGAGATCACCAGCATAAAGAATGACTGACTTGTGTCCATATCTTCTTCTACATATATTTATGGGATCGAGTCTTCTTGTCTGTACGAGTAAATTGTAGCCATGGATGTATCTTACATATTCTTTTTTTTTTTTTTTTTCAATTTGAACATCGACTATTTGATGTGGTAGCAATATGTTGTAGGAGGAAGAGAAGGAGATATGTCTGGTACTGTAAGAGCAGTATTAATTGGCCGGTTTAGTTTGCAGTTAGGAATATTGGACTGTTGCTGAGAGAGAACACTCTCAAAGACTTTCGGTGGTCACTGATTGATGTTTTTGCGCAATACTGACTTATGTAGGTTTAGTCATACTGGGAGCAATTTATATCCTTGCTTCTTGAAAGCTTACTTTATTTCCAATCTTATATTTCACAATTAATTCTTTTCAGTGTTCCATTTGTCGCATGTCCTAGAATAAGCAGGATGGTAACCTTAACAGTTGGGACTAGTCATTTCTGTTGACAAACAGTCACTTTGAGTGTGATCGGAGGACCCACAGTTGGGACAAACTGTATTTCCTCTGCATGCCGTTCGAAAGGTCTCCATACTTTTGGCACTTATAACATCTCAAGGGATTAGAAATGTAGGGTCGAATGCGACAAAGATAACCTACTTTTATCGACGAAGGTAGGTTTGAGATGCTAAAGGTGAGAATAATATTCTTTGTAGGTGTAAGTGTATTATCCTTTTTAATCATGATTCTTTTCACTGCAATTACATTTTTCCCCTGAAGCTCTTGAGTTATCTCCTCGTCCGAGAAATTCAATAGATCTCAGCTGGATATAACACCTTTAGATGTGTTTAGGGTTGCATGAGGAGAAACGTTTACTGGAATTCCATAAAAATTTGTAACTTTTAGTAGCTTTTTTTTTTTCCAAATTTGTAACTTTTTCCGAATTACTCCGTCTGATAGTTTCTACTAGTAGGCCCCTGATTGCAGTGGTAGCAATGTGTTGTAGGAGGAAGAGAAGGAGATATGTTTGGTACTGTAAGAGCAGTATTAGTATTAATTGGCCGGTTTAGTTTGCTATTGGGAGATCCTGCAAGGCTTTCCAGGTGTTTCTGGATAAGGAACGGAAATAGTTTACTGACAGGCTGATACGCAACAGAGTGCTTTATTAGAAATCCAGGAAAATCTGTCGCTGAGCAGTTGGTTTTAAACCTCATGGGTGCGATGAGTCATGTTCGGTTTCTGTCTGGCCGATAGCTTGTCGGCTCTAAAGGAGGAAACACATTGTGATCTATAATTGATCCCTTTGGCTCTTGGCAGATTATCTGTTCTGCAAAAGTTTCAGGCCCCGCCACGGGGAGAAGAAACGCAAGACAGTGGGAAGCATTTTGTATATTTATTGAGCCATCGGGGGTATCCAATAATCAAGACAGTTCACCAAAAATATAGTTTATTATATTAATTCCATTCGCAGTAGGCTTAAATTTGGGTACTTTCAACGAGAATATTCTGCTTACAACACATATTTTGAAACATTATTTTAGAATCAAAGAATTAGCGAATCGTTCTGCCTTAACGCAGAGTTGCACAGTTATTCAACGCAGAGTTGCAAAGTTATTCAACTTTACCACAGACAAGAAACATACCGCTTAAAACTAGTTTTATTCTGCAAACATTGTCATAATATTTTCTCATACAATGAATTTACTCCTAGTTCAATAATAACAATTTCTGCGACCTTCAAGGAATCAATAATATAGTCTACTTAATTCAGTGTCAGGATGCAGTGCATTGATAGCAGCAGCACCACCTTAAAATTGGGTTCCACTTCAATGTCTAATAATAGGGCATAATACCGCCAATAAAATTTCCGTACTGATTTCTGCAATTTCGGCACACGTATTTTAAAAATTATTAACACGTGAAGGCTATCGAACCGTTCCAGGAGAATTTACCTCTCAGTGTCGTTAATATTTGGTTATCTGCCGACTTCTTACAAACATAAAAGATAAACATCAAAGTTTCTAAATTGGGGCATGGACCAGAAGCATCATAGGCTTCGCTTTACGTGCTGTTTTTTCAGGAACCAAAATAAGTCTAAAACAAGAGCCTTACCCTACTTCTTATATTGCTTTCTTTCCTTATCGCATATCCATGCTTTAGAGAATCGTGGCTTCTGGCTGTTGGCTACAGCCGGTTTTCGTAGATGAGCTAATGTTAATGATTTTTGGGTTGCTTAGTAACCGTCGATTTGCGTTGCTAAGCGACGATCCCACTTCAGTGTCATTCGCTCATAATACGATTCTTCGGATTTTATTTCCATTTCTATTTTGGACGACAAAGCCGTTTCTAAGCCCATTATCTTTCTTCAGTTTAGCATACTTCAATTAATAGAGATCACGACAATCAACTGTGAAGAAAGAATCTACGGAATCGCAGCGTTTTTGTGACCCAGTACTTTTAAAGGCGCAATGAATGGACAATTAGAATGGACAATTAAAAGGCTCCATTTCTCAAACTTAGCAAGATAATGCGAACAATCCTTTTAAAGACGGTTGATTACTGGACTTTGCACGATCTGCTCTTGAGTCTTCTGCGCTGTAAGTGGCGTGAAAAACAGCAGCTGTTAGATGGAATACGTAACTAAAAACATCTTTCTTTTTTTTACCAGATACCTCAAAGGATTTTGGAATTGAGGAAAGCGTAATAAAAGAAGAGCAGGAATAGTTCCAAAGGAGAGTCGGAGAAATCGATGACGGTGGTAGTTATGGAAATTGAAAAGAATTCGTTTTTTGTGGAAATATAGAAAATGCAAGATTGCGTCCTGCATTCGCGATCGAATGTGAAGTTAGCTAACTCTTTATCGAAGTTTGTTAAATAAACGTATAGACTACTCAGAGGTATTCATTCGTTATTCATTCATTCAGTTCATGCATTGAGTATTACTATGCCACTTGCTAAAATGTGCATTGATATTGAGGTTAATGGTTGGCTGCCAATCCGCCAGCTAATGGAAGCCCAAATCAATTTGGCATTCCGCCGTCAGCTAACACATTCCAACCTTGCGCAGCAAAAAGAGTGAACTAATGCCAGTGGGACAAGGGTTGATAAGCCATTTATGACTTAGTTAATTGAAGTTCCGTCTCGGTGTCAGTCAGAATCATAACGTCTAGACTATTCCGATCTCTGATTTCTCTGAAGACTTCCAGACAGTAAGAAACCAAAGATTATATAAACGATCTTTGCAAGAATCTTTACCTAAACGTTTACATTCAAGCTAGTGATGTCATTCTGATAAAATAAACGGATGAATAATAATAAAAATAATAATAAGATTTCATTCATATAAGTGTAATATCACTAGCGGTGAATAATGTTGTAAATACGTTAATGCATTGCAAGTCAAAGAACAGTTTGTACTACATTTTTCTAATGGACTATTTCTCAGAATGGACGTTGTTGTTGTTGGTATTCGGTTTAACGACACAAGGGGCCCACTGAGTTCGAACTGCGTCTGTTCGGCCTCAGAATACTGTAAATATAGTATTCTTGTTCACGCTACTCTGAAATGCCATGCAGTTCAATGGCAGTTCAGAGTAGCGTGAGCTGAGTGCAACTGCCTGATATTGTAGGGACGTACAGTATTCTTCCCCCATTGGAGAAAATGTGTATCATGAGAGGCAGAAACATACGTCCAAGGTGGAACAGGTGCAATTGTGTCATGACAAATATGACTTAAATTGATATTCCAACTCTGAAAAGTTCTTCAACCCTGATTACAGCAGGTCTATTTTTATTTGGCTTGCTCTCATAGAAGAAATCCCACTAAATATTTTAAATATACTCCCAGGTGGGGGTGCGAAGGCAGAATCTAGATCTTAGGAGGAGCGTAGTGGAGCAGTAATGCTTTCCTACGAAGATGTAATGGAAGATCGTGTGCCTTGGATTGGAGAAGTCCCGAAAGCTCCCAATGCAGTCCTCAGAGCACTGTGCTGAATGACATTTATACCTTGTAAAGTAGTGCTCCTGGCAGAGTCGTATAGTGGACAAATATAATCTACTCATGAACGGATTAAAGTTCTGTAAAGATGCAGTAAAGTATACCGATCCGATCAGCCCCCCCCAAGACATGGAACAGACAGATCGAAGTCTATTTAAATGCTTTAGACAAGTAAGTATTTCTTAAATGACCGATGTGAGCTTGGAAGTTTAGCTTACCGTCTAATATCCGTCGAAGAAATCCAACTGTTGTAAGAAGTGGGATTGGAGTATTGTTTATTTGCAATTCGCGATCAGGATGTAGAGCCCAAGGTTTGCAAAAGTGAGTGGCAGTGCATTTCTTTTCTGATACGCGCTAACCATTCCGTGACGTCCAAGATTCTATTTTGGTTATGGCAAGTGGGAGCTGCCGATCGAAGATGTTCCTACTTTGCAATTGACAGGAAATGGTAAGGTCGTATGCATACATGTAAGTTTCAACGGTTTTTGGGACATCTCGTGTCATGTTGAAAATACTGTTACAACTTAGTACTGATTGTCAGGCTGAAGATTTGCAAATCGATATTGCGAATAGTGTTGGACTCAGTATCGTTCCCTGCAGGGCTCCTTCCTCCTGAATGTGAGATGCAGAGAGTATGTTTTTATATCGGATCTGAAATGAACGCAACAGCAGAAAATTTCGAATTATTTCAAGCAAATGGCCCTTATACCTAGACGGTAAAGATCCATAAAAATACCATTATGTCAGGTAGTGTAAAATTCTTTTTCAAAATCTAAGTTAACCCTGACTAGATGTTTCTTTTATGACAGAGGCATTGCTAATATGAGATTCGGCTTTGATGTGCACGTCTACAATTGATCTGTTTTTTTTTTTTTCCAAAAGGCATACTGATGATCAGGCAGGAGATTCTGTGACTCCAGGATCCAAGTGAGCCTTGTATGAACCATTCTCTTGAAAAATTTACCCACGCAGCTCGTAAGAGATATTGGTCTGTAATTCTGAACAAAGGAAGAATCTTTCCAGGTATGGCGATAATGAAAGAATGGTGCCAGGAAGAAGGATAAGCATTTTCAGAGAAGATCCGATTGTAAAAAATCAACAAGGTACACAAGTTCTCTTCAAATAAATGTTTCATAATAATGTAATGAACTCCATCTGGGCCTGTAGCGCTATTGGAAGATCTATATTTAGTAATTCTTTCAGTTATATTAATGCAAAGCATTGGTTGTACAGGAGTGAGCGGTGTATGTAAATGTTGATTTTATATCGTTCTGCATCTTTGATGTTCTCGAAGGAGGGTGCATTGAAAGCAGAAGCAGAAGCAGAGATTGTGGCAAAACGAGTCTGCTAATGCATTAGCAACTTCTTTAGGAGTGGACACGTCAGTAGGAGAACTGATGATTTGAACAGATTTTAGTTGCGGCCACCGCTGCTAGGTGGCGCAGTCATCACGGCACTTTGAACAGAATTTCACAGCGGGTGGTCTACCACCCACTGTAAAATTCTGTTCAAAGTGGGTAAATTCTGTTCAAAAGGGTAGGGCGGATGGTCTACCACCCGCCCTACCCTTTTGAACCTTTCTGAGTCCTCTAGCGGTGGGGGGGTAGGGCGGTGGTCTACCACCCCCTGCGTCCTCTAGCGGTGGGAGGTAGGGCGGTGGTAGACCACCGCCCTACCTCCCACCGCTAGAGGACGCAGCCGCCCTTCCTCACCGAAGGTGATGACGTCATGAATCACACGATTCTCCTCTCCATTACCTTCCCATGATCTTTTGCGCCACCTCATATCCGGACTCCAATATCTAGCTCCAATGATACATTGTGCGGGCTTCTCCCATGATGCTTTGCGCTCGCCGAACTTCCTTATTTATTTTTTTATCTAAAATTTTGCTTCTGGATGGCGCCACGAGTTTTTTCATAAAAATAATTTGGCTCGGACTGAAACTGAGGTTAACCACTGGGTTACTCAGGTATATACATACAACACTGCAATACTAGTATTAGAACGCAACGCGAACTCCATTTATTTAATTTCTGTTATTTTGAACACAATGTGTAGTTTTTATTTCATTATTTTTAATGGACAATTTAATGAGTGGGATTATTTCATTTATTTTGATTATTTGAACTCAGATTTTTTTTAATTGACGGTATTGAGTAGCAAATTATTTTTAAACGGCTTAATGAACGTTATTTATTTCGAACAAAATTTTAAATTAATTAGTGCAATTATTTGAACGCAATCAATGTGTTTTTATATCTTGCCAACCAAAGTTAATACGGAGAAATTATAAAGTTAAATAAAGCAATATCCACACTGTGATTGAATCTCACAAATATCCTTTTTTTTTTTTAAAATATAATGTACCTGCAAGTTATTATGTGAAATTGTAAAGTTTGAAATTAATTACAATGAGAATAATTTTAAGGAGAAATTAAAAAGTTAAAGGAAATTTCCCTAAAGTTGTGCGAAAATTATAAGGTAAACGTCGAAACTTCCAAACTATATAACGTTCTTATTATTATGGTTAAAATACTAAAATCATCATTGAAGACACGGTTTTAGCGAACTTTTATTGGAATTCTAAAGAGGTAATATCAATCTGAACAGGTCTTTACTAATAATAAAATTCTCAATTCAGATATGCATATCATTATGAGGACAGTCCATTCTCTTTTTTTTTTCCATATGAAGTCTTCACGTTCCAGAAAATGTTCATCACTTAAAGTATGGCAAAGGTTCCGCACTCCACAGACGGTGATGTTAAGTTTAAGTACTTAGCAGTTAAGTTTATCTTATTTACATAGTTTTAACATACTACACACAAAGAGGAAAGTTCAAAAGCAAAATACAAGGAATTTAAATCACACTTTAATTATAACATACAAAGCCACTCACCTAGTTTTAGTAGAGTACACACAAAGCTCACATTTCGTATTTCCACTGAGTAAAATTTTACACACACATAGCTGAACGAGAATCGATTGTATTCGAAATTGTATACTATCCAGAGCTCACGATCGCTGATTGCTTCTCTTATTTTTACTGCAAATATTTTATCAATTCTGGAAGTTTCTTCTCCACATTAATAACAACACAAGAATCTGAAAGAAGGGTAGAAAAATTTCCCAAAAACCAAGAGGAGCAATCCATTTGAAGATAAGAAATTTTAATAATACAAATTCCACCATTAAAGGCAACTGAAATGCAACTGTGATCACGTGAAAGTTGAACCAATCACAAACAAACTGCGCACAATCACAAGCAAAATATGAACAGTTGGACAGACAACTTGAGTAGTTCAGACCAGCTAATTTTCGTAAAATCGGACAAATGCTAATAATTTATTGTAATTTTTCCTTGTAGTGGATCTGCGATCTCATTATGGATTTAAAATAAACTTTGAGGATTTTTAAAAAAAAAAAAGGATAGTGTACGCTATTTTTGGAATATTATATTTTAGGAATATTATATATTTTAAGACAATAATTTCTCTTACCTGGGGTTTTCTTCAGGAACGGCTGCCTCCGAGTGAGGTGTAATTCGGAACGTGTTGAAAATGCATATATATGGAAGGGAGACGAAGGAAAAAAGCAAGATTTTTTTCGTAAATCCTTGCACGACGAGTAATTACTGGATCTGCAATCCTTGCATAAGCAGTAATTACTTTTTTTTTTTTTTTTTTTTTTTTTTATGTAAACCTCACACACGAGAGGTATTACAACATACAGTACTTGGTACCATGCTTGGGTTGGAGGTTGAGAAGACGAAAGAAGATTGGACTTGAACTTCTGTAGATATTCAGGAAATACGTATGAAGGAAGGTTGTTCCAGAAAACGGCAGTTGAATGAATAAATGAGGAAGATGAAAAGTTGGTTCTGTGAGTTTGAAGTTGGACATTAAATGGATGTTGACTGGTGGCGGCACGTGTTCGGACTGTTTTGAAAGAGAGAGCAGGAATTATAGAAGCCAATTCAGAAGAACAGTGCAATGGAAGTATCTGTAGAAGAGGCATGCAGCAGAAACAGTACGTCTATAAGACTGAGAGTGGAGACTCTGTTAGAGAGGAGTCATTAGGAATCTAGAAGTCAACTGGAATCTAGAAGCCTGAGAGAGGTTTTGGGGACACCACCCCAGATGTGGGAACAATATTCCATGGCAGGGCGGATTTGTGATTTATACAGAGTGAGCAGCTGTTTGGAAGAAAAGTAACGCCGAGAGTGAAAGAGAAAACTAAGTTCTTTTAGATGCAGAGGAAGCAATATTTGTAATATGCTTGTGCCAAGAGAGTTCAGAAGTCACGGTAATCCCCAAAAGAAATATATCATTTTGCCTAGAAATCGGAGTGTCACAAAAGATAAACATAGGAGCAGAAGAATCCTGTTCGCCAGATATAAGACAGGACTGAGTTTTAGAAGGATTGAATTCAGCTAAGTTACTTTGAGGTTTTTAAAAAATCCTCAAAATTTATTTTAAATCCATAATGAGATCGCAGATCCACTACAAGGAAAAATTACAATAAATTATTACTATTTTTCCGATTTTACGAAAATTAGTTGGTCTCAACTACTCAAGCTGTCTGTTCAAGTGTCTAATAAAGTTTCGAGACTTTAGGAACTCCATATTTTTTTCACTATGTCATATAAGCAAAATATGAAGTGACATCCACAAAAAATTTTTCCACCATTTGTGCGAAACGTTGTAATTTGTATACTGATAATCCTGATCAGGGCTTAGAAGGGAACAAGCATTCTGTTATATCGGACAATCAGTTTAAAACACTGATGGATCCAATATCTTTCTATTTCAGAATATTTAGTAGAAGTGTGGTTGGCCTGCCTCCCTAAAATCCACTCATGCACAACTCTTGATGGTAAGCCCTGTTACGTCACTTAGGTGGCAACGAATGTGCAGAGTGGTTTTCTTCAACACCAGGGTCAAGGTCAGGGTGAATAGGAATAGTCCAAACCCCCCAGCACATGACAGCAGGACGAAACAAATGGCCCTCAGCCCCCAGCGGCTCTCACTCCCCCTCTTACGGCAGCGAGAGGATCAGAGTGGAAGCAGAGGGTGCTAAGAATCTCTGGGTACGACCAGGCTGCCATGCACGGAAACTGAACTTGCCCTGCTACAACGTAAGATCGCTCATCGGTGAAGAAAGAATACTAGAGCAGTAAAAGGAATTAGAAAATGTGAATTGAAATATCATCGCTTTGGCTGAAACAAGAAGAAGAAATGAATCACTTATAAGTTTATAAAGTTGAAATCTGCTGTACGCCAATGGAAATAGTGAAAGGAGCGAAGGAGGAGTTGGCTTTCTGGTCAGTAAAGATGTAAAAGACATCATTTTGGAATTCAAAAGTACATCAACGAGGGTGTCAAGACTACAACTCATTATTTCTAAAGGTTATAATGATTTATGCACCAACATCGAGCCATGATGATGAAGAGGTTGAAGAAATGTACACCGAAATTGAGAATTTTCTAGATGAGCAGAAAATCCACTACATTATCATTATGGGGGAATTGAATGCTAAGGTTGGAAAGAGACAGAACAGCGCAGAAAGGGGATCTATAGGAAATTTTGGAATTGGTGAAAGAAATGAAACAGGTGAAAGACTTGTGGAATTTGGAGAATCTCGAGGAATGTCAGTAATGAACACTTTTTTCAAGAAAAGGGTGAACAGAAAGTGGACATGGAAGAGCCCAAATAGATTAACAACTAATGAAATCGACTTCATCCTCACTAACAGAAGATATATTATGAATGATGGTACCGTCCTGAATAAGGTAAATGTTGGAAGTGATCACAGAATGGTAAGATGCACACTTATTTATTTATTTATTTATTTATTATTCAATTTATTCCATATGCTTCACCCCTGAACAGCCTTCAGCTAGGAGGGTGCCTATATACATTTGTACATTTTGACATAGACAGCAAACATAGAAGTCGTACATAAATTACACATATTATTATTATTTCTATTTTATAGAAACAGTTTCTATATAATATTATGAACATTAGTTTCTTTATCCAACAAACATCTAAAGTGAGCAAATATAGCGGATAAAAATATATACAGTGACACGAGCAAAAGGTAGAGACATATAAACACATACGCGTCCTAATGTGTGCACATACAGCCAATACATATACATACAAAACACATAATGATTTAAAACAAATTAATTCTTCAGCAAAGTAGAGTTCATGGGAGATTCCATCCTGAAGGAGATAATCAGGAAACTTCTACAGTTGTATGTGGTGGTACATGTCCTGTATCTTCTCAGATCTGTACGCTTTCTCATCACAGAACTTGTGGGGATCAATCTTCAGGGTGTTGTACGTTTGGAGGATGTTAGACGGAAAACATCTTCTAAGCATAGTTAAATTCTGTAATAAGCTTCTTAGGGGAATCCATGAACTATTGCAAAGGACGCGGGAAAGCCTAGGACCTGCAACAAGATTATGGACATTTGGAGCGTCAAAGCGATCGGTGAGGAGTTGACAGAGATTACGCAGATTTCCTGTAATCAGCAACTGATTCCAAGGGGTGCAACCGAGGTTAGCATACATGATTGATCTCGAGATGGTGAAAGGGAGGCCATTAACACGGTTCAACCACCTTAAAATCCAGTACTCGATACCCATGAATTTTTTGATGTTAGTGAGGGAAGCAGAGGACCAGATCGTCGAGGCATACATGGTTTTTTTTTTTTTTTTTTTTTTTTTTGATTTGGTAGTTATTGGCGCATCGGCTTCTGTGGCCATATTGCACCTCCCAAGGTTTTTGCAGTACTTTGATCCAAGCCCGAGGCGAGAATCGAACCCGCGACCTTTGGGTTGCCGGGCAGGTACTTTACCCACTCGGCTAGCCCGGTCGGCGGCATACATGGGAATGGGAACAAGACATGTTTGTATGTAGTGAGTGGCAAGTTTTTGGTTGTTTACTCCAGTAAGTTCCTGTCTTATCGCCCACATTGCTGACAGAGTTTTTGCTTTAGTGTTGGCAAAGTGCTGTTGGAAGGTCAGGCCTTCATCCCAGGTGAGCCCTAGATCAGTGTGATGAGAAACCTTTTGCACTCTAATACCATTTATGTAGATGTTTATGTTCATCTTCTTCTTCAGGTTGGTGAAAGACATTTGTGCTGACTTGGTCGGATTTATGGATAGGCCAATATTCTCAAGATAATGGACAAGTTCTTCTATTAGGGCAGTGGCATGGGCGTTGATTGCTTCAGATTTGTCACCGTGTTTTGACGAGATGAAGAGTTTTATATCATCTGCGTAAGAGCTGCAGTCAGGATGCGTATATAGGAAGGGGTCCAAAGCGGCAGCAAAAAATAGTGCGGAAAGGACGCCACCTTGGGGGACTCCTCTGTAGACGACGTGGTTCGATTGGAAGGTTCTATGTTCTACTCTCAAATGCCTTTGTTTGAGAATGGAAACGATGACTTTTAATAGGCCTCCCTGTATTCTGAAGTGCCTTTCAAGTATTGTCATCAAGGAATTGATTGAGACATTATCGAAAGCAGCTTTAATGTCTAAAAATACTACATCAATCTGTTCTTTGGCGTTCAGAGTCATTTGGATCCGAAATAGGGTGTCCATTAGATTAGTCACAGTTGATCTCTTTGGAATCACAGTGTGTAAATATGGTGGTCTTTTATGGAAAAAATGCATAACAAGAATTGGCAGCAGAGTCTTCTCGAACAATTTTAGTAAATTGCAGCTTATAGAGATTGGACGAAAATCCTTCTTGTCTTTCGGATGTTTGACTTTAGGCACAGGTTTTACAATATAATGTTTCCATATTTCAGGGATAATTCCAGTGTGTAGGGTTTCTCTAAATATGTGTAGCAAGACCTCGATGATGAATGGACTGCTTACTTTCATGATGAAGAGGGGGAACATATCAGGGCCAGAAGTGGATTTATTTGGGAGACTATTTAATGCCTGAATTACATTTTCTTTGGTTATGGTGATTTCTGTTAGTAGAGGTCTGATATCAAGATTGGATCCGGATGGAGTCATGTTATTCATGTAATTTACCAGCCAACTGGTATTGTCTGGTGCGAGAGAGTTATTCTTTAAATTAGGGTCTGGAGAGATTCCGAAGATACTGTTCGCCCATTCCCTAAATAAAGTTTCATCCATGGTGAAGTTGGTATTCTTGTTGTTATTGATTCTTTTAGACTGTTTAAGCTTTTTAGAAATTGCAAGGTTGTACTCTTGGCGTTTGTGCTTTAAGAAACAGGCTCGTTCTTTTTTGTAAGCGATGTAGTCTTCAGCGGTTCTGGTTTTCTGCCATTTTCTGTAAGCCTTTTGTTTTCTTACAAACACAACCTTCATATTGTTGTTAAACCACCAGTTAGATCGATGTGAGATCCGAATCTCCTTAGACGCACCAACACAAGCTATTTGAAATAATTCTTCAGCCAGGATGGAAGCGGCTTCAGGCCCTGACTTTTCTAACAGACAGTTCCATTTATACGTAGTGAGGCGATGGAGGATTATTTCTTGCTTAATGAACTTGTTTGAAAAGACTCTTCTCGTATGCAGCGGGCCACATCCTTCAACCGAGGCATTAGAGAGGTCGGAATGGGCATAAAATTCACAATCTAACGGTTGATGATCTGATTTGAAGAAGATGGTTGGTTGGATAAGTTCCGCATGAGGTATGTTGTGAAAAATGAGGTCGAGCTGCTGATTTCCGCGAGTTGGGGGAGTTTGAAGAGGATGAAGGTCGAGCATATGTAGCATGTTTTCCAGAGAAGACCGAGCCGTTGAGTACCTTGGCAGGGGCATGTTGAAGTCCCCTACGAGAATAGTAGGGACGTTGGGTTGGAGATTGGTAGTAATCCAGGTCGCTAATTCCGTTCTAACCTCTAGGGTGTGTTCTGGAGGGAGGTAGACAGTGCAAACCTGTATTCTAATTTCATTGAGGTCAAGGATTACAGAGATGGCTTCAAAGTTTTCGGAACTACTTGAGTTGGTCCTATGTCGAGAAAAGGAATTTTTATAGATAATTGCAACTCCACCACCGCGGCGAATGGCGCGTCCATTAACTTGAGAAGCATAGTTCAAAGGGAGGCAAAGAGTGTCAATACATCTATTGTGGTTCATCCAGGTCTCCATTAAACAAATAATATCGTACTCTGCAGTAAGGAGAATAGATTGAAGTGTATGGAGTTTGCAACTTATGCCTCTTATGTTATGAATGTAGCATCTGATAGTTACAGATGCCAGTGTGGATGGGACACTCTGTAATTGCTATACCTGAGTATTATTATGCCCCCTCTGGAGCACGCTAGCTTTTCTGTTTTCATAAGGTTTAATTAGAGTATTTTGTGGCCATGGGTCCAAGCTTATTAGGGGTTGGCAGGGGTCAGCTGGCTTTGAGACAATGAAAGAGGCATAAGATGCGTGCCGCGTACGTAGTTGTCTAACATCTACTCTGATGGAGTATTCCTTCCAATACATTTCTATGATTGCCTGAGTAGTGGTTTTTGGATTTAATCTTGATACAAAGATTTGGTCCCGAGTCAGTACAGCCGTTATGTTATAGTTATGTGCTGGGCAAGTCTTTCGTTGATTGGGTTTCTGATTATGTCTTATGATACCCTTTTCATTGATGTTTGTTAGAGATGGAGGGATATACGACACAGCGCTGGGATTAAGAGGTTGGTTCTCTTCGTGGGTGCTGTTTTGATTGTCTCTACCTTTGGGTCGGATGCCAATTGGGCTGATAGCGGTAACGTCGGCATAAGACCGCCAAAACGATTGTTTTTGCTGTGGCGGGTTTGGGCAGCAGCCGACTACCTCATTGACTGTATCTACTGAATTAGTGCCAGCAAGTGTTACACCCCTTATCTTCTGAGTATCCTTTTTCAACGTATGCTCTGTTGTCTTTTTTTTCACTGTATGAATTTCAGATGAGGAGTTTTTATGCATTGAGATGCAGCTCTGAGAGGAAACGGTTGCACTGTTATGCGGATGATTATCGATTTTTTCCTGTTCGAAGGTGACAAAACATTCTTCAGCTTGCGGTATGTGTCCATTTGTTGCTGAGATCATCACTGGGAACTGTTTGCTACACGTGGATACTGGTACTCTCTCTGGCTCTAGTGTGATACTGTTATCAGTGACCCGTTGTCGAGTTTCTGTTGAGATCGCGTCTGAATCATGATATTCATTATCCTGTTGTTTGTACTTGCCATATGCTGTACTTTCAGGTCTCCTTGTATGTTCTGATAAATTCATTATGACTTGCTTGAGGGTGAATAGCTCTTGAGAGATTTCTATATTTTGCCCTCGAAGTATTTGGTTTTCGTCAATCAAAACCGCTAGATTTTCTTGAACGTTCTTCAGATTCAGAGCTATACTTTCTATTGCTGCTGAGAGTTGTTCAGGGGCTTTTCTTGTGTTCTGAAAATCCGTATTTACCGTTAGCAGTGCATGACTACTCTCGGCATTGCTTATACTTTCAGTTTGAGTACTTTTATTCAGAGAACGTGTACTGATTTCCTGATTGTCGGAGGCCCGATAGGACTCTAGATCTAAGTAATCTTGAGTGCTCAGAGGAAATTGTGTAAAATTATCATCATCCAGCGATTCATTTGTTTCTTCATTCATTTTTGAAGCTATTTCTAACGTGTGGTCGTTCTCAGGAGTATCGGCATCGATATCCGTTAGAGTTACAGGGTGTTTATTTTGTGGTTCTTGAATGAGAGCTTCATCTGGCGCCTTACAGGAAGTTATTTGTTTCGTATTTTCTTTACACTGATCGCAAATAAATAGCCGTCTTTTAGCTTTGGGCAGTTTAGTTAGGTTTATCTTGGTACAAGAATTACATATCAACCCGAGGCATTTAATGCATTTGATAATCGTTTCTTCATTATGTCCACAAATTTTACATATTAATAGACCCGGAATGATTTCTTTCTGATCCATAATGTGGACTAAGTATGCAATTCTGTATAGTTCTGAAATTCCTCCGCTGCCTTTAGTGCACTTTTAAACTTACCTTGATATAGATGTCCCGATACATGTGACCGCATATCTGCCAGCCCCCAAATTAGAAGCAAGAAGGACAACAACAAAGGTTGACATCACTAGCCCCAACTTACTTGACGTAGATAAGTGCATCAGAGCCGCCTCTCTCATTCCCTGGGTGGCCTTAGAAACTTGTGACCCAGAACTAGCTGTGAACATTCTCACAAACTGGACAAACACGGTTGCCAAATATGCTGCCTCTAAAAAGATCACAATCAGTCCATATACAAGACTTTGGTGGAATTCTGAACTCAAAATGAGTGTCCAGCTGAAGCAACAGCTCCATCGCACATGGAAAAAGTCGCAAAATGTCAATGATCGTATCGTTTATTCAAGGGCACGGGCTCAATTTAATCGCCTGAAATCTGAGGCAATCAAATTATACGTTAACCGTGAGCTGGTTAAAGCAAAAATTTCATACAAGAAAGTGAACCCTCATTTTCCTTTACAACTTGATCCTGAATTGTGGCTCGATTTCGTCACAAGATTTAACCGTAATCCTATGCCAAACTCAGATCTAGCTCTACTAACAGAGCCCATCCAGCAAGCAGTGTTGAACAACATTCAGATTACAAAACAACTGCTGATCGTAGCCATCAATTCTCTACCTGCCTCGTCAACCACCGGTGATGATGGAGTTCCCCAATTCATGCTCAAATGCCTAAGTCCGTACATTATTCAGCCACGTTTAATTATCTTCAACCAGTTACTCTCGAACAAAATTTTCCCACAGCAGTGGAAAAACTATCTCATCATACCTTTAGCCAAATCAGTCGCCATCGAAACCTAAACACTTCCGACCCATCTCCAACTCCTCCAGCCTGCTGAAGCTCCTGGAGAAGGCCTTACTCCTCATCCTCACTAAGCAGATTTTACCCAGTAATCCAGCCCAAATTCACCACTCCCTTCCAAACAGATCAACGATCACCAATCTGCTAGCCACCACGAATACTATCTTGTCAGCATTGGAGAATAGGCAGGAACTAGCTGTGACTTACTTAGACATTGAGGCTGCATTTGATGCCGTCCAAGTAAACCAACTTCTCACTCTCCTGGAATGCCACTTCCAGATCACAGGGAACATATTATGCTTTCTCTCCTCTCTTCTGAATAACAGAGTTATAAAGCTTCATACAGGAGATCGCACCCTTACTAGATCCGTCACCGCAGGAGTCCCACAAGGAGGGGTCCTTTCGGGCCTTCTGTTTTCATCCATTATCTTCCCACTGGTTGCACATTCTCGATGTCTACTGAGCTATGCCGACAATATCAAGATACTCACTCCCATCATCCCCGGTCAAGACCTAGTTCTGGTAAAAGTGGAAATTAACAACACTCTCAACACAGTCACATCTTACCTCTGCCAGTTTGGGCTCAAGATCAATCCTGCTAAGTCCGAATTCATGGTGTATTCATTGAAGCAAACTCCTTCTTCTCTCCAGCCTTCGGTCGGCAACACCCTCATCCCAATTGTGTCCAGCCATCGTGATCTGGGCGTTGTATTCGATCCAAAACTTCGATTCAACGCCCACATGGACATCCTCCTCACACGGGCTTCAAGACTCCGGTGAATAGCAAAACAACATCTCCTTCATATCACAGATAAAAAGATAACTGTGAGGTACATAAGAACAGTTATCTTTCCACCTTTACTCTATGCTGCTGAAATTTGGGCGTCAGCGGCACCGTCAATAAAGAAACCACTCTTTACCACAGAATTCTGGCTCCTAAAATGGGCCAACAGGAAGCACAACCTTCCAGCTCTGATTCGTACCACGCAGCTTGCCAACTCTCTCGGAATTCCACGGCTTCCCACCTTAGTCGACGACCAACGCCTCCTAGCAACAGTCAAGATGATAACAGGCATAATGGCAACACCTTCATTCTGGGATACCTGTGGCTGGAGGATCCCCCCTGCTGCCCTTAGGGCCAATCCCGAGCTCTACTCGCATTCAGCACGACTCCATCTCTCGGACAGGTTCCTTCCTCAGCAGATGCTCAAGCAAACCCAGGCACTGGATGCCGACCAGAACAAATTCGCTGCTGACCGGACTTACCGGAAAAAAATTATGACGAGTAGGACTAATCGGCAATGACTGATGTATACCTTGCATCTGTTCCTGTCTGATTGAGCTGGTGCTCTTATCTCGATGTTAAGCCAGCTCAATCAGATTTAACTCTCGTAAGGAGTTCTCTCCTTTGTATTATGATATGTTTTCTTTGTAAAATTACCTTTTTGTAAATAATTGTTCAATTTTCCCGGAAGTTTGGGAAACTGTAAGCCCCTGGCTTTATGGCCGTGAAGGGTAATAAAGATTCTCTCTCTCTCTCTCTCTCTCTCTCTCTCTCTCTCTCTCTCTCTCTCTCTCTCTCTCTCTCTCTCTCTCTCTCTCTCTCTCTATGTAAGAAAAGAAAGGAACAAAACTGAGATAACAGAAGAGGAAAAAAAGCAGATTGTACTGGAACTTAAGAACAAGTTTGAGCTTCTGCAGACTTCACAGGACCAAGATATCGACGAGGAATATTGTAACTTTCTGAAAGTGATAAACCCCAAGAAACCTATAGGTAAAAAGGAATCCAAAGAAGAAAGCATTAGTCAAGAAACACTTGTCATGATGAACCAAAGACGACAAATGAAGAGCAAGATAAACTTTGACAAGGAAAATGTTGAGAATACTGAGTTATGCAAAGCCATTAGAAATAGACTTTATCAGTTATGCACAGTTAGTAAGGATTTTTGACTAAAGATGAATATGGCTAAAACAAAAGTAATGATGGACAAGTATGGCGCAGAAAACGAAATAATGGTTGAAGGAGCAGTAATTGAAAAGGTGGAGTCATATACTTATCTGGGACAAGTTATTAGCTGTAATAATGATAAATGTCTGGAAGTCAAGAGAAGAATAAATTTTGGATGGATAGCATTCAGGAAATATAGTCGCATACTGAAGAGCAATATCCTAGTTTGTCTGAAACGTAAAATAATGAACCAATGTATACTCCCCACCATGACTTATGGAAGTGAAACTTGGGCACTCACCAAAAGAATGGAAGAGAAGCTGAGAACTACACAGCGAAGAATGGAACGAATTATATTGGGAATCAGACTGTTAGATAAGAAGAGAAACACATGGATTAGGCAACAAACTCAAGTAAAGGACATTCTTGTCAAAACTAAAGAACTAAAATGGTCTTGGGCAGGACACATAGCTCGAAGACATGATGACAGATGGACTTAGAAAATAACAGAATGGTACCCAAGAGGAGCTGGAAGAAAACCTGGAAGACAAAGGTGGAGATGGATAGATGAAATCCATGAGTTTTTGGGTAGTAAATGGATGGCCAGTGCTCAAAACAGAAGGAACTGGAAAGTTGCTGGAGAGGCCTTCATCCTGCAGTGGATTGAAAATGGCTGATGATGATGATGATGATCATCATCATCATCCCTATCCCATCCTCAATTTAATACCTCTCCCTATACCATGTGCTTGTTATCATTTATTTTATATTCCAACCAAAAATTATTCTAAATCTTCTTATTTGCACATAATCCCGACATTTTGATTTTCTAATTTACTCAAAATTCTACTTATAGATCAAAATATTTCTTTCCCATTCTGAAAACACTTAATTATATATTTATTTGTAATTATCCTTATTTTTACCTTAATAATTTTCATACCATTAACACTGCGTTGGGACTACCTTGACAATAGTGTAAAAGAATGTGCTCACTTTTATTTTTGACTTTATTTCACATTCCTTCTGCTGTTATGGACACCTATAGAAACGCAGTTTCTGATACATGGTTGGGTGTACTCCCCTGATGAATTGCCTAACCATGTATCAATATTTACTGCCGCTCACATTAGACTATGCATTTTTGCCCTCCCTCTATTTGACCTATTACTAAATTCGCCCTCCCATATCTGATGACAGCTTTACCATTTTTTTATTTTATTTTCACCTCCAACTTTGCTTTGCAAATTCAGGCAGCCCACTTTTTCAGATCTACTTGTATATATATATATATATATATATATTAGTTATTTCAGTAAAAGTCGTGTTTTTCCAAACTTGATGGTGTACCAAATCCCTTTGTAGGGTAGTGCGCTTTAGTCAGTAGCATCGCATCATAGGAGATTAGTTAGCATTAAATTTATTGCATCGCATTCAATAAATTTCTTAAAGCGTATTAACTACTCCTTACTTTCATGTATGCAGATGCTAACCTCTAAAAACCGCCAGCTGTAGAAGATAAGAAGTCCATCTTGGTAATGCGCGTTAATGGTATCAGAGAAATCTTCCAGTTTACCAATTCCCGTAGTGGAGATTAACAAAATCGTTTTAATCTAGGAAGGTTTGTTCGCAGATGGGAGATTTTCCTAGTGGCCTCGTTGGTTTCACATTCCTTAATGTGGGCTATTAAGAAGGACAATAAACTTGATTAATAGAGCAATTTTCAGACTTGAATAACAAGCTAACTATCGGAACAAATTTAGGTTATTGCTAACATAAACCAGCGTGCGCAATTTCTGCAGGCAGCTGCTAATTATATCTACAAGTATTTATGGTCTTGTTTTATCTCTGCACTTCATTTCCACATCTCTTTGGATAGGATGAATCCCTAGGTCTATGCTCATATTTGCTGCAGTTCATACACAGATAGGACCAGTGCCGTCGTGAGATATTTTTGCGCCCTACGCAAATCAAGCATTTGGCGCTCTTTTAAATAATCCGCACGACCGTGAAGCACCCCTACCCAAATGGCGCCTTAGGCAATTGCCTGGATGCCTACCATACTAAGTGACGACACTGGATAGGACAGTGGGACAATAGGCAACTTCATCCATCGACCATTTGCGAGCAGTGTCGGGAACACCAGCAGCTGAAATACCATTGCTGTCATCAGCGGCGTATTCAGGGGTGGACAGAGAGGGCATATGTACCCCTTCACGCTGTGGTGGTCAGAGCATTTTCCTCCTACTTAACCAAAATCTCAACTTAGGTATAACGTAGGTTTCGATCTCGTCAATGAGGAACTATTACGGGCTATTTCACGCCTTGGCTAACTTAATTGGTCTCGGGGGGGGGGGGGAGGTAGAAGAGACATATCTCTTTGAGTAAAATAGACTTGGGAGTACCAACTACTGCTCGGGTTTCCCGAAAGTTTAAATTTACGTAAATGTTTAAGTTTTGGGAAACCCTAAACTGAAAAGAACATTTGAATAAGAAGCCCCCTCTTAATAACTCATAGTAGATGGAATACCTGGGTGCCACTATTTTTGTGAAATATGTTCATTCCTCTAATTGCTGGGAAGGGCAAGCAATATAGCGCTCAACGTTTCTGGGAAAAGTCGAGTGGCAGTGTTGCATTTGGTTCCCACTCCAAGTGGACATCTTCTTACAACCTAAGGGCAACGCTAAAGTTATTTACGATTTATTTTATTATTCTATTTTAAATGCTCACGTAGCAAGATTACTATCATTAATACGAAATACGACGGGGATAAAGTACACACGGTATCACAAAAACGTAAGTTATTAAAGATATTAATCGTAAATTACAAAAAAAAAAACTGAAGTAAACCTCTAAAAAGATAACGTGCAACGCAAATGTTTAAAATTTTCTCCATTTTAATCAATGCGGCATTCGGAATGAAGCCCACTATTCTCTGGCATGTGTAATCGTTTCAGCTTCCAAAATGTGATTTTGCCTTTCGTCTTGTGTGGTACTAGGCGTTTAATAAACTATAGATTTCCTGCAATCATATACAAAGTAATCTATGGATATGAGAGTCTAATGACTCCCATACCATTAAATTACGTTAAATTATTTTAATTTAAATTATTACCTTAGATTATTGTACTCCGTATTTAGAAAGTCAGAAATAGCGTGGGAAAAGTTGGACAATCCACTTCGGTCGTACATGAAACAGGACTTACCGATTTTCTACGAGTATGTCTTACAACAGTTCCCACAAATTGTTCAGACCGCAGAAAATACGTAATTTACCAAAATAATATACATCGATGAGCCAAAACATTATGACCACCTACATAATATGACGTTGGTCCTCCACGTGCAGCCAAAAACAGCTCGTACCGGGCGAGGCATGGACGCTATAAGATTTGTAAATGTGTCTTGTGGTATACGGTACCAACACGTAACCAACAGATTCTCTAACTCCTGTTAGGTCTGTGGTAGAGACGCCGCAGATCGGAGTTGCTGTTCCAACACAAACCAGAGATGCTCGATGGGATTGATGTCTGGGGAATTTGAAGGCCAGGGCAATACCTGGAAGTCTTCCTCATGTTCCACAAACCAGTCTCGAACAATCCGAGCGATGTGGTATGGTGCATTATTCTGCTGAAAGACGGCACCGCCAAAGGGGAAGACCATTGTCATGAAAGGGTGTACCTGGTCAGCAATGATGTTTAGGTAGTTAGTTTATGTATAACTGTCTCTGGTGACACCCAGACTGGTGTCCATCTCTACCTATGTTCATGTATCCAAGTGGAATATCCAACAAAAAAAAGTACAATAAAAAAAATTCCTGTAATAGCTTAAAATTCATCAATCGTTTTTCATCAATCAACCATTCTGTTTCAGTTCCCCTATTTAATGTAGGCAAGCTAGCCCTTAATTTACTTCTAAATTGGGCAGTTATACAAAACATGATCCCAAGTCTCGTTGAAGCTACAGAAGCACAAGGGATATGTTTCCAGACCTAGGTCACATAGATTAGATTTTAATGAGCCATGGCCCGTTAGCGAATAAGACACTTCCATAGTTGAGTAAAACCACTGAATCTTCTTTCCCGTATTAAAACTTACTTTTGGAATAAACAGCATATCCAGTATTACTTGTGCTCCAACGATTCTGCCATATTTCGTTTAACTTTAACCATATATTCTTTTCCTCAATTTTCTATCTACCAAAATGTCAGTAGTAATACCCAATAATGAAATCTGAATTCCATTTCTCAAGGAATAGTTGAATGCCCTAAACGCTATATACAAATCTTAGGTAGGGTGCCAGCAACCTTTATGCGCAATACTTTCATTGCATGAGTAGAGCTGGGTTTACATACTCTTAATATTGTTAGCAACATGGATCTCTGAATTGAGTTAATTTTATTCCTAAATTTAATTACATTAATTCTCTTAAACCAGACAGAAGCAGCGCATGATACTATAGGTAAGAATATTACCCAAGGACCCTTTTACCGAGTCCCCAGTCCTTTCTAGCAATCCTTACAATAGAGGCAGTAAATATTTTAACATTGCCACTCAGATATTCAAGATGTGCCACAAACGACGTATTATCATCTATAATTACGCCAAGGTGCTTGACCTTTGAGACCAAAGATATCTGCTTATTATTAAAAAGTACACGAGGAGGCCTATTGTAATCACGTTTCCCTTTAGTCTACATCATAACCGTCTTAGTAGAAGATATACTAAGTTTATTATCTGTAGCCCAATTAGTCAGACTATCCACAACCATCTTAATTTTACCCTCGATGTCCCTCCTTGATTTTCCTTGCACGCACAACAATAAATCATCCGCATACACGGTTTTATGACAATCAAGTGTATCATCATGCAGCCACATATTAAGTACCATATTCCAGAAGAGTGGACCTAACACTGATCCTTGTGGGCAATCCCTGTTAATATTTCGTTCAAATTTAGAAATGTGATGCCTAACAATAATTCTCCTATTTAAATAATCTCTAATTATTATGTATTATAAATCGGGCACTGTAGTGCTCTCAAAGAGGCCACCACTCTCATGCCAAACAGTGTCAAAGGCCCCCTCAAAATCAATGAAAAGGGCCAAGATATATTTGCAATTGGAGTTTATACTATAATTTCATGCCAAAACAGCAAAAAACGCTGACCTCATATATTTAAGGGTAAAAAGGCGAGGACAAAAAAAAAATGAGTTTATACTATAATTAACAAGATCATGCATTGCATCCTCTGTCGAGCTTTTTCTTTTAAAACCAAATTGATGTGGAAAATCTAAATTCCTGGCCAAAAATAAAGCCTCCAATCTGATTAATCTTAATCAATCTTAACAAGATTTGGTAACAATGAAATAGGCCGGTAGCCTCTTGGATCAGTAACTGGTTTGTCAAGTTTCCTTATTAATTTTAGTAAAGCCATCTTCCAGAACCCAGGTACAGTCCTAGAAATAAAACATTTATTAAACATATTTAATATAAGATCAGGAAACATATCTACAATTTTAATAATACAGCTATTCTCAAGCTTATCAATTCCTGCAGTTTTATTAACATTCAATTTAGAGCAAACTGTCCTAAGTTCAGTAATATTAAACAATTCAACATCATTATTACCAATATACATAAGATTCTCTTCTCTAACCTTCCTCTGATACTCAGAATCCTCACTATGGTCATCTATCAAAAATAATTTATCAGTTATTGTAGTTATAGTTGTTAACCAATCAGTAGTTTCCCCATTACCAGAAGTAACTGTACTTCTGGTAATGGGGAATAAATTTAGTTTATTCCTGTTTAGCTTAAACAGAAGTCCCCAGGGATTAGTAATCCCAACATTAAAAACCAGATGTTGCCATGCCTTAATCTTATGATTATAAATGGCTTTACGATGCAACCTCCTTTTAATTTTATACAATTCCTTATACACCTCCGCCTCAAAAGCATCCCAACTTCCCAGCCTGTGATACTTCCTCCTTAGGTCAAACACCTCAGCCTTAATACAGTTAATTCAGCTGACCACCAAGGTACTTAATGTGAAATGTAGCAAAACATAAAGCATTCAGTAACATAGACTGGACATAAAACACATATTCTGTCGCTGTGACATCGTTCAAAGATTGGATATTATTTGAATCTATACTATTATGCAAGCAAGACATAAGCTTTCTCCAATTAACTGATTTAAAGTTTAACCTAGTGGGATCTTGTAACACAGGCTTATTTAACTGACCTTTGTATAAACTCAAATAAAACAAAATGGATCTCTGATCACTATTAGTAAAGTTATCCTTAACATGCCAATAAGAAATTCTTCTATCAAAAGACTGATTAACTAAAGTGATAATAATATTACAACTGCCATATAAATTTTTATTGAAAACAACAATATCTGTTTTTGGTTTCACTGTAGCTGTATGAATTACCTTGGATGTTTAGCATTAGCATTAGTAGAGACATATGATGCAAGAAAGCAAGTTTATGCAGCATCAGCCAAAAAAAACCCCGCTCCCATTTCACCCCTCCGTTCGTTCAAAATACCTGTCCAGCTGAGCCTTAAATTTATTTAGGCAATCAACTTCCACAACACAAGATGGAAGTCTGTTCCACCAATCAACCACCCGCTGGCTAAAGGCAAATTTCCATACATCTATCCTAGAACCGTCTTTCTTCAATTTGAGTTTATGCCCTCTCAGGTGATTATTCTGAGCAAGAGGAAGAATCCCACCAGCATTGAGCATGCTCAAACCATTCAAGGCTTTATACACCTCTATCAGATCACCTCGGCGATGCCTAGTCTCCAGGCTCTGTAATTTGCAAAACTTAAGCCTTTCTTCGTAAGAACAACCCTTTGTCCTTCCTGTACTCGTTCCAACAGCTCTACGTCCTTCTTGAAATGAGGTCCCCAGACCTGTATACAGTGCTCTAGGTGTGGCCTGACCATTTCCTTATACAAGGGAATAATCACCTCCTTATCCCTGGTAGAAAAATTCGTGTATATCATCGATAAGACACAATGAGCTACTCTTGCAGCCCGTCTGCACTGCTCAGAGAACTTCATATCTGCCTGCACAATAACCCCCAGGTCCTTTTCATTCTCTACCACTGTCAGTGTAGTACCACACAGTTGATACGTTGCTCTGGGGTTACACCGGTCTCCTACTCTTAATATCATTAGTGCCAACGTGTATACAACAATATCATCTTTCGTGTCCTTAAAATATTACTGGAAAACCAGTCACTTTATAGGGTTCTGCACCAACATATGGTTCTTGCTAACTAGATAATATGAATCAGAGCTGTACTACTCAATATGTTCTACGTTGATAATAATATTAGTAAAATAATAAGAGGAGTTTACCTCAATATAGTGCGTAGAACACTTTCCGTGTGATACCCTCCAGAAATTAAAACGGAAAAAACGAAAAAATCGACAACTTACCGGTACATTAGAGTAAAAAATATAAATAATTAAATAATCAATTTAACACAATTGAAATCAATTTAAAACAATTAAAAATCAAATTAACGCAATTAAAAGAATAACGAAAATATTCAAAACGATTTTCCTTCCTGAAGCTGACAATCGTCAGCTTCAGGAAGGAAATTGGACGGCCTGTTGGACGGGAATCGATTCCCGTCCAACAGGCCGTGCACTGCGCCAGAAGGCTCCTTGAGTGCGACTTAAGCCTCCAATCCAGGACGTCACTATCCACTGATGACATCTGTACCGCCCTCAACCTATGCCTCTCTAGCAGCATCTTCACCTTTGAAGACTCACTCTACAAACAAGTACATGGCACTGCTATGGGTGCCCCTGTCAGTTCCGTAGTAGCTAACATCGCCATGGAAGATCTGGAGAAGCAGATACACCAGAACCCACCTACACCTATTACAACGTGGTGTAGATATGTCGACGATATTTTTACCATAATACCACGTGGTTCTGAAACGGTACTACTAGAATACCTCAACTCTCTATCCAATTTCATCAAGTTCACCGTAGAATCAGAGGTGGACGGTTCGCTCCCGTTTCTGGACGTGCTAGTGCATCGCGTAGGCCCACATCTAGAGACCTCAGTATACCGCAAACCCATGTGGTGCGGTCAATTCACCAACTACGGGTCCGGCCACGCTCCAAGCCATCTCAATAGCACTGCCCGCACCCTGTTCTCCAGGGCCTGGAGCCATTCCAGCACCGACACAATTAGACGTAACGAGATCTCCCGTGTGAAGGCGGACCTAACCAGATGCGGTTATCCATCCCATGTACTAAACAGATGCTTGTTACAGGCACAAGAACTTACTTCCAACCCAAGACCTCCGAAGCAAGTCGGCATATCATCCGCCTACATTCCGTACTATCCAGGAGTGTCAGGACGTATCTCGAAGATCCTGAGAAGTTACAACATAAAATGTGTACAATTACCAGGTAGGAACCTACGTTCACTTGTCTCCAGTGTGAAGACCCCTGTCACACCTGTCTTACGCAGCAATGTAGTGTACCGTATCACCTGTAGGGCCTGTAACAGTTGCTACGTAGGTGAGACATCGAGACGTCTCCAGGATCGCCTCACGGAACACGACAGAGCAATCCGGCTTGCCGAAACTGACCAGTCCGCGCTTGCAGAACATTTTTGGGCTACCAACCACGATCTTGACCCCAAGCGCGACTTTGAGATAGTGGACCACGCGCGACACTTTCGCCACCGCCTATGGCTAGAGTCACTAAACATAATGAACAACCCTAAGGCATTAAATCGCCAGAAAGGCATGCGTATACATCCAATCCTGGAGACAACCGTTTTATTGATGGATGATCACTGGCGCAAGGCAGCACACGTCCGTGCTACAACAATGACGAATGAGTAACGCGCCACACTTTGCTTGTAATGTATTCAAAAATTCTGTCAGTTGAGAAAGGGACACGAGTTCCGAAAGCTTCTGGAAATATTTTATTTTATTTTATTTTATACTGGGTATACTTTAAATAAATATCTATAATACATCTAACCCATAATCAATCATTACAACTCTGCCTCATCCATAACCCTTCTGCATCTTTGACCATTTAATTGCATAAACTTAATCAAACTACATTATTATCATCACAACCTCTAGAGTTTATATCACTATTATTCATTAGAAACACACGTACTGGCAAAATCTAATACCTTTATATATTCTGGACATATATATTCTTTTTCTTTGTACTCTTTATTTTCTGTTTGATTTCTCCCTTTTTTTTTTTTTTTTTTTGCCCTTTTCATATCAAGGGGGGGGCCTACGGGAAATGGTTCAGTGTCTCTTCGTTATTTATTTGTTCATTATTGCTCGAGGTTCTTTCCCTTAAAACTCTGATATCTGTCTGGGATATCCTCTATATTTAAGTCAGGGTTATCTTCTGCTTTCTGTATTTTTTCGTTCATATTTAGGTTCTTTTCAGTCCTTCTGTCCATATTATATTGTTTCTTCCGTTGGGACAAATAATTTGATGTGTCCGTTGAAAATTAGACCTGTTATAACCCAAGTAATGGGATTTCCGCTAGGGGGACGATTGTGTCCGGCTGTTTGTATGATGTGCTCCGTAAAGTTTTCTTGATTTGTGTGTTTTTCAATTAAAGTATTAAGTTCCGATTAATAAATAAATAAATTTTCTGTTTATACTCCGTGATGACCAAACAGTCAGAGGAGTTCGCATGATAGATTGAATACAAGAAACAGCACCGTATTCAGTGGTCACTGGGCTTGAATCCCGGTCACTCAAGGCACGTGTACTTAGGCACCCGCGCGCCTGACCACTAGGCTACGGCGGCCTGATTAGTACCACCACATAAAGATAGGCCCTTGGATTGCCAGGTGCAATTACTTTATTATTTGAGCAGACAACAGATAAGTATTAAATGAATTTCTGTACGTTCATTCTGCTACTCTATACAAGCGCTTTCAGCCATTATAAATAAGATCTTTATTGTACAGTACATCGGTACACGCATTATCTTGTAGTTCAACTTATACATGTGTATAAGTTGAACTACAAGATACTTAGACACTTGACCTTGACCAGGCATTAGAGCCGTTCTGCTCTCCCTTCCCTACTAGACCCCTTCTACCTGTGGATTTCACTGCGGGGCAACTAAGGCGACCGACCGGCTAAAAAATTGTCTAGTAACACTACAGTAACTGAATTCAATATGACAAATACTACCTTCTGTTAAAACTCTAGAGTCTGCACCATCTGTGGGACCAGCTCTGACTCCATTATCCAATCTATTGAGTGTAAGTAATTAATATGCAATGACTGTACCCAATCTGACCTGAAAAAATTAAATAAAAGTCGTCGGAAATCATTCTGTTGTGATAGATTTCGATTCAGGAACTCTCAGTAAAGCCCTATAACTGTTGCAACGCAAAACAGCATGGAACCTGAAACACTTTCCTCCTCTTCCGCTAACAAAGTCGAAATGCTCTACTCTAGTTCATTTGAGACAAATATCATGCCAATAACTAGAATTACTGACTGAATCGTACATGAATGAAGCCTCTAATCCTTCTTTGCTGTCTTCAGGTTCGCATCACCTTCAGATGCATCAACTCGAACACATATATATGTGCTGTCAGAAGATCTCAGCGCTAACTCCCTCCCTACTGAAACTCTGAATCCAACCTTTTGTATTCTGAAATCTACTGAATTCCAGGAACTACTCTTTAATACTATGCAGAAAATCCTCATTCAAACTCAACTAATCAGCGTATCTCATACTTCAAAATCTGATATTCCCCTGGATTCTAATACACCCAATGAAGGAAACTGCGAGCTATCCACGGAGCTTCGTGGTATAAAAACAATATTAATAATCAACAGGCTGAAATTCCGACATTAATGCCCAAATTAAAAATCGCACGTCAATTATGTCTTGCCACTTAAGGGAAGCTAGGAAGAATTCTGAACATACTCTTGAAACTAATGGGCTCAAAGTGAATAACAATTCTTCCTTACCCTTAGTATTGAGACCAGATCTTCATCTTCCACCGGCCTCAATACTCCTACTGCTGCAAATATTAATTTGCCAAAGCCTGCTAACATTCATGATTCAAGTCATTCAACAGAGCAATTTATTGCCAAACAGACTCTGTCAGATGATTCTTCTGATGTAAATCGAACCACTCCTACCACCTGCTCTCCTCTGCGGAACAGTTCTGTCTGTACCTCTATTTTACAAGCTCAGAGTCACCAAGTGGAATCTCTTCAACATCAGTTAAAGCGACATATGCAAAAATAACTGCTGCAACATCTACTGAGGTCTGCAAACCTGTCTGTAGGGCTGCCGCCACAGTGAGTAAACCTGTTTCTGATTGCCAGTCTCAAATATCACACTAAAGATCAAAACAGAACAAACCTTCAGAAAATGTTAAAGCCTCTGTATCTCAAGATATTTCCTCTAAGCTTCCAGCCAAAATTCATCAAACACAGAATGTAACTAATGCAGAAAAATCTCAATTACTCAAACAGAAGTACAATATCACAATTATTCCCACTAAAGACAGAATTTTTGTTTCTAGGCTTGGACCCGCCACAAAATCTGAAGATCTTATCAACTTAATTAAAGAAGAATATGGTTTCGGTATGGATGTCCGTTCTTTAAAGACAACGGTGTTCCGCCTACTCATCTTTTATAATAACATGCCTTCCATCACAAACTGAAAAAGTATTGAATCTAAAATCGCTCTTATCAGGAGCTCTAGTAAAACACTTCACGGACAAACCGCCAAGGGTGTCCAAAAACTCTTCTCCAAATGCATAGCAATCAGTGGCCCGTTGCTATCTAAACATACTACGCTCTCCTCTCGTCAAAGAATCCCCAGATCTCAACTGTTCAGTGTTTACCTTCAGAATTGCAGGAGTATAATTAGCAACCTAAACCACTTTAGAGCAATCCAAGGCTCACATATTTACGACATTTACCTGCTCACTGAAACCTGGCTCTCCATAGATATTGATGATCAGGAGATTATAGATGGGCAATATAAAATCCATAGAAAAGACAGAGGATCTCGTGGAGGCGGAGTAGCTATTATACATTCTAACCATATACTCTGTGAAATTGCATCAAATTTCACAAATATTGAATCACTATACTGCCTTCATCTTGGCAAGTTAAAAGTTTTAATCGTATTGCTTTATTTTCCACCTCCCTTAACTGCTCCCACTACTACTTCAGCTTTTTTATTTACATTCGGTGCCCATAGTACTACTGCTCCAGCTAGTTCTTCCGCATCATATGAATTTGGTTCATCTGTATCTGCTTCTCCTGCCTTTGGTGTGACCAGTGTTCCTACTTCAAGTGTATTTGGTGCAAACAATTCTTCAACGCCAGTTTCGTTCACTACAGTTATTGCTACCACATCCTCTGCATTCGGTTGAAACAGTAATCCAGCAGTAACTTCACTGTTTGGTGCAACCACAACTTCTGCTAATACATTATGTACAGTGACAAGTACAGCTCGTTCTGGAATAAATTCGGCTAATACTGCACGTCCAACATTTGGTAGCACTGCAGCCAATATTTCACTTGGATTTGGATCAACTGGTACAAGATTTGGATCAACAGCAGCTGCATTTTCTGCAGTTAATACTACTGCAACCACTAGTGTGGCTTTTGATACACCTACGACAATTGCAAAATCTTTTACTTTTGGTGTTGTTGCAAATGCACAAACATCTGCTGCTGCTGCACCAGTATTTGGACCACCTACAACATACACTTCTGCATTTGGAGGAATAACTACATCTGCAACATTTGGTGTATCGTCTAGCACGACTCCAGTATTTGGTTCAAGTGCAATTACAACTCCTGCTTCTGGGGGATTTGTGTTTGGAAATTTGAAAGATTCTTCTCAAAGTGCATCAGCATCTCCATTTTCCTTTGGTTCAGGTACTGTTAAACCAAATAGTACTGGATTTGGAAATTTTGGAAATCAGCAAAGTCAGTCAGCAAATTCTGCTGCACCACCCTTTTCTTTTGGTTCTAATCTTGGTAACAGTGCAGGAAAAACAGGGTTTAGTGGATTTGGGCAAGGATCAGTAGCACCAGGGTTTGGACCAGGGTGAACAGCTTGAGGATTTGCACCAGGGTGAACAGCTTGAGGATTTGCACCAGGAGCAAATACAACATTACCCTTTTGTCCACAAGCCTCACAATCAGCATTGCCATTTTGTCCATCAGGCCCTCCGAAACCAGACAACTCTAATTTTAATTTTTCTGGAACGGCTCCTTTGGATGTATTTAAGTTTGGAGAAACTCAGGCACAAAAGAGTGATTCATCATCGCAGAATGCAATTTTAACTTTTCCGTTCCACCTCAAGGGGATGCAAATAGTACTTTTCATATCAACTTCAACCTGACTTCGCCATCTTCATTTAACTTTGCTGGAACTTCTCCTTCTCCAGCTGCTCCTTTCCAGTTTCAAGCAAGTACTGAAAGAACGTCAGTTGTTTACCCAGTTAGAAAATTTTGCAAAGCTATTAGGAGGACTGGGCGAAAAACTGATTAATTACTGTTTTGTTGCTATAAAACCTTGTGCATTTTTGTGTAAAGTTAGTGTAATTGTTCAAACCACAAAAAAAATAATAATAATAAATAAATAAATAAATAAAAAATGTGCATTTAACTACCCTAACAAGTTTCACACTAGCATGTGCTTGTGTGCGGAAATGCCAAGTGATAAGTGAATGTGTAATGACTTAATCAAACTCCATGAAGTAGTGTGGATTTTGTATGGAATGTCATCTTGTTCCCATTTTCTGTTTAATGTTTATGGTGAAGATTTTAAATCCAGTACCAGTGATAAATAAAACGTTTAGAATGATTGGTACATTTGTTTTAAGGTCAAGTTAATGGACTTCATTCATTCTTCTTGAATTATGCACTATAAAAGAATTGTGTGAAACCAGAATTTGATTTTGTAACAGAAATGTTTTTGAATTTGTTGGTGATCTAAAAAAAGCCTGAGTCTTAAATTCAGTATGAAAGTGTTTTGTTTTGTGGCAGTGGATTGAAGTTAGTTCTAATTTGCATTACAGAAAACTAAAACAGATAATATTTTCCTGTAGAATAAAATAGCATACCAAATTAGTTAGGATAGCATTCCTGGGAAGAAAATGGACTTTCGTAAATTTCAGTGGTTTCCTGTTACACCTGTGTACAGTATAAAATAACTCATATGCTATTGATGGAAACCATAACGCACTGTATGTTTCATTTTATGTGATATTCATCAGATTTGTTTTATTCTTTGTATGTATATCTGATATTGCTGCATTATTTTTAATGCTTTGTTGAATATCTTTAAAATAATGAGAAATGTACAATGAAACTAGCTTTGCACTTTTACGGGCACTGGAAGGAAGAATTTTCCCTGATGATCTGGCTCTCACCCCATTAGATCTATAACATAATCCTTCAAGGAGAAGGGGGGATATTGTTCATCATGGCTGTTTCATTTCGTTTTTCTTCGTATTATGTATTTAAATGGGAAAAAAAAAAACATAATGCATGTGAAACTTAGTACCCAGATTTAAGAAAAATTAGGACATTCTGACAAATCATTTTTCTCACAATACCATCATGTGCAACTGCTTATTTAAATGTATGGTTTAGTTACTTATGTTAAAGAAAGATAATTCCTACAAACACAGTATTACATTTTTGGTATATCTGAAGTTATCTCCTTAATATTAAAATTGTCTATTATTTTAATATAGAAGTGCTAGTGTTGGAGCGATTAGTTCAATGTAGATCCTATCACACAATTTTTCAGTTCCATACCACTTCCCTGAAGTGTATTTTAGAGCAACAGAAAAGTAACGCTTTATGGTGTTTAACAGCTGAAGAGCAGAATGCTTGTCTGTCGAATTATTTTAAAGCACATTTTAAAAATGCAATTGGCAGACAGATTGTTTAAATGGATACTGAAGTATTGCAGTTGACATTTTGCTATGTGTACTAAAGAAAAGGCTGTCTTAGAAATGATTTGATGAACCTAAGAGGTCTACTTTACCTTTGTTCAACATGCCATAACAGCTGTCAGTTCTTATGTAAATTTCAGCAATTATTTATTGGTGACATTTTTTGGTGACTTGTTATTTCAAATCAATATATAGTAGTTTTTGTTTAGATTTAATCATGCTTATTTATACATAACTTTCCAAAGAACTTTCCAAAATTTGTCATGTAGTCATATTAAAAGATACTTTTTTAAAAAAATCTCATTGCATTGTGATAAATGACGTTCGCTCTTGTGTATAACTGAAAAGTTTCTGCTTATATATACATATATTTAAATTGTTTTAAAAAATCAATTTTACTAAACATTTTCATTTTCAATGTTTGAATGAAGTATCTTCTGATAATTTGTCACTAAATATCAAAATGTCACTGGGAATAAATATTCATCTCTTTTTTTTATTAATATCGACCTTCAGTACTTAGAAAGCTCGCTGCAATCTATCTTCCCGCTAATTCAATCTGCCGACATAGCAATGGTTTTGGGTGACTTTAACTGACAACTGGCCAATTTAGGATCTTCTTCTCCATCACTGCAGACTAGGGCTCTCTTTAATATGCTTCACAGCTCTGGTCTTGAACAAATTTGCAATTTTCCAACCAGAGAAAATGCCTACCTTGACCTAATATTCTCCACTACTCATATAGATGTTCACAATGACAACCCCAAATTTCACTCGGATCATTCGCCAATTACTTTTGACATCACTGTGACTTCTCATAACTTCAAATGCAGCTCCCGTTCTCCACGATTCAATTTCAGAATGGCTGACTGGCCTCTGCTCAACCTAGCTCTCAGCAACGTAGACAAGCAGCTCTTTGACGCTATGGATGACACCGATGTGCTCACCAGCAACCTGATCAACTGTGTCCACTCAGTTATATCTGACATTGTTCCTCAATCCCATCTGACCGCAAGCTCTATCTACCTGCACTGATATAACAGCGAACTAATACAAAAAATTAAATCCAAAGAATTCTATAGAAACAGGTATAAGCAATCAGGTGACAGTCAATACTACTAAATATTCACCAACTCCGAAAAGAAGTGAAAACGCTCATATTAAAATCTTACAATATGTATACAGAGCCAGTTCAGGATAGTTTGCTTACTCACAGAGACATTCTGGAATTACATGAAGCATAAGAATATAACCAATAAAAAATTACAACTCCATAACGCAGATGGAACTCTCTTATCAGACGAATTCAGTATTGCTCAAGAGTTTGCCAAACATTTTTCCAGAATTCAAACAAATGATACATTGAGACCTGCCTCATTTCCTGACTTCACACCTGTTAAAGATGATATCCTCATTAATCTCTTTATCACTGATGAAGATTTAAATTCGGCATTAAAAAGCATGAGAAATGACTATACTAGAGGCCCAGATGACATTCCAGGCTTATTTTGGAAAAGGACTGTCACTACCTTAAAACCCCTCATACTGCGGATCTTCAACTTGTCTCTCAGGCTGGGGAAGTATCCTAAGCACTTTAAGCAGGTCAATATAGTTCCTCTTTTCAAAAAAAGGTGATAAAATGATGTAACTGATTACAGACCCATAACCTTGCAAAACAGCCTGGCTAAACTCTTCGACACAGCAGTACACAAACATGTCTTCGAATTCTTCGGGCCTTTCATTGATCAGAATCAACATGGTTTCTGCAGTGACAAGTCAGTAGTCATAAATTTACTTCCTTTCTGGAAATACACCTCTGAAGTTCTTGATAACCCCCTTCAAGTTGATGCACTCTACACAGATATATCTAAGGCATTTGATAAAGTCCCGCACGAAGAACTTCTGGAAAAACTTAAGCTATATGATATCCGTGACCCTTTGCTTTCATGGCTATGCAGCCATATTACTCATCGTTCCTTGAGCGTTATCATCAATCAAGTGTATTCAGACTGTTTTATACCACTACACTAAGTGACGTACCACAAGGATCCCCCCTAGATCCTCTTCTCTTCATTATTTTCGTAAATGATCATCCTTCTTTCATCTACACCTCCAACGTTCAAGTTGTTCTCTATGCAGATGATCTTAAGATCTACTCAGCAGTGAAGGAGATTACCGATTCTCAACAGCTTCAATGTGCTCTCAATAAATTCTCTCTGTGGCTATCTCTGAATGGCTTATCTGCTAACCCCTCGAAGTGCAAAGTAATCTCTTTCTCATCTTGCAGATCCCCACAACTAAAGAATACGGAGTACACTGTTAACTCTGTGATCATCGAAAGGTGTGACAAAGTTAACGACTTGGGGATTCTCTTCTCCAGCAGTGCTAAATTCGATGCTCATGTCCTTAAAATCACCAGCAAAGCATTCAAAACACTGGGATTCATCAAACGGAACACATCAACATTCTGGAAAAGTACTTTGGCATTACTGGAAGCCTACTAAAAACCATCAACCGCATCCTTACACCAAGACAACTCATCATCAGTTATAAATCCTTCCAACAGGAGTGCAGTATAACGAGAGGAGTACCACAGGGAGGTGTCCTATCCTGTGTACTGTTCGCCGCTGCCCTTGAACCCTTCCTCGCAAGGTATACTGATTTTTCATCGTATGCAGACGACCTCAAATTATACATAACGTCTAAAGAAGCTGAACAAACTCACCTGACTAATCAGCGAGTCTCCGTCCTGATTGACAGCCTTGTAGCATATCTACTGCAGATAGGTCTGGAAATAAATGCATCAAAGTCAGCTCAACTTACCTTTACAAAAAAGAGAATAAAAAATGACATCACAGCCTATCACAACGGAGTGCAGATAAGGAAAGTGAAGTCTCACACCGACCTCGGCTTGACTTGGGACGAGGGCCTCACTTTTCAGAACCATTTCTCGACCATGAAAACGAAGACTTTCTCGGCGATGTGGGCAATTCGACAAGAGCTGACGGGGTTACTGAACGTTGATGTAGTCGGAGGATACGTTCAGCGGTGCCTACAACCTATCGCATTGTATGCATCACCAATCTGGTCTTCTGCCCCGACGTCGTACATAAACAGATTCCTGGCAGTCGAGTACTGGGTAATGCGATGGATGAACAGGGTCACGGGCAATGCTTTCACCATCCCAGGGCTGTGTTATATACCAACTTAAATATGACTCCCTGGAGAGTTCACATTGCATCCAGGAATATTCTTCTTCTTTCTCAGATGCTTACCGGTGTGATTGACGCCCCCAGTCTTCGAGGACTTATCTCTACTCCACGTGCTGGACGCAGTAATGACAGTCCCTACTTACCTTTGCATTCTAAACTATCCAACCTGTGCTGTCTGAAGAACTTCTTCCCAAACAAAGCAGTGAACCCTTTCAATTCATTGACAATAGACCCTGTGGAATACTCCGAAAGTAAGCAGTACAGAGTGAAGAGCATCTCAGAAGCGCACTGCTTACTTCAACTATAATCTTGACAATGAGTGAACTTGTAAACAATATTGTAAATATACGCACTTGTGTAAATATTGTAAATAATTGTATTCGTGCATTTTTGTACACTTCTTATATTGTAAATACTGTAAATAATTGTAATTTTTTGCTTTTTGTACACCCTTCTAGCCGGTCGGCTGTGTATAAGGGGTGAAAGCAAACACTTGCTATTTTTTAATAAACGGATTTTAATAATAATAATAACATACAAGTTCAAAAACTACAGATATG
The DNA here is from genome assembly GCF_048544385.1 of Mastigoproctus giganteus. Taxonomy (NCBI): domain Eukaryota; kingdom Metazoa; phylum Arthropoda; class Arachnida; order Uropygi; family Thelyphonidae; genus Mastigoproctus; species Mastigoproctus giganteus. The sequence goes on along the minus strand of NC_143576.1, from coordinate 265,149,768 downwards.
ATATGCGGTTATCCTTTATAAAACTATTGTTCTGCCAATCCTTGAATTCAGTTCACCCATATGGAATCCTCACACAAAGACTTTAACTAACAAAATTGACGCAATCCAAAAAATTTTTGTCCGTTACCTTACGTACCGCAATCCTCTATTCTATCACTCAGTGTATTATGAATGGCTGTGTGATTACTTTCATCTGAGGCCTCTGTGCACCAGAAGAGTTACTGCTGACATCGCCCTTCTAGCCAAAGTAATCACTGGAATTTACGAAGCATCTGATATCCTGAGTAAAATAAACTTCAGTGCTCCTTGTAGACAAGTCAGGAACCTTACACCGTTTCGCCTTGACTCTGCCACCACGGACTTTATGAAGTTCAGTCCACTGAACAGAATCAGCAAATGACTCTCGCATTGACTTCTTTGACAACTTCCAATCACTGATGAACTCCATCCACAAGTCTGCCTCTTCTCTTAAACTGCAAAGTGATTAGCTCTCATCTAATTATTGTAGTTTATTAGTGTTACGTGTTTTATTATTTTTCTATTCTCTAACTAATTAATTATTACTTGTTTTACCGGTAACTTAACTTAATGCAATCCTCTTTTCTACATATGATTTTAATGTTTGAATCTATATCAATGTTTATCTTCCTGTTGGATTTAATATTATTGTTATTATGTTTATTTTTCTGATCTCAGATACACTGCTAATGGTTACCTGTTGTGTATCTTGTTATTAATAAATTAAAATAAAAAAATAAAATTTACCGGTTTTGGCGGAAAAATTGCCTTGAACAAAGGAAACTCTCTTAATAACTAAAAAATCTTAAATCTATTACTAGATCTAAGTTCCCCATTAAAGATAACCTTGATATAACTTGTTTTCTAATATAGTTAAGAATTTTGGGCCCTTGAGGCGTAGGCAAGTCATGGGTTCTGACAGTAAGATCGCTACCGCTAGCGCTATAGCGCCGCACCGTGCATAAATACGCTCAAAAACACAAAAATATATATGAACTATCAAGAACAAAACTCTTGCCTCAAATAAATTACTTCTCTTCATCTATGGTTACCTTAAGAATCAAGGGATCCATGTTAAGTGCTTGAGGAAATAAACAATCCAGCTGAGTCGTCCTACGATCACCTACCGCCGTCTATATCAAGTGGGGCGTCGTGAAAATGTGACTGTTCACCTCTGCAACCGTAGCCCCACCTCTATCTGGCACAGCATGACCAGAACAACTTCATCATTACGAACCCTGTTCTGAACCTCAGCCTGAACAGCAATACTAGAAAAACTGAATAAGAAACAACCACAATCCTGTGATCGAAAAAATCTGATCACAAAACTCAACAGACTCATTGCTTCCTCTACAAAGACCTGATGTAGCAAATACTGAACTAGACACTCTCTCATCAGGACCAAAACTGCATGTAACTAACTGTGCTAGTTGAAGTCAAAACTAATGTCTCATCTTTCTCCTATCACAAGACAAGACAAACATGGAAACAGACTCTCCAATCGTCTGATTGGAGAGTCTGTTTTGATTAGAGAGTCCGAAATGGACTCTCTAATCAAACCGCAGCTATGCTGCCACCTCGTGAATTGGCGGCCCTGGCTGCCAATTCACGAGGACACTTTGTGAAAGCCACTTTGCTGGCTGAAGCCAAGACTGAAGTCCCATCTTCTTACAACGATAAGACAAGGAAATCACCGAAACGAACACTCTCCAACCAAGACGTTGACTGCAGCTAAGCTGCCGCCTTGCCAGTTGGAGATCTGGGAAAAGTACCTAGCCTCGCCCACCTTCTTTGCCTATCTTGGTGGGGAGGGACGATTTCTTGTCTCCTTCCCTCCCTGCCACCCACGGTTTCTCCTGGTGGGCCATGGGCATGCCCCACTGAAAATCATTGGGTTCGACTTCTCTTTCGTTTCCATACTTCTTACCTTCCCCCAGCCTTATCTCCATCCCATACTTCGTCTGTACACTAGCGCATGTCCCACAAGTCCAAATTTGAATAGGGCAAAATTAAATTCTAGCGTTATCTCCCTTTTTTATTATTATTATTTTTTTCATATGCCCTAGCCACTGAAATCTCAGGAAATTAGGTGACAGGGCCTGCCAGAGTAAAACAAATTACTGGTGTGCCTGGTCTGCCTCCACAGCGCTTAGTGTGGACAACGTCGGGATCCACCAGGGGCCCAGCGGCTAAATGGTCAGAAGAACAACGGTACAGCACAATATCCATACACTTTTAAATCTGTGGCCTGTGTCACATGACAATGTGAACTACGCGGATTGAGGAAACCCCTGTTGCCGTTTGACCCTAAACATAGAATACACTATCTGGCAGAGTAGAGGCAGCAAGATTACACACTAGCTGATCTGGAAGCCTCCTAGAGAGTTACCGATAGGTTCGGTCCGGTTGACTCTCTATCAACTGGCCTGCAGACACGGTTTTCTAGCTGTACCCTCGAAATATCGGGAAGACTGTATCTCTCCACGTTAGTACACTAGAGGTAACCGTATTTTAGGACTTGAACATGGGGTTATACACATGGTTGCTAACAGTCCCACCATCTTGAAGGTGCAAGCAGAGGATTTGGCTCTCACGTACCAACTAAACGTCGCCGAAATTAGATCCACTTGACTTGAATATCCTCGAAATATGTTACATCAGTGTTACACCAGGTAGGACCCCCAGCTTGGCATATAAGAAAATGTCTCTGACAGTCTCAAGGACCAAAGATTGAGAAAGGCAACTTAAAAAATTAGGGTTCCTAGTGCATTTGTAGTCGATTTGAACGGCCTTGAACTGTAATTGAACGGATTTGAACTGTAAAATTCGTTGCAAATTGTCCATTTCTCTGATTACGCATGCTTTCCATTCAAGTCGCCTGGGGAGATTTTAGATATTCCTTAGAACAGTTTGGCCTATAACGTACCACCACGCTCACCTTTCTGTTATTGCAAGCCTCTCATAGCACAAATATGAAAACTGTTTTCTGCATTTTTCGGCGGGGAATTCACTCGGTTGTCGAGCAACGTGAAAAATCTCTAAAAGCAGGTTTCAAAAAGCGGGTTCAGCGTTGGAGTTCTTCTCTCTCGTGGTGCTGATATAGCTGTCTTGAGTGAGGTTTTACTGCGCGATTTACGTACAATGTAGGGTTGTGTTTAGTCCTCCTCCTCCTTCTCCTTTTCATCGCTTTGGTAGCAGGCTTGCTTTCGTACATCCTTCACAATCACTATAAAAGCTGCCAAGTGCCGCTCTAGCAATAAAAGCAACGTGCTGCATCGTCAGCCGAGCGAGGGCGAGATAATTTCCAGGCCAGGTGAGCGAACTACAGTTTAATCGAACAAAAGATGAAAGGGCTATTCTTGCAAGAGCAAACAACATTCCACCACCCACACTGGGATCATCGTAGAGAATATTTGAAAACTGACGATGAGATCGCGATATCTTTAATACTTCCTGTCGAGATGCGCGTGTGTATTCAACAAACACACACACACACCTCAATTAACGACACAGTATATTCCCTCATTATCACAGATTACGAATCCAGGAAAAGTCAAGGATTCGTAGATTTTTTGCTGACTGATATATGAGAAAGAGATTTTTTACTTCAATAAAAGTGCGAAATCATGAGCACATTACAGAAGAACAGCAATTCAGTATACGTTAGTCATAAAGAAAGCAAATATTTTTGCATTTGCTGGCTTTAAACGCTCTTCACCAAAACCAGACTGCAGTGGTTTACAATTTTATTGGCGCATTATGCCAATAAAATCGATGATGACATGGGTCAAATTAATGCTTGCATTCACTTCGAGAATTCTTGTTTGTTGCCACAATAGCCGATGGGGGAAAGCTTTTCTGAGGGTAGCAGCGTTTCATATGGGGGATAAAGCTTGAAATACAAACTAAATAACTTCAAGGGGTGTGTCACGGTAGTGAATTATGTCTTATCTGTGCCTTCAGGAATGTCAGTTGTCAATAAAATGGCTGAATTTGAACTAATGATTAGGGTAACCAATGCTGATTTAACAGAAACGAGGTGCCACCTGGAAATTGGTGATTACCAGTTCCACTTCTACAGTATACTCGCCAATATGGCTGCCTTACAGTACGGACGTGTCGTTTATCACTCTGCAATAATTTGTCTGAATTATATGTTTTAAATGTAATACAGTTAAAAATTATTGGTTCTAGTCGAAGATCAGATTTTCAGATTTCAGATAATCAGATTTTTACGTTCTTTATCTATTTTCTTTGTTGTGAGACAGGTCACCATGCCGCTCACTACGAGGTAATGGAGAGTGCTCCGATATAACGCGGCTGCCACGTTCAAATCTGATTCTTGACTTGGGAGGATCCACCAATTAGTGCACTCCGGGCTGCAAGAATGCCCCACCATTTTGTGTTACGTCTATCTTTGCGGAACTAAATGTACTATGTGCTCGTGGAACTAATGTACCAAGCGCTCGGGTAACTAAATATACCATGTGCTCAGTTCCCCCCCCCTCCATAGGCATTCCATGGAAGAGACAGATCTCTCTAATTATTGTTCCGAGAGTAAAACTGATTTCACCAGCGTGATTAGCGCCTCCGAAAACTATACGAGGAAGTAACCCCGTTTTTTTAGGAGCACTTTCATATCTACGTGTTTCTTCCCCCCACCCCACAGCTGATAGAGGGGATAGCCCAAAACTCCCATAACCAACTGTGTGCCTCCAAATTAAGCCACAGACTTGTGGTGGTCATCATTTTCAGTGGCCCCTCTTACTGTCCTACCATACACCCGATAATCCGTACTGTACCGGTTATCCGGATTTCGTGAAATGGAAGAAAAACAGGAAAACAAAATGATCCCCAAGGTCAGAGTGACGACACTATTATTGTAGAACCCCAGGACGAAGAGGAGGACCCCTGTTTTGGATCCCAACTCACCAAGCGGAAAAATCGCAATCAACTGATCCCCAAGTTTGGGCGGGAAACACGTTCCCAGACAGAGACTAAAGAACAGCCAGAAATAGCCGCAACACAAAAATACCCGAAAGAAGACAAACAGGAATCACCCCTCGACCCTGGAATACCAGAGGGTACCATATATGTAAAGACGCTCTTTCTCAAAACCGCACTTTTTTTTTTTTTTTTATGTAAACCCCAAACACGAGAGGTATTAGAACCTATAGTACTTAGTACTGTGCTTGGGTTAAATTTTGAGAACATTTTGAAGGAAAACTCAAATAGAGTGTCAGCAGCACTCAAGTCTGAGATTTTCACCATCTTCTACAAGATGGAGGCAATCTTACATGATGAACACTTTGACAAAGAGAGAGCAACCACCCGGCTACAGCCCCATATGGAATGCGGGGCAAGTCAAATGTCACAGCGCACCCCGACATATTCTGATGCGTGAGGAATCAACCTGCGACAACAATGGCTATCACAAACACCACCAACACCAAGTCCGCACTCAGGAAGACGCTGCTCCCTACACCACATCTTGTGGTTCTTAAACCAACCACTACTGACACTCTTAAAACTAGCGAAGAGGTCAACAAGAAAGTCATTGACTCTCTGACACAAAAATTCAAAACAGCCAAGACAGTTAGAGTCATCAGGAAAACGCGTAACACTCGGGTAATAATCGAGACGGAAACAAAAGACGTGGCAAATTAATTATAAATAATGCAAAGATACCGATGCTCGGACTCTCTGCTGAGATGCCTAGAGAAAAAGGCCCCTCAATTGTTATATTCGCCATCGACCCTGACCTGATCCACACTTCCATCTGCGAGGAGATATATACAAGAAACCTCCAACAACACCTACCAGACAGAGGCCATGCAAGCCTACTTGGTGCCTAAAGACCAAACCAAGAGCGTCAATGGCAGCTCAATAAACTGCGTGGCCGGACTGGCCCCCGAGGAATGGAGGATGATAACAAAACAAGGAAGAATATGTATAAACTGGAGCTCCCACTGCTTCAGGGAACATCGCGGTCCAAAAGTGCTTCCGGTGTTGCCGATTCGGCCACACCGCCCATACGTGCGTCCAGCAGGAGCCAACTTGCGGGCACTGTGCTGAGAAGAGGCACAATTATGCAAACTGTCCAAATAAATAGAGCGATCTAGCCTGCGCAAACTGCAAGTGACAAAAACTCTCCCCGCACACACTCAGTCAGAGACAACAAATGCTCGGTATATATAAAATCAAGAAGCGCCCAACAATTAAAAATTCATTATGGGGACTCTGCCTAAAAGTTACAACAAGAGCTGCATTAAATTCCTCCAACTTAATGCACAACGAGCCATCGCTGTAGCGGGACAAATAAGGCAAAGGGCCGAAGAAGAAAATCTAGACATTCTCCTGCGCAGGAACCTTATACCTGTGCATGCGCTGTCCGAGGATACCTACCCAGCTATAAAATTGTCCAAATGGACGGAGCAACCCCATGGGCTGCAGTTGTTGTACGAAACCCCAACATAACTGTCACCAGGATTTCACACCTGTGCCACGAGTGGCCATCCTGTGCACACACATCATTACTTCTCTAGGGGAACTCTACGTCATTTCCCTGTACTATTATTATTATTATTATTATTATTATTATTATTATTATTATTATTATTATTATTATTTTAGGATTGCCCGTAATTAAATACATTAACCCGTATTTGTGTACGGGTTAATGTATTTAATTGCAGATATTGCATACGCAATATCTGCAAATTGCGTATGTTCTATGGTCGATTTGCCTGTTTTGCTGGACGAAAAAACCCCAGTTACTGGGGAGAAAAACCTTGCTATCTACGCCTGAGACCGACTAACTCAGCCACGGAGTGAACATTTCCCTGTACTTTCGTCCAGAAGCAGATATCCTCCCGTATATTCAATATCTGCATAAAGTGGAAACTGAACGAAGAGGAACAAGATCCTCGTATCCGCCGACTTAAACTGCCGCTCATCTCTGTGGCACAATGAGACCCCAGAGCGTAGAGGCTCCAGAAATGGCCAACATATGGAGGAGTTCTTGGCCAACAGCAGCTTTGTTGTCATAAATCGCGCTAACAATCTACCAACATTCAGTTCGACTTTCTGGGAGGCCACACTGGATGCCACCATGGCCACTAGATAGATCCCTAGCTGGTCACCTCAATGACTGGAAGGTGCAAGAGGATTGGACCTCCTCCGACCACAGGGCTATCACCTTCACTATGCACAGGTCACTCCACCGTACCCAGACATATTGCTACAAACAGAATAGATATGCTGTCAACAAAGCAGACTGGGGAAAATTCAAAGAGGCCATCACTAGAAATGCACAAAACTTGCCATCTAACCAGCTCCACAAACAAACTCCGGACCAACACCAACGTGCTGTCACCAATGCTATTGTTAACGCGGCTAATCAAGCAATCAGGAAAAGGACCCCTCGGCCTGGAGCTGTCCCGTGGTGGTCGCAAGAACTCGACTTGCTAAGAAGAGAAATGAACCAGAAGAGACGCACCTTCCAAAGAGCCAGATGGACCTTGCCTCCTCCTGAGGTGGAACCACTGAGGCAACAGTACAGGGAGGCCAGGAACACATGTACTGCGATGATCAGGCAGCGGAAGCACCTGGTGTCTACAGTGGGAAACTCTGACCCGTGGAGTATCATCTATCGGATAATCACAAATAAGCTGCCAAAGGGGGGTAACCCCCCTCCACCATTACCCCCCATGGTTCCATGACCAACAACTGGCACGACACTGTAAACAACATACTAGACGCCACTTTCAAATCCATTGAAGGAGACAACACTCATGAACAGCAACTGCTATGCCTGGCCAATGATGCATACAAATCCCCCAGGACGGAGGAGCCCTTCACCCACGCAAAATTCCAAATTGCCATTAACAAGATAAGAAACAGAAAATCCCCAGTACTAGACATGCTCGAGCCGGAACTAATAAGGAAAGTAGCTGAGTACACTCCGAATCTGTTCCTGTACCTTTACAACCACTGTCTCCACTCAGGCCTGTTCGCTACCGACTGGAAGGTGGCAAACATTAAATTGATCTTGAAAACCCCATCAAAACCACAGCACAAGCCGGACTCCTATCGGCCAATAGCCCTCCTCTTTGTATCCTTGAAGTATGTCGATGTACTGAATAAGTACTTTGCATCGGTCTTTACTGATAAAAGACCGATGCAAAGTACTTATTATATGGCCGATGCGCGATGCATCGGCCATATACTTATTATATGGCCGATGCAAAGTACCGATGATTATATGGCCCATGCGCGATTGCGAATGGGCCATATAACATTAGTCATTTCGTAATTACAGATGATTGTTTATTAGAAAAAGCTTTTGAGCATAAAAGCAAGTGAGGCACTCGGAGTTGATGGCATATAGCAATTTTTGAGGAAGACTGCCATAGAGTGTATTGAACCATTGAGATTAATGATGAGGGCATCTTTAGACTCCGGGAAGATTCCTTTGGAATGGAGAATTGCCAACGCATCACCAGTACATAAAGACAGTTCTAAGAGTGAAGATAGTAACTGGTTAGTCTGACTTCAGTGGTAGGAAAAATCTTAGAATCAATGATTACGAGTGCAATTCAGGGACATTTAGATAGATATGGCATTATGAAAGACACACAACATGGTTTTAAGGGAAATTTTTATTTATTTATTTATTATTCAATTTATTGCATACGCTTCACCCCTGAACAGTCTTCAGCTGTTCGGAGGTGAAGCGTATGCAATAAATGTAATTCTCTACTAATGGATTCTGCTAAGTTAGGTAAATCATGTTTACCTAACTTAGTAGGCTATTTTGACACAGTTGCTTATGAGTTGGTTGTAGGGAACAATTTCTAAATAGTTTATTTGGATTTGTTTTTTGCAAAGCACTTGACTCTGTCTCTCATGACAGGTTACCGTATAAGCCTGAACAGGTTGGGATTGCTAGGTGGCTGAAGTGCAGACTAGTAAAGCATTTCGAGTAACTAGTAAAGCAGAAGTGGATTCGAAGTATCAATAGCCATCTGACAACCTTTTTTGAGAAGATTGCTGACAGTCTGCCAATGGAGATTTTGCCCATTCAACAAGTGATACATTCGGAGGAACAATTATCTTTGTGTTTTTATTGTTTTAATATTTTTGGTAACTGCTGCACAGGTACGTTTCGGAATGTCAAGGACAATTTGTTTTCTTGCTTCCTGGTACGTAACTTTATGGTTTATCCTGTACTTTTGGATTTTTTACCTAATTTCCACTTCTCACAGGCTTTGGAGTGAGCCTTTGCAGTTTGCACAGCAAGGCGATTCTGCATTATAGTTATCTTGCGTACGGTACTTGGACTCACAGTTGGAGCAAGTTGAGTCTCCCTGGCATGTCGTTTGTAAATGTCCAGATTTTTTACATGTATTGCACCTTATCGGGTTTGGTACATACGGACGAATTCGACTCAACAGGTATCCTGTTTTCACTGTTGTTTATCGGGGTATTGAAGGCAAGTACTGTATGATGTTACGAGTAGGTAAAAGTTCACCATCTCTATTTTATTCGTTATTTGTTTGTTTTTGCAGTTCTTGTACTATTTCTTCTTACGACATCATCATCATCATCATCAGCCATTTTCAATCCACTGCAGGATGAAAGCCTCTCCAGCAACTTTCCAGTTCCTTCTGTTTTGAGCACTGGCCATCCATTTACTACTCAAAAACTCATGAATTTCATCTATCCATCTCCGCCTTTGTCTTCCAGGTTTTCTTCTAGCTCCTCTTGGGTACCATTCTGTTATTTTCTTAGTCCATCTGTCATCATGTCTTCGAGCTATGTGTCCTGCCCAAGACCATTTTAGTTCTTTAGTTTTGATAAGAATGTCCTTTACTTGAGTTTGCTGCCTAATCCATGTGTTTCTCTTCTTATCTAACAGTCTGATTCCCAATATAATTCGTTCCATTCTTCGCTGTGTAGTTCTTAGCTTCTCTTCCATTCTTTTCGTGAGTGCCCAAGTTTCACTTCCATAAGTCATGGTGGGGAGTATACATTGATTCATTATTTTACGTTTCAGACAAACTGGGATATTGCTCTTCAGTATGTGACTATATTTCCTGAATGCTATCCATCCAAAATTTATTCTTCTCTTGACTTCCAGCCATTTATCATTATTACAGCTAATAACTTGTCCCAGATAAGTATATGACTCCACCTTTTCAATTACTGCTCCTTCAATAATTATTTCCCTTTCCGTGGCATACTTGTTCATCATTACTTTTGTTTTAGCCATAATCATCTTTAGTCCAAAATCCTTACTAACTGTGCATAACTGATTAAGATTTTCCTCTAATTCTTTGGGATCGTGGCTTATGACCACAATGTCATCTGCAAATCGTAAATGGTTTAGGTACTCTCCGTTCACATTGGCTCCTTTCTGCGACCAGTCTAATCTTCTGAAAGCTTCCTCAAGGGCAGCAGTAAACAGCTTCGGAGATATTGTGTCTCCTTGTCGAACTCCTTTCTCGATTTTAAATTTGCTACTGTCTTTGTCTAGTCTAATAAAGGATGTAGCACTCTCATATATTTTCTTCAAAATCATAATATATGGAGTATCTATGCCTTGTCTTTCCAGTGCCCAAAACATTGCCTTATGCTGTATGGAGTCAAATGCCTTTTCATAATCCACAAATGCCAGGCATAATGGTGTTTTATATTCATTTGCTTTCTCCATTAGCTGTGATATTACGTGAAGGTGATCCATAGTTGAGAATCCTGTCCTAAAGCCAGCTTGCTCTTTCGGTTGATTCTCATCAAGTATTCTTTCTAATCTGTTAGTAATGACCCTTGTGAACAACTTGTAGATATGGGATAACAAGCTAATTGGTCTATAATTTCCAATTTCTGATTTATCTCCTTTCTTATGCAGCAAAACTATGATTGCATTATTCCACTGCTTAGGCATCACACCTTTTCTAATGCACTTTGTGAAGAGCCTTGCCAGTTTTTGTGTTATGTCTCTTCCTCCTAATTTTAACAACTCTACAGTAACTTCATCTTCCCCCGGGGCTTTCCGATTCTTCATTTTCTTCAATGCATGTTCTACCTCATCAGGAAGAATATCGGGTATGTCGTATGTGTTGCTACTTTGCAATCTATCTTCCCCACTGCTGGTATCATTCCCTCGCTCCTTGTATAATTCTCTATAGTAGTCTTCTGCTATTTGAATTATGCCTTCTCTGCTGTTTATAAGTACACCATCGCTATTCTTTAGTTTCAGTATCATTTGTCTTTCTGTATTACTGCTCATGGCTGCTGATTTAAATCCTTTGTTTTCCCTTAATGCTTGTTCTACTTTTCTTGTGTTAAATCTTCTTATGTCCTCTCTGAGTCTCTTTCTAATGGCTTTGCATAACTCAGTATACTGAATTTTCTCCCTGTCAGTGTTTTTCTTGCTCTTCATTTGTCGTCTTTGGTTCATCATGACAAGTGTTTCTTGACTAATTTTTTCTTCTTTGGATTTCTGTTTCCCTATAGGCTTCTTGGGCTTTATCACTTTCAGAAAGTTGTAATATTCCTCATCGATATCTTGGTCCTGAGCAGTCTGCAGAAGCTCAAACTTGTTCTTAAGTTCCAGTACATACTGCTTTTTCTCCTCCTCTGTTATTTCAAAGCCCTTTGTATTATTTACTCGAGTCAGTTTTTTCCTTTCCTTTCCTACATCTATATCAAGTGTACATCTTACCATTCTGTGATCACTTCCAACATTAACTTATTCAGGACGGTAACATCATTCACAATATATCTTCTGTTAGTGAGGATGAAGTCGATTTCATTAGTTGTTAATCCATTTGGACTCTTCCATGTCCACTTTCTGTTCACACTTTTCTTGAAAAAAGTGCTCATTACTGACATTCCTTGAGATTCTGCAAATTCCACAAGTCTTTCACCAATTCCAAAATTTCCTATAGTTCCTCTTTCTGCGCTGTTTTGCCTTTCTCCAACCTTAGCATTGAAGTCCCCCATAATAATAGTGTAGTGGGTTTTCTGCTCATCTTGAAGACTCTCAATTTCGGTGTACATTTCTTCAACCTCTTCATTATCATGGCTCGATGTTGGTGCATAAATCATTATAATCTTTAGCTTGTACCTCTTAGAAATCTTGAGTATTAGTCTTGACACCCTTGGTGATGTACTTTTGAATTCCAAAATGTTGTTTTTAAAATCTTTATGGACCAGAAACCCAACTCCACCTTCACTCCTTTCACTGTTTCCATTGGTGTACAGCAGATTTCCACTTGATAAACTTATAAGTGATTCATTTCTTCTTCTTGTTTCAGCCCAACCGATGATATTCCAATTCACATTTTCTAATTTCTTTTCCAGCTCTAATATCCTGTCTTCACCGATGAGTGATCGTACGTTATAACAGGCCAAGTTCAATTTCCGTGCATGGCAGCCTGGTCGTACCCAGAGATTCTTAGCACCCTTTGCTTCAACTCTGATCCTCTCGCTGCCGTAAGAGGGAGAGTGAAAGCTGCTGGGGACTGAGGGCCATTTGTATTGTTGTGCTCTCATTGCTGGAGGGTTTGGTCTTTTCCTCTTCACGCTGACCAGGCGTCTTGAAGAGAACCACTCTACAAGTTCGTTGCCACCTAAGTGACGTAACAGGGCTTAAGTAGTATAAGGTTGGGGTTCTAACCGACTTCGGCTCTATGAATTTTGGCGTCAATTTTCGTGCGTGCTGCCGCGTCGGTCGCTTGTTTTGCCGTTTAGGTTTTGAGCGTCTGCCGGTGAAGCGAGCCGAGGTTTAGGTTTAGCGGTTGCGCCGAGGCTTAGTTGCGGAAAAATATATTTTAGTTCTTATTTCGCCCGCTAGATGGCGCCACTTATTTTCGCCATTAAATTAAAATTTTTTTTTTTTTCTTTACCCAGGCTCGAACCCATGTCGTTGCTACTGGTGGTCCGGTGCTTATCCCCACGGCTACCCTTTCAGTTATAAGAATGTGTGTAAATGTACCTCTTATAGTTAAGAGTGGTGTGAGTGTGACGTATGAAGTTGTATTTCGCCTTTTTCTGATTGGAGGGGGATATGAACCGATGTTCTGATTGGTTTGGGGGTATAAACCGACTTCGGCTCTGAGTCTACCGGTGATTTTCTGGTCTGTTGATGCCGTAGAAATCGTCTGCTTTTGCCGCGTTGGTTTTCAAGGTGGCGTTGGAGGGTGCGCAATGAATTGTGGGTTCGCGCACGCACACACACACACACACACAAGCCCGAGCTCTTGAGCTCGCGCACGCACACACACACACACACACACACACACACACACACACAAGAAAATAGAGCAGTAGACATTCTTTCCCAAGACAAAGGTTTTGGCGGGAAAAACGTGGACGCTGTAGACATACGGGCACTTGGGGGGTTACAAAAAGTTCGAGCCCGACGATGGCCACGACAACAGAAGCCCACGAAACAGTGCCACCATCTAGCGAGTCATTCTGAAAGCTGAAATCAAAGATTTTATTTTATTTAAGGTGTTTAAATTTTTTTTTTTTTTTTTTTTTCCTAGGTAGCTATGACTTTGCCGTTTAAATATATTTCAGTGGCTTTGCAATATGTGGCGCCATCTGTGGAAGCAATCTGAAAGCTGAAAATTAAAAGATTTTATTTAAATATATATATATTTTTTTTTTTTTTCCCTACATACTTCTTGAACGGAGATTGCCACGACATCGTAACAACCAAGAAAATGTGTCGCCATCTAGCGTGTCATTCTGAAAGTTGAAATTAAGGATTTTATTTAAATATATATTTTTTCTCTCACATACGGATACTTGGTGTCACAGTACTTCTTGAACGGAGATTGCCAAGACATCGTAACTACCAAGAAACTGTGTCGCCATCTACCGATCTATTCTGCAAGTTGAAAAGCTGAAAAATTAAGTATTTTTATATGTTTAATGTTATGTTATGTGCTTTTTTTTTGATGGTTAAATTTTTATATGTATATATTTTTACCCCTAACTATTTATGATGGTTCCTCTTCAAGTTGAATTTTGTATCCTGATGCTTAGTCTATCTTGAAAAAAAAAAAAAACCTGAAAAGTAAAATGTATTGATGTGTATATATATATTTATTTACCTTCTTCAGATTCTTTCCACAACTTTGAATTTTTTTTTAAAAATCTATATTCGAAATCATTTCTTTCCTAAAAGTAAATTCTCAATTTTTTTTTTAAAAAAAAGGTTATTGATTAATGGAAAATTAAAACTTAATTTCTACTTTCTAAGAAAAAAGACAGACAATATTTTTCAAATAGACATGTTTTTATTGGTAAGTTTTTACAGATGTTGTTACTAATCACAAAAATCAACACAAAAACTTACATATGCACATTGCTTTGATCAGAACGGATACTTCGTATATTTCGTAGTGTAAGCAGTTTGAAGTTCTTCGATCATCGAAACTACAGCATTGTACAAAGCATAATCGTTGAACTCAGTAACTACACCTTCTTTCGAGCACTTAGCAGAAAAAATTTTAACACTTGTAGATGGTTCAGCATTTCTTACGAAGTACGCATACACGTCGTTAAACGAAACATCGATAGAGCCAGTAAACACATCGTTCTTTATACGTTCTCTAACACAATCAAGATGCTCAAGTATAACTGATTGCATTAACAGAAATGCGGGTTTTTCGTCTTCTAGACGTTGAAGAAAAGAATCTATGTCTATGATTCTATTAGATATAGCTTCAAGTTCAGAAAGGTGGAGAGTCATTCGTCATTCTGCAGATAGCGAGAATTGTTTCCAATAGAAATCACAAGCACCGACATCTGTATTGATTCGGATCCCCGGTAGATGGATTTCATCTTTAGATCTGGCTCTTACGGAAAGCAAGATATCAGTCATTTTGTTTTTGAATTCTTCCCACTGGTTTCTGGATAGCATCATGTGCGTATTAGTTGTCTCAATCGTAACATGTGGCTCGAATTCGTGACAATAAACACGAACTGTGCTACTATGGCTCAGACGTCTGTAGAAAGTTACGTTTGGTCGTCTTATATCATCAAACATTTCGTGCTTTGGCATTTTGGAAAAAACTGCAACAGTGGAAAAATTCACAACCACACTGAGAAAGCTCCAAACTGTAATGTGGTCCACTGGCTATAGCATCATGTGATTAGAATCTAGTCGTGTTGTTACTGGCTCATAAGTTCGTGACGTGTCAGGAACAGGTAGAGGCATGTCGTACAATGGTTATATAATACCATATAGCTAACGCAGGTGTTGCTCCCAAAGTCTTTTGTTCAAATTTAGAGAGGGCTAAAGCAAAAGATAACAAAGCTAGTTCAACTTCAAAGGTGTGGGGTGATCACAGGTGGACACATGGCGTACAAAGGCTATAACTAAAGGAGATACCACCCCCAAGTCTGCGCCACCGTTCCTAAACCGCTCCCTTAGTCTTTGTTCAAATGTAGAGTAACAAAAAAAAGCAAAAGATAGCTCACCTTCAAAGATGTCGTTCGGGAACGGCTAGACACATGTCATGCAAAGGTTATATTTCATCATATAACTAAAGGTGATACCAACCCCAAAGTCTTTGTTTAAATTTAGAGTAGTAGTAAAAGCTAGTTCAACTTCAAAGGTGTTGGCTGGGAACAAGTAGAAACATGTACAAAGGTTATATAACTAGCGCTGTTATCGTTCACATGCCTTGTAGTAACAAAAGGTAAAAGATAACTCAGTTTCAAAAGGTTACCTTCAAAGATACCACACCTACCCTTACTGATGTGTAAGGATTTCGCTCTCATGTCATGGTATTTTCCTATTGGCGGTGACTTTCACATACTATTGAATCTAAGCACTGATTGGCTGACGTCAAATGTTGTTTCAATCCACGAGTTTGCTTTAAAAAGGGGTCAACACGACAACAATTCACAAGTGCCTTTTTTCCTATTACAAGAAATCAAAATGAGTAGTGAAGATATTTTCTTTGGGGACGAAGTAGATTCGAAGTTCATAGATGAAGTTATCAGGGTAGAGAAGGATCATGAAGATGCTAGGATGATAGAGGCTGAGATAGAATTCTGCCAAACTTTGGTATATTCGAGTGTAAGTATTTCTTTTTTCATTACTGAAAAATTTTTTTATTTGATTTTTTAAAAATGTTTATAGAATTATTGTTTGGTAACTGAGTTTCTTTTACGTTACCCTTTCAGAATGCGGAGTTCTTTGGCTATGGTGATGACGGTATTGAGCATCGACCAGGATGCTCACATGACAACACGTTAGAAGGTGCTGGGGGAGAAGAATTGGAGGCTGAGAGTCCGTTATTACTAGATGGATTTTTGAACGATGACGATGATGATGATGTAAGTATACCTATATATATATTATATATATATATATATATATATATTTTTTTTTTTTTTTTTTTTGTTTTTCGCGAAAAACAAACCCTAAAGCTTATGCGACGTTTTTTTTTAAATTTTAGATGGAAGAGAGAGAAGTAGCCGTACAAGAAAGTTTTGAGCAGTATCACGAAGTACAGGATGGGGTTGCACGTTATTCAAAAAAATATCAGACCTTATTTAAAACGTATGAGGTCCGGTTTACAAACATTGTAAACTTAGCAGACGGGGATCTGTTTTTTTCGAACTTTCGGCGGATGCTAGAAGAGATAATCGCCAATTTAAGTAATCAGTGTGATTATTCTCATGTTAGGTTGTGTTTAGACGCACCCAGTCTAAAAAATCCCATAAACTTGCCATTTATGCCTTTAACCGATCTGACATTTGACCGTGTGATGGCCGCATTTATAGCTGTCGACCAATCAAACAGTGAATTTATGATAACGGACGACTTGAGTCTGGACGTCATTCTTATTAATATCACGAATAGGGGGGATGGTGGTTATCGTTCTGAGAATATTAAAAAAAGGGCAATGTTGAATTTGAATGACTTTTTAAAAAAAAAAAAAGCTGTCATTCAAATCAACAATACCGATAGTTTATGTCTCGCCAGAGCATTAGCTGTTGGTATTTCGGCCCATCAGGATGATGCTAAAACATACAGACAGGTGCGAGAGGATAAGCGTAGTATGCAAACTATCAGAGCTACAAATTTACATGGTATCGCAGGGGTTGCCTTAGAAAGTTGTGGTTTGAATGAAGTTGAGTTGTTTCAGCGAGCGATCCCTGATTACCAACTGGTTGTAATTTCCGCTGAGTGCGGTTTTGAAGTTGCATATCGGGGCCCCGCTGCTGATAAACAGATATTTCTACTCAGTCACGACAGACATTATGATCTTGTGCGATCTTTGAAAGCTCTGTTTGGCAGTGATTATTATTGTCCCCTATGCCTTAAGGTTTTACCTACTCGAGAAAGATTAAACACACACAATTGCTCTTTCAAGTGCAATAGATGCAGAGCTGTCGCCGTTCATAATGAAGACAACCTTCTCCTGTGTAATTTTTGTAATCGTTTTTTCCAAGGCGAAGCATGCATTAACGCTCACAGGGCAAACAAAACCTGCTCTGAAGTGCATCGCTGTGGCGTTTGTATGTGCACTTTTCTTACCAACACAGCACACAAATGCATTGATCCCGACTTCTGTAGCTATTGTAAAACTGTGCACAAAACACAACATTGCTTTGTTCAAAAACCTGAGGACCCGAAGCACGATGTTTCTGTTGTATACTTTGACACAGAAACAGTCTTGCTGGATGGTGAGCATGTGGCTGTGCTCTGCGTTGCTTCTTTTGGCGATCAGGAACGCGTTTACTGGGGCCGCAATTGCATGGCGGAGTTTTTGGATGAGCTGTTAGGAACCCGAGAGACTTTGAAACGAGGTAGTGATGGCCGAAAACTTCGACACATAGAGCCAAAATATAAGAATGTGCGAGTAATCGCCCACAACCTTCGTGGTTTTGACGGTTACTTTGTGCTTTCTTATATTTTCGCGAAACACATAGCTCCTCACACTATCTATG
The DNA here is from genome assembly GCF_048544385.1 of Mastigoproctus giganteus. Classification (NCBI taxonomy): domain Eukaryota; kingdom Metazoa; phylum Arthropoda; class Arachnida; order Uropygi; family Thelyphonidae; genus Mastigoproctus; species Mastigoproctus giganteus. The sequence continues at coordinate 265,131,768 of NC_143576.1, read as the reverse complement.
ATGGGTCAAAGATTTTGGGTATCTTTCTATCTTCGTTAAACATAGTCTTCTTGGACTCTTATTCTTTTCTAACAGTTCCACTCCGAAAACTGCCAGCTATGTTCGAGCTGCCAGAGGTGCGTAAGGGCTTCTTCCCTCACGAATTCCACAAGATAGACACATTAGATTATGTGGGAGTTTTGCCCGATCAAAAATATTTTAAACCGGAATTCATGAGCGAAGAAACCCGTACGGAATTCGTGTTATGGTACCAAGAGAAGTCACGAGATACATACAACCTGAAATGTGAACTTTTGGCCTATGCCTTAGACGACGTGAGAGTATTGCGAGATTCCTGCAATAAGTTCCGTTCTCTCTTTATAGCAGTCTCTCAAGTTGATCCTTTCTGTCAGGATATTACTATCGCCGGTGCTTGTAGTAGGATCTTCGCCAGAAACTATTTAGAACCAAACACAATGGCTATCCTACCACCTGGCGGCTACATAGGGAGTAACACACAGAGTAGGAAGGCGTTGGCTTGGCTTTCGTGGCAGGAACAACAGAACAACATTAAAATTCAACAAGCTCGATCACAGGGTGGTGAAGTTAGAGTAGGTCCTTTTTTATTAGATGGGGTATGTGGTAGCACCGCTTACGAATTCTATGGTTGTTACTATCACGGGTGCAAGAATTGTTTTCGATCTAGTACTATACAGACACAGAGAAACAAACCTATGGGCGCTCTATATGCTGAAACCATGGATCGCGAGGCCTTCATTAGGTCTCAAGGATATGATGTGGTTTCCGTATGGGAATGCCAGTTTGACAACCAACAGAAAAAACGACCCTGCCATGAAAGAATTTGTTGCAGCTTTCATAACGTACGAATCGATTACACCACGTAGCGCTCTCAGAGGAGGTAGAGTTGACTGTTTTAAACTTTACCACCAGGTGGCGGATAACGAGGAGATTCACTATGTGGATTTCTGTTCGTTGTATCCGTGGGTTTGCAAATACGGCGTATTTCCTCGCGGTCACCCCGAAGTCATTCTTAGCGACTTTGACTATAGTCACAATGCATACTTTGGTATAATCCATGCTAGGGTGACAGCGCCCAAAAAGGAGTTCTTACCCGTCCTCCCAATAAGCTCCAATGGCAAGCTAGTGTTCCCGCTATGCGGTGCTTGTGCCGAGCAGTTGTCTCCCACCTGTAATCACGAGGATCGGAGCTTTTCGGGAATCTGGTGCACGCCTGAGTTTTACCTGGCTGTTGAGAGCGGTTATAAAATTGATAACATCTACGAAGTTTGGCATTTCAAAGAGAGCCATAAGTCTTTATTTGGTGGCTACATAGACACCTTCTTGAAAATCAAACAGGAGGCGTCGGGCTGGCCCAAGGGGGTTGAACCCGATGCATACATTTCCGATTTTAAAAGTAGGGAAGGCATCTCTATGGACAGGCATGAAATAAAGGCGAACCCTGCTAGACGTTCACTTGCAAAATTATGTCTCAATAGTTTATGGGGTCGGCTCGCAATGAGAACTAATAGGGTGAGCACTGCAGTATGTAACACTTACGAAAGCGTTGTACAGCTTTTTATGGATGACACAAAAATCATCCACGACGTTATGTTAGTGTCGGAAGAAATAATGCAAGTTGCATTTGCCCCGATTGATGGAACGGAAGAACCATACCGTCGGGGTAATGCAGTCATTGGCTCTTTCGTCGCTTCCTATGGCCGAATAAAGCTTTACAAAGCTATGGCCCCTCTACGCCAATCTCTTTTATATTGCGATACTGATTCGGTGGTGTTTGTCCAAAAACAGGGGGACGAACGTCCACCCATAGGTCACTCGCTGGGTCAGCTCACAGACGAATTGTCTGGGGACCACATTGTTGAGTTTGCCTCGACCGGTCCCAAATCTTACTCCTTCCGCACCCAAGGGGGTAAAACAGTGACCAAATGCAAGGGTGTGACACTTAATGCCAAAAACGCGAAGTTAGTCAACATGAATGTTATGACAGCTGCTGCAAAAGGCCAACATGTTGACGTTTCTGTCGATGTACCGTTTTCTGTCCGGAGAGACAAACGTACTTCTCGTCTCCTTGAGTCCTCAGTAACAAAAAGGTTTGGATTTACTTTCGCTAAACGTGTGATAGGAGACAACACACGCACTTACCCTTATGGATATTTCCAAGACACATAGCGAAAGCTAACCACCTAGTCATCATACTATCAACATTAGAAAAAAAACCCAGTGAAATCCCCATGTTTTTGACACTAAGCAGTTTTCAATGGCTACCTCTGGTGACGTCTCCTTTTTTTCAGGATGTCGGCGAAGTCGATCGGGCACGTCTTCCCCATCCTATTCCCACCGACGTCACATTCGTGACGGCACTCGGATGGGAATCGCAGGGCGCAGGGGGAATCGCGGCACCCCTCCCACCCATCACGTTGTGATGGGCGCGCGCACGGGGGGATCGCGGCACCCCTCCCACCCGCCACGAAGTGTCGGGCGCGCTTAGATGGAGGAATACACTTTTTTCTGTGTCAAGAATGGTTTCATGGAAAAGACAACTTCCAAAAAAACCTTTTTCATAACTCACAGTTTTTTAAAAAAGGGGACAATGTTTCGTTTTTCTGGAGACGTCACCTTCTGTCTTTACATTTGCTAGACCTCTCGCATCGGCGCGCGAACACACACATAAATACATGGTCCAGACTAGCGCGCGCTCATTTACATAATGTTTCACCATCCATTCACAGCTATAGTCTCGGGAGCAACACAGAGTGGAAAGACGACGTTTGTATTGTCGCTATTAGAAAATAGTGAAAGTTTAATTTCGCCACCACCTCAAAGAATCGTCTATTGCTATTCAGAGTTTCAAGATAAGTTTCGGTGTTACTCGCAAATCGAGTTCGTGGAGGGTTTAAACATCCCCGAATTCGATCCATCAGTAAAAAATTTACTTGTTTTAGACGATCTCATCAACCAAGCAAAGGATAGTATTGTCGTTTCTGAAATATTTATAAAAGGATCACATCATAGAAATCTGAGTGTTATTTTGTTAACACAAAACCTGTTTTCGCAAGGATCGCAGTTCCGTACTATCAGTTTGAATTCGCACTATCTGATTGTTTTTAAAAACCCTCGCGACTCAAGACAAATTTCACACCTAGCAAGTCAAGTTTTCCCCGGGAGATCACGTGTTTTAGTCGACATATATAAGCATGCAACACGCGATCCTCATTCATATTTACTGTTTGATTTTTGTCAGAACACAGATGATAGGTTGAGACTGCGCTCACACGTGTTACCAAACGAAGGACATACGATTGTTTACATCCCCATATGGCTCTGCGTCTAAAAAACAATGCTAACTTTATAAGGTATCTGTCGGAAGTTCGGCCGAAACAGGCAACCGCTTTATTAAGGAGTTCAAATCAAACAGAAATAAATTCACTCTGTGAAATATGTAAAAACATAGTCAAAGGTAGCATTCCGTTGACAGACAGAGTGAAAAGCAAGTTACAACGCAAAAAACGTCTGCTTAGAACACTAGCAGATAAAAAAGTAGCATTTAAAACTAGGCGGAAATTAATTCTTCAACAAGGAGGTTCACTGTTCCCCCTGATCGCAAGTATAGTGGTTCCGCTCATTACAAGTTTGATTAGAAGATGAGTGAATCTTTCCGTAAATTCTTGCTTGTAGCTGCACCGCCAGAACAAAAACAGATGCTCTCTTTAGATGAGAAAATGTCTGAAATCTTAAAAAGACAGGATTTGCAGCCCGAGTCTAAAGTTAAAATGTATCTTCAGATACTACAGTCATATTTAGGCCTGAAAACTAATGCCGCAAAACAAGCGTCCTCGTCGGCATCAAGCGATATCGAGACCAGCGTATCGAACGTAACGGCCTCGCTACCCACAATTCCATCCTCTGAAGCGTCGGAGCAACGGTACTCCAAGAGCGAAGTTGTAAAGCCTCGTAAGCAGGTCAAGCGCCGATATACGGCTTTAATATCGCCTCGTCGTTTGAGACGTAAACATACGTGGATTTCGTTGTGGTAAGTTTTTTTTCAATAAAACAGACACTTTTTAAAAATAAATAAAATTTTATTTTGTAAGTAAAGGTTCAATTACATGTAATGTGGCTAACAAATCATTTGCCCACAAATCTTTACAATAATATTTGTTTACAATCTTTGACATAGAAATATTTCTACACCGATGATTCAGGAAAAAAATACAATGTAGTCCACACGCTATAGATTCTGGATGTTGAATCACCACTTTGTTATAAGTCCATTTCTTACTGTTTTGGTTAAGGAACTCTGCAATGTCCGGTGTCGGCGGTCGTGCAAAGCTGTCGAAATATTGACTTTCTCTTTTTCCTAGGAAGATACTCACCCAGTGAGTACCTGGCATGTGTGCCTTGTCTGTATTGATGACTAGCAATGCTGGTTTCCTCTGTATTTTTGACGGTAACTCGTCCCTGGCACAGACACCGATCAGATGTTTTCTCGATTCACTGTCAGCTTCTAAAACCTTTAATATATCTCTAGTGTTCATAATTCACGATGATTGAACGGTCCTTAGTCACAGAAAGAATGTTTTCGAATTCGGCATACAAGATCACTGTTACGTTTTCGGGAAGAGGTTCTGCGAATTTCAGTTCAAGTCGAACACCGCCTCGCCGTAAAGAAGTGATGTGCGTGCCAACAGCGTTACTGTCGGGAGTTAGGTCGAAAGCATAAAGCACATTCCCTTCTGTATAATCCAGGATTGATATGTCATTTCCACAGTCTGAATTCCATTTGTTTAGCGATGTGAAAATAGACAGGTAGGACCGCGTATAATGTCCATTCTTATAATCGGGTGTTAGCGGAATGGAAGGATGCTGCACACCATCAGCCGTCAGAAGTAAATAGCACAAGTTGTAGTGACCAAAATTGAATGGGTTGGTTTTGAGGGAGCCGTTGAAACTATCACTGGACACAATACCGACTATTAAACGAGTGGGGATCTGGCCTAGATATATATTATCTCGGGTAGAGTCTGACATGCCTTTTGGTATTGAATAGTAACTTACATCAGCTCTATTAATAGGATATACAATAGGATGTTTTTCAAGAACACTCATGTGGGCTAACTGTATGCTGGGGTTAAGTTTAACTTTACGCACAAAAAGACAGGCTTCGCGTATATGAATTTTAGCAGTATTGTCGAGAGACAACAGACAGAACTCGGGCGAACTGCGAACCATTCTTAGGCGGAGCGATAAATTATTAATAATATATTTGTCTTGATGGCACAAATCTAGTCTGAGACGACCCAGAAGTTCCACAGTTTTAGTTTTCGAAAAAAACTTCATACGTTGATTCATACCACTGTCAGGCTGAGAAAACATTTGCGAAACATCCGAAAAATTGTCTTTTACGAACAGTTCTGTAGTGAGCTGTGATTTTTTTGCTCCTCTGTCAAAATTCAAAAGCGCTTCTAAATAAGCTCTATAGGGGTATGTGTCGCTGCTTGGATTAATTAATTTGTCTTGAACGAAAAGATCCACATGTTTAAACATGGAGTGAAAAAAGTTGTTGACAACTCCTACACTCGACTGTAATTCTTTTCCGTCGCTTTGAGTTAACTGTACTTTGAGTCGCAAATAAGTTTTTCCCAGGTCCAGATATTCTTCTGATGTCCCCGGTACGGAAAATTCTATTGGGCCCGGCGTATCCACTGAAGCTAAAGGCAAAAAAGTAATGTATGAAGATCGCTCGATGCATAGATTAGTGGCAGGCTGTGCAAACAGGTCTAGTTCTGACATCATAACTTCACCCATCATTGAAAGATGTCCTGATATTTTTTTTTCTTTCGACGTTTACCTCCACTCTGACTACGAACTTTTTGCTTAATGGCCTGTCCTACTTCAGAAGCTCGATTTATAAACGAGCGTTTCACGGGTGCTCCCGAAATGACATCATCTATGATATTACGACCTGCCGATAGCACTTGGCGACCGATGAATTTGGCTGCGGGCTTCAGAAGAGGAGAGAGAAATGTAAATGCTGATCTGAATATACTGCCTAAACCTTGACCTCTCTGGATCGCTGCTCCTACAAAGTAGGGATTTCCCCCCACTTGCACTGAGTAGTAATCAACGTACGCGTTCATTGGGGTCGAAAATGTAACTTAATTAGAGTTTTACCACCTCTGAATGGAAATAACTGACCACTGTCTGTGCGAATTTGAATAGAAATGGATTGAATGTTCGAGAGCAGTACAGGGTAATAGTCCAAATGTAAGAATTCACCACTGCTTCCGAACGGTACTACTCGCAAAAGAGGCGCTCTGATATCACCCACGACCTGGTCTTCTATCACACTACTATAAACAAAATAAGAGCCTACACCTCTATTTATATCTCCGGGAAATTTCGATCTCGCTGTTCCTTCGAAACCATCGGGCATACGCTCAAAACCGAGTAACTCACCGAGTCCTGTCTCAGGGAAGCGAAGACGCACACCGCTTTCTATTTCGAAAGAAACAAAACCACGGGCATTAACAGAACCTTTAATTTCGGGGGCTATAAAAGTCATAACCTTTAGAATTTCGGAGATGCTACCATAATTACCATAAGGAATTTTATGCTCGCGAACATCACAAGTCGGCTGTTGTACGAGTACAAGCTTCCTATCAGCACACTCACTGTTAGGCTTTAATGGTGGTAACACTATTTTACCTTTAGGTATCCACTTTCCTATGTACTCCCCTTTAAAAGTTCTAGATTTGTCAACAGCTTCACTCACTACTACTTTGTGTACTAGTCCTAGAATTCTGGCAGTTCGTAAAGTCATGCGCAACTCACAGCCATTTTTAACGCGAATTGTAAATCTCACTTTGAATTCTGTCTCTTCTACTTTAAGCTCTAAATTGGTATTAAGACCACACATATGTTCAATCAATTTAGACGAATTTTCGTACTCATCGTTCAGCATGTAAACCTCAGGGTTCCTAACTGTCGGTTCTTTCTGCAGAATTGCAAACTCGGCCCAACCTTCGGAAATATTGTCCCATGACTTAGGTACGTGTATTTCTGCAAGTGCCACCTCCCAATTGCCTTTGAGAGGTATAGTGTCGGGCAATATAATAGTAAAATTAGCTTGCGTATTCTGGGGATGGAAATCCATGCAAGCATTACTCGGTAGTGTTAAGAAGAACATCTTTAGCCGAAACCCAACTGCTGTAGGAAGCAGGATATCCTAGCCACTTAACACGGAATTGACGTTCTCCTCCCACACGTCGCTCCTTAAGTACTTTTTCAATAAGATATGTATCCTGTGGCAACTTGTCGTGAATATTAACAAGTTGTAACTGTTGTTCATAAAAGGTACCCTCGATAGTGTCGCCTGCTTTGTCTTGTACTCTGTACACAACTGGCTTTCTTCGTTTCAATACTTGAGATATAGTAAAAATTTCACGCGTCCAACTGCCCCAGAATCCTTTTCGGAAAAGATTCGAACCTGTACTTAGAACGACACGATCCCCCACTTTAAATTTAGGAGTCTGTTCTTTGGTTTTTTTCAAGTACAATTTCCTGTAGACGTCTTCTTCATTATGCAAAGTGACATCGGCAGGTGGCATTCCTATAGCTCGATGTGGCGTTCGATTATAAGTAGCTACAATGTCGGGAAGAACATGCACATATTTCTTACTTTCAGAATAAGTTATCCATTTAAATATTTTTTCTTTCAGAGTTCGAATAAAACGTTCAGCGATTGCAGCCTTTTTCTCCGATCTAGTAGTATAAAAATTAATGTTGAAAGATTTAAATAGGGCCCTCACATCTTTGTTTATAAACTCTCTACCTCTGTCACTGTTAACACTGAATGGCGTTTCTTCCTTGAAAATTGATTTGAATGCTTTTACCATCTGCTTCGATGTTTTATTTCTAAGTGTTCTCACCCAGGCGTATCTAGAAAAAGCGTCTATACAGACGAGTAAATAACGCACTCCGCCATTAGCATCAGACAGATTGGAAACTTCTGCTAAGTCACACTGAAACGTATGGTGTAGACCAGGAACTATTATTTGGTTTCTAGGAAAATTAACTCTTTGAGGTTTGTGTCTGACATAAGCAGGTTGAGATGACAAATACTCTTTCACGATACGTCTGGGTAATTTTGTATGTTTTTGTAATGCATTAACACCACTAAAACTTCCAACGACGCGCGGATCGTTGTAATCTTGTAACATTTCTTTTTTCTTTTCCAGATGGACTTCTACGAAAACCAGGAGTACTTATGGCGCGACCCCTGTTTCTTTGCATCTTATATGGCGGGTTTGGAAGCTAATGGTTAAAGATGGGGTAAAAATAGCGATGACCCCACTATCTTGTAATTTTTTTTATTTTTTTATTTTTTATTATTTTTTTTTTTATTATTTATCAATAAACGTATCTATTTGAAAAATATTGTCTGTCTTTTTTTCTTAGAAAGTAGAAATTTAAAAAAATTCAAAGTTGTGGAAAGAATCTGAAGAAGGTAAATAAATATATATATACACATCAATACATTTTACTTTTCAGGTTTTTTTTTTTTTCAAGATAGACTAAGCATCAGGATACAAAATTCAACTTGAAGAGGAACCATCATAAATAGTTATGGGTAAAAATATATACACATAAAAATTTAACCATCAAAAAAAAAGCACATAACATAACATTAAACATATAAAAATACTTAATTTTTCAGCTTTTCAACTTGCAGAATAGATCGGTAGATGGCGACACAGTTTCTTGGTAGTTACGATGTCTTGGCAATCTCCGTTCAAGAAGTATTGTGACACCAAGTATCCGTATGTGAGAGAAAAAATATATATTTAAATAAAATCCTTAATTTCAACTTTCAGAATGACACGCTAGATGGCGACACATTTTCTTGGTTGTTACGATGTCGTGGCAATCTCCGTTCAAGAAGTATGTAGGGAAAAAAAAAAAAATATATATATATATTTAAATAAAATCTTTTAATTTTCAGCTTTCAGATTGCTTCCACAGATGGCGCCACATATTGCAAAGCCACTGAAATATATTTAAACGGCAAAGTCATAGCTACCTAGGAAAAAAAAAAAAAAAAAAAAAATTTAAACACCTTAAATAAAATAAAATCTTTGATTTCAGCTTTCAGAATGACTCGCTAGATGGTGGCACTGTTTCGTGGGCTTCTGTTGTCGTGGCCATCGTCGGGCTCGAACTTTTTGTAACCCCCCAAGTGCCCGTATGTCTACAGCGTCCACGTTTTTCCCGCCAAAACCTTTGTCTTGGGAAAGAATGTCTACTGCTCTATTTTCTTGTGTGTGTGTGTGTGTGTGTGTGTGTGTGTGTGTGTGTGTGTGTGTGTGTGTGTGTGTGTGTGTGTGTGTGTGTGTGTGTGTGTGTGTGTGTGTGTGTGTGTGTGTGTGTGTGTGTGTGTGCGTGCGCGAGCTCAAGAGCTCGGGCTTGTGTGTGTGTGTGTGCGTGCGCGAACCCACAATTCATTGCGCACCCTCCAACGCCACCTTGAAAACCAACGCGGCAAAAGCAGACGATTTCTACGGCATCAACAGACCAGAAAATCACCGGTAGACTCAGAGCCGAAGTCGGTTTATACCCCCAAACCAATCAGAACATCGGTTCATATCCCCCTCCAATCAGAAAAAGGCGAAATACAACTTCATACGTCACACTCACACCACTCTTAACTATAAGAGGTACATTTACACACATTCTTACAACTGAAAGGGTAGCCGTGGGGATAAGCACTGGACCACCAGTAGCAATGACATGGGTTCGAGCCTGGGTAAAGAAAAAAAAAATTTTAATTTAATGGCGAAAATAAGTGGCGCCATCTAGCGGGCGAAATAAGAACTAAAATATATTTTTCCGCAACTAAGCCTCGGCGCAACCGCTAAACCTAAACCTCGGCTCGCTTCACCGGCAGACGCTCAAAACCTAAACGGCAAAACAAGCGACCGACGCGGCAGCACGCACGAAAATTGACGCCAAAATTCATAGAGCCGAAGTCGGTTAGAACCCCAACCTTATACTACTGGCTTACCATCGAGAAGGTGTGCATGAGTGGATTTTAGGGAGGCAGGCCAACCGGACTTCTCCTAAATCTTCTGTAATAGAGAGATATTGGATCCATCAGTGTTTTAGGCTGAGTGTCTGATAACACACAGGTCACCTGTTCCCCTCTAAGCCCCCTCTAAGTTCTTACGACACGTTTAGTAAATCTCATTCTGCTATGACTCCCTTTGAGTTGTTTATAGTTGCTTGAAGTGTTAGCTGAATGGGTATTCCATTAAAATTTGACAATTTAAGCAGAGCTTCAGTATGCTTATGTGTCACTCTTTCTACAATAAGGTCTCCTACTAGAAAATTTACTGATAGGTTGATTTGTCATTTGACATTTGTCAATCGATCTCAGAATCTCAATGTGTGTATTCCCTCTCAATGTGTGTATTCCCTCAGGTTTTCCGTCCAGCAAACAGTAAAAATTGACCACATAAGGTACGCAATATACAGCATAATATGGTCTGATGGGCCTAAAACCCTAGCACAACAATAAATCACTGTGAATTTGGCAAAATATGCTGACGAATTCCCCCCCCCCCTCCGTTGATCAATTTCTGTGATAACTAGTCTGATCAGGGAGACATTGATGAATTGCCTCTATTCAATTAAAATGATCTTTAACCGTACAAACTCTCTGTTCCTGCTCTTACAAAACAAACTATTTCCTAAAAGGAACAATTGATTTGAACAGCCTTCACGCCAATTCCTCCTATTTCAAGATCCAATCGAATAACGGATATTGAATGGCTCAGGAAGTACGAAACCTTATTCTTGGTTTGACTATCATTTTCTTCTCTCCTCTTCTTAGACAAGTGTGCGCTATTTTGAAACATCTTATGACCGGTTATTTTTCTTTTATCCCTTATGATACTTAGAAACTAATGCACTCCATCTCTTGTCATTTTAAAGCTTTCTAATAGTTCGAAATAACGCCAAGAAATCATTTCGGTAATTGCTGCTTCTATTTGTTCCTGAAAGTGTGTTAGAAAAGACACACGCCACATACTCGTATTCGGATCTAAATTGTTTCGAAGAAGTGGTTTCGTGCTAGATATCATTGATACTGTTATCATCGATCGCTGTTTAATTAAACTATATATTTGGGCTGATTCCTTAATTATCTGGGCTAATTCATAAAAATGAAGTGTGCGAATACAGAGTAAACAATAAATGCGTATCAAACTGCAGCACGCGAAAACGTTTTGACGTCACTGGAATTGTATGCGGAATGACAACGAGTAAAGCTTAATTAACCTGTTTGTTCGAAATTGCTACTTGAAAGCTCAACACGAATAGTTTTAAAGCACTTTAAACAAGGCGCAAACAGCAATCCCAAATTACTTTCTTAATCGGTAAGTAGACTAATATTCACTTGCTTCAGGCAAACGTAACATTTCGTCCAAAATTAGAAACCGTGCTGGTTTAGTACACTTTCTGCACATTCCGGAATAACAGCGAGGTAATTGATTCCTTAAGCATAATATTTCAGTTACTTAAGGCTTTGAGACAGGCATCGGAGTGATTTATGCAATAAAGATGGAAGAGAATGCGGTAATTACCAAACAATTGCATATGACCTGTAAAAATAAAGAAACTAAAATTTAAATGACGGTTAATTCATTAAAAAACTATGTTCGTCTACAACGCTCCTCGTAGTGAAAAAAAAATATATATAATAAAAATAAAATAGATTTTATGTTAGAAAGACCCGCAATATATACCAACAGTATCGATATTTCCTCGGAGCTTTTCGTTGAAACTGCGCTCGGTGATATAATGATTCGCCATTAGCAAAGAACGATCAATAGCTTCTAAAAAATGTAATAACGTTTCATTTTATTTTGTTTCATTGCGAATTCCTTCGCTGTATTGATATTTTCTTTGGCAGTAAGTCTGTTATAATAACATCCATGTTTACTTTTCTCGTAGAATTTCACTTTATTGAAACTATTTGGTATTTTCTGGTGCCCTGCGAGATTCAGGCATTCGACGTAATAGATTGTAATAAAAATTTCCTGGCCGGAGAAATTGACCAGGAGGAATTGCAGTTTAATAACAGTTTACGAGACATCCAGGCAACGGTTATTAAAATTGCACAAAATAGTATATCAGGCAAAAATAATTGAAATCATAAAATGGAAGTACACAAAATATATACACATTTAATATTGCAGTTGGTATCGTTTATTGGCACAAGCGCCGCTAAGGCCATTATGTATGTATTCATAGATTGCATGTGAGACAAGCCAATTCATGTAGCAACCTATATTACCACAGAATTTGGGGTATAAGTGGATCCATTTTAAATAATCTAAAAGCTCTACTTGAAAATTCAGCAGCCGAGATAGCACGGTGTCGACGATTACAGCCCCTGCTGTGGGTAATCATGGAGCCAGTGAATACACGGGCTGTGTAAAGGTAACTAAGAGGAAGATTATGTGCATGCACTCTAATGCTTTGTAAATAAATTTGATACATTTGATGTATTTTCAGCTTCTTGAGACAGGTATTACGTAAAAAATTAATATGCTCAAAGAAGTTTAACTTGTCAAAGATTAATCCCAAGAATATGATGTTCTTAACAATCTGAATGGTAAAGTTTTACCTGTGAAGTTTAGGATCTGAATGCAAATACGTTGATTGCAAAAGGTTTTGTCTGCTCACTGGCAGCCAGTGAGCACTGCCCACTTTTGTACTTTATTCGCGAATATCTGCAATTCAATACATCTCGTGTTCTGAGAAGGGCAAGAAGGGACATATAGATCATCAGCATAAAAGTAAGCCTCAACAGTATTTGGAAGTGCTTTTGTAATGGAATCTATTCTAAGGGCAAAAAGGGTTGCACTCAGTACGGACCCGTGGGGTATTCCTTCCTGCAAGAATGCAGAATGGCTTAAAAGGAACAACGCAGTAAATACTTATTAATGAATATAGGCAGGTTGCCTCGTAGACCAAGAGCATGTAGGTCTCTAAGAATCCCGTGACGCAGGTAGTATCAAATGCATTCTCTATGTCTGTGGAGACCATATAAGGTGTTTGTTTTCCACAAAGGCATTTCGAATTGCAGATTTCGCCTTCATTATGAGTTCTAACTCACACCTGTTTTGGCGAAAGCCATGCTCACTATTATTCATTAGATGTTGTTTTTCAATGATCCAAATGAGTCGAATGTAGATCATATTCTCAAGGATTTTACCAAATCAACTGGAAAGGAAATTGGTTTATTCTAATAGCTTGTAGAATTTCAGAATATTGAAGAGGCTGGTTATATGAAAGGGGAGAGAGGTACGAAAGTTGATGGATCACTGTTCAGTGATGATCTTATCTTTCTGAAATTCCAGAAAGTTAAGTTGATGCCGCTGAGACTTAGGCAAACGTTTGCCGAAGGCATTTGCAATATCCAGAGGAGCAGAGAATTTTTTACCCACTCTAGTAAAGAATTGTGGAGGGGGATGGTTGTAAACCTGCCAGAAAGTTGCCTAATTTTCTTCCATATTAATCTGGAGTCAGTGTTTCTATTTACTGTGGATGCAACTGAGTCCAGGAATCCTTAGCTTGTCTTCGGATGAGACGCGCTTTTGCTCTTAGCTTCTTGTACGAGTCTTGTAGTTAATAAGATTACCTGTAGTTGGGAATCATCGAAATAAATTTCGCGCTTTATTTTCTTTTCTTTCTTTGCTTTCCTCATTAAACCAATAGTTAAAATGTTGTCGGGCCGGAGGATTTCATAATGAACTTGAGTATTTAGCTACGGATAACAGGTGGAATGCGATGTATTCTGTCACTTGATACTGTTGCACATGGAAGATTACTGTACAAATTGGAGCAGTATGGCATTAAGGACAAGTTGCTGCCATGGCTAAAGGTATGTTTCAGTGGGAGAAGACAGAGAGTGGTAATCAATAGAAATCCTTAGCAAAAGATGCTAAGAAAAACAGCAAGGATTTCTTTACTTATATAAAGGAGGTGATTGTCTCTCTGTATAAGGCAAAGGTCAGGCCACGCCTTGAGTACTGCGTACAGGTCTGGAGGCCCATTTTAGGAAGGATGTAGATTTGCTTGAGCGTGTACAGAGAAGGGCAAGATTGGTGAGGGGAATGAAGCGATCCTCTTACCAAGAGAGGCTTAAGTCCTGCAAATTGCAGTGGCTGGAGACTAGGCACCTGCGCGTTGACCTGATTGAGGTGTATAAGGCCTTGAATGGGTTGAGCACGCTGAATTCTGATGGGATCCTTCCACTTGTTCAGATTACGAACCTAAGGGGGAATAAATTCAAATTAAGAAAAGACAGATGTAGAATAGATGTGCGAAAATTTGCCTTTAGCCAGCGGGTTGTTAATTGCTGGAACAAACTTCCATCTGTCGTTGTGGAAGTTGATAGGTTGAATAAATTTAAGGAGGAACTGGACAGGCATTTGGAGGGAATGGTGTGATTTTTTTTTTTTTTTTTTTGGCTGATGCTGCATAAGCTCATGCACTTGCTTTCTTGCATCACATTCCACTACTACTACTACTACTACTGCTACATTAGTGGACTACCCCAGGGGTCCGTGTTAGGCCCATTGTTGTTTTCTGTATTTATCAATGCTATTGATGAAGGTTTATCAGGCGTAATGTCCAAGTTTGCAGACGATACCAAGGTTGGCAAAGTTATTAATGACAGTATGCTACTGCAACGGGATCTATAAAAGTTGGGTTGATGGACTGAGAAGTGGCAACTGAAGTTTAACATTCACAAATGCAAAGTACTGCATATGGGTAGCAGTAACCCCAGAGTAACGCACCAACTGTGCGGTACCATACTCAGTGTAGTGGAGAATGAAAAAGACCTGGGGGTAATTGTGCGGTCAAATATGAAGTTTTCAGAACAGTGCAAACGGGCGGCAACAGTAACTCATGGTGTCTTGTCAATGATATACAAGAATTTTGTTGGCAGGGATAAGGAGGTGATTATCCCCTTGTATAAGGCAATTATCAGGACACCCCTTTAGTACTGCATAGAAATCTGGAGGCCTCATTTTATAAAAGGTGTAAGGCTGCTGGAATGAGTACAGAGAAGTGCAACGAGATTGGTGAGGGTAACAAAGGAGTGCTCTTACGAAAAAAGGCTAAAGTTCTGCAAATTGCAGAGTCTGGAGACTATGCGTCTGCAACGTGCTCACCGTTGCCCACACTGTTGCCCACACTGTTGCCCACACTTTGCCACGAGAAGGCAGGTCAGGCATCTAGTAGATAATTTATGTACTCTGGCAGGCTCCACCACCTAATTTCCAAGGATTTCTGTGGCAAGGTCTAAAAAAAAAAAAAGGGTGTACACTAGAATTTGGCCGAAAGAGATTTACAAAAAAACGGCAGAATTTAGACGTTGATTATAATTTGGCGGCATTGTTAAGGGGTGTACTCGATCGGTTTAGTGAGAGAGGGGGGAAACTGAGAACTGGGGGGAAAAGAGATAGAGGAATAGTGACGATAGAGTAGGCATGCCCAAAGAGGTCAGTGGGGTTGAGTCCCACCAGGCGAAGTATGTGGGGAGTCAGGGAGGGGGTTTTAAAGGGAACCGGGTTAGAGTACCCAGTTCAAATCGCCAAATGGCGTATCGGCAGCAAAGCTGCAGTATGTTTTCGTCGGTGATGGTTGTCAGGTCCGTGTAGTGTCGAATCCGTTGGGAAGGTCAAACTGCCCATCCCGCTCTGGGGGGTGGGACATGTCAGCCGGCAGTGGGAACCCACCAGGCGAAGGAGTGGGAGAGACACACATTTACTCCGGTCACAATCCGCATTCTCATTATTTATTTATTTTTTTATACTTTTTTCTTATATTTTATAATATTTTTTCCAAGTTTTTTTGTATATATATATATATATATTTTTTTTTTTTTTTTTTTCACTCACACTCATTCATCTCCTTCTCACACTCCAGAGGGGGGGTATACAATGATGTGTAGTGTAAATGTAAATACTAATTAAAACTAGGGTTAGTGTGTAGTTAACTGTAACATTTATGGTTTGTGTTCTTTTTTTCACACGCTTACGCATTCATTCTTCTGGCTTCATTTCATTTATTCGTGGTGCAGGCCCAGCCGCAAGTCCCCTGTAGGCCAGGGGAGAATGCAGTGTTTGTGTTGTTAGTAAATGTTTGTTTGTATATACATGTATAATTTTTTTTTGTATTATGTAAACCCCAAACACGAGAGGTAGTAGAACCTATAGTACTTAGTACCGTGCTTGGCATGGAGATTGAGAATACGAAAGTAGATATTTGTTGACATTGGACTTGAACTTCTGTAGACTGTAATTTTCAGGAAATATGTGTGAAGGAAGGTTGTTCCAAAAAATTACAGTTGAATGAATAAACGAGGAAGATGAAAAGTTGGTTCTGTGAGTTTGAAGTTGGACAGTAAATGGATGTTGGCTGGTGTTCGGACGAGAGCGGGAATTATAGAAGCCAATTCAGAAGAACAGTGCCCATGGAAGTATCTGTAGAAAAGGCATGCAGCAGAAACATTACGTCTATGAGACAGCGAGTGGAGAGACTCTGTTAAAGAGAGGAGTCATTATTTCACCTAATTGCCCTCTTCTGAATGGAATCGAGAAGCCTGAGAGAGGTTTCGGGGGCACCGGCCCAGATGTGGAGACAATATTCCATGGTAGGGCGGATTTGTGATTTATACAGAGTTAATAGCTATTTGGAAGAAAAGTAACGCCGAGAGCGAAAGAGAAAACCAAATTTTTTAGATGTAGAGGAAGCAATATTTGTAATGTGCTTGTGACAATAGAGATTAGAAGTCAGGGTAATCCCCAAAAGAGATATATCATTTTGTCTAGAAATTGTAGTGTCACTAAATATAAGCATAGGAGCAGAAGAATCCTTTTTGCGAGAAAGATTGAGTTTTAATAGGGTTGAAATCAACTAAGTTGTCTTTGCCCCACTGGAGAATAACCTGAAGATCGGCAATTAAGGAATTCGTAGCAGATTTTCGAGAAGCTGAAACTGATAGAGCAGGACAAGGTTTCTCAAAATGGAAAGTAGAATGCAATGTGCTATCATTGCATTCATATGCAATGGCAAAACTATGGATAGGACTTCCGATCATCCATCAAGGGATGAAAGTCATTAATATACAAGAGGAAAAGAGTGAGGGAAAGAACGGAACCTTGGGGGACACCAGAATTAGTGGAGAAGACAGAAGACAGAGAGCCATCTACCATCACTCTCAGTGAGCGATCAGAAAGAAAACTGGATAACCAATTACAAAAAACAGTTTGCAAACCATAAGATGGAAGTTTGTTTAGAAGACCCTTTATGCTAGACACGATCGAAAGCCTTTGAGATGTCAAGAGCAACTACTTGTGTTTCACCGAACCTTTCCATTGAATTTGTCCATAAATGGGTAACATAAGCCAGAATATCACCAGTGGATCGACACTGACGGAATCTATACTAGCGATCGTTGATCAGACGGAAGGTTTTTAGGTAGTTTAAGAGTTGGCGGTTAATTGATTTCTCCATTACTTTAGAAAGAGTAGAAGTAATTGCAATGGGACGATAATTGGATGGGTGGGATTTGTCACCCTTTTTAGGAACTGGCTGGATATGAGCAAATATCCAAGCAGAAGGAAAAACACCTTTGGAATAAGAAAGTGAAAAAAGGCGGCAAAGAATAGGAGTAAGTTCAGGAGCACAGGTTTTGCGAACAAGAGGAGAAATACCATCTGGACCTGGAGCTTTCTTAGCATCAAGATTCGTCAAAATCCTTCTGACATCCTTTTGGCGGAAGAGCACAGAAGGCATTGAATAGAGCGTGTTGGGAATGGTGGGAGGTGCTTTACCAAGATCATTTATACATGAGTTGGAAGAAAAATGGATGCTAGCAGGTCAGTTTTATCCTTGACCAAAGTGACAACAGAACCATCTGGTTTGGAGAGAGCTGGGAGCAGACATGGGCAAAAGTTGCGGCCAATAGCTTTGACAAGAGACCAGAATGCTCGGCTACCATTAGGGCAAGAAGCAAGTTTTCTACTCTTAGCCTGTTCAAACTCTTGTTTGGACTGATTAATAACTGCTTTACAATTGTTGCGAGCTTTGGTGTAGGCAGAAAATGAAACTGAAGAATTAGAAACAATCCAATTAAGATATGCAACATTCTTCTCTTGAACACCCTTATCACATTTATTGGAAAACCAAGGTTTAGATAAAGGACGAGATTTTAAAGTGCAGTGTGGAATAAAGGTTTCCATTCCTGCAAGAATAATTTCACTGACACAATCTGAGCAAACGTTGACATCAGAAGTTTTGAAACAATAATCCGACCAAGGAAAAGAAGAAAAGAAATCTCCAGGTCATCCCATTTTGCATTGTTCTAATGCCAAACAACACGAGGTTGGGAATAGCCATGAGATAAAGACTCCATTGGAGAAGAGACAATCACCACGTTGTGATCTGAGGTGCCTGAAGCACCTCTCACTTCGACCGTGTACTTGGAAGGGTTGTTTGTGAGAGAACGATTAAGCGTATTGGCTCTATGATTAGGATTGTGCGGTGTTCTTATAGGTTAATGAACAATCTGTGCTAGGTCATTAGTAATTGCAAAAGCCTCAGCATCTCGACCTGCTGGGTCGGTGTGCATAGAAAACGGAAGCCAGCTGGAGTTGTGAACATTAAAATCACCAAGGAAAATTACCTCACTGTTAGGAAAGTTGGACTGGAGAAAGTCAAGTTGCATAGAGAGGAAGTCAAAGAGCTCCAAGTGATTAGTGGAGTTAGGAGAACGGTAGAGACGACAGATGAATTTGACACAATGAGGTAGAGAGATTTTAAGGCAGAGAAGATCAAAGAGAAGAGATTCCAAATTCCCAAGTCTATGACAGGGAATATCAGAACGGACATATGCACAAGTACCACCTTTGAGGCGAAAAGAATCATACAGGGAATAATTTGGGTATCTGAGATGAGCAGTAGTTGATTCATTAGCATTAGCATTAGTAGAGACAATTGATGCAAGAAAGCAAGCTTATGCAGCATCAGCCAAAAAAATAAATAAATAAATAAAAAAAATAAATAAAAAAAAAATAACCACTTCCATTTCACCCCTCTTTTCGTTCGAAATACCTGTCCAGCTGAGCCTTAAACTTATTTAGGCTATCAACTTCCACGACAAGGGATGGAAGTTTATTCCACCAACCAACCACTCGCTGGCTAAAGGCAAATTTCCTCACGTCTATCCTACATCTGTCTTTTCTCAATTTGAATTTATGCCCTCTCAGGTGATTATTCTTAGCAAGACGAAGAACGCCATCAGCATTGAGCATGCTCAAACCATTCAATACTTTATACACCTCTATCAGATCACCTCGCCGGTGCCTAGTCTCCAGACACTGTAATTTGGAAAACTTAAGCCTTTCTTCGTAAGAGCACCCCTTTGTTCCATTCACTAACCTTGTTGCCCTCTCTGTACTCGTTCCAGCATCTTTACATCCTTCTTGAAATTAGGCCTCCAGACCTGTATACAGTACTCTAGGTGTGGGCTGACCATTGCCTTATACAAGGGAATAATCACTTCCTTATCCCTGCTAGAAAAATTCCTATATATCATCGACAATACACCATGAGCTACTCTTGCAGCCCGTCTGCACTGCTGAGAAAACTTCATATCTGGCTGCACAACCACCCCCAGATCCCTTTCATTCTCTACCACTGGCAGTGCAGTACCATAGAGTTTATATGTTGCTCTGGGGTTGCTGTTTCACATATGTAGTACTTTACATTTGTCAATGTTAAACTTCATCTGCCACCTCGAAGCCCATCTGCTCAACCTTTCCAGATCCTGTTGCAGTAGCATAGTGTCAGTAGTGTCCTTGACAACCCTGCCAACCTTCGTATCGTCATCAATATCATTTATAAATACAGAAAACAATAATGGACCCAATACTGAACTCTGAGGGACTCCACTAATAACATTAGTCCACGATGAGCAGTGTCCATTGATTACCACTCTGTCTTCTCCCCCTCAACCACCCCTTTATCCACAGCAGCAATTTGCCTCCAAGGCCACACTGCTCCAATTTGTGCACAGTCTTCCATGTGCAACAGTATCAAAAGCCTTTCTAA
Organism: Mastigoproctus giganteus; assembly: GCF_048544385.1. NCBI lineage: Eukaryota > Metazoa > Arthropoda > Arachnida > Uropygi > Thelyphonidae > Mastigoproctus > Mastigoproctus giganteus. The sequence goes on along the minus strand of NC_143576.1, from coordinate 265,111,563 downwards.
GATCCAAGTATATAATATCAAAGTTATTCCCTGCATCCAGTTCTTTTGTGACTGCATCATAGTATCCAATCAAATTTGTGACTGCATCATAGTATCCAATCTCAGTTATCATCCGATAACTGAGATTCTGTCAGAATAAGTACATGGGGTTTTGCAGACTGCAAGTGTAAATGGACATCGTTGAGATTAAAATTGAGACCACGGATATTTGTGAAATGAACTAGGAAATGTTTGGGAGGTTTAGATCTTTTCGCAGATAAGTGCTCTATTAGTTTGACAATTCATGGTGTATTCAATAGTAAGAAAAAGTAGGTGGGACATGCTGTATGAAGTAATGAAATTTTTGGATATGGCGTGTCACATGGTAAGAATATACGCAGATCCTTGACATAACGTGGCCTCTACAATGCTCCCAGCATACACACTACTCGGACTCCCTCCAGTCACTATCTGGCAGAGTAGAGGTAGCAAGATTATACACTAGCTGATCCGGAAGCCTCCTAGAGAGTTACCAGTATGTTCGGTCCGGTGTGCTAACTAGCCGCCGTCCTGCGAACACCGTTTTTGAGCTGTACCGTCGAAATGTAAGGAATATTAGATCTCGCCACGATGTTCATCATTACCTGAAAAGTCATGAATCATACTGCATGATGGCGAGATAGGGAAGGGTTGACCGGAACTTAGCCCTAGAGACTAAACATGGGTTCCTCCACTTCAAGCCTCCAATAAGCAAAGTTGTGGTATTGCACCGGTTGATGAGAGTTATCTACCACCTAATACTGCCTGGTAACACAGAAGGGCGGTATTCCTCCATGTGGTGTGGGCGCCACACTTCAACCCCTGCGTACGTTGGTTCACACCTGGATGGTCACCCACCATCCAGGTGTGAACCAACTGTGAACGTACTTGTGCATGGAGGTCATACCCAGGATTATTAACAGTCCCACCATCGTGAAGGTGCAAGCAGAGCATTTGGCTGTCACAGACCGTTCGGACATCGCCGAAATTGGGTCCGCTTGACTTTAGTGTCACCCGAATATCAGTTTCATCAGCGTTTTAGACTCCCAGGTAGCAAGTACGGCTTGTCTGGAATAACTGAGGGAATGTCTGTGACAACCTCAAGTAATGTAAGTTATTTCCAACACTGTATTCCCTTGGCCAACCACATTTGCTCTTCCACTCATTCCCAATCTCTCTCTCTTTCCCTCATGCTAGGTCACTCTTTCTTCCACCAAACTGCCATTTATTTAATTTTACCATAATTCCTAGTTCACTCACTTCCCAGCCTATTCATTCTGTCTTTCATTCACATTCATTCATTCTGTCTTTCATTCACATTGCATCCCCTTGCTATTAGCTTACTGATGTTTTTCAGCTAATCTGCTTCCCTGGCTGCCTGTACATCTCCCTCCTCTACATGGTCACTTTTTTCGTGTGGGGCCCAAGCTTCCTACACATGATAGAGTAGTCCTGGGGAGATTTGTCATGTCATGTTTCTGTCAGGGCGCAGAATACTGCTCTCGCCGCAGGTGCAGTTTGGGTCATCAGTCAGCCCTAAGGAGGTTACTTTCGCCTTTAGGAAGCCGTGACCTGTCAGTACAAATGTTGCAAAAAGTGTCCAGGGGCATACCACTTAGGTCGTTTTGGGCTAACAATTGCCACCCGTGGCAGAAACCGTTTGGTAACCAGACCTCTGGTTTTCTGCTCCCACTTTGTTTGCCATAGCTTATGGAGCTTTGTAGCTATTTTTTCTTTCGGCATTGAAGGTGTTGGTGGGTATGCCCTTTTGAAATCTATAATATAAGCCTCTTTTGGCTACTTCCAGGTAAAGTGGGAGAGCTCCGGCCAGCAACTGTAGCGCAGGTGTGCTCACTGTGCGACATGCTCTGGTAATAGTGAGTAGTATTGTCCTTTGTATCGATTCTAATTTATTCCTATTTCTTACTATGGCCGAGAGGTTAATCACGCACCGGTTCCGTGTGTGATAACTGGTAGGAACATTGCGCGGTATATGATTACCAGGGTTTTTCTTTCTTTTGAGCCCCCGTTCTGATCCTGGCAATCATACCTGCATAATTTTCACTTTCTTCTCCAAGTAGATCAAATGGGGATAAAAAGTTAATTTTTAATCAAAGACCACTCCAAGATATTTTAGTTCTGTTACCATTTTGATAGTGGTTGTGTTAATTTTGACTTGTGGACGTCTTCTTATGTCCAAATTGCCTTTTAGAAGTATTTGTTTGGTTTTTCAGGGTATATTTTGAGCATGTGCATTCGTCCTCACTCCTGCAGCTGCAACAGGTCGGCATTTTATCTTTTCTCTACAACCCTCGCGTGTTACCTTTTACAAGGAAAACCACAGCAACACACAACACCGATGGCCAAAGCACTGAATTTAACTAGTTTTCAGCATAAATCCATGAAAGAAGAATAATCTGCGCCATCATAATGATCACTGGGAGAATCTCAGCGCCCAACTTTTGGGACACCGTATGTTGGCGGATCCCCCAACCATCTCTCCGCTCTTTTTTATATAATATGAGGCTCGCAGTTGTGGGAACTCTACGAAATAGATTCTAAGCTTTTGTTTCCTTTTTTTCCCCTTTTTTTATCTCTATTACTTGATTCATTCCACGATTGTTGTGCATGCCTGTGTTGGTCTGCAGAGGATTGAAGAATTGCTTCTGTAGCTGCTGCCAAAATTTGTATGGTGATGTGTTCAGTGGCTTCGTCTATCGGTCGTGGTTTAATAAATTGATTATCAAAATAAAGACAGCCCGAGTATTTTATCCAATTTTCTTTTGGGAACTTCCACTTTACTATTTAATTTCGACTGTGGGATTGTTTTGTTCGAATTTCGCATATAAATGCAAAATTCAAACAAAACAAATGATCGCTGTTATGCGGATCATCTAAGATTGACCACTCCATATTAGCATTAGCATTAGCATTAGCATTAGTAGAGGAATTTGATGCAAGAAAGCAAGCTTATGCAGCATCAGCCCAAAAAAAAAAAAAATAAATAAATAAAAAAAAAGCACTTCCAGTTCTGTTCGTTCAAAATACCTGTCCAGCTGAGCCTTAAACTTATTTAGGCTATCAACTTCCACGACAAGGGATGGAAGTCTGTTCCACCAACCAACCACCCGCTGCCTAAAGGAAAATTTCCGCACGTCGATCCTACATCTGTCTTTCCTCAATTTGAATTTAATTTATGCCCTCTCAGGTGATTATTCTGAGCAAGAGGCAGTATCCCATCAGCTTTCAGCATGCTCAAACCATTCAAGGCTTTATACACCTCTATCAGATCACCTCGCTGGTGACTAGTCTCCAGACACTGTAATTTGCAAAACTTAAGCCTTTCTTCATAAGAGCACCCCTTTGTTCCATTCACTAATCTTGTTGCCCTTCTCTGTACTCGTTCCAGCAGCTCTACATCCTTCTTGAAATGAGGCCTCCAGACCTGTATACAGTACTCTAGGTGTGGCCTGACCATTGCCTTATACAAGGGAATAATCACCTCCTTATCTCTGCTAGAAAAATTCCTATATATCATTGACAATACACCATGAGCTACTCTTGCAGCCCGTCTGCACTGCTCAGAGAACTTCATATTTGCCTGCACAACCACCCCGAAGTCCCTTTCATTCTCTACCACTGTCAGTGTAGTACCACAGAGTTCATACGTTGCTCTGGGGTTGCTGTTTCCCATGTGTAGTACTTTACATTTGTCAATGTTAAACTTCATTTGCCACCTCTCAACCCATCTGCTCAACCCTTCCAGATCCTGTTGCAGCAGCATAATGTCAGTAGTGTCCTTGACAACCCTGCCTACCTTTGTATGGTCTGCAAACATCGACATTAAGCTTGATATACCCTCATCAATATCATTTATGAATACAGAAAACAATAATGGACCCAACACTGAGCCCTGAGGTACTCCACTAATAACATTAGTCCATGACGAGCAGTGTCCATTGATTACGACTCTCTGTCTTCTCCCCCTCAGCCACCCCTTTATCCACAGCAGCAATTTGCCTCCAATGCCACACTGCTCCAATTTGTGCAGCAGTCTTCCATGTGCAACAGTATCAAAAGCCTTTCTAAGATCTAAGTATATAATATCAAAGTTATTCCCTGCATCCAGTTCCTTTGTGACTGCATCATAGTATCCAATCAAATTGGTCAGGCAAGACTTCCCCTTAACAAAACCATGCTGTGTCCGAGCTATAGCTGAAGTCTTGTCTAAATGATCCTGCAGTGCTTCTTTAACTAGTGCCTCCATTAATTTTTCTGGAACAGAAGTTAAGCTCACAGGTCTATAATTACTTGTGTCAGCCTTTGATCCTCCTTTGTGAATTGGGGTGACATTTGCACATCTCCAGTCAGTGGGTACCACCACTGAGTCCAAGGAAGCTCTCATAATTATGGCTAAGGGTTTGCTTACTTTCTTTGCTGCCTCCTTTAATATAACTGGAGAGATCCCATCCACCCCGGGTGCCTTTCTTGCGTTTATCTTCAACAATTTATCCTCCACTTTACTCTCAGTTATTACAAGATTCTGTAGCTTACTGCTAGAGTTGAATACACCTCTGGCTTTCCCCTCGCTAAATAACTCCTCATGTGTGAATGTCGATGCAAAATATTCATTTAGTTTGTTAGCTACCTGAGCAGGATCATCAACAGTTGACCCATCGATATCAAGTGGACCAATCTGATTCATCCCCTTCCTTCTAGAGTTTACATAAGTAAAGAACTCTTTGCTGTTTTTCTTTGCATCCCTTGCCAAAGATTTCTCGTAATCTGCCTTCGCCTGCCTAACCTCCTTTGTAACTTGGTTACAGATCAAATATTGAGGAACAATATGGGAGAACAGATTGACGGATCAGTTGCTGATCAGTAGACCCTGTGGGAAGATGAACCTAAGTGTGATGTGACGGCTAGTATTTAATAAGGTTAACTGTTGTTGATTCAGTAAGGTCTCAATCAGAGGTCCTCTTCGATCCATGCGAGAAGATCCCCACAATGGGTGGTGTCCATTGAAGTCCCCAAAAAAAAAAAAAAACAGAAGGGTATTGTTACTTGTATTATAAGGTGATAGTCTTATCTCTGCACTAATGCGATTGAGTTGCTCTGCGATCCCGCGATATTTATGCTTTCTGTTATACATTTCGAGAATAAGCCGTTCCGGGGCAAAAGTTAATAACTCTCGTGACCTCTGACCATTTCCGAGACTAATGATGACGTTTTCGATAAACGCAACTCAGTCTGCCCTCGTAATGCGTGCGCAGCTTTCAATCACTTCCTCTAATAACCTTAATTAGCTTACCACTCAGTATTTCTGTCTGAGTTCATCTCCAGGGACGCCACTTCGGCAACGTCCGTGGGAGGAATATTATCTCTCCTTAGCGATTTCTCGTATATTTGTTGCCACCAAGTAGATTATTCATCAAAGTTGTTTCCCAGTGTAATACATAACAAGCCTGCCTTTATTCCAAACATCGGATGCTCTTAGACCTTTAACTCCCACCTCGTATTTCTTGATTTGATTTCATTTGGTCTTCCTCCTCCCTCCACGCCTATTCAAAGGTACAGAAAAGTAAAATTTCAGGAGCCTCCAAGGACGCTTACTATTAACCGATTATTTGCTGTCAAAAATAAAGAAGAAAGGAATGATTTCCGCGTAGTCAATACACTCGCCCTATCTCTCTAACTTTCTCCCACTTTGTGTCAACTGAGCAGTTCAATCATCAGCATTTTGGCTTTGTGGGGAAGCTGACGAGGACGGGGATGGATTTGTGCAGTAGTCCGAAACCAGGGTATGAAAATGACTCTGCAGACCTTTCAACCGAAGCAGAACCTGACACAGTAACATCGACGGTCTCCTCTTCGTGTCCGCCACGACACTATCGTGTACTGGAACCAAAGACTCATTGTTGCGAGTCCAGAATGTTTTATGTTTTTGTCGAGAATATGCCCCTTCGGGCAAGCTGTGCGTGCTCGAGAGCATTTGCCTTCGTCTCATTAGTGTCCCGACCTCGATATCTTCCCATTGCGTTACCCGGTCCCAGAAATCTGTGGCATAAAGCGGTAGGTAATAAAGACGTGTGCCTGAGAGCACGAGCTACTCGGAGACGGTAATGGCTGCCCCTGCGAAAGTAATTACCACGCTATCTCGTGACGCATGAGTAGTCGTCGATCCGAACTATGCTGGAAGAACAGTGTTGGCCTCATAGGAGGAATATCAGGTGGATGCTGACGTCACCGGAGATATCTGGGACATATTTAGTCTGTCAGCTGCCTCATTACCGTGATAAATGGTAGGGAAATGATTACTGTGGGGGAAGGGGAATGAAACAGGAGGAACACAATTTAACAGAAAGAAGCATTTCTCGAGGAAAGGGTAAGAGAACTCGTTATAGCGAGAAATAACTCATTTAACGAGCGAAGGTCCATTTATTGGATTGCAAATAACACGAGATATAATCGTATTATAATAATAATAACCCTATCTGGGTCAATGTGCCTTCAAAAGCATAAACATGATTTGGAGGTGGCTTAAAATGCAAAAAAATCATCGAGAAAAGTGAAGGCATCCATCAAAGTTTTATGGGTGACGTTACACACTGCAGACTACGTGTGTTTGGTGTCGGGCCTCAGGTGTTTATTTTCAACAGTTATTTTTACGAGTCTCTCTGAATTGGCTTAAAACTAGAAGAACTCTTCAGACCTAGGAGGATCGTACTACTCGGTATATTCTTAGTCTAAACAAGCAACAGTTTGTGCTGGGAAGGCGAAGGTTACGCTTAAGGCATTGATCTCGCAGTTCCCTTTAACAACGCGGCGATTAATAATGTGTTTGGTTGCTCAACTTCGTATAGGATGAAGCGAACATGCCCCAACTGACCGAAACAGGTGTCCTGGAGAGAGACGAACTTTAAAGTGACTGTTGCGAAACTGACAACTAGTTGTTTCACCACTGTATGAGCTCGGCCTTTGGATACGTGATTTCGTTAACCGTTAATGGTATTAACATCCATAAATCTGTGAATAACCGAGGTAAATGGAATATGCAGTATAATATTTAACATTTAGTGCAATGCTTGTCTTAGCAGCCATTAAGGATGTTACAGGCAGTGAACTGAAATGAGTAAAACGCCTAGGAAAAACTTCAAAACTACAAATGGCCACAAATAAAATTATTAAAAGTCTTATTAACCCAAATGGTTAATGATTTAATAATAATAAAAACAAACCCACTCGCTGGAAAGACAATATTTATTCACACGCATTTCTTAAGCCTCATGAACTTTGGCCCATTCTTTCTCTGATTTTTCGAGCTGCTGTTTATATCTTATATTAAAAAATACTATTCGTGTAATCTGTTTATTGTTCTATAAAAAGAAACCATCCAAGGTTGGCTGTGTGCCCGGAGAAAGCTATTTACATTCCGAGATGCGAACCAACATATGTGCGAAGAGTTACATACACAGAGCAGGTTGGCACGAGCCGAAAGAATGTACAAAATACAGTACTATTTATATAATAACTGTACACGCGTAATAACGAACAAATCATCGGTTTATCTTTATTACTAGTAATGTATATATCATGGGATGCATCACAGGAGATACCAACTCGGACCGAGCCATGTTATCATATTATTAAAAATGGAGAGTAATTTGAGTCCATTAAAGGGTATGGTTACTTAAATACAGGGGTATCCCAGAAGTCAATGAGTATTTTGTTGAAACAGTGTGATTTTCAAATAAATTTCATTACGAGAATTATATTTATTATTTTTTTATATAAAACATAAGTATTTGTAATGCGTTAGAGATGTTATTATAATTTTTATTAATTTTTGAATGTTTTCTTTTCAGACCCACACTTCATAATGAATGTTCAAGAGCGAATTTTTGTTGTAACATCCCACATCAAAGGAATGAAGTTTTGTTAAATTAGGGACAGATGTTCAAGGAGATTTCATAGCGAGATCCATTAAGCTGTTATTATGGATTTGATCGACAAGTTCTGCACACGCTGCTGCTCGATGTGGAAAGTCTTCTTCTTCATGCAGGTCATGCAACAGTTGGATATGGTATGGCTTTTTCATCAGTGTCGAACGCAAAATTCTATGAACTGATGTCTTTTGTATGTTCAGTCTTCGATATCCCTACCTAACTGATAATTTTGGGTTCTCTTCGAACATTTCTCGAATTGATTCAATGTTTTCACGTACTCTCCTTGTGCGTCCACATCTCTCCTCGTCAAGCACAGACACAGTTCTTTTAAACTTATTCGCCATTGCAGAATGGCATTGTCTGTATGTCCGGAACTGTGAAATCTCCTTGAAAATCTTTCCCTAATTTCACAAAACTTCATTCGTTTGATGGGGGGATGTTGCAACAAAAATTCGTTCTTAAACATTCATCATGAATTATGGGTCTGAAAAGAAAACATAAAAAAATTAATAAAAATTCTAATAACATCTCTAGCACATTACAGATACTTACGTTTTATGCAAAGCAGAATATATATACACTTGTCGTAATGAAATTTATTTGAAAATCATACTGTTTCACTAAAATACGCAGTAACTTTTGGTATACCCTACATAGCATTTTATATACCAATACTGTTACAATCGTGCTTTAAGTGAAATACGCGTATTTTTATATTCGCAAGTTTCTGTTGTACTCTTTCCATCCATTGCTAAGTTAGAGCTAAAAATAAAAAAAAGGTCTGTTTGAAAAGTAAGTACCATTTTTTAAGGACATTTTTTAAGGACATTTGATAACAAAACAATCAAACGATACATTATCATATCAGCACGGTGTTTTTTCGACACTCTCGCATCACACCTATAGGGACCTGCCTCACTGTGTCTCTTTCTCTCATAATTCTGATGTAAACTTCGAGCACATTCTTCAATTCGATTTAAACACACCATTTAACTTCATAAACTCCGAATCGATTTTATTTTAATTTAATTTTATTTTTTTTCAAACACCCGAACAAAAGAAAGCCACAACGGTCAAGAGTGGAACTATGTGGCGGAAGGGCAAAGGCTGTTTATAAATAGCTGTTTGTAGATGCGTAACAACTAACAAATCTTAATTGGTAACTAGAAGACGCGGGTAAATCTGGAATGGTAACTTTGTGCCTTATACAAATTATCGAGCGTGAACCGGCTGTACCAACGACAACACTTGTTCCTCGGACATGACTGTTTTGTTCTGGGCTTAGTTCCTTTGGCACCCGGAAGTCGAATAACTGCGCACACTTCTACCTCTATCGGGTTTCAAGACGAGCAACCGTTTCTTGTTTAAACTCCGGCACAACTGGAGTTTAAACAAGAAACGGTTGCCCGTCAGAAGAGTTTTAAATAAATCTTATATAGTATCGTTAATCGTATTTAGTAGTAACGGGCTTGAACCACGGTACAAACAAAGAGCGAGTACTACTGTACTCTAGCCCCTGACCACTAGGCTACATCTGGCCACGCCACCGAATGTCGAAGGTGTACAGCGCCCATAACACGACGAGAAACGTTATACGAAGAAAAGTCGAAACTTTATACCCGGAGATAATTCGAAATGGTAAAATGAACACCCATTTTCCGGGCAAAATGCGAAAACAGTTTCCCCCGATTTGACGAATATATACAAAAACGGCTTGTAAGATCTGAAAATCTTACAAAAATAAAATATATTTTTTTGACTTCTGAAGTTAGTTTTCCTTTTTGGATTCTTGCCGTTGGGAGAAATGTTAATAGCGTCAGTTCAATAAACAAGAATTATCCAGTAAGGATTGTAAAACTTAAAAGGTAGGAAGAACGAAAAACAGAAAAATTAGCTTTACATCTGTCAAAAACAGAAAACTGACGGAAAATACTATAGCAAACCCAGCAGGGGGTCCGGCGCTGCAAAAACAACTTAAGTTTTATGAGGGGTCACGCACCGGAAACGCATACGGCAAAACGCACACTAGTTTCTAAAAATAGATGCTATAGTAGCTAGTGTCACAATTTGTGGTTTTTTTTGAAGTGCTATAGAGACAAGCTGTGATGACACAGGAGGAGGTGTTTTGATGCATTCGGCCTACATGAAAGAGCTCAACGGATGTCAACAGGTAGGAAATAAAAAAGGAGAGGGGTATTGTGAATCACGTGCCACAAGGCTGGCTGACCTGCCAACAAATGAAAGGATAAAAATGAATATAGGAAGGAGGAGATTGGGTAGAACACTGTGGAGAGGCGTGACAGACTGGTAAGAAAAATTTGTGGATGGAGACGGACAAAAAAAGAGTGTCAGTGAGTTGGGCAGGAAGATGAGAGTGGGTCAGTGTCAGTGAGTTGGGCAGTAAGATGAGAGTGGGTCAGTGTCAGTGAGTTGGGCAATAAGATGAGAGTTGGAGAAGAAAAGAAAGGAATGAGTTTTTTTAGATAGAGTAGCCGGTGGAGAAAAGTGGCTAAGTTCTAATGTGTAGTGAGTATGAGGGGTAGATAAGCTTTAAGTGAACAGTTAAGTCAGTGATCTAATAAGTAGTGAGAGAAGCAGTCGAGTAAGTGGGAAGATGAAGTTGGAGCGCCGAAGTCGGTCAGACAGTCAGTCAAAAGTAGACTGAGTTTCGAAGTGAGAGACGAACACGTGCCATAGAAAAGAGGGAAAATTTTTCAAGATCCTTAAAGCAGATGAGAAGGAGTCAACTCCATTATGAAGGAACGAGATTGCCTGATATTCTGAGAGCAAGTACGCTGGAGCTGATGAAATCCGAAGCCGGACAAAAAGAGTACAGCCATTCTGATCAGATGAAATTAATGCGTCCATAAAGAAATACAAAGGTACCCAGGAAGGAATCCAGCATCTTATGTCGAACGCCCCCAGTGATTGTGAGATGCGACCCAGATAGAAAGGATCCCCTACTCGCTTAGAGAAGGATGTACCGTGAAGTCTGCCAAGTTATGTCAGTAAGTGATTAGTTTGTTTAAGTACTCTCACCATCACATCGATTATAGACACTTGATAACCAATTTATCAGAACTTTTGATTGAACACATATGTATAAGTAGTACTATATTATAATGAATAAGTTAGTGAATGTTATGAACTGAAGGACATTACCCAGGGCAAGTCAATATATATAAATAAATTTTGGAAAGGAATAGATATAAAATTTTTGAAGTGATTGATACTTGTTAATATTTGGTTAAATAAGTGAATGACTAAGTATGAATTTTGGAAGGGGATAGACGGATGTCAGTAACCCCCGAATGTGCAAGTAGTTAATTGTAGAAATTTGATAGTATTGATTACCTAGATTAGAGAAGGTTGTAGGCTATAATCTGTTAGAAAACAGAGTAATGATTTATACTGAAATTAAGAGTATCGGAGCTTTATCAATTTGGAGTAGGAATTGTTTTGTAATGAAAGGAGAATGTTAATAGATTCTTTTGAAAGTCAATTGAACTCAGGAGTAAGGAAGTAAAAACATTTTGTAGTTTAAAAGAAGAGATAGTTGTTTATGATTTATGTAAAGGAAATAGCCCTCCTTGAGTTTGCTCAATAGGCAAATTACTTTGCTCATTTACATTCTGTTATAAGAAGATGAAATTAAATCTATTTGGTCATGAGTTTAATAAATTTCTTTTGTTTGATGTATCTATGTAAAGGTGTCCAATAAACTGTATTTTTATTATACAACATTTGTGTGTCTCTTTGTTATTCTGAGAAAAAACCTATCCAAAGGGAATTAAACTCATCAAGGAGATTTTCCCCTAGAACTTGGAATTTTCTGAAGTAAAATAGTCAGATGCGCAAGTGGGGAGTTATTATAAAGGGGAGTTGTTAATAGGGGAATAAAATATAAATAATATATAAAATAACATTTTCATAAATACCCCCCCCCCCACAGGCTAAAGACGGAGATAATCGTTCGAAACGAAAATAGCTGTCCGGTTAGACGCACATATCCGAAATTATATTTTCGAGTACTGTACGAAGGAAATGCGAACGAATTCTTCACGCAAATCCTCTCATTCCTCGTGCATGCAAACGAGCGCTTTTAAAAATAGCTTTCTCGCTTGTCTTCGGGAGAAAGAAACTCTTTTCTCGTTATTCCACTTACTAAGAAATAATTTTCTCTTCTTCGTCGCTCGAAACATTTGATAAAGTGGTCTTAAGAACGTCCAGTTGGTAGACGGATATCTGAAGGCCCCATTTTCGAGCATAAAAACGGGGAAATAACCGAGTCTAGACGTATTTTCATTTTTGAACGCATTCTCTCTTATCGATGTTTACGTAAGGCCCATTCCGAGATGAATCTTTTACACCGAGTTCTCTTTTATAACCCGAAACATTTCGGATGCACAGCGTTGTCTGAGAGAAGTACGGACTGCCTTTGCTGCCACCACACACGATACGACGCTTTACATTTTATTAAATTGTCCGCTACCATTTTCGGTTGTACATGAGCAAACGAGCCGAGGTTTGCGCGGATAAATCGTTGTACTCATTTATAATCTTTATATCGAAAGTGCTTAGAATGACTGCCAGGGCGGAATGCGAATTTAGAACACCTGCATCCAGATTTCACGCGCAACCTCATTTCTCAAAAAGATGTTGCTTAAAAATTGAATTACGGACCGAGTGCATATTCCAGTGAACAATATTTCAATATTCCAGTGAACATTATTTCAATATTCCAGTGAACATTATTATAAACGGTGTATTGGAATTTAAACTTCTCCGGCTACCATAAATTACACCGTTTTTTTTTTTTTTTTTTTTTGTTTTTTTTTTATCTTCTCAGTTCTGTTAACTTTTACGCTCAATTATTCATTGCTATTTCTGCGTTTTGCTTCTTACCCCCCGCCCCTTTGAAGTGGCATAGTGGCATAGTATTTAGGGTTAGGCGCCACCTGTGGTTTCCCACATCTGCGCCGTATGTACTCTGTGATGAAATGCAGGACTACTGTATAAACCCGAAAGTGTAGTGTCTGACTTATGCAGTATTGTGCTGTGTTCTGTTGTTATCTCTGGCTACTTGGCCGCAGGGCCCCTAGTGGAACCCGACGTTGCCCGCCACCACCACTGGGAGGTGAGACAGGCTGCCTTCATACTCTGGTTGATCTCCGCCAGGGTCGCCTGAGTTTCCTGGACGGAGACTAAACAAAAAAAAAAAAAAAAAAAAAAGGGAGGAGAGTGGAGAAGATAGTAGAAGTTGTGGAGTCAAAGTAGGTAAAAGGAGGAGGATGAGGAAAGAAGGCATCCTCCAGCGGAAAGAAGAGGTGGGAAGGGAGACGTACGAATCACTCCTGGTCTGGGAACCCACCGAAGGCCCGGGAAATGAAGACTGCTTGCAGAACAAGGGAGGGCTGCAAAGTTGGGTAGGTGCAACGGGAAGTGTCGGAGTTTGATATATATCAGTTCAGTGCCATCATTCCAACGCGGAAGATAGGTAGGGGCCTTTTTGAGGCCCCAGCAAAAAAAAAAATAGATTTAAATTACTCATATGAGTAAAATAAAAAAAAAATACAGATGCCCTAAGTACATCATCCAACACGGAGCCCTAACGAGATGCCCATTCTGGAACTAGCGGGTGCTGCGTACAAGAATGGGGCACCAAGCTCGCTTAGGAGCATCATACCCACATTTCTAATAAGTCTTTACCCAGAGTACCAAAAGGAGGGAGATTTATTGGAATGCAGTTGACCCCAGCAGTAGGAACCACCGCCGATTGGTCCCAGTCGGGCCGGTCTGGGACTTCCTGTCTTTTCGAAGAAGGGGCTAAAATGGTGTATTAGGAATGCGCAGCTCACCCAGCAGAATCCCTCTTTCACGTTTCAACTGTTGACGGCCCACTACTGCACACGCTGGAATCCAGGTATGGGTGCTGGATCCCGATGCTGTTAATCTGAAAGCCCAGCAGAACGCTGAGAGGTCCCCTCTCCGCGTACAGATGCCCCCGTCGATGGATCCGAAAATGCAACCTTTATTATGTCGACAGGTACTTCCGCACCCTCACCTATCCCAAGGTGCAAAAATTCTACAGGTATCAGTAACCCTCTCGTTTGGTATAAGTCAATGTGTTGCGCATGTGCCAAAGAAGTCACGGAGATTATGGTGGGAAATATAAATGACGTTCCTCTCCTATTCCTATTATATGTACGTTTATCTGCTAGAAAATAACAACAACAAAAAAAAAAAGGAAAAAGGAAACCTTCGTGCCTATTTCGAAGAAAACGTCTTCCTAGTTGACTTTTTCATGCTCTTCGAAGATAGTGAGTTTCTTCTTTACAAATCACTTGAACTAACTGAATTTCAACCATGAAAAACATCTCTGCCCAAAACTGCTTGAAGATGCTATTCAGCTTCATCCTCTCAAGGTCTTCTTATCCAACAAAAAGGACAAAATATGCAAAGTAAGCATTTTGCTTGGACATCCGATTTCTCCTGAAAACAGTTCTTCCGGTTGTTTGAATGCAAATCGAATAGAGTAGCTGTGCACGCTTTGAAGCCTGCATCCGATACATGGCGAACTGCCTTTCTCAGTATTCGGAAACGGTGCATTAACCAAGAGACGTTCTCCGTACCTCGTCTCTGTTTAGCACAATAGGTCGACTCAGTTTCATGTTATTCCGATACACAAATTTCTTTCAGGAAGAAAAAGGCGCTTGCTATGCGCGCGAGACAAATAAAAACGAAATAAAAATTACCAATTCCCACTAAAACTAAAAAGAATTCTCGCAAGAGTTTCTCGGAGATGGTCGGGAATCTGATGTAATTTAAAATAAATGCGTTAGTGAGGCGGCAGTGGACATATACACAGAATTCATAATAGAAGAAGAAGAATGACGCCTGAGTGCATCGTGATTAATTTTAACAGTATCAGTTAATGTTATTGGCATTCCTCTGGTTAATGTATAACGAAATGTTATTAGAAATTTGAATCTGGATTCTTTCTGCATCAAATTTGCTAAAGTATTTCCTCTGTTAGGTGTTTGGCCACTTGGTTCGGTTTCGGACCAAGTGACGTGCAAAGTACATAAGGAGGTATAACAGTTTTCTTAGCTATCAAGGCCTTTGGAGCTAGATCTGTTTACGATTGCTTCAATACAAGGTGGAAAATCTTGGGTTTTATTTCAGTCAAAATCAAAGAAAGGTGTGGTCTTTTTCCACACCTTGCCAGAATTACTCTGCAAGGGGAACGTAGAATTGTTTCTTCATTTATTTTAAGGCTTATACAGTACACGTAGTTAATCCCCAAATATTTGCAGGCGCATCCGTAAACCCCCAAGCAAATCAAACGAAGGGAGTATCGATGTTTTGTATGACATTTCTGAAGTTGAGGTTAGAGTTCTTATTTGTAAGAAACAGCTAAGCTCTGTTTTTATTTCTCGAATGTAATCTTCACATTGGATTCCAGCATACCTGCTTTGAGGGAGGAGAATACGAGATTTCATATCGCTATTTGCTTTATCTCTTTGCACACTCTGCAGTTAAAAACCGATGCGAGTTAATAGAATCGCAAATATTTGCAGTCATCTTAAGATTTTCAGATTAAGACTCCTGATCCCTCTCCCTCTCCACTCGACAGAATAGCTATTGGTCACGTTCCCCCTCTTACACCTTTAGGGGAAAAAATTCCAAACTCTTAAGTAAAGAAGAGTGAGATGTGCGTCTCGATTGTAATGGAGGCAGTTTTTTTTTTTCCGCTTTTTATTGTTCACAATTCGAGAAGGTGTGGCTGGAGGATAAGACGTTGCATCAACGACGACCCATCTAGTGTAAGTAAACAATTGGAGTATTGCCTGAAAAGACTTGCCGATATTACGTGTCAGCTGCATCTGCCAGCCTCGCGGGAATGGAAAGATCCTGAAATGAGTCGCAAAGAGATTTTTTTTTTTCTTTTTGCCGTCAATGATTCTGCTTTCACTCTTCTCGAGAACAAAAGGAAAGCGTTTAAAAGTTATTTGTTTCATACCAAGGAGGCTTCGATACCAACCAAAGTCACTGCGCTACTCGAGGCATTTAGCTCACGAAAGAAATGCATTCCAGTTTCGTATCAGCGCTGCTCTCTTTTGTTTTGAATGCGAAATCTGGAATCTAAACGAGTAGCCGAGCCGATATTTTATCAATAACAGAGTGAAAGTGTTCGCCACATCGTTCCTACCATAAATCGACCAGGGAGGGACTTATTGGCAGGACAGACAAAATGGAGCATCATTGTCTGCAAATTCCCTGAATAACTAAATCTCTTAGAAGAAACAAAAAGAATGAGTCATTTTTGGTATATTCCGAATCCCCGAACCAATCAAAAAGTATATTTAACGAATGCCAAGTGTTTGCTCAATTACAGAATATATTTGAGGTTCCAGTGACAGAACGAACTCAGATCGTAGTCCTACGATACTGAAATAATTGCTTTAAATTCTGTTAGCATCAGTTATTGAATTTGACATATTTACAGTGATATAATTATCTAGAGAATGATTGTGGGAGCAAACTTCCATGTGGTCGTTGTTGTTGGTGGTGGTGGTGATGCAATGGCTGCAGCGGCCATATTGCGCTTGTTCATTAAAACATTTTATATAAGTGAATTCGTTTTAAGTAGCTCTAGAATTCTGTCAGACTGGCATTGTTTCCTATGAAGTAATTCAGTGTTAAGGGTTAACAGATAATATTGATAAAGGTTTGAAAGTTGCGGTTCTGTCAGTGGCCTAAAGAAGGCAGTTTATAAGGATGTGTTTTACAGTTCACTGGGAGTGGCAGTGAATACACTAGAAGATCTTCCCCTGTTAGTAGGAACGGATGCGCCAGATGTGTGTGGCTAATTCATGTTCTAGGAAGAACATCTCCTTCATCTCGGTTTTTCTGATAACTAGAATTCCGCAGTTGTGATTCCTGTTTGATTGTGACATTCCTGTTTGAGTTTATTACTACATTGAAACCCCTCATACTGCGGATCTTCAACCTGTCTCTCAGGCTGGGGAAGTATCCTAATCACTTTAAGCAGGTCAATATAGTTCCTATTTTCAAAAAAGGTGATAAAAATGACGTATGCGATTACAGACCCATAACCTTGCAAAACAGCCTGGCTAAACTCTTCGACACAGCAGTGCACAAACATCTCTTCGAATTCTTCAAGCCTTTTATCGATCAGAATCAACATGGTTTCTGCAGTGGCAAGTCAGTAGTCACAAATTTACTTCCTTTCTGGCAATACACCTCTGAAGCTCTTGATAACCACCTACAAGTTGATGCAGTCTACACAGACATATCTAAGGCATTTGATAAAGTCCCGCACGAACAACTTCTGGAAAAACTTAAGCTGTATGGCATCCGTGACCCTTTGCTCTCATGGCTACGCAGCTATATTACGCATCGTTCCTTGAGCGTTATCATCGATCAAGTGAACTCAGACTGTTTTATACCACTAAGCGGAGTACCACAAGGCTCTCCCTTAGGTCCTCTTCTCGTCATTGTTTTCGTAAATGATCTTCCTTCTTTCATCTACACCTCCAATGTTCAAGTTGCTCTCTATGCAGATGATCTTAAGATCTACTCAGCAGTGAAGGAGACTACCGATTCTCAACAACTTCAATGTGCTCTCAATAAATTCTCTCTGTGGCTATCTCTGAATGGCTTGTCTGCTAACCCCTCGAAGTGCAAAGTTATCTCTTTCTCATCTTGCAGATCTCCACAACTAATGAATACGGAGTATAGTATTAACTCTGTGATCATCGAAAGGTGTGACCAAGTTAACGACTTAGGGATTCTCTTTTCCAGCAGTGCTAAATTCGATGCCCATGTCCTTAAAATCACCAGCAAAGCATTCAAAACACTGGGATTCATCAAACGGAACACATACAAGTTCAAAAACTACAGATATGCGGTTATCCTTTATAAAACTATTGTACTGCCAATCCTTGAATTCAGCTCACCCATCTGGAATCCTCACACAAAGACTTTAACTAACAAAATTGAAGCAGTCCAAAAAAACTATCCGTTACCTTACGTACCGCAATCCTCTATTCTATCACTCAGTGTATTATGAATCGCTGTGTGATTACTTTCATCTAAGGCCTCTGTGCACTAGAAGAGTTACTGCTGACATCGCCCTCCTAGCCAAAGTAATCACTGGAATTTATGAAGCATCTGATATCCTGAGTAAAATAAACTTCAATGCTCCCTGTAGACAAGTCAGGAACCTTACACCGTTTCGCCTTGACTCTGCCAACACGGACTTAATGAAGTTCAGTCCACTGAACAGAATCAGCAAATCAGCAAATGACTCTCGCATTGACTTCTTTGACAACTCCCAATCACTGATGAACTCCATCCACAAGTTTGCCTCTTCACTTAAACTGCAAAGTGACTAGCTCACATCTAATTATTGTAGCTTATTATTTGTTATATTATTTTTCTATTCTCTAACGGATTAATTATTACTTGTTTTACCGGTAACTTAACTTAATACAATCCTCTTTTGTACATATGCTTTATTGTTTGAATTTGTATCAATGTTTATCGTCCTGTAGGATTTCACATTATTGTTATTATGTTTATTGATCTGATCTCAGATACACTGTTAATGGTTACCTGTTGTGTATCTTTTTATTAATAAAATAAAAAATAAAATAAAATAAAAAAATAAAATTTGTCTGAGGCTGCCATAAATGCTTTTAATGATTGTGGCATACCTGTTGGTTAAGAGAGATATATATATAGTCTGAATATCTCTTACCTGCACATGTGTATAATAGTGGCTGGTGGGATGTTTGGCGGCTTCATCTGCCGTTTCATTTCCAGGAATTCCATTGTGCCTCTGTATTCCAACCGAATTTCACTGATTGGGAGGTTTTATAATGCTGAATCAACTCAAGATCGGATTTGTTTCATAACAGAATGGGAAGGTGAAGATTTGCCTTGTGGTGCAGTGACTGCACTCAGAGAGTCTATGTAAATTATAACCTGTGGAGGAGGAGAAGAATTGACATGATCAAGCGCTAATTTAATTGCGTACAGTTCTGCAGTGTACACGCTGCACTCTAGTGGGAATGATGAAGAGATGGTGAAAGTAGGAAATATCGCTTGACGCACTTACAGTTGTTTCTGTTTTCGATTCATCCGTATATATGTGTATGCAATGGGAGTTTGACGTTACATGTGCCACTTGAAGTTGTTTGATATTCATAGATAGTATGGACTGCTTTCTCCATTTACAAAAAATAATCATCATATGGTGAGTATATAGTGATGGAGGATCTGTTTTAGAAATTTCTTGGTTTCATGGTGAACGTTATCTGGCTGAATATTCCAGTGTTCTGTTAGCTCTTGCAGCCTTATTCCCACAGGTTTATTTTCTCTAGGCTTATGACTACAGTTCATTTTTTACTGTGGGTAAAAGCGATATGGGAGGCATTGATTGGCTCCGTAGTTTCGCTGCATAAGTTAGGAGTAATAATTAATTTTCTCCTAAGATGAAGAGGTGGTTTGTTTGCTTCCATGTATAAGCTTCGAAGATAATATGTCTGGAACGCTCCAAGGACTATCCGTAAAGCACAGTGATGAATTCGGTTAGAACATTCAATCGCGGTTTTTCTAGAAAAATCATTTATAAGCATAGTAGTACAGTCGAGATGTAATAAGCGTATGGTACAAGCAGTGTGTATCTATCAGCTCTCCATGTAATAGCTGATATTTCTTTAAGGATATTCATTTTTTTTTCTGGAAGATAGTTCGGACCTTAATTACGCATATCAGAAAGTTGAGCTTATTGTCTAGAGTTAGACCTAAGAAGCAGACATTGTCAGAAAGCAAGATAGGAATAGTTCTCAGTCGTAATTAAGATTCAGGATGCCTTGCATTTTTAACAAAAATATACTGCAGTAGTGTTCAGAGAGGTGATAGTCATTCTGTGAAATCTACTTCTCTATTTTATTGATTGCGCATTGGAGTTGTCGTTCGATACAGTTAATGTTTCGGCAGTGGCATAGTATAGTAAGATCATCGGCATATAAATATGTTTTGAAAGTATCATGAATGTCTTTTGTCATTCAGTTTATTCTGATGACGGAAACTGTAGCACTGAGAACAGTGGAGACTTGTGCGACTCCTTCTTCTTGGTTGCAAGATTTAGAGAGGACATTCTGATAACAAACTTGAAATGTACCTGTTTGTAGGAAGCTCTGTATTAGAAGTGGCAAATGTTGGTATTGGTGTCTCTGGGCACAAGTGCAACTGAGGCCAAAATGTGTCTATTCATGTGTTATATTTTTATGTAATAAATCAGTCCAATTTGTCATCAGAGTAGATCATATATTCTTATTTGCTTAGGAAAGGCAAACATTTAATTTAAATTCGCATTGTTTCCTCTAATATGGACAAGTGATAAAGGTTCTTTCAATCGTGACAGTGAAAGAGAAATGTATTTTTTGAAATGAGAACAGTATCTACGAGCATATGTTTGACTGTAAGTTGTAACGTACAATGCGTGCACAGAGGTGGATCATCCCCCATGAGAAGATATACACGTATATGGGTTGGATGTGTACGGCCTATCTATAATCTTTCAAAGAGAACCTCTTCCTGTCTGTTTTGCCTGAAGCTAGAATTCCATAATACTGGTTCCTGTTTGAATTCGAGCAAATAGTTGTTCATTTGTTACTTCCAGCTTTCGGGCCTGAAACGTACAGATTCTTTTTTATGCGCTTCAAATAATCTATGGTATATATGGTACTTGGTAATTTGGTTGTTTGGCTGCCTGGTCTGCTCTCTCATTACCTGTGATACCAGAATGCCCTGAGATCCAGCAAAATTGCACTGAATGATTCTTACTTCGTAGATGGTTTAAACAGAAAAATATTTGTTTTATGATGGGGTGCGATATTGAAAATTTATTGTCAAATTCTGTGTGTCCGAATATTATTATCCTAATCTGTGTATATTACACTGCTAGCATTGTGAAGAGTGTTAATATTCTCTAGGGCTTATTTCACTGCGTATAATTCTGGAGTATAACAACCGCATTCAACAGGTAGTGATATGGAAACTGTAAAAGAAGAAAAGACAGTCGCACCAACAGCAGAGTCTGTTTTCGAACCATCTGTATATATTAGACAGCTTTGGGCATTGTTGAGGGCATGACCTTTATGTAGCTGTTTAATACGTTCATCTGCCAGGGATTTCTTTACCCATTGTGAAAATAGGTGTCACAGTGAGGGAGATTTACAGACCAGGGTGGATCAGGTACATAGTGGCATAGTGTTTTGTGGAAGGTGCCACCGGTGGTTTCCCACAATCTGCACCATAGTACTCTGTGAAGAATTTACAGAATCTCTGTAAAAGCCAGAAAAAGTGTGGTGTCTGGTTTGTGACAGAGTTGTGCTGTGTTCTGTTGTTCTGTCTCTGGCTGCTTAGCCGCAAGGCCCCTAAGGGAACCCCACGTTGCCCGCCACCACCACTGGGAGGTGAGCCAGGCTGCCCATTATACTCTGGCTGGCCTCCGCCAGGGTTGCCTGAGCTTCCTGACGGAGACCAAAAAAAAAAATTTAAAAAAATAAATAAAATATATATATAATAATAAAAAAAAAAAAAAAAAAATATATATATAAAATAAAAATAAATGAATAAAAATAAATTAATAAAAATAAGTAAAAAAGTAATAGATTAAAAAAAAAAAAAAAAAAAAAAAAGGGAGAGAGAGAAGGGCATAGAGGATTTGAGGGGGAATGAATTTGGGTGGGTTGACAGTGAAGAATAAATCCACCCTAAATGGGCGAAGTATAGGAAAGAGTGTGGGTTTAAAAAGTCACAGGGGACAGGTGCCCCTGTGTAATTGTCAACGGCATAGTGCCTGTAGATCCCGCACTGAGGTCAGTGCCAGCAATCCCGCACCTAGATCGGTGCCAGCAGTATATCCTACCCATTTCGGGTTTGCGATGACTTAAATCCCGCACTCCAAGGAATGCCAGCATCCCGCACCTTGGATGGTGCCTGCAATAGATCCTACCCTATTAGGGTTTGCATGATTATGTCTGCGTTTTCCGGGGGAATAGAGAGTTATCCCACACCGGTCCGGTTTAGTTCTTGGTCTCTGAGTTCTGCAATCTTCAGGTACAACGGTCTCTTAAAGCATATTGTCAAAATTTATGTTTCAGGTGTGAATCAAGTCTTTCAGTCGAATACTAGTGGGTCTGTTTTCAGCAGGCTTGCAGTTGTAGACCGCGGTCCCTTCAGGGTTGAGTAGCAACGGTCGAACAGGATGGGCTGGATGAGTTTGAATTTTGGCTGCATAACTGAGGAAGAGCATTTTCCTTGTAAGATGAAGTGGGAATTCATATGCCTCTACATACAGACTCTCGACAGGGGATGTTTTAAGGCTCCTAGCGCAGCACGAAGGGCATTGTGTTGGATGGTGTTCAGCCTGGTTAGTGCACTTTTCCTAGCCAAGTCATAGACAACAGCAGCATAATCTAAACAAGACCTGATAAGAGCACGACACAAATGTAAAATAGTATATCTATCTGGACCCCCATGCCATAGAAGAAATGGACCGAAGAATGTTAAGTTTCTTTAAACAAACAGTTCGGAGGTATATTATGTGAGAAACAAAGTTAATTTTGGTGCCCAACATTAAACCTAGGAAACTAAGATTACTGATGAGAGGGAACAGGGAACTTTAGCCGAAGTTCTGATTCGGGATGCAGCTTGCGTTTTTTGCAGAAGTGAATTTCGACTGTTTTTGTTCTGACATACGATATCCATTCGGCAGTGTACGTATTTCTAGATTATTTATGGAAAGTTGTAGCTCTCTTTCAATAGTATGGATATTTTTTGAACTGCAAGATATAGTTAGATAATTGGTATAAGAAATCTTTATTGCAATAATAATGATAATAATAATGATACAATTCGATAGATTGCAATGTTGCCCTTCACGGCCAACATGCCAGGGGTTAACAGTAATAATACAGTATAAATAGGGAACATTGAGATATAAAACATAGGAAATGCATATGCGGAAGTACAATTCCAAACTCCAAGTATCGTACAGTTATTTACAATACAATATATAAAGAAGATATTGGCAGAAACAGATAATTTTATATACATATAGTAGTATAAACAGGCAACGTTCTTTGCGCTGAACAGAAGTAGTTAGTCCATCATTACTAACTGTCATACTGAAGAGTTAGTATGCTGTCTTCACATCAGGTGTTATTGATGGCTTGCAGCATTAAGACGAGCTTCGAGGAGAAGGATCAGGGACAGGGAAGTACAATTCAAGGATGCGACATCTGTATTCCCTGTCAGAAGCGAACTTGTTAAGGTCAGCATCCAAGGACTGGGCACACGAAGGTAGCTGAAAAGGCAGAAACCTATCAGATAGGTGGAGACGGCTGTGATGTGGGCATAGAGTTGGAGTCGCTCTGAGGGAAGACTGAGGGATTCTCCATGAGCACAGGTCCCAGAATGATGGTGCCGAAATCTCGCCAACCATGATTTTGATAGTCGTGGTAAGACGTTTCACCCAAATCAGCGTGGGGAGCCTGTGAATCTGAATCAAGCTGGCCATTTCAGTTGTCCTTAGCTGTGGGGGAAGTTTGTGTTTGTTTATGGCCCATTTTAAGAGCCAGTACTCAGCAGAAAAAAGTGGCCTGATTGTGCTAGTGGCAGCTGATGCCCATATCTCTGCAGCATATAAAAGCGGAGAGTATACAGTGGTTTTTATATATTTTCTAGTAGTTGTGACTTCATTTATATAATGTAGATGCTGTTTGGCAATCCATCGGAGTCGAGCTGCCAGGGTGAGGAGCTTGTCTATATGGTAACTGAAGCAGAGCTTAGGATCAAACACAACCCCGAGATCAATATGGCGTGACATAAGCATTGGGAGATCAAAATTGAGAGTAGGAGTGTGCTATAGGCCTAATGACTCTGATGAGTATAATAAGAAACTGTACAGGAAAATAGAATGGGCCAGTAAATCAGAGAGTCTTATAGTGGGAGATTTTAATTTCCCAGATATTGACTGGAATTTGTGGGTTGGTCACTCACACACTAGCAAGAGTTTTGTGGATTTACTGGATGATTGTTTTCTACATCGGCATGTTCGGGAGGCAACTAGAGGGAGTAATACTCTTGATTTGATTATCAGCAGTGATTCTTCATGCATTAAGAATCTGCAGATAAAGGAACCACTAGGTGGCGGTGATCACAGTGTGCTGAAGTGGGATTTACTCAAAGAGGTAACTACCATCAGGGGTAAAAGGAAGGGTTTTTGCTTTCTTAAAGGCAACTACGATAGTCTGAGATAGTATTTAAATTCTATACAGTGGGACCAACTGATAATATTACCAACAGCAAACTCAAAATGGGAAGCATTCAAAGAACTTATCTTGGAAGCTACTAGGCTTTACATACCAACTAAGAAATATTGTTCAAGGTTTAGGCCTAAATGGATGTCAGATTAACTAATGAGGCATATGGCAGAGAAGAAAAATGCATGGGATACATATAAATTAACACGTAACACAGAAGCCTATGATAGATACAAGTTGATCTGTAACCAAGTTACAAAGGAGGTTAGGCAGCCGAAGGCAGATTACGAGAAATCTTTGGCAAGGGAGGCAAAGAAAAACAACAGCAAAGAGTTCTTTACTTATGTAAACTCTAGAAGGAAGGGGATGAATCAGATTGGTCCACTTGATATTGATGGTTCAACTGTTGATGATCCTGCTCAGGTGGCTAAAAACTAAATGAGTATTTTGCATCTACATTCACACATGAGGAGTTGTATTCTGGCAGTGAGCTAGATGTTTGTGTGTTATTTGGTTTTTAGGAGCATTAGCAACTAATGCAATATTGCTCCGAGATATGCGGTTGTCATTCCCTAATCTTTCCGCATCCTCCATATTTGGTGGTGACGGGCTCGAACCTCGGTCTAATCAAGAAGCTTGTGCTGCGCACTGCTGCTCCTTCCCACCTGGCTACGCAGGCGCCCTGAGCTAGATGATTTTGTAATAACTGAGAGGAAAGTGGAGGAGACGTTTTTGAAGATAAACATAAGAAAGACCCTGGGTGGATGGGATCTATCCAGTTATATTAAAGGAGGCAGCAAAGGAAGTAAGCAAACCCCTTAATCATAACTATGAGAGCTTCTTTGGACTCAGGGGATGTACCCATGGACTGGAGATGTGCAAATGTGACCCCAATTCACAGAGGAGGATCAATCAAAGGGCGACACAAGTAATTATAGACCTGTTAGTTTAACTTCTGTTAAAGGAAAATTAATGCAGGCACTGGTTAAAGAAGACCTGCAGGATCATCTAGACAAGACTTCAGTTATAGCTCGGACACAAAATGTTTTTTTTTAAGAAGGGAAAGTCTTGCCTGACCAGTTTTATTGGATATAATGATGTGGTCACAAAGGAACTGGATGCAGGGAATAACTTTGATATAATATATTTGGATCTTAGAAAGGCTTTTGATGCTGCTGCACATGTAAAATGCTGAACAAATTGGAGCAGTGTGGCATTAGACGCAAATTGGTGCTATGGATAAAGGGATGGTTGAGTTGGAGAAGACAGAGGGTGGTAATCAATGGACACTGCTCAACGTGGACTAATGTTATTGGTGAAGTCCCTCAGGTTCAGTATTAGGTCTGTTGTTGTTTTCTGTATTTATAAATGATATTGATGATGGTATATCAAGCTTAATGTCCAAGTTTGCAGACGATACGAAGGTTGGCGGGGTTGTTTAGGACACTAATGACAGTACTCTGCTGCAACAGGATCTCGAAAAGTTGAGCAGATGGGCCGAGAGGTGGCAAATGAAGTTTAATATTAACAAATGTAAAGTAATACATATGGGAAACAGCAACCCCACAGCAACGTATCAACTCTGTGGTACTGCACTGACAGGGGTAGAGAATGAAAAGGACCTGGGGGTATTGTGCAAGCAGATATGAAGTTTTCTGATCAGTGCAGATGGTCTGCAAGAGTAGCTCATAGTGTCTTGTCATTGATATGCAGGAATATTTCTAGCAGGGATAAGGAGGTGATTATCCCCTTGTATAAGGCAATGGTCAGGCCACACCTTGAGCACTGATACAGGTCTGTAGGCTTCATTTTAAGAAGGATGTAGAACTGTTGGAACGACAGAGAAGGGCAACAAGAATGATGGATAGTCTCTAAGATAACATTATTTCTCATCTCTTATTGAACGATTTGCGCTTCACGCTTCACCCACGGTTAAATTTTAAAACACGTTTAAAAATTATTTCTCGACAGTAGGCGCGTTGGACTGTCAACCGCGTAATGAGTGATTAATAGTAGGGTTCCAGCACGCCGACTTCTTCTGTTCCGCCGAAAGCTCTCCCGTGATCGATACTCCCCTTTCCGTGATAATCGAGTATTACGTTTAAGCCACCCACTGTATACTTGTTTGGGTCAGCAGCTCGCAAATAAAAAGACGAAGAAAGCCGCCTGCCACGCAGACGATCTCTAAAAGAATGCATTTAAACGATAACTGTCGACTTCGTAGGTCATCGACTCTGAACTCGGGTGATGAATGAGACGCAAAAGTGATTAACAGCTGAATATGTTCCACTGTAAGATGCCTGGGATCTATCGAAATAAATTAAAAATTTAATCCGGTATAATCAAGTAACAGCACGAAGAGTAAGCATTGTCCATCCACTATGATGCTTTCTTTTCCTAAAACACTAATTTTTCATCCTGCACACAAGCAAACTGACCAGGAAGTACAGATAATTTACAGATTTCAGGTCGTGACACTTCATGGCCGTAGTGGTAACCGATACACGCATTCGGACTTGCTTAAATTCAGGGTTTGGTAATACAGACTGTTTTACATTCATGACGTTTTAGAAAGGACTTTTCGAATTTGGGTGGGTGTTCTATTGAGCATACGGATAATAGAATAAATTTATATGGACATACGTCCGGAAACGGTTCCATTCCGAATTACAGCATGTTTTTATAATGACGCTCTATATAATAAAGATTCTTTGAATACCCTTACTCTGAAGGATTTGTAATGGAAATTTCTTATTGGTGGTTTACAGCGTGCATTAACCTTACCTTCACCTATAAAAGAAAGAAAACGGATTAACGAGGAGGGGAAGCGTTTCCTGACCTTCCATTATGAATTTGAGATTTGTTCATCTCTGTGCTCAGGTGAATATGCTTCCAGCGTTTTATAAGAAGTTTCCAAAACACCGTATAGATATCCATTTGAATATTAATGATAACTTATTGCAAAGTGTAAATAACTCTGTGTAATGAAGTCTAATGTGGCATCCCATATGTTAGTTTTATTTGATTTGATTTCGGTTTTTATGGCGCAAAGGCGACTAAGGCCATGATGCGCAAAGTCCACCCAAATGGAGAAGTGCTGCTAGAGCTGCGCTTTGCACCTGCTCTGGAAACGTTCCTTAAGGCTTGTAATAGTTTTGAATAACGGGGATGACCTAAATGTTTTCATCTAGTCAAGTTAGCAGGTCATATAAGGTATACGGTATGTTCGTATCGGACGGCACCTGGGATTTCTCCCATCTCGGCGTTCGTTCGCTCTATCGAGGACAGTACACTGTCAAGCCAGAGACTTGAAAGCGTGTGGGCCATGTCTGTGCAGGGTGATGTGTTGTGCCCATTGTTTGTCCAGCTTATTGGCCGCCAGGCCCCTAGTGGGGCCCGACGTTGTCCATACTTCGCCACGTGGAGGCTAGCCGGGTGTGTCCAGAATCATGACAAGTTGCTCCGGCAGATCCTGCCACCTAGATTCCCGGGATTTCATTGGCTAGGACCTTTAAAAAAAAAAAATATATATATATATATATATATATATGAATATGAGTTAAGTTGATAGTGGTAAGAGTTTTTAAAAATACCTGGATATATATATATATATAATATTACGGATAATATAAAGAACCATTAGAGTAAGCAAATAAATCCAACAATAATACCATCAGGGACCTAAGACAACGCAAAAAAAAAAAAAATAATAATAATTATTATCGCTTTTTACCGACAATCTAGATGACGTCAACTGGGGCAAACCACCCAGAATGAAGGCAAAAAACGACAAGAAGTTCTCTGTTTCTGTGATGATCAATATGTGCTAAGTAATTTAAATCTAAACCAAATATAAACCAGTATAGGCCGAAAATAAATCGAATATAAACAAATCGAAAGATGATAATAAAATTAGAATCAAAGGCAAGAAATATAAGTAAAATATAAATGTAAGCATATATTAATCATCGTTGACCCGACAGAGAACGTAATTTAATGATTAAAATAAGATTAAATATATAATACATACTACATTTGACCGTATCTAGGACATAATGTAATAGTCGTCAAAATAATATGTGGTGCCCCCCATGTGATGGATACGGTAAAAATAAATAATTAAATTAAATTAACGCATAGAGAAACATGCAGATAGTAAGAAGAAAAACTAAAGGAGTAGGAATAATAGAACCTGAACTCCACAAAGGCGAAAAATAGTGGTATTGATAAGAAATAGTTTCTCCTACGTCCTCGGATTGCCCTAATAATTTCGGAGAAATAAAAATAAAGAGTGTAGGACAGTTTAAAGACATTACAAGATATAAGTTGTGGCTCGGGTATGCCCGGGATCGCAAACCCGTTCCTATAGTAGGACCCTGAGCTGAATTTGCATGTTATCTCAGCGTGAATTTAAGTAAATTTAAATGAATTTAACTATATATTAACTATATATTAAAAAAAAAAAAAAAAATGATACACTGTAATTTGCAAGCCGGTGGGTACAAGTTTTCTACGCCGTAAGACACCAAGAATTTTATTATCATCTTTCGATTTATTTATATTCGATTTATTTTCGGCCTATACTGGTTTATATTTGGTTTAGATTTAAATTACTTAGCACATATTGATCATCACAGAAACAGAGAACTTCTTGTTTTTTGCCTTCATTCTGGGTGGTTGGCCCCAGTTTAAGTCATCTAGATTGTCGGTAAAAAGCGATAATAATTTTTTTTTTTTTTTTTTTTTTTGCGTTGTCTTAGGTCCCTGATGGTATTATTGTTGGATTGATTTGCTTATTCTAATGGTTCTTTATATTATCCGTAATATTATAGACATTATGGGTGCATTGCATGATTGCTTGCAACTGCATTGACTCATAAATATTATTTACATATTAGTTACAGTTACTGTCGTTTTAACTTTCTTTACTTTTTATCAATAATTATAATTATATATATATATATATATATATATATATATATATATATACACGCGTTTGACGTTAATTCTTAATAAGATTGCTGTTAGCAAGTCGCTGGTTGGGGTTGAACGCTAGAGAGATGTGTTAAAAGGCCTAATAGGTCGGGCAGAATTTTGTTGTTATTAAATTTAGACATGTGGGCTATACGTTAGATGAAAGATAAAAGTGGGAGGGAGGGGAGGCTGAAAACTGGGAGGTAGAAGTAAAAGTAAGGAGTCGGTAGAGGAGATGACCCCTGCGAGGCAGTATGGCATGCCCATGCCACACTAGAGGGAAGTTTGGATGGCGGGTGGGGGAGACGAAGAAGAGTTATCTCCCCCTGCCATGGATAAGGTATACAGGTAGAGTGGGGGAAGAGGCTGACGAAGCATGGGGACGATAGAGGCTGAAGAAGCATGGGGACGATAGAGAAGGCGACCCCAGGTGGTCAGTGAGGCAGGCCCATGCCTCACCAGGCGAAGAGATAGGTCGGCAAAGGAGGGAGGAGACAGAACATGTCTCCTCTCCCTCCTGCCGGGGATAGGGAATTTAAGGTGAATAGGGTAAGGGTACCCCATTCAGCTCGCCATATGGTATTTGGCAGCGGAGCTGTTGGTGGTCCTAGTCCGTTCCCAGGAGCGATCGGACCGAAGCATGATCGGTCATGGGGTGGTTCCCGTCCGTTCTGCAGTCTTTACAGTCAAAAGGCCCGGGTTTGCTTGTCGGCGTTTGTGGAGTCTTTTTTGTTTCATTTCCAATCCATGTGGTGTTTGCGTCAATGTTGTTTATAGAGTCATTTCTCATTGATTCGACTTTAGGTCCACTTCAGGGTTTAGTGCCTTGATTATCGGACGCGATTGGGTACCAGGCGTCTTCCGCGGGACGATTTCCTTCGAGGTTTATTCATTTCTTTATTGTATCAGTGGTTGCTTGCGGTTCGCTGCGATAAGAGCTCTCCGTCTTGTGAACAGGGCGGGTGCATAGCTGGAGAAAGCCTGCTATTCTTCCCTGGTGTCCAAGATGTGGTGCTCCTGGCCGTATGGTAGATACTGTATTTTGGTGATGAATGCACTGCGGAGGTCGTCATAGAGCTAGCAATCGTGCATGAGGTGCTGCCAGCTCTCCAGCCCCCCCCCGCAGGTGCAGATGCAGGTGGGATCTTCCTGTATTCCGAGTTGGAATAGCTTTGCATTCAGAGCTCCATGTCCTGTCAGTAGGTACTTACTTGTAGGCCCGGGGAAAACCAGGGTGGGAAGTTCGGAAAAACCCGGCCAATGTTGGGCAGAAACTTTCTGGTGATTTCGCCTTTTTGTGAGGTGGCCCATCTATCCTGACACACCTGCAGCAGTTGAGCATGCAGCTTTTTCTTTTCCATTGTCTTACTACTGATGATGTCGGTGGTGAATCCCAAACATGTCTGTGGGATACCCTTGTCCAGATGATGCGTGAGGCCCCGTCGAATGATCTCTAAGTCCAGTGTAAGGACACCAGCAAGGATCTGGAGCGCATGCGTGCTCACTGTGCTGCAAGCACGAGTAATGGTCAGAAGGATTGATCGGTGAATCGAGTCAATGATTCATTTATTGACAACAGTTGTGACTTTGTGATACCATACGCCAGATGCATAGGTGACTATTGGGGTGAAGTTTGTTTTATAGAAAAGACGTAGCTGTTTGTTTGTTTGTTATTTGGAGCATTAGCAACTAAGGCCATATTGCTCCGGGGATATGCGGTGGTCATTCCATGACCTTTCCGCATCCCCCGTAATTGGTGGTCACAGGCTCGAATCCCGGTCTAATCAAGAAGCGTGTGCTACGCACTGCTGCTCCTGCCCACCTAGCTACGGAGGCGCCATTATAGAAAAGACGTAGCACCCCTCTGTCTAGGCCCCAGTCTCTGCGAGTGACTCTGGCAACCAATGCAGTGTGTCGTCTGACTTTTGTGCGCAAGTATTTCAGGTGGTCCTGAAATGATAGATTTGGATCTAGAATCATGCCTAGGTACTTTAGCTGCTTTGAGAATTTAATTGTTTTCGGGTCAATATTGATTTGTGGAGGCCGCCTGAGGTTGAGGCACCCCTTGAGCAGAATGGAGTTTGTCTTTGCAGGGGATATTCTAAGTTGATTTTGCTTTGTTAATTCTTGAAGGGTGGACAGAGCCCTATTTGCCAATGTCTACATTTGTGCCCTTGAGTCCGCTGACACTGTTAGTAAGAGGTCGTCAGCTAAGGCCTGTTATTTTACCTCGTCAAGGTCTATGGCTAGGAAGGAGTCCATTACAGGTCAAGTAAAGTGTAAAGTGTATTCGTGTCAAACGGCACCAGGGGTTTCCCCCATCTCCGCGTTGTATACATTGTCATGTGAAACAGAACACTGTTGAGGCCAGAGATTTAAAAGTGTATGGATTTTGTACATGTGTACTGTCGTGTACCGTTGTTCATCTGGTCATTTAGCCGCTGGACCCCTACTGAGGCCCAACGTTGCCAACACTTGGCCCCGTGGAGGCAGACCAGGTACACCAGTATTACAATTATTTACTCTGGCAGGCCCTGCCACCTAATTTCCTGAGATTTCAGTGGCTAGGGCCTATGTAAAAAAATGGGGTAGACACTAGAGGTTTAGGTAAGGCCGAGATAGGTTTTAAATGAACGTTAGGTTAATTTTTCACATTAAAGTTTAGCAGCTTGCAATGGGACATTCACAGTCGGTAGAGTGGGGGAAGACTGAAGATTGGGGGGAACAGGTAGAAGTATGGGAACAAAAGAGAAGGCGATCCCAGGAGTGTCAGTGGAGCAAGCCCCAACAGGGAGAAAAGGGGGGGGGGTTTGAGGTATGAGGTATATTGAGGGTCTAGCGGCTCCTGGGATTTCTCCCATCTCCGCGAATGTTCTATGTATCGGTTACAGTATCCTGTCAAAGCCAGTGATTTAGAAGTGTGTGGGTCATGAGTAGTGTTATATGTTGTGCCCATTGTTTATCCGGCTTATTGGCCGCCAGGCCCCTAATGGGTCCCGACGTTGCCCATACCTCGCCACGTGGAGGATAGCCGGGTGTTATCATTGAGTCAATTGTACTCTGGCAAGTCCTGCCACTTACGTTCCTGGGATTTTAGTGACTAGGACCTAAAATAAAATTGGAACGACCGCGGTTGATTTTAATTCACTTACATTAAAGCGCTAATATGGGGTTTGACACTGAAGGCCTGTTTCTGAAGTGCCTAAAAGGTTGGGCAAAAGTTTTTTAGTGTATTTTAAATTTGGACGTGTAGGGCTATACACTGTGCAAGATAAAGTGCTGGGAGGGGAGAGTGAAGGCTGGGGGGTGAAATAGGAAGAAGAGGGTCGATTGGATAGGTGACCCCCAATTATTCAGTGAGGCATGCCCATGCCCCACCAGAGGGAAGGAATGGTGTGGTAGGTAAGAGAGGAGACAGCAAGCCGTCACCTCCCTCCCCTGCCGGGTGTGGGAGTAAAAGAATTGCAGTGCACAAGAGAGTGCAGAGCCTTGAGCCAATATGGCTCCGTTGAGGCAGCAACTTGGAGTTTCTCTATCTTCGTCGGTCTTCTCTGTCATTGGTAGCCTTTGGTATCCAGATTTGTCCTCAGCTATGAACACTGGTCAGGTCCGTTGTTAGTCTGTTATCAATGGCTGTGGTTCTCTTCATCATGGGAAGATCCGCATCCCCGTGGGGTTATTCTTGCGATCGCTGGTTTTAGATGATTAGTTGTGAGCAGGTTCCTGAGGGAGGTTCTCCTTGAGTCCTCTCCACGCGTGTTATGTGTCTCTTTTTATTTATTTATTCATTTTATTTTATTATTTTTTATTTTTATCTTCTTCTGTAGATGGCTATCAGTGTTTTACGCCTACCAAATAGTTTTTGGGCATATTCCTTTAGCTCCCTGTATTCCTCTAGTGAGTCCAATAGATGTGATTCCAAGTTCTTGGGGAGGTAGTGTATTGCAGTGATCAGTCTGCACTTGAGGTCCTCATAATGGGTGCAATCATACATAATGTGCTCCCAGCACTCAAGCTCCCCACAGGGCCAGCTCGGATCCACATCAGTCCCCAGCACTGTCAGCTTGGCTTTAAAGGCCCAGTGACCAGTCAATAAATAGGTGTTGTATAAGCCAGGTTGAAACCAAGTTGGGGGACTGGGGTACATCCTGTCGATGTTCGGAATGAATTTCCTGGTGATATTTCCCTTATTTGAGTTGGCCCAGCGCTCCTGCCAAACTTGCATCAGGTGTTTTTGCAGTCTTGTCTTTTCATTTTTTGTGGTGCATTAACGTCCACAGTATAGCCATGGTATGTACAAGGTATTCCTTTCTCTATGTGGTAGTTCATTCCCCTGCGCGTGATCTCTAAGTCAAGGGGGAGAGCTCCGGCCAAGACCTGCAGTGCGTGGGTACTGGTTGTCCTACAAGCACGTGTAACTATCAGTAGGATGGTTCATTGCGTTGCATCAAGGATGCGTTGGTTTAATACAGTTGCTGTTTTGGGAAACCATATTGCTGAGGCGTAAGTGATGATCGGTAGAAAGGTTGTTTTATAAAATAATGACAGGGTGCGTTGGTTTGACCCCCAGTCCTGCCTGGCGATCCTAGCCACCAATCCAGGGTATCTTTTAATTTTGGCTCTGATATAAGTTAGATGGTGTTTAAAAGTAAGATTACTATCCAGTATAATCCCAAAATATTTTAACTGGGTGACTAATTTTATTGTGGTAGGTCCCACCTTTATTTGTGGCGGTCTACGTATATCAAGCTTGCCTTTTAGCAGGATGGAGGACGTATTTGTTGTTGATATCGTCAGGCAATGGGTTCTGGTCCAGTTTTGCAATATCAGCATTGCCTGATTGGCCTTTTCCTCTAGCTGAGCCCTGCTATCTGCAGCAATGGTGAGGACCAAATCATCAGTAAAGGCCTGGGAGCGCACATCACCGAGGTGCAAAGCCAAAAACCATTCCAGAACCATATTCCACAGGAGCGGCCCCAGAACAGAACCCTGGGAACAGCCCCTACGGACATCACGATTCACTCTACCATAAGGTGCTTCCACGATGATGCGTCTCTCGGAGAGATATGACCTAATTATGGAGTATTAGTTGATCGGCACTTGTGCCTGTCTTAGTCTTGCCAGTACGCTCGGCCACCAAATGGTGTCGAACGCCCCAGCGAAGTCAACGGAGATGACTAGAAGATATTTATTATTGCAGTTTGCTGCTGATTCCGATAGGCTACGCAAGGCTTCCACAGTAGACGAACCCTGCTTGAATCCGTATTGCGATGTCTCTGTGAGTTTCGCTGCCTGGTAATGCTGATTTATCCTTGTGCAGAGTAGTCTTTCTAGCAGTTTGCTTGCAACCGGCAGTAGGGCTATTGGCCGATAGGAGTTTGGCAGGTGGGGTGGTTTGTTCGAATTTTTGGCGATTAATTTTACCTTTGCTGTCTTCCATTTTTTGGGGAAGATGCCCTTAGCCAAGCAGCTGTTATATAGGTGTAAGAGGAGGTCTGGAACGATCTCCACGGTCTTCTTAATAATTTCCGGTTCTAAGTAGTCCAGGCCTGGACATTTATTGTTTCTTATCTGGGTTGCCATTTGTTGTAGTTCATCCCGTGCGAAGGGTGGCTCCTGAGTGTCTGTTGAGTAAGCTTTATTATCTTGACAGATGATAAGTTGCTCTGGCAGTGTTGGCTCTATTGGTTCCGGGAAGATGACATCCAATATATTGCTTATAGATTGTTGCCACGTGGTGGTATAATCACCTTGTGGTGCCTGGGTGGTTGAAATGACTTCCCCCCTGGGAAGTTTATTCGTCACTATCTTGTATACCACTCCCCAGCGTTCGGTGGTCCCTGTTGTGCTAACAAACGTCCCCCAGGCCTTGCGTTTGCTCTTAACGATCGCATTTGTGTAGCTGTTTCTGGCTTCTCTATATCTTTCCCTTAAAGCTTCAACCTCATGGGCCAGCCATGTGCGCCTTGCCCGTTGGAATTGTTTTCTTCTTTTAATTGTTTCCCGTCTGAGCTGTTGAATTTCCAGCGTCCACCAGGGGACAGCCCCCCGGATCGGGCTTCTTCTTTTTATTGCTGCATTGCTGGCTTTTGTTATTATCTTGGTTATTTTAGTTTGGGTTTTATTGGGTTCCTCAAGCTGATTTGTCTCAGTTAGATGTTGGGCCGTTGCTGGTATTAGGATTTCCTTAAAACGTTCCCAATTTGCTTTGTGAATGGCATAGCGGCTTTGTATTTGCTTGGATATTGGGGCTCTGTCAAGTGACCTTGCTATCTGATAGGTAATCACTCTGTGATCGGACGTTGTCCACGAATCCTGAACAAGCCAATCCTTTATATAGCCTGCGATGTTCCTAGTGGACAGCGTGACGTCGATTGTGGCCTCCCACAGTGTGTTACAGAACGTGGGCAGTTGGTGCGGCCTCTTTAGTACCACGATCGGGGAGTTGGAAAGATATTCGTCTCGTATTTGCCCCTTTCCGAGTTCCGCTTCTGTCCGGAGTCAGGCTGTGCCAGGTGGGGGATCAGGCAATTGAAATCTCCCCCTATGATTATTTTCTGGTCCGGAAGCATGTCTACTAAAGCTTGAAGGTATTGTGTAGCTGGGGTAATGTCCTCCCCGGGTCTACAGTACAGTGCTACTATGTAGAACTGGCCTAGCGGCGTCAATACATGGGCACAAGCTGCCCATGACGAGCATAGTTGTTTAACTTTCGGGACTGTGTAGTCTGGGTTGCGTACCACTACCGCCGCCCAAGGGGTATCTTCCTCTTCGTGTACTATCTTCTATGTGATTGGGTATCCACACACCCGTTTAGAGTGGGTGTACGGCTCCTGGAGTATGAGAATGTCTGCATTGATTTCGTCAGCTTTTATCCTTAGCTGTTCTGCCATTGCTCTGGCTCTTTGCGCATTTTGTTGGATGATCTCTATTTTGGATGTACAATTATATTTCTTATTGTTTGTCTCCATAGTCGGTTCTCTTTTTGTATTGACCCTTTGCTTTGATATAGACCGGGCAGTTTTTATCTCTGATCTAATGTGTGTATTCCATTTTGGCTGCTTTACAATTGGCACAGGTTGGATCCTGTTCCCTGTTGGGGCAAGTTTTGTACTCATGGCCCTTGCCAGAGCAATGGCCTCAAGTAGGCGTTGTCTGAGTACAGGTGTGGGTTGTGTGTCCGAACTTGCAGCACCGAAAGCATTTCGGCACTGCTGCATGCTCCCGGAACCGGTGGGATCCCCATTCTATATATATATTCTGTTGCAGTTTTTCAGCTGTTGCCATGCAGATGGGTCTAGTTCAACTACCCAGTTCCTATTGGTTCCCGATCTGGTACCGGTTGAATACCTTGGTGTTACCATGCATTTTTTTTGTGCTTCCTGGGCTAAATTCCTTAGATTTCTGGTGACAATTTCAGTTGCTAGTTGCTCAGGCGTTACGTCTTTTTCTATATTAAATATTATAATTGAATGCCCACGCTTTTTTGGCGGCTCCGCTGTTAGCCCTAACTTGACAAGTTTTGGGTTTTCCATTATTGCCTGTATATCTTCCTTATTTTCTGTTTCTGTTATTAGTCCTGTGCTTCTTGTTTTTCTTATTGTTTTAATTCTAGTAGTCCTCAAGTCATCTTTCATTTCTTTCATAAATTTAACCTTTAGTTCTTCGCTGGATTGGACATTTTCAGTGTTTTCCAGGGTTGTCGGTCTGAGAACCACCAAGTTTGGTGTTTTCAAGAGTGGTGGCCTTTTTTCTTGTTGCCCTTCTTCGTTTGGTTGTAACTGGTTTGAACCATTCCTCAGCGCCTGGGCATATGTGGGGGCACGCTGTTGCATTTGATTTGCCCCACATTGTTCGTAGAGTTGTATCTTAACGTTTGCCTTTTCATTTTCTAGGAAGGTCTCTATCAGCATGGCTTCCATCTTACTGAAAATGTTTGCAATCTGCGATCTAATACCTGTTGTAATTCTGTTTGATGGTTCTTTGAAAATATTCTCTAATGCCGTCTTCAAGGCTAGAGATTTTTCATACACTGTGCCTTCAGGCAAGGTAGGATCCAGGGGAACCTCTGGTGGCTTCTCTTCTCCAGTGTCCTTTGTAGATGGCATACTCTCTGGTTGGTCCCTTGCTTCAGTTTGGGAACGTGTTCCCCGCTCTATTTTTGTACCAGTCGACTTTTTATTTTTTCCTTCCATTCACTTTAGATTTCGGATAAACGGCGTTTACGGTTAATTATTCTTGGTCAGCTTGCGGCTGTTAAGAGCAGCAAAACGCTACCCGCTACAAGTCCGTAGCCCTTTTGGTTCTCGTACAGTTCACTGTTTAGGTCAAGTGTAAAGTGTAAAGTGTTCATTGTCTAACGGCCCAAGGGGTTTCCCCCATCTCCGTGTTGTGTACTCTGTTTGTGAAACACAGAACACTGTGAAGGCCAGAGATTTTAAAAAGTGTAAGGTACATGTTTATGTTGTGTAGTGTCGTGTTGTGTTGTTCCTCTGACCTTTTAGCCGTTGGGCCCCTAGTGGGACACCCCGTTGCCCACACTTAACCCCGAGGAGGCAGGTCAGGCATAGAGGGATCGCATTAGAAGTAATTACTCTGGCAGGTCCTGCCACCTAATTTCCTAAGATTTCAGTGGCAAGGGCCTAAAAAAAAAAAATAAATAAATAAAAATAAAAATAAAAAATTAAAAAAAAATAAATAAAATAAAAAAATAATAATAATAATAAAATAAATAAAATAAAAAAAAATAATAATAATAAAATAAATAAAATAAAAAAATAAAATAAAAAAATAAAATAAAATGAAATAAAATAAAATAAATAAAATAAATAAAAAAAATAAAATAATAAAATAAAATAAATAAAATAAAAAAATAAAATAAAATAATAAAATTAAATTAAATTAAATTAAATAAAATAAATAAATAAATAAAAAATTTTAAAATAAGAAAAAAAAATACATATTTAGTTAGAGTAGGGGTGAAGACTGAGGAAGGGGGGACAGATAGAAATATGGGGATGATAGGGAAGGCAACCCTAGAAAGGTCAGTGGGGACTGGCCCCACCAGGAGAAAAAAGGAGGTAGCAGGGAGGGGGAGGAGACAGAAACCCGTCCCCTACCTCTCCCTACCGGGGAAGAGGGTATTAAAGTGAACCAAGTTAGGGTACCTGGTTCGGAATGCTAGTTGGCCAAGAAAAGCAGTTGACATCTAATGGCACTCCGGTGGCGTTGTCAGTCTTTATCTAGGAGATTGTCTTCTTGGTCACATCCGTGAGAGACAAGTCCAGAAGTATAAGAACCTTTTGTCTTTCTTAGATTGTCTTAATTTGTGGGTTGTTTCTATTCAAAGGTAGTTATTTGGTAGTTATCTTTGGTGGGTGACATTTTGGAGAATGTATAGTAGTTCACACCAATGATGGTAATGCTGGTCAAGTTTAGCTGCCTTGTTCCAGTACCATCAGGGTCCCTGAGTTCATTTAGTAGAGGGTTATCATGTTGCTGCAATTAGTTGTCTTCTTCTCAAGAAAAGCTGCTGTGCGTAGTTGGTGAGAGCTTGATACTCTTCCTTAGTATCCAGTAAGTGGTTTTCTTTGCCTTTTGGTATATAAGTCAGCTTTGTGATAAGCTGGCAGCGGAGGTCATCGTAGAGGGAGCACTCATGCATGAGGTGATCCCAGTCCTCAATTCCTCCACAGGTGCATGTTGGGTCCTCTTCTAGGCCAAAGGGTGTTAGTTTTGCCTTTATTGAACCATGGCCAGTAAGCAAATACGTGGCATACAGGCCTGGAGAAAACCATAATGGGGATTTTGGATAGATTCTGCTAACATCTGGGATGAATCTCCTGGTGATTTCCCCCTTGGTTGAATTTGTCCAGCGGTCCTGCCACACCCGCTGCATGTGTGCTTGAAGTCTCCTCTTCTCAAATTTTTGGTTGTTGGTAAGATTCAGCTCGAATCCCAAGCAGGTCTGAGACACGCCCTTAGAAAGATGATACAACATTCCATTTCTCACCACCTCCAGGTCGAGGGGGAGGGCCCCCACCAGGACCTGGAGGGCGTGAGTACTTACAGTGCAGCAGGCACGAGAGATGGAGAGCAGGACCGTGCGTTGAGTGGAATCCAGGATTCGTCTGTTTACTGCAGTCGTAGCCTTGTCAAACCAAATTCCGGCTGCATACGTAATCACAGGGATGAAGATAGCCTTGTAATACAACGAGAGAGTTCGTTTGCTGAGACCCCAGTCCCGACGGGATATCCTAGCAACCATGGCAGTATAGTTTCTCACTTTGGTTCTGATGTATTTGAGATGAGCTTGGAAGGAGAGTTTTCTGTCCAGTACTATGCCAAGATATTTCAGTTGCTCTGACAACTTTATGGTCTTGTTTCCAATTTTAATCTGTGGTGGTCTTGTAATACAGAGAGTTCCTTTAAGAAGCAGAGAGTTTGTTTTTGATGGTGATAGGGTCAAGCAGTGTGTTTTTGCCCAGTTCTGAAGGATTTGGAGTGCATGGTTTGCCAAGGTCTCAAGCTGGGCCCTGGAATTTGCAGTCACCATCAGGATGAGGTCATCAGCAAAGGCTTGTGAACGAACCTCCCCGAGGTCAAGGCATAGAAATTCGTCCATCACCATGTTCCATAAGGTCGGCCCCAGGACCGAGCCCTGGGGGCAGCCACGGTGTATCCGTCTTGTGAGTTTCTGATAAGGTGCATTTACTGTGATCACCCTATTTGAGAGGTAGCTTTTCATGATATTGAACAAATTGTCTGGTACATTTGCTTACCTGAGTCTGCGGAGGACGCTCGGCCACCAAAGGGTGTCGAACGCTCCCGCGAAATCAATTGTAATCATCAGGAAGTATTTCCTGTCTGCTTGGCGGGCCTCAGTGAGCAGTGCCTGTAGAGCATCAACCGTGGAACGCCCTAGTCTGAAACCATATTGGTTTGGTGATATTAGGTTTGCTTTCTCATAGTGGCTTTGGATCCGTACATGGAGGAGACGCTCTAGGAGCTTGCTGCATACGGACAATAGGGCTATGGGCCTGTATGAACTTGGTAGATGTGGTGGTTTTGTCGGATTTTTAAGGATCAGTTTCATATTTGCAACTTTCCAGTCATCAGGGAAGGTGCTAGTGTGTAGGCAGAGATTGAATAGGTACAGCAATAGCTCCGGGGAAAGCTCCACAACCTTCTTCACAATCTCAGGCTCAAACAAGTCAGGCCCCGGACATTTTTTCCCTTTGATAAGAGCTGCTGCGGCCAGGAGTTCTTCGTGTGTGAACTGCGGTTCAACTTGTCCAGTCCAATAGGTTTCATTTTCTCTGAAGATCTCATGCTGCTCAGTTGTTGTTGGATTAATGTTTGGATGAAAAACGTTGTTTAGGATGTTTGAGACTGAGTCCCTCCAGGTGGTGGTTAGGTTTCCCTGTGAGGTTTCTGTAGCGGTGTTCACTTCCCCCCTGGGGAGTTTGTTTGTGGTGATTTTGTACACCACCCCCGAGGGGTCAGAATTTCCCGTGTAAGAGACAAGTCGCTCCCAGGATTGCTGCTTTGATTTCTTTATTCTTTCCGTATAAACGTTTCTTGCTGTTCGATATACTTGTTTAAGTTCTTCGACCTCCACGTCAGGCCAAGATCTTCTCGCCCTTTGGAACGCTTTTCGTTTGGCTTGTACCTCCTTTCTCATCCTTCGAAGCTCCTCATTCCACCAGGGCACCACTCCCGGAGAAGGTTTTTTCCTTTTAATTGTGGCATTGCAGACTTGTATTAATAGGGCGGTAATCTCTTTTTGAAGAAGGTTTGGATTTTGAGTTTACCTGAGTTTCTGCTGCTGTTTTCCCACCATTTCCAGCAGGGCACCCCTGAACGTGTCCCAGTTTGTTTTTTCTATTGCATATCTATGTTGCATTACTCTGGAAATTGGTTGTCTATTACGGTTTTTTGTGATCCTGAATGTAATGCCTCGGTGGTCCGAGGTCGTCCAATCATCTTGGACCTTCCAGTCGGAGATATAGCTGGCTGTATTTCTTGTAGCAAGAGAAATGTCAATGGTGGCTTCCCAAAGGGTGCTACTGAAAGTGGGGAGGTTGTTTGGCTGATTGAGGATTCCTAAAGGGGAATTACCCAGGTAGTTCTCCAGTCTTTGGCCGTTTGTTGCTCCTCGACGGTCTGGTGTTGTGCTGTACCACGCAGGAGACCTGCAGTTTACATCTGCCCCAACGATAATTCTCCCTCCAGGAAGAGTGTTTAGTACACTTTGAAGGTATCTTATAGCCCTGATAATATCTTCGCCTGGACGGCAGTATAGAGCAACGACGTAAAAGTTTCCAAGCGCTGTAATAATGTGGGCACATTTTACGGCCCAGGCTGTGCAAAGTTGTGTTATCTTTGTGGCTGTGATGTCAGGGTTTCTTACAGCTATTGCTGCCCAGGGGGTTTCCCCTTCCACCTGGATGACTTTGTAGGTCAAGGGATAGCCTCTGACCTGGTTCTTATGGGTGTACGGCTCTTGCAGGATAATTACATCCGTGTTGTCCTCTTCTGCCCGAATCCTGATTTGGCCGAAGACAGCCCGGGCCCGCTGCGCGTTAATTTGCATTATTTTTACCCCTTCGAAGTTAAATTTTTTAAGGTGTCTCCCCATAATCGATCCGTTGTTGGTGCTGACCCTTGGCTTTTATATATGTTGGACATATTCTGTCTCTGATGGAATGTGCTGAGTCCATTTTGAAACTTTTACAGTTCACACAAATAGGATCTTTGGTTTTGTTAGGACAGCTGTTAAATTCGTGGCCTTTTTCAGCACAATGGCCGCACGTTGGCACTGTCTGGATACAAGTGTGTGAGGTGTGGCCGAACCTACAACACTTGAAGCATTTAGGCACAGCCACATGTTCGCGAAAGCGGTGGCTGCCCCAGTTTATGTATACCCTTGCTTGATTGTTAAGGACCTTCCAGGCGATTGGGTTGATTTGAACAATCCAGTTTTTGCCTCCTCCTCCTTTGACTTTTTTTGAGTATTTAGGTGTGATTAAGGCATCTGCCTCTAAGTCTGGGAAGTACTCCTGCAAGTTCCTACAGTATAGTTCCTCAGTGAGTTGCTGCGGGGTCAGGTTGTCACTGAGGTCAAAAATGATGATAGAGGGCCCCAAATTTTTTGGTGCCTCTGCTTTTAGACCCATTGTCATTATTTTTGCATTGGTCATAATTTTGTTAGCTTCTTTTTTTAGTTTCCGTTTCGATCACTATGCCTGTATTTCTAGTTTTTCTTATTGCTTTTATTTTCGTAGTTTTGAGATCATCTTTCAACTCTGTCATTATTTTGGTCTTGATTTGTTCACTTGTATGTGATTCTTTGGAGTTAACTGTTTAGGTCACTGGGGGGGGGGATAAATGGATGTGAAAAGATGCTCCTATAAAAACAGGAGTACTGAAACGGTGCAGTTTGGTTGAGTTGTGGTGACGCCGATCACAAAAATTATAGTTATTTCGGTGCGGGAGCACGGAAGAAAAGTTGCAGCTCGCCCATGCAATGACTATTGGTAGGGAGAGAGAACTTGAAGACACATTTACTTATTTACTTCACTATGTTGTTTACAAGGTCATAGAGTGAAGGAGCACAATCCTACGCTATTGTAGCACACAGGGGGGCACTAATCCCCAGTCTATAAGTGTGATTCAGGCGTGGTGACCGTATGTTGTGACGTGGTCACTCTGTCCAATTCTAAGACAATGGCGCTTTTAACGGCAGACCCATTGTCGTTAGCGTTGGATAAACAACGCAAACAGAATCTCACTTCTACCCAAAGAAAGTTAAAACAAAACTCAC
The DNA here is from genome assembly GCF_048544385.1 of Mastigoproctus giganteus. Lineage (NCBI taxonomy): Eukaryota > Metazoa > Arthropoda > Arachnida > Uropygi > Thelyphonidae > Mastigoproctus > Mastigoproctus giganteus. Next base: position 265,068,436 of record NC_143576.1, on the reverse strand, counting down.
CAAGGTGTTCCAGTTCCTTAATGGCTTTGATCCAACACAAATCCAGAGTTTGGCGCTAACATTAAACTAGTAAATCAGGTCACAATTTACGGAGCTGTCACACACACGTGCACGCTTGGAAGCCCAGAGATAAAGTCTCGGGGGCAGGGGGATGAGACAGAGGCCCATCTCTTCCCCTTCCCTGCCTAGGGATGGGGTTTTAAAAGTGAACTGAGAAAAGGTGCCCAGTTCAGAACACCAGGCGACGTGCTGCAGCAGAGTTGCTGTGGTCATGTGGTCCAGTCATTGCGTCGCACATGGGAGAAAGAGTCCCGTCCAGAGAGAAAGATCATTGTCTAGTAGGAGTCCGCATGTATGGTGTCGGATCGTCTATCATTTCCGATGGATGTTCAATCCTAGGAGAGAGAGTGAGGTCCCACCATAACGGCCATAGTCTGGTTCAGTTTGGATGCTCATGTGCAGGGAGCCCTGGGCTAACGGCGTGCATTATTGATTGCAATTTGTGTTCTGCTTCTTGCAAATAAGTCTTGTGAAAATTTGGCGAGCGCACTATATTCATCGAAGCTGTCCAGGAGATGGTGCCCCGGAGGCAACGCTGGGGCAATTGAATGAGTTTTTCTTGCTGATTAGTAAATGCCAATTCTGTGAGATACACAGGAGTTGCTGACTCTTCTTTTGGTTGTGGCCGAAGGCTAGCTTGCTGCTCATACCTCCAAGTGGTCCGGGGTGGGCAGGTAAGGGGGGAACCCCTTGCCTGGCTAAACTGAGCATAACTGTAGATAGGAGGAGGCGTGTTTTGTTAATTTTTGATCTCAAGAGGGGGTATATATCTTCCTCTCTTGAGTGTTTTTGAGCATTTCCGTGCTCTTAAAGTTTAAAATTGAACTTGTTGAGGAGCATTTCCGTGCCCTCCAAATTAATAATTGTTGAGGTGCACTTGTGCCTTTACAATAATCCTAGCGTTTTTGTTAAAGGCTTCTGGGACCTTTACTCGTTAGACTTGGGTAGAGCTGTTTTTAAAGTATTAAGGATAGATTTCCTAATACAAGTTTTAACTTTCTGTTTAAGTTGCGTTGGGATTGAGTGCTCCCTGGTCCCTTACAGTGTAACCATTGTTGGTTTCTCAACTTTTATTGTAAATAGTTTGTTTTTATAATTATACAAAATGTCTTCTTCAGAAGAAATTCTGGATGAAGAGTTTATGACAGTATCGAGTGGAGTCACAGAAGAAGAAAGAAAAGAAATTTCAAAAGAAGTGTTGTCTCAAGCTCAGGATTTAATTGAACTTGATATTGGAATCTTTTCTGGAAATGCTTTGCAAAGGACACCGGTTAAGTCTGTGCCTCAATTAAGTATCACACAAGGTTCTCATAAAGGTTCCAAGAAAAAGAAAAGTAAAGGTGATAGGACTGATAATTGCTCAGATGGTGGTAATTATAGTAAAGGAAGAAGTAAGAAAAGAAAAAGGAAGAAAGAAAATACCGTTAGAAAATCAAACAAGGAAGGTTTTGATTATGTGTATGATACCAGGAATAGGTTAAAGGCTTTATTGTGGGATACCAATAGTAAAGTTCCTACGACAACTATATATATGATTATGGATATGTGGGATATAGTTGAAAAGAAAGCATTGGAAGTTTATGTTGAAAATGAAGTATTAAGAGATAGATTAAAGAGAAAGGAAGATAAACATGACAAGACATATGCATCAGTGACAAAAGTCCAAAAAGAAGGTGAAAGGAAAACTTCCAAAGTTATGTTAATAAAAACTGTAAGTGATAAATATAAAACAAGTGAGGAAGTTAAGTTGGATATCCTTAAGGAAGTAAGACCTATGCTTTCGACGGTAAAAGTTAGAAACATAAGAGCGATAAGAGATCGTGGGGTGTTGATTGAGGCAGAGACAGCTGATGACTTGGTAAAATTCAAGGTATGTTCCAAGTTGCAAGAATTAGGTTTGCCAACAAGTATACCAAAGCCTGTGAGTCCGAAGATAGTGATTTTCGATGTGGAACAAGATGTGCAAAAAGAAGAACTAATGAAGCAAATCTGGCAGAAGAATTTTAAGGAATATAATGTTAATGAAAAGAAAGTACAAGAAGGAATTGAAATTTTAACAATGAATAAAAATAAAGTTACACAAATGAATAACTGGGTAATAGAAGTTGCACCATACTTGTGGAGTTTAATTTGTAATAAGTCAAGGTTATTTATTAGATGGTCAGCTTGTAAATTTAAGGAAATTTATACAATAACTCAATGTTACAAATGTTTATTGTATGGACATATCGCTAAGTATTGTAAAAGGGAGATGGTGTGTGGTCACTGTGCTGAAGTTAATCATTCTTATAAAAATTGTCCCAATCGAAATAAAGAGCCTATATGTCGTAATTGTAAAAAGAAAGGTATAGATGCTGCCCATGCTGCCGTGGATAAGAAGTGCTCGGAATATCAAAAGTTTTGGTATTATAAAAAATACCAAAAAAGAAGATAAGATATGATTAGACGAATTAAAATTTTCCAAATTAATGCCCAAAGAGCAAAGGCGGTTGCTTCCGAAATAAATAAATATATGGAACAAGAAGATGTGGCGGTGGCTCTCTTGCAGGAGCCGTATTCAGTGCAGAATCAAGTTAGAGGTTATCCCTTGAGTTATAGGGTAATAAGTGAAGGAAAATGCCCTATGACAGCAATTATTGTTAGAGATAGGGATATTGTGGTAACAAAAATTCAACCTCTATGTAGTGAGCAATATCTATGTCTGGAATTAATTGGTAGTTTTGGGAAATGTTATGTTGTGACATTGTATTGTCAGTCGTCATTAGATATAGAACCATGCGTTCAATATTTGGAGAGACTGCATAGAATTATAGGCTCTTGTGAGGTAGTTATAACTATAGATACAAATGCCAATTCTCCGCTCTGGGCAAGTGATGGATCTGATGAGAGAGGGACTATACTCGAAGATTTTCTTGCTTCATCCGGATTGGAGGTGGCAAATGTTTTGGAGCACCCACCGACTTATTCTTCGGTGCATGGGCAGTAGTATATTGATGTTACGATTGTAACTAGGGCAATATATAGGAAAATAATAGATTGGAAGGTTATTGAGAATAGTACATCAAGTGATCATAATGGTATCTCCTTTGTAATATCAAACTATAATAATGATAGAAATTGTAAAGATATTGATAGGTTTAAAATTAATGAGGCGGTATGGCCAAAATTTGATTGTTTATTTGTGATAAGTGTGGACCAGGTGGATTGGAAAAGTTTAACTGTAAATGAGTATGTGGACCAGTTTACGCAGATAATAGTAAATTCCTGTTGTGCCAGTATGAAAAAGAAAAGGTGTATTGAAAGGCCAGTGTTTTGGTGGAACATTGAATTGACAAACTTAAGAAAAGTGATGTTTAGATATAGAAGACTTTTGCAAAGATTGAGAAGGAATCAGGATAGTGACTTAGTTGAAATATACAAGGAACTATATAGAGAATCTAGATGTGACTTCGTTCGTACTGTCAATAAAACTAAAAAATTGAAATGGCAAGAATATGTGAGGGAGCAGGGATCACGAGATCCATGGTCAATATTTAAAATTATTAATGGTAAGGGAAGCCACTTGGATATTTTAAGCTCCATTGGTAATCAGTCTAATTTTACAATTACTTGGAAGGATTCTGTGGACAGGATACTGGATGAGCTCTTTCCACAGGATGTGGGGCAGTTAAGGCCAGATCAGATGCAAATTGTGGCAGATAACATTGGGTATAGTTCCATAAATGTTGAAGATAAATTCACTTTGAGTGAAGGAAGTGATGCAATGGACCGGACAAAAGTAGGTAAATCGCCGGGCCTTGATTTAATAGAAGTTATTGTTATGAAAAGGACATTTAAATTAAAATCAGATTTGTATTTAGATATGTATAATAGATGTTTGGAAGCAGGTATCTCCCCATCATGTTGGAAGAGGGCGAGAATCAAACTTTTAATTAAAGGAATGGATCGTTTATTGAATGAAACTGGTTCATATAGGCCTATAGCTCTCCTGCCGGTAATGGCTAAGGTTTATGAGAGACTAATTATAAATAGATTGATGATTAGATATGAAGAAATGCAGCTGTCGTCAGGTAGTCAGTTTGGTTTCAAGAAAGGTTTTTCTACCGAGGACGCAGTATGCAAATTAGTCAGGACGGTAGAGGAGCGTGATGGGCGGTATGTTCTAGGAATATTTATTGATTTTAAAGGAGCCTTCGACCGACTTTGGTGGGAAGGTATTATGGCTCGGATAAGGGTTACAAATTGCTCAATAGCATTAGCATTGCTCAATAGTATAAAGTTTTTTAGAAGCTATTTTAATAATAGAAGAATGTTGATTAACAATAAGTATACTGAAGTAGAAAAAGATATGCAGAGAGGGTGTCCTCAAGGCTCGGTTGTTGGCCCTTTTGCCTGGAATATTGTATTAGATGAATTTTTAAATATGAACATACCTGATGTGGAAAAAGCGTATGCTGATGATTTGGTTTTAATAGTCCAAGGAAATGCTAGATCTGTTTTGGAAAAAAAGAGCAGAGATAGCTTTGAAAGAATTAGAAAATTGGGCAATGAGATATAAGCTGGAGATCTCTAGAGAAAAGACGGTACAAATGCTCCTAAAAGGAAGACTAAGTATGAACCGAGCCCCCACGGTGAGACTTCTGGGGTCTGCCGTTCGATATGTTAAAGTAACATTATATTTGGGAATAAAACTAGAGCAAAAGTTATTTTTTACTGAATATGTAAAGTATATTAAAGAAAAAATTAGGACATTGTATGCCAAGCTCCGGAGAGTAATTAGAGTTGATTGGGGTATAAAAGGACGATCCTTGAACTTGTTGTATGAATGTCTATATATTCCCATAGTCACTTATGCTTCTGGGGCTTGGATACATAGAATTTCAAATGTAATGATTCAAAAATATCTTATTCAGTCACAAAGACTTGCCTTATTAGGCATAACTAGAGCATGTCGTACGGTGTCCTCAGAGGCCTTACAGGTGATTTCTGGTAGGATGCCAGTGTATTATGCTGTTCTGATGTCTGGATTGTTATACTACACCAAAAGGAATATAAAACTGTCTTCCCTAGGGATTACATCTTGTCCTGAAAATAGGGAATATAGCTGTTTAGATTTAAAAAATGAAAAATTAAGAATATTAAAAGAAATATATTTGAAATGGCAAGAAAGTTGGAAAGCTAGTGAAAAAGGAAGACAGACTTATATGTTTCTTCCTAAAATTGATATGGTAGATGTTAAGAAAAAGGTGTGGTTGCAATTCGGACTTAATGCTGCATTTTTAATCACAGGACATGGTCTGGCACTAAGGTTGCACCAGTTGGGGCTTAAAGAAAATGGTTTAGGTAATTGTGGAGCTCTGGAGACCTCTGAGCATATTATGCTTTATTGTCCTAATTATGTAGATATAAGATCTTATTTAGAAAGATCTATAGGGTATCTTTTGGAAATGAGCAATCTCTGGGTCCTGTTTTCAGAAAAAAGAATGTTTGTATACTTGAATGAATTTGTTAATAAAGTTTTCAAGATACGAAGATTACTGCTAGATAGTAGTGGCCCGCCTCCAAGCGGCAGGGGCGGTAACTCCCATGATTAAGATCGGAATATAGAAGTTTAACCGGAATTTTTCTCATGGGAGGCTAAGTGGCCGAAAAATTATTTTCCAAATTAATTGTGTTTAGTTGTATTTATTTAATTAACATAATTGAACCTATAATAACGCTGATACGTAGAACCTTAGATTTCAGCAAAGCTTTTGACTCAGTCCCACATGAGCGGTTGCTTTATAAGCTGGAACAGGTTGGAATCACTGGGAAAATCCTTAGATGGATAGAAGGATGGCTTCAGGGCAGGAGGCAGAGGGTTGTGATAAATGGCTATTCCTCAGATTGTAAGAAGTGGGGTTCCCCAAGGATCAGTATTAGGACCACTGTTGTTTTTAATTTTCATAAACGACATTGATGAAGGGATAGAGGGCGTGATGTCTAAATTTGCAGATGATGTTAAAATTGGCAGAGTAGTTAATGATCACTGTCAAGCTGAGCTTCTTCAGAGAGACCTAGATAGACTTCAAGAATGGTCAGAAAAATGGCAGCTGTGCTTTAATCCAACAAAGTGTAAGTTATTACACCTGGGAAACAGTAATCCCAAAAAAACTTATTCACTTGGTGGAGTTCAACTAAACCCAGTACTGGAGGAAAGGGACTTGGGTGTTACGATGCGGTCAGACATGAAATTCTCTGAGCATTGTAAACAGGTTGCAAGGAAGGCCCATGGTGTCCTATCGGTGATCTATCGAACTTTTGCAAGTAGAGATAGGGACGTGATAATCCCTTTTTTATAAGGCTTATGTTAGACCACACTTGGAATACTGTGTTCAAGTATGGAGACCGCACCTAAAGAAAGACATCGAGCTTCTTGAAAGGGTGCAAAGAAGGGTAACTCGCCTGGTGAGATCGGCAAAAGGGCGTCCTTATGAAGAAAGACTTCGAATATGTGGGTTGTAGAGTTTAGAAACTAGACACCTTAGAGGAGATTTGATTGAGGTGTTTAAGGCTCTGAGAGGCATCAGTAAAATGAATGAGGACGAAATTTTCAAGATTATAAATGATGCTAGAACTAGGGGACATAAATTCAAGTTACGGGGGCAAATGTTTAGATTGGACTGCAGGAAGTTTTATTTTAGCCAGGGAGTTATAAATTACTGGAATAAGTTGCCTTCATGGGTGGTAGAGGCCGACAGTTTGGGGAAATTCAAAGGTCATCTGGATAGTACTTTCGGGTAAGGGAAGCGCATAGGATGATAGGTTTAATTTCCTTTTTATTTTAGTTTTTTTATTTATTAATTATTATTATTTAGTTATTTATTTTATTTATTTATTTATTTTTTGTTTTTATAATTGTTTTGTTCGGATTTTTTTTTTTTTTTTTTTTTTTTTGGCTGGTGCAGCATAAGCCATAGGCTTTCTTGCACCATGCGGCCGTTACTAATACTAATACTAATACCTCATTAAGATCTTAGCCATGGATAGGCGGCAGCCTACGGAATGGCAGATTTAAATGAATTACTTAAATAGAATGTCCAGGAGATGGTGTTCCCGGTCCTGAGGTAAGTAAGTTAGTCGGTTGATTAGGATTCCTCGTAGGTCGTCGTACAGTGGACATCGGTGCATCAAATGTTGCCAGCTCTCGCGTTCCCCACATGGACAATGTGGGTCCTCCACAAGCCGAAAGGCTGCGAGTTTTTCATTGAAAGGTCCGTGACCCGTCAGGAAGTAAGTGGAGTGCAGTCCTGGGTAGAGCCAAGGCAGTGATTTAGGTACACTTTGTGTATGTCCGGAAGAAATTTCCTTGTCACTTCTCCTTTGGTGCTGTTTGTCCAGCGGGTTTGCCATTCTTGTTTTAGATGCCCCAATAATCGAGTCTTTTTTGTCTTTCTGTCATTTGTAGGTTCGATGGTGTACCCCATGAATGTGACGGGCATCCCTTTAGATAGGTAGTATGACAGGCCATACCTGACAATCTCCAGGTCCAGCGGGAGAACCCCCGCCAGCACCTGCAGCAGATGCATACTGACAGTCCTGCATGCGCGGGTTATTGTTAGAAGGATTGATCTCTGGATTGAATCAATAATTCTTTTATTTACGGCCATGGCTGTCTTGTGGAACCAGATTGGAACAGCATATGAGATTACTGGTATAAATGTAGCTTTATAGTAGAGAGAGAGTGTTCGCTTTTTCAGGCCCCAGTCACGCCTTGTATCACGGGCAACCAATGCAGAGTAGTTTCTAATTTTTATTCTTAGTTGCTTGAGAGGAGGTCGGAAGGAGAGATTGTTGTCAAGGATGACACCTAGATATTTCATTTGGGTGGTAAGCTTTATCGTTTTTCCTTTTATTTTAATTTGCGGACGTCTTCTGATATTTAATGATCCTTTGAGAAGGATCGACGTTGTTTTTGTCGGTTCAATTTGTAGGAAGTTTTCTTCTTCCCATTTTTGTAGGATCACTAGGGCATGGTTTGCCTGTATCTCCAGTTGGGCCCTGGAGTCTACCGCCACCATCAGCGCAAGGTCATCTGCGAAGACTTGACACTTTACTTCCCCCAAGTTGGTGTCAAGGAAGTCGTCGAAGACTATATTTCAAAGCAGGGGGCCAAGAACGGACCCCTGCGGTCATCCTCTATGGATATTTCTTGTTATTCTTTGGAAGGGCGCTATGACTTCAATTCTTCTTTAGGACAGGTATGCTTTGATAGTATTGTAAAGGTTTATGGGCGCATGCGCTTTGCGGAGTCTTCCAAGGACGCTTGGCCACCATAGAGAGTCGAACGCCCTAGCAAAATCCACAGCGATCACCAGAAAGTATTTACTCTGGCATGCACTGGCAGTATTTATAAGGTTCCTGATGGCTTCGATTGTTGACAGTCCCGGCCTAAAGCCATATTGGTTTGCTGCCTCGAGGTTTGCTGTGGAGTAGTACTGTTGGATCCGCTTGTATAAAAGTCTTTCATAGAGCTTGCTCAAGATCGACAGCAAAGCAATGGGCCGATAAGAGGTCGGAAGAGTTGGGTTTCTGTTAGGATTTTTTAGGATTAATTTAGTATTGGCAATTTTCCAGTCCTTGGGGAAGTACCCCTGTTTCAGACAACAGTTATAGAGTCGAAGTAGGAGTCCTGGTGTTAAATCCACAACACGCTTAATGATTTCCGGTTCAAGCATATCCTTGCCCGGGCATTTCATAGTTTTTATCTGTGCAGCAGCGCTCTGAAGCTCTTCCTGAATGAACGGCTGTTCCTGGTTGTCAGTGGCGTTGTCATCATTTTCTTTACAAAGCCTGCGTTGTGCTTGTGACTGCGGGTAAACCTGCTCCTTGAAGATGGAGTTGAGGATGTTTTCAATCGACTGCTCTCACGATGTTGTAAGCAGTCCCTGCGGTGTTCTGGTAGTAGTAAGGATTTCCCCCTTGGGGAGTTTGTTGGTGGTAACTTTATATACCACCCCCCAGGGGTCTGTGTTTCCCATGCTGGAGACGAATTGCTCCCAGGAGTTTCGTTTGCTTCTTCTGATCGAGTCCGTATACAGGTTTCTGGCAGCCTTGTAGCGCTGTCTCATGACTTCTACTTCAGCTTCTGGCCAAGAGCGCCGGGCTCTTTGAAATTCTTTCCTGCGCATGACGACCTCCTTCCGCAGTGACTACAGATCCCGATTCCACCAAGGCACTGCCCCTGGGGATGGAATTTTCTTCTTAATTGCTATCTTGCTGATTTTGGTGATGAGTTCCGTAATCTTTCGTTGAAGGAGACCCGGATCCTCTTCCAGCACCAGAGAGAGAGAGAGAGAGAGAGATAATCTTTAATGCCCTTCACGGCCAAAAAGCCAGGGGTTTACATTTGTACAACTTCCCGAAACTTCCGGGAAAATAGAACAATTAATTTACAAAAACAGGTAATTTTACAAAAGAAAACATATTTTATACAAAGGAGAGAACTCCTTACGAGAGTTAGGTCTGATTGAGCTGACTTAACATCGAGATAAGAGCACCAGCTCAATCAGACAGGAACAGATGCAAGGTACACATGTCAATGCAGATTAGTCCTACTAGACATAATTTTTTTCCTGTAAGTCCGGTCAATAGCGAATTTGTTCAGGTCGGCGTCAAGTGCCTGGGTTTGCTTGAACATCTGCTGAGGAAGGAACCTGTCCGAGAGATGGAGTCGCGCTGAATGCGAGTAGAGCTCGGGATTGGCCCTAAGGGCAGCAGGGGGGATCCTCCAGCCACAGGTATCCCAGAATGAAGGTGTTGCGATTATGCCTGTTATCATCTTGACTGTTGCTAGGAGGCGTTGGTCTTCGACTAAGGTGGGAAGCCGTGGAATCCCGAGAGAGTTGGCAAGCTGCGTGGTGTGAATCAGAGCTGGAAGGTTGTGCTTCCTGTTGGCCCACTTTAGGAGCCAGAATTCTGTGGCAAAGAGTGGTTTCTTTATTGATGGTGCCGCTGACGCCCAAATTTCAGCAGCATAGAGTAAAGGTGGAAAGATGATTGCTCTTATGTACCTCACGGTTGTCTTTTTATCTCTGATATGAAGGAGATGCTGTTTTGCTATCCACCGGAGTCTTGAAGCACGTGTGAGGAGCATGTCTATGTGGGCGTTGAATCGAAGTTTGGAGTCGAATACAACGCCCAGATCACGATGGCTGGATGCAATTGGGATGAGGACGTTGCCGACCGAAGGCTGGAGAGAAGAAGGAGTTTGCTTCAATGAATACACCATGAATTCGGACTTAGCAGGATTGATCTTGAGCCCGAACTGGCAGAGGTAAGATGTGACTGCAGTGAGAGTGTTGTTAATTTCCGTTTTTACCAGATCAAGGTCTTGACCAGGGATGATGGGAGTCAGTATCTTGATATCATCTGCATAGCTCAGTAGACATCGAGAATGTGCAACCAGTGGGAAGATAATAGATGAGAACAGAAGGCCGGAAAGGACCCCTCCTTGTGGGACTCCTGCGGTGACGGATCTAGTAAGGGTGCGATCTCCTGTATGAAGCTTTATAACTCTGTTATTCAGAAGAGAGGAGAGAAAGCATAATATGTTCCCTGTGATCTGGAAGTGGCATTCCAGGAGAGTGAGTAGTTGGTTTACTTGGACGGCATCAAATGCAGCCTCAATGTCTAAGTAAGTCACAGCTAGTTCGTGCCTTTTCTCGAATGCTGACAAGATAGTATTCGTTGTGGCTAGCAGATTTGTGATCGTTGATCTGTTTGGAAGGGAGTAGTGAATTTGGGCTGGATTACTGGGCATGATCTGCTTGGTGAGGATCGGGAGTAAGGTCTTCTCCAGGAGCTTCAGCAGGCTGGAGGAGTTGGAGATGGGTCGGAAATGTTTAGGTTTCGATGGCGACTGAACTTTGGCTAAAGGTTTGATGAGATAGTTTTCCCATTGCTGTGGGAAAATCTGGTTCGAGAGTAACTGGTTGAAAATAATTAAAAGTGGCTGAATAATGTACGGACTTAGGCATTTGAGCATGAATTGGGGAACTCCATCATCACCAGCGGTTGACGAGGCAGGTAGAGAATTGATGGCGACGATCAGCTGTTGTTTTGTGATCTGAATGGTGCTCAACACTTCTTGCTGGGTGGGCTCTGTTAGTAGAGCCAGATCTGAGTTTTTGATAGGATTACGATTAAATCTTGTGACGAAATCGAGCCACAATTCAGGATCAAATTGCAGAGGAAAATGAAGGTTCACTTTCTTGTATGGAATTTTTCCTTTAGCCAGATCTCGGTTAACATATAATTTGATTGCCTCAGATTTCATGCGATTAAATTGAGCCCGTGCCCTAGAATAAACGATGCGATCATTGACATTTTGCGACTGTTTCCATGTGCGATGGAGCTGTTGCTTCAGCTGGAAACTCATTTTGAGTTCTGAATTCCACCAAAGTCTTGTATATGGACTGATTGTGATTTTTTTAGAGGCGGCATATTTGGCAACCGTGTTGATCCAGTTTGTGAGAATGTTCACAGCTATTTCTGGGTCACAAGTCTCTAAGGCCACCCAGGGAATGAGAGAGGCGGCTCTGATGCACTTATCTACGTCAAGTAAGTTGGGGCTAGTGATGTCAACCTTTTTTGTTGTCCTTCTGGTTTCTAATTTGGGGGCTGGCAGATATGCAGTCACATGTATTGGGACATGATCAGAGTCGAATGACGTTTCTGCAATGTAATCAAGGGTGCAAGGGATAGAGGCTAGAACTAGATCTAAGAGGTTATTCCCCCTGGTTGGAGCTTCATTAATAAGTTGTAGATCAGCACATCTCAAGTGTGCCAGAAGATCCTTTTTCATATTAGATAGCTGAGGAGGTAAATTGAAATCACCACAAACTACGTGAGAGGCTGTGGGATGCAGCTGATTGATTATCCAGTTGGAAACTTCAAGGATGATTTGCGGAGAAGGCGTTGGAGGTATGTACACCACACAGAGGTCAAACATCACGAAGTTGTATCTTAACGTAACGAGGATTGCTTCATAGTTAGGGGAGTTACTGGATTTATTATCCAATAGCTTGAAAGTGGATTTCTTGTAAAATATTGCGACGCCTCCACCCTTGCGTGCAATCCGAGATGTGAATACGACCCCATAATCAGCTGGGGCAGCTGCTGCTAGGAATTCTTCATCGTCATTGAGCCAGGTTTCGGTGATGGCGAGCAGGTCAAAATATCCGGGGAGCAGAATTTGCTCCATAGTGTCAAGCTTGTTCCTAAGACTACGCACATTCTGATAAAATATGGTGCAGGCAGGTACTGTAGGTACTTTGATATGGACAGGTGGTCTCTGACATCGCACGACTCGATTCAGCGGGGTGTGTCTAGGACTGATGAGCACAGGGATCGGCATATTGGTGTTCCGTGTCTGTGGTTCTAGTTGCGGTAACGAGATCTGGGATTGCTATGAATCAGGGTACCATTGGTGGGAGTCCTTTCCATTACTTCTATATCGCTGCCCTTTATGCCCGAGATATGGCATAACAAGAGCTCCAGCAGGCCAGATTTCAGGATTGAAGAGTGCTTCAAAATCTGCATCAGCCACATCGATCTTAAAGGAGGCGTAGGTGGGATATTTTGTGGATAGCTTGGTGACTCTACCATTCATTTTGAAAGCAGCAAGAAGGTGTTCCACATCATCAGCTGTGGTAGCAGGGGAGAGCCTACTAATGAAGACATTACGGATCCGCTTGCTCATCATTCCAGTGTTCGCAATTTGCATCTTGCTGAAGTGCAAATTGGTTCCAATAACTTTAAGATTGGGGCTCAGTTCCTTAACAGTTGGATTACGGGTCAGTGTTTGTTCTTTTGTTCGTTGGCTTGCAATCATTGCATACGTTGTAGTGTCTCTATGGGTCTTTACATTAGATGCAATCGTAGTCCCTGCATAATGGTTACCTCTCACGTTGTTTGAAGCGGAACTACAATTGCGATGTACTTCAGCAGCCAAAGCATTATCCGGTTTTGAGCGCGAGGACCCCATATGTGAGTTTTGTGATCGCGAATAGGTGCGATTTGGCCGATTCTGCTCCTGATGAATTCTTTGGGTCTTCTGTGAGGCAGTATTTCCTGAGTATCCGTTGGCATCTGCTGTGATTTCAATATATACTGGTCTAGTGCTACGTTCAGGGCACACAACTTCAGACTCACATGTTGTAAGAATGGGGGCTGGAGAGGGGTCAAGTGGTAATAAAGATGGGGTGGTTTGGGTAGGAGCTCTCGGTTTCGCGTGAAAGTGTTCGTCCGGAGGCTGCTGCTCATGATGGTTAGTTTGAACAGCAAGATCACAAACCGATTGCTTCAGGTCCTCAAAATTTTTCCGCAACACCTCCAATGTTTTGTGTATGCATTCATTGTGTTCTCGTAGTCGCTTGTTTTCTAGCAGTAGGTCTGCGAGGATATTATGAATTGGCGACAGCTTTATACATAGAGTTGTCTCAATATTTGTGAGGAGCGAGACCAGGAGTGGACTGTGTTCGAGTGATGTTTGATTAATTATTGCGGAGATCTCTGTTGATAGGGTGTTATCCTGTTGGGAGCTACTAGATTTTTGCATGATGAGATCTGAATGGTCATTTTGTTCTTCCTGTAATGAGTCGGGTGTCAATTCCACATGTGCATCTGGCGATGTCAATTTTTCCGTGTCTACCTCAGGTTCGGGTTGGGTCCTGTGCTCAGGTGATTCCGAAATTTGGTTAACGTCGTTAAAAGTTTCACCAGTTGTTCCGAGTGAATGCATATAATTTTCTCCCTTACAGGGGGGACACTGCCAAACTTTCCGTCGCTGCTTTCCGAGCCTCTTTAGGTCCAACGCGAGACATTCGCTTCCGTATGTCTTGAGACAGGAAGTACATTTTATAGCTACGTCCGGAACAATTCCACAAATTACACAGCTTTCATTATTTGGGTGATCTTGCTTTAAAGGCATTTTCAGATTTTAGGCGCAGATAAAAGGATTACGAGTAGTGGGCTGGAAAAGAGTTTACAATTGTGTTTAGTAGTTGCCTTAACTACGTATCGTATTCCAAGTGATACGTTTACCGATCAGATACAAAATAAGTCAAAAATTACGGCTTATTTTAGTTGGCTAGACTTGTTACTGTTGGATGTAGAAATCCGCTTGTCCGAGGCGTGGATAATTGCTAGGAGGCAGTAAACGACGTGTGTTGCCATGGTCACTTGACCGCAAGCACCAGGTCTTGCTGTCCAGCATTTACTGCTGTGAGGAGCTTCTCAGCACACAGATTCCAGTCTGCCTTGTTTATTGCATATCGGTTGTCCAGTTGTCTTGGGATCAGAGTTCCGGTTAGTGTCCTAGAGATTTTCAGAGTGATGACACGGTGATCGGAGGTTGTCCAGGAGTTTTCTACCCTCCAGTCGAAGACGTGGGCGGCCGTGTTGGTGGATGCAAGTGAGATATCAATCGTTGCCTCCCACAGTGTATTGCAAAAGGTGAAGAATTGGTGCGGCTGGTTGAGTATGTTTAGGGGTGACCCCGCAAGGAAGTTTTCCAAGAGCTGGCCATTATTTCTTCCTCTTCTATCTTCGGTTGCACTATGGCAGGCAGGCGAGCGGCAATTGACATCTACTCCGACGATGATTTTCTGGTTTGGAAGGACATTCAAGAGGTGTTGAATGTAGTTTATGGCAAAAGTGATTTCTACTCCCGGTCTACAACATAAGGAGACCACATTTAAGGAACCTATGGGTGTGATTACGTGGGCGTAATCACATATACGTAATCACAAATTACGTGGGCGTAATCACATAATAACTGCGTCACTTGGGTGGCTGTTATTTTTGGATTCCTGATGAGCACCTCCGCCCAGGGAGTGTCTTCATCACACTGAATGGTCCTGTAAGTCAAAGGGTACCCCTTTACCTTTTTTGCATTGGAATATGGCTCTTGGACAATAATTATATCGGCGTTTTCCTCGTTGGCCTTCACTCTGAGCTGGTCAGCCACTGCTCTGGCCGTTGTGCGTTGTGCTGAAAGATTTTGATTTCCGTGGTATTGAATTGTTTTGGCCTAGTTCCCATAATCGGTCCTACTCTGGTACTACTCTTGGCTTTTGTATACGAGGGGCACTTAGGATCTCTTATGGAATGATTGCTATTCATTTTCGCTGCCTTGCAGTTCGCACAGACGGGTTATTTGGACTTGTTTGGGCAGCTATTAAAGTTGTGCCCTTTGTGGGAGCAGTGGCCGCATGTTGTTGTTGTTTGAACACAGGTGTGGGAAGTGTGGCCGAACCTGCAGCATTTAAAGCATTTGGGAATGATCACATGTTCCCTGAAGCGGTGACAGCTCCACTCGATGTATATTCTCGTTTGGGTTTTTATCGTTTGCCAGGCCTCAGGGGAGAACTCCACAATCCAGTTATTGGTGTTTCTGTCTTTAGGCTTGGTCGCATATTTTGGAATTAGTGACCTTTGCGGGTTTTGGTCGGGGAGCCGATCCCGCAGGTTCCTTGTATAGATTTCCTCTTTTAGTTGTTGTGGGGTAATATTTTTTCCAACGTCAAAAATAATGGCAGTTGGTCCCCTTCTCTTTGGCAGCTCTGAAGTTAAGCCTAAAGTCGCGATTTTAGGATTCCCTATTATTCCTTGTATTTCTTCTCTCGTCTCAGTTTCTATCGCTATTCGGGTACTTCTAATCTTCCTTATTGACTTGATTCGTGTTGTCTTGAAGTCGTCTTTCATTGATTCCATTGCTTTAGTTTTAATTTCCTCACTGGGGGTTGCTAGTTCCCTCTCCTTCGGTCTTAGGATGATCAAATTTGGCCGCTGGACAGGTGGTTTCTTTTTTGTTTGTGCTACATCTGCCGAGGGAGAGGGAACGGCGGGTGTCCTCAGCGCAGCAGAGTAAGAGAGAGAGCGCTGTGACATTTGCTTTGCTCTCCCTTCCATGAAAGCTTCAAGCCTGGCTTTCGCCTTTTCTTGTTGGAGGTGTTTGTTCATTGCGATGGTTTCTAGTTTATTATTATTATTATTATTAAATCAGTTTATTTCCCAAGAAACCTTGGGTCACCCTGGGACGGCTCTGTGCCAGAAGGGTGTGAATGTTTACAGACTAAGGTGCGAGGAAACACATGCACAATAAACAAGAGTACATGCGTGCTCGACCCGAGACATTTACAGGATTAAATATACAATAATATACAAGATATACAGTAATATATATATATATATAAAAAAAAAAAAAAAAAACAGTCTGTCATATCCAGGAGCAGGTGAGTATTATAATTTCATAATCTGGTAGCGGTTCTTGAGGATTTCCTTCCTGTAGGGCTTGTCTTCACAGAACCTATCAGGGTGGATCCTAAATTTATTGAAGATCCGAAGACAATTGGCTGGAAACATGTTCCTCAGGGAATCAATGTTTGACAGCATAAGGCGTAGAGGGAGACAGGAGTCGGGGTACTCCCCCCTTGCTCTCCTCGGGCCAGAGATTAATGTGGATACTGATGGAGCATCAATTCGCCTCGTTAGAAGCCGTGCGAGCGTGAAGACATTTTTTGTCATGATGATATGTCTCCAGGGAGTGGTGCCCAGATTAGTTTGTTCCAAAGGATAGGTCATTGAACATCAGCAAACTGTAGTCGTTAAAAGGGTGTCTCGAAGAGTACTTGTATCACTTGGAATTTCTCTTAAGAAAAAAAAGAGCGCCATTAAAATGTAGCACGATTTTTTCTTAAGAAAAATTATAACTCCTTGCTTCAGCGCAAGATTTTGTTTTTTTTATCTTAAACACACTTGGACATATATTGTATATAACTTATTATAGCGCGGCTTCTGAAAGATTGGTTCAACCCCGCCTTAGCAGCCATCAGTGGGAAACTTCTTTCCAG
This sequence comes from Mastigoproctus giganteus, assembly GCF_048544385.1. Classification (NCBI taxonomy): domain Eukaryota; kingdom Metazoa; phylum Arthropoda; class Arachnida; order Uropygi; family Thelyphonidae; genus Mastigoproctus; species Mastigoproctus giganteus. Next base: position 265,051,481 of record NC_143576.1, on the reverse strand, counting down.
TAACACTTCTCACCACGTTGTTTAGTGAATTCGACAAGTAAAAGTCAGCTGCGTGTATGGACCTTAAATGTTCCTTTAGTGGCATGGTGCTCAGGTATATCAAGTACTGGAAATTAATCAACAAAAAAAAAATCAAATTATTATTTTAGGGTTGCCCGTAATTAAAATACATTAACCCGTATTTGTGTCTGTAAATTGCGTATGGTCTATGGTTGATTTGCCTGTTTTGCTGGACGAAAAACCCCAATTACTGGGGAGAAAAACCTTGATATCTACGCCTGAGACCAACTAACTCAGCCACGGAGTGAAAAAAGCCCATCAAAGTTACTCTCTCGTCATCGACGGGATTCGAACCCAGGCCTTTTCCACCCGGTGTGGGGAGGACGATGAAGATACCACTGTGCTACCCGCGCAGACTAAATTAATCAGCAATGAAGCTGCGTGAGGGTAATCCAGCTTTAATTTCTTAAAGAATTATAGATTATTCTCAAACGTCTCGTGGTGCTTCGTGTACCGCTGCTTCAGTGAATTCTTGTAATGCTATCCTTATGACATCATCAGACTTACATCGTTTTATATTATTTTCACCAGTCTCCAGTTAAACTGCACGTCCCGACGATTTATCTCTATTTTTGGGAACTCCGGGCTAACGTTGGTATTGATATGGATGTATAAGGGCACAAGGGCAGTTGACGGCAAAATGTGCCAGTTCCTATATTATCATCACCATCATCATCATCATCAGCCATTTTCAATCCACAGCAGGATGAAGGCTTCTCCAGCAACTTTCCAGTTCCTTCTGTTTTGAGCACTGGCCATCCATTTACTACCCACGAACTCATGAATTTCATCTATCCATCTCCGCCTATGTCTTCCAGGTTTTCTTCTAGCTCTTCTTGGGTACCATTCTGTTATTTTCTTAGTCCATCTGTCCTCATGTCTTCGAGCTATGTGTCCTGCCCAAGACCATTTTAGTTCTTTAGTTTTGTTAAGAATGTAGACATGTAGATGTTCAAAGCACGATGTCTTTATGAATATGTTGTAAATAAAGTCAATAATATCTTTACGAATTATAAATATTAATATAAATGTAAATCTGAATATCTTTATTATTTCAGTGTAAATACTGTCAAAAGCATAAAATGTCCTGTAAATAATCTGACACTGATTCTATTTTATTGTTGGCTCTGGGGGATGAGCCCGAACTTCGATGTGGGCCCCGTCTCCCCAAGGGCTATTATTGTCCACCATCCAATGTAAAACCCCTGTCATTGCTGTTGGGAAGGGTCTATTGTATATACCACGTTTGTATACAATAAAGATTATATATATATATATGTATAGTATCTTATGTAGGACGGCACCTGAACGAAACTTCAACTCCGTCTTTGTACACTGTGATGGTTACAGAGCACTGTAACAGGCCAGAAATGTGTGTAACGTTGTTCGTGCAGTGTGTGTGTTGTTGTGTTGTTTAGTTGTTTCTGGCCGTTTTGTCACCAGGCAGGCGATCACCTGGAAAGCCTGCCCAGTGTCCGTCTACACCACGGGGAGGTAGGCCACAACTGCGCAGGAACCATGGCCAACCTCAACAGTCACGTACTGAATGTCCAAAGAGGGTTTGGAGCCATTCAAAAAAAAAGAACCCCGTGCCAGCAAGCCGGCAACACACACACACACACACACACACACACACACACACACACACACACACACACACACACACACACACACACACACACACACACACACACACACACACACACACACACACACACACACACATTCCCAGGAGACAGGACAGCAGAAAACGAAGAAATAAGGATGCGAATAGCAATAAAGTAAAAAAAATAAAATAAATAATAATAATAAAAAAAATAAATAATAATAATAATAATAATAATAATAATAATAAAATAATAATAATAAAATAAAAAAATATATATATATATAAAAAAATATATGTTTAAATTAAAAAAAAAAGTAAAATAAAATCTTTATCTATTTCTTGCCCACATCTTTGTGTAGCACTGGCCAAAGTGGTCCACAAAGAGAAAGGGTGTATTGTCAAACAGAAGTAGTAATGTCATTCAATCATGATCGGCTGGAACAAATTCTAGATATTGTTCTAGTTTTCTAATTTTGTTAAACTGGAGTGGTGTCAGAAGTCTTTGGTCGATGACGGTATCACTGAGCAGAGGTTTAGTTGGAGAGAGTCTTGATAAAGGATGAGTCAGAGAAGTGCAGCATCCGTTAAAATCTTTGCGTGGTCCTGAAAGCCACAGCAATTTTGTATATGACGTCATCAGGACGACGAGGCAGCGCACAGTTATATTATGATTTATGATGTGTTTTCAGTTTCATTTCTTGAATTAACATTGAAGTTGAGAGCCTTCCTGCGATTAAAAGCAGCATTGCAGAAGGTTTGAAGGGCCTGGAAATTGTTGACAGAAATGAGTATCTTCTCACCTCCGGGACACAAGTTTGGTACTGTTGCCTTAAGAGCCGATCTTAGATCCTCGTAATTGGAGCATTCAAAAAGGACGTGAGGAGAGTCTTCCGGTAGCCCACATCGACAGGAGACTGTATTGGAAAGTCTGAATTGGTAGAGTTTTGCGTTAAGCGAACCATGCCCAGTTAGTATGTAGGAGGTAAACAGTGAGGGTGAAAAACCATTTTCTGGTGGATGATGAGAGTAGTGCAGTTACGTCGGGAACGAAATTTTTGATGATAGCTCCTTTTTCGGTAGAATTCCATCTATTCTGACAGGTGTTCACTAACAAATTCCAGCATCTGGTTCGCTCAGTTTTGGGATCAGCCTGAGGGTTAACAATGATTCCCTGAAATTCCGTAGAAATGCCTTTGCGGATGTGAAAGCAAAGCCCTCTAAACACAACATGCAAGTCAAGTGGTATGGTGCCTGCAAGAGCCTTTAAAGCTGGAATTGATACTGTTCGGCAAACGTGAAGTAGGCTAAGGAGAAAACAACGCTGAATAGTGGATAACTTGGTTTGTACTGTTTTGAGTGCAGTACGTCTAAACCAAAGGCTGGCAGCATAGGTTGTAATTGGGATTATGGCAGCATTGTAAAATAGATGTAGGGTTTTAGTGTTCAGTAGTTTTGTCAAGAATGTCCTTTACTTGCGTTTGCTGCCTAAACGATGTGTTTCTCTTCTTATCTAACAGTCTGATTCCCAATATAAATGTTCCATTCTTCGCTCTGTAGTTCTCAGCTTCTTTTCCATTCTTTTGGTGAGTGCCCAAGTTTCACTTCCATAAGTCATGGTGGGGAGTATACATTAGTTCATTATTTTACGTTTCAGACAAACTGGGATATTGCTCTTCAATATGTGACTATATTTCCTGAATGCTATCCATCCAAAATTTATTCTTCTCTTGACTTCCAGCCATTTATCATTATTACAGCTAATAACTTGTCCCAGATAAGTATATGACTCTACCTTTTCAATTACTGTTCCTTCAATCATTATTTCCCTTTCCGTGGCATACTTGTTCATCATTACTTTTGTTTTAGCCATATTCATCTTTAGTCCAAAATCCTTCTAGCTGTGCATAACTGATTAAGATTTTCCTCTAATTCTTTGGGATCGTGGCTTATGACCACAATGTCATCTGCAAATCGTAAATGGTTTGGGTACTCTCCGTTCACATTGACTCCTTTCTGCGACCACTCTAATCTTCAGAAAGCTTCATCAAGGGCAGCAGTAAACAGCTTCAGAGATATTGTGTCTCCTTGTCGAACTCCTTTCTCGATTTTAAATTTCCTACTGTTTTTGTCTAGTCTAATAAAGGAGGTAGCACTCTCATATATTTTCTTCAAAATCATAATATATAGGGTATCTATGCCTTGTCTTTCCAGTGCCCGAAACATTTCCTTATGCTATATGGAGTCAAATTCCTTTTCATAATCCTCAAATGCCAGGCATAATGATGTTTCATATTCATTTGCTTTCTCCATTAGCTGTGATATTACGTGAAGGTGATCCATAGTTGAGAAGCCTGTCCTAAAGCCAGCTTGCTCTTTCGGTTGATTCACATCAAGTATTCTTTCTAATCTGTTAGTAATGACCCTTGTGAACAACTTGTAGATGTGGGATAACAAGCTAATTGGTCTATAATTTTCAATTTCTGATTTATCTCCTTTCTTATGCAGCAAAACTATGATTGCATTATTCCACTGCTTAGGCATCACACCTTTTCTAATGCACTTTGCGAAGAAGAGCCTTGCCAGTTTTTGTGTTATGTCTCTTCTTCCCAATTTTAACAACTCTACAGTAACTTCATCTTCCCCCGGGGCTTTCTGATTCTTCATTTTCTTCAATGCATGTTCTACCTCATCAGGAAGAATATCGGGTATGTCGTATGTGTTGCTACTTTGCAATCCATGTTCCCCACTGCTGGTATCATTCCCTCATCCCTTGTATAATTCTCTATAGTAGTCTTCTGCTATTTGAATTATGCCTTCTCTTCTGTTTATAAGTACGCCATCGCTATTCTTGAGTTTCAGTATCGTTTGTCTTTCTGTATAACTGTTCATGGCTGCTGATTTAAATTCTTTGTTTTCCCTTAATGCTTGTTCTACTTTTCTTGTGTTAAATCTTCTTATGTCCTCTCTGAGTTTCTTTCTAATGACTTTGCATAACTCAGTATACTCAATTTTCTCCCTGTCAGTGTTTTCCTTGCTCTTCATTTGTCGTCTTCGATTCATCATGACAAGTGTTTCTTGACTAATTTTTTCTTCTTTGGATTTCTTTTTCCCTATAGGTTTCTTGGGCTTTATCGCTTCCAGAAAGTTGTAATATTCCTCGTCGATATCTTGGTCCTGAACAGTCTACAGAAGATCAAACTTGTTCTTAAGTTCCAGTACATACTGCTTTTTCTCCTCTTCTGTTATCTCAAAGACCTTTGTATTATTTTCTCGAGTCAGAACGATATCCTATGTTATCGTTTTACTGCAATTTAACAGTTTGGTTCAGTTTGGCATAGGAGGAATTCATATATTTGTATTTGTTTAAGGAAATTATACAATTCGGCAAGATCAACACGATTTCTAATTATGTAGGTAAGCGATAATGGTTCTTGCAGTCATGACTGAGAGTGGAAAGTATTTTTCTAAAATGGGAATGGTGCGTACAACCCACGAGTTTTTCATTGTAAGTGGTAATGTACAAAGCGTGCAGCGTGGTGGTTCGTCACCCGTGAGAAGAAACATATGGATTAGGTGTGTATGTCATATCCTTAGCCTTGCTAGTACAACTTATTCCTGTCTGTTTTGTCTGAAGCTGGAAATCCATAATGCTGCTTCCTCTTTGATTTGGCGCAATTTGTTATTTCTTTGTGACTTCCATATTTCTGAAATGTACAGACTTTTTTTATATGCTTCAGATAATCCATGTATGGTAGTTGATAAATTTCTGGTGTTGTACTGTTTGATTGCAGCTGCTCTCTCATTACCTATGAATGCCCTGGAATCCAGAAAAACTTCAGCGAATAATTTTTATTCATTAGATAGTTTAAACAGGAAAAGATTTGTTCTATGATGGACGCAGTACAGAGAACTTCTTATAATTTTGTATTCTTTTTTCAATTTTCCAGAGCTCGCAAGATTTTGAAAATGCTGGATGGCCGATCTTGCAATTTAGATATTCCCGAGCCTTTGCATTACACACTGTTTGTGAATGATTTTTTGACCAACAATTAGGAAAAGGAATTTCGCCTCTGCATGTTGTATGAGAGTGGCTGAAGTTTTTGCCCTTGAAACATCTTGAACTGTGTTCAAGTATGGAGACCGCTTAAAGAAAGACATTGTTCTTTTTGAAAGGATCCAAGGACGGGTAGTTCACTGTTCTTTGAACCCAGGTAAATCGCCTGATGAGATCGGCAGAAGGGCGTCCATATGAGGAAAGACTTCGAATATGTGGGTTGCGGAGTTTGGAAAACTAGACACCTTAGAGGAGACTTGATTGAGGTGTTTAAGGCTCTGAGAGGCATAAGCAAAATGAATAAGGACTAAATTTTCGCGGTTATAAATGATTCTAGAACAAGAGGCCATAATTTCAAGTTACGCGGGGAGTTGTTTAGACTGGATTGCAGGAAGTTTTATTTAGCCAGTGAGTTACTGGAATAAGTTACTTATATGGATGGTAGAGGCTGACAGTCTGGGTGAATTCAAATGTCAGCTGGATAATTTCCTAAGGGAAAAGGGAAATGCATAGTTTGTCCATTTCCTTTTCTCTTATTAATTATTATTATTATTTTACTTTATGTAGCTTTTGTTCTTTTATTTTATTATTTATTTCTATTTTATTTATTTATTTTTTTTTTGGGTTGTTGCAGCATAAGCCTTAGGCTTCCTTGCACCATGTGGCCGTTACTCATACTAATATTGTTCCCACATCTGGGGTGGTGCCCCCAAAACCTCTCTGACTTCTTGATTCCATTCAGAAGAGGGCAGTTAAGTTAATTAAAGACTCCTCTCTAACAGAGTCTCTCCACTCGGATTGTTATAGACGTACTGTTTCTGCTTCATGCCTTTTCTACAGATACTTCCATGGGCATTGTTCTTCTGAATTGGCTTCTATAATTCCTGCTCTCTCAACCAGCCAACATCCATTCACTGTACAACTTCAAACTCACAAAACCAAATTTTCATCTTCTTCGTTTATTCATTCAACTGCCGTTTTCTGGAACAACCTTCCTTCATACGTATTTCCTGAAAATTACAATCTACAGAAGTTCAAGTCCAATGTCAACAAATATCTTCTTTCGTCTTCTCAACCTCCACCCCATGCACTGTAACAAGTACTATAGGTTCTAATAGCACTCGTGTTTGGAGTTTTCATATATAAAAAAAAATAATAATAATAAATGCATGATTGCCACTTTCAGCCCTGGGAGAGTGAGTTTCTTCTCCAAGATTACTAGCCCCACTACGTGGAGGCAGGAGCGGTGCCACCAGTGACCAAGCGGTTGTAGAAGTTAGTAGAGTTTGCTAGTAATTAATATATGTATATACACTAAATAAAGAAAGGTAGATTTCTTTTCTGGCTTCTTACTTTAATACTTTAATACTTTAAACACAGAACTACTTGAAGTCAACGAAGAGAGAAAGTCAATATAAAAATGAAATTTTATCGCTTTGAAATAGCACTCTATATATCGCACGTTACTCGCGGCCACTACGGTTGGAAACCAACGCGATTTTTTATTAAAGCGTATTCGTACCTCATCTTGTAAAAGTTTTCATTTCAGGGACAAACAGACCCCTGTAGTGTGGATTAGTAATAATTCCCTCTATGTTAATGACAGTAAATTCCTGGGCTTAATGTTTGATAACCCATTGAGCCTCACTCTCGATATAACGGTACTATCACTAAAGTTAATTCTTTTGCTTACAAGCTTATCAAAATTATTAGACGGGAATGGAGCTTAAACCAAAAAACTTTACGCATCGATTATAATTCAGTTTTTTGGAATTATTGCTCCATATGCCGCAGCCATTTGGCATCACGGGGCCAAACTAAAGACATAACATAAAGGCGGAATTTAGTGTTCTCTTCCTTTCATGAGAGCACTAAATTTAGAGATGAGAACACTACATTTAGTGTTCTCATCTCGGTTACTTCTGCGGCGGAGAAACTACTCGAATTTCATGTTACAACCCAGGAATAAAAGCCCCCCCCCCCCACAATACGAAATGCCTCTTCTGCCATGATTTACATACGATGCCGAGTTGTATCTGAATCACTGTGGTGAGCTCCTCCAGGGGCCCATTTCCTTGATCCCCGTCTGGGAAATGCGTTGACACGTGATGTTTTGTGGTAGAACAACATGTCGCGCGCGCGTCATGAGGGACGTCATTGAAGTCTTGCAATCCTCGCAGTGCCGCGATTGCTACAAAATTTACTTCTTAAATATTTCTGCGGAGAACAAGAAAATGGGAGAGCCGCGTGCAGCCCTGGGGTGTCATAACGTGTCTCGCATTCCTCACATTCTTACTCCGCTGACTTTTCCTGAGGAAGAGAAAGAAATCGGAGCAGCGAAGGAATGCCGCACCTTAAATAAACTCAAAACTTGTCGCATCTTCGCGAATACTGCGGTTTCTATGACAACCAACACTTTGCCAGTTTAGTCGCTCGTCCGTCTGTGTGTGTGTGTGTTCACGCGCGATGGGAGTCATCAAAGTGTGTCAGTAAAAGAAGGCCTATGGGCGCACATGCTCGCAATGCTCTGTGTTTTCCACTCATATGTCGTTCATGAGGTGAGTGTGTCTATGGTTCCGTGCGATGTTTTCTAATATTTTTCGCACGCAGTGCATCGCTCGTTATTAATTCGAATGCAGCAAGAGACGCGCGTGACCCAGTTTCTAGGCTAAGAGAAGGAAGTGAATGCCCGGAACAGCGCGACGTCCGAATGATGTTGAAACGAAGCGAGCATTTCAGTAATTCTCTGGCCATGCCTTGTCAGCTGGAAAATTCCTGCAAATGGTTTAACATTGAGGGCACCAAACTAGCATTATTGCAATTTAGCAACCCTAATGGCGTCGCCTACATGCTAAGAATGGAATCCAGATGGAAACACATTTATCTGATCTGTGACAAACAGTTTGGATCGAGCAGCTGAGATCAATACTTGGAATCATCCTCTGGAATGAAGTTCCAGCTTTCTCATCAGAGAACATTAATCAACTCAGGCACGTGAAGCAACGTTTTGTAATACTCAATAATAGAGCATTACATTGATAGAGTAATAGTCAATGGCAGATGTATCACAAGTACCAGCATAAGGTTTTATTAAAAGAATAAAAAAAGTGATAGGTTGAATCGTTTTCGATATGAGATGTGGAGGGAAAGTCTGTGTATCACGCAAGCGCATGTTTTACACCAGGAATTAGTGGATTTCTTTCAGTCCGAATCCACAAGAAACACTCCGTACGAAACGCGTCATTTCGCCTCGTCTCTCAAACCCACAGGTGGCCGGGCATCGATTTCTCTATCGATCAATCCGCTTTTAGGGATAACCCCCTATGTCCTTAAAGCAGCAAACAAGAATAAAAGGTGCCTAAAGGTTACAAACGCACGTTTTTCCTCCTGTTCGCTTGTGTAAAATTATGGAGGATTTGTTGGTTGTTTGGGTTAGCTGAAAGAGGACTGGGTTGTGTAGCATTCAGCAGCCATTTTTATACCTCTCTTTACAGTCCTACTTCAGTTTGTGCCCTATTTCTCAATAAAAGTCTTCGCTGCATATCTGAGGAAAAAACGCAACAGAAACAAAAAAGGATAAATGAAATTCAGAGAGCAACTTCTTAAAACTTCTGAACACGTCATCAGGGATGTCTGATTCAAATTACCTTCGGCTCAACTCCTGGATTTTAAACACACAGAGGAAATGCATTACCAATTTGGAAATAATGTTAGGGAAGCAGTTGGCAAATAGTTTGTAAATTTCTATCATTTTTTCTTTCATCATTTTTTCTTTCATAATTCTAATTGTAAAAATGTTCACAATGCAATTATAAGTAATGTGATTTACGAAGTATTCTATAAATAAATTTACAAAACATTCCAATTTGTTTATATCTTATCCCCCCCTAAAAAGCCTTTGGCTTATGTGTTCTCCCTCCCGTTTTGCTGTTATCCCCCAAAAGTGTAACATAAAATAGGGATAAATAAATTATTATCATTAAAACATAAAGGAATAATTCAATAAACTAAATAAAAAAGCGGTCAAATGCACTAGGAAGAATGTTCCTGCGAGTAATACGTTCATACCAATATCTTCCCTCACAAAGCATAATGGTCTTAGAAAAAAAATCGGGAAATATATAAAGATAATTTACGAATACACAATAAAAATTATATTTCTATTAATAACTTAAATACCTCAACCTCCACCCCCTCCAAAATATCACATTTACACAATACTGGTATTAAGATAAATATATTAATCAAATCTGTATGTATAGAATAAAGTGTGGAAGCCACAGGAAAAGGCATATCTTGCCGTAACTATTTATGACGCATCAATGCATCATAAGTAGTCACTAACGAAAACATTTTTTTCTTTCTTCGAAAAGGACTACACCTCCTTGTGACTTCCTAATTTAATTTTACCAACGGGCCATTGAACACACATCTACAAACACAAAAAAAGATACCTACAGAGACAAGCGACAGTTACGTAGCAGTGCAGTTAAAATTTTGTTGTACAAGTTACTATTCACAGTGTTTTCATTGACCGTTCCATAAAATTGTAGACAGAGGCCTCATTTTGGATCTTATATTTGCGCCAGGATTCCTATATTTAATCTCAGAAACCTCTACACTAAATGATACGGGATCTGAGAGATTTATTATTAATAGTTCCTAAGTAGAAGTACAGGTCTCACATATCTGTAAACAAGACAGGAGCACATCAACAGTGTAAGGTATTACACCGGGGAAACAGTAATCCCAAAATAACTTATTCACTTGGTGGAGTTCAACTAAACCCAGTACTGGAGGAAAGGGACTTGGGTGTTACGATACGGTTAGACATGAAATTTCCTGAGCATTATAAACAGGTTGCAAGGAAGGCCTATGGTGTCCTATCGATTATTTATCGAACTTTTGCAAGTTTTTTTTTTTTTTTTTTTTTTTTGAAAACCCCAAACGCGAAAGGTATCAAAACCTATAGTACTTAGTACCGTGTATGGGTTGAAGGAGAAGTATGGGGGGAGGAGGGATGCCGGAAACTTTGCTCTAGAGACTAAACATGGGTTTCACCACTTCAAGCCTCCAATAAGCAAAGTGGTGGTATTCCACCGGTTGATGAAAGTCATCTACCACCTTTGTAGGTGGTAGGGACGTGATAATTCCATTATATAAGGCTTTTGTTAGACCACACTTGGAACACTGTGTTCAAGTATGGAGACCGCACCTAAAGAAAGACATCGAGGTTCTTGAAAGGGTGCAAAGAAGGGTAACTCGCCTGGTGAGATCGGCAAAAGGGCTGCCTTATGAAGAAAGACTTCGAATATGTGGGTTGCAGAGTTTGGAAACTAGACACCTTAGAGGAGATTTGATTGAGGTGTTTAAGGCTCTGAGAGGCATCAGTAAAACGAATGAGGACAAAATTTTTAAGATTATAAACGATGCTAGAACTAGGGGACATAAATTCAAGTTACGGGGGGAAATGTTTAGATTGGACTGCAGGAAGTTTTATTTTAGCCAGCGAGTTATAAATTACTGGAATAAGTTGCCTTCATGGGTGGTAGAGGCCGACAGTTTGGGGAAATTCAAAGGTCATCTGGATAGTACCTTCGGGTGAGGGAAGCGCATAGGATGATAAGTTTAATTTCCTTTTCTTTTATTAATTATTATTATTTATTTTATTTTATTATTTTTTTATCATTGTTTTATTCGGTTTTTTTTTTTTTTTTTTTTTTTTTGGCTGGTGCAGCATAAGCCATAGGCTGTCATGCACCATGCGGCCATTACTAATACTAATACTAATACTAATGTATTATCCCAAATTACCAAATCCCAGAGAATTTTCTCGAATTGCAACAACCGTCTTAACATGTATGAAAAGCTATTTGAGGAGTGGACTCGCATATCTTTCGATCATCAAGATGCGACCACTGAAATTTCAACCCTACCTAGTGTAATTATCTCTAAGCAGCAGCTCACTGATGTGATAAATGGTCTGCCCAACAAAGCTACTAAGGGCCTTAACTATAAACAGTATACCACTGTTTATAGTTAAGGTGTGCTCTGTGTACACGGTGGATCTCCTCCTAAACATCTTCCAGAAGATTCTAAAGACAGGCACCATATCTGAAATATGTAAATCTTATTATGTCAAACCATTCTCTAAAATTGGAAACCCCAAAGACTCCTAAGGCTTCCGTCCAATCTCCATAGGACGCATATTATTAAAGATATTTGAAAAAAATCATACACCCAGTGATTATTCAACACTGTTTTGCTCACCGACCACCCTACCTCCACACAGTCCTACACCACAGGTCCATAACCTCTAATCTCCTCGATACTCTCTTTAGAGCCCGAAAAGCCCTGAATGACAGAGCTTAACTGGACATAACCTTCTTCGATATCACTTCTACGTTCGATACTGTCTCCATTTCTACTCTTATAGGCATCTTAATAGAATATTTCAAAGTATCTATTGAAACCAAATTGTCAGCATTGTGAAGTCCCTATTACAGCGGGGACACTTAATTATAGCCAATGGAACTCATCGGAAAACCACCTATGCAACTAAGGGTGTACCTCAAGGTAGGGTGATGTCGACAACCCTCTTTTCAATCCTAGTTGAACCATTCATCGCAAAAAAATTCAAATTTTAGCTCCTTCGCTGATGATCTAAAATTCTTTATCAGTTAAAAAGACCCAAAACAGATACAATATATTAATAATGAAACCTCCAAGCAAATTCAACAGTTAATTGACGTCTTACAACCTGGAACTAACGTGGGATGAAGACTTAAATTTCAAGGAACACTTCCTAAAGGCAAAGAAGAAGACCTAAGCTGCTTTCTAGGCTATCCGCTAGGAGCACGCAGGCTGTCACAACACAAAACTGATCGGACAATACATTAATAGATATCTCACACCTATACCACTATATGTCTCAGAAATCTGGTCCTCAGCATCTACCTTTCAGTGTAACAAATTTCGAACAATGGAATATTGGATTCTGCAGTAACTGAACCGTCTGGGAGGGAACCCTTTCACCATCTCGAAATCCATTCTCCTAGTCAACCTAGGCATGACCTCCTGGAAGCTCACTATCCTCAAAAAATATCTGTCAACGCTCACCAAGCTGCTAACTCGCCAGATTGTTGCCCCATCGATAGAAGATATCAACGCACCCACAAGAGCAAGAAATAGAAGCCATCTCCTACTTAGGATGAAGTTATCTAACCCGGACTCCCTAAAAGGAATGTTCCCGTGTAACGCCATTGAACACTTCAACACCTTCTCCATTGATCCGGTAAAGTTTGAAGTCAATAAAACACACAGAACCCAAATTATGGACCAAATCTGGACTAAATCACCAGGACTGCTGTGAAAATTGAGCCGATTTTTTTTTTTTATCGGAAATTTGTATGATGTAAACAGTTAAATGCAATAATATAATGAAAAATAAATAAATCTGTTATTAGTTGCTGAACAAAAGATATATAAGTCAACCTGTATATTTATCTCTTCAATTAGTATTAGTATTAGTATTAGTATTAGTAACGGCCGCATGGTGCAAGAAAGCCTATGGCTTATGCTGCACCAGCCAAAAAAAAAAAAAAAAAAAAAAAAAAAAATTAAAAAAAATAAATCCGAACAAAACAATGATAAAAACAAAAAAAATAAATAAATAACTAAATAATAATAATTAATAAAATAAAAAATAAATAAAAGTTAAATTTTATAAATAAAAAAAATAAATCAAAGTTTGAAATAAAATAGATCTTAAATAAAAAAATTATTTAAGATCTATTTTATTTCAAAGTGAATACAAATAAGCAAATGTATTTATCTATTTAGTAATTATTGAAAAGATCCGAAATTTTGAATAAAAGTGCATGATGTATATTTCAAAATATCTGTGCACCCTCCTGGCACACTAACTGTACAGGGGGTGAACCTTGAGATAATAATAATAATAAAATTTCTAAACTCAATGAAGTGCAACTCCTTTACAAAACATTAGTTATGCAGTGATGTCAATGTCACAAAATGGAATCCACATCTCACTTCCTGTTCGATTAATCCTTCCTTTAAAAGAAATGATCGTAACTTACAGTCTCCAGTGGGTATAGGAAATTTTAGCTAACTTCAGTCCTGCATTATTTCTCGAATGTAAGTCTGCTGTTCTGCTCCCATCCTGATCGTTAGAACGCACAGAGATTTATAAGTATCATATTATAACTTTACTACGGATAATCCAGAATTCTTACCATTCTTGGCAGGTAGTCATATCACAAATATCCAACAAATGCCTTTCGTTTCCCCCTTAATGTTATCGACGTTACTTTTCCTCTAAACAAGTGTTCACGTGAACAATCCAAACTTGCCCAACCACAGCATACTGTTCTCACAAATGGGGTGGTACCCTCATAACCCTTTTAAGCTCCTAGACTCTTCCCAAAAGGAAGCAGTCCAGTTAATTAATGACCCACCCATCACTAAAAAAAACTCGCTGCGCACTTTCACACAGATGCTCAGTTTCTGATGTCTATCACTTCTCCAGATATTTCCATGTACACTGATCTTTTGAACTGCGGCTTGTAATTACGCTTCTTTCTTCCAAACACCAGTGAACATCCTTTAACAGTTAGTCTCCAAACTCTACGAACTAACCTTTTCTCTTCTTCATTTATCCCTTCTGCTTCAAATACGCGCGAAGGAAGGGTTACCAACCTTCCTTCGCACGTATTCTTGAAAGTTACAATCTGCAGAAATTCGAGTCTAATATTGACATTATAATGAAAAAAAGAATATGCACATACGTTGCTGTTGATACTGGGTTTAACGACACAGTGGGTACTGTGGCCAAATTATGTTTGTTCACAGTTTCGAATTTTATTTTGTGGGTGTACCAGCGGCGAATTATATAGTTATGTTGTGTTTGTGAAGCTCCTCAAAAGTTCGTTCAAATTATGGATTACTTTTGGAATTAGCGATTTTAAAGTAGTGTCGTCGACTCCATATTAGTTGGTGAGTTGGTGCATGTATTTTTGTGGCTAAATTTTAAGTGAGTGAGAAGATATTAACGTTTTTCTAATTTGCATTGTACAGACATGCTACCTCGTTGTTGTTTGTATGTAATGGCCGCTCCCACTGTAGTTCTGCCTATGGTATGTCTTGTAATAATTTCTATAGTGTCAGTTAATACTGTTCCTGCTGCTTGTTAGTTTGATTAACTGTACTTTTGGAACACTGGGGAAATTGTTATTGTTTCTATATCATTTATACTCACTACCAAGAAGACTATGGGGTTCTTAGTATTGTTGCCACATTTAGCGATAAATTAATTAGCAAATAGTCGGCCATTGCTTCTTCCGGAAACAAGTCACGTGAACAGTGCTTTCTTCTGTGATTGGTTGCTGGAATTCCTGCGTTTGAAAACTGCCATGAATCTATATTTTAATTATGCTGCTGCTTATTTTCTTAAATTTTTAAACCCCTTATTTCATAATGTGTTATAGAGTATAATGAGTGGAATTAATTCAATTGTCTCCACAATCAGTATAGTTAATTAGTGCTTGGAAACTTGATCAAAACCTTCAGATTGTAACAGCACGCTATTCGCAGTGCCCCCTAGCAACTTGAGAAGCAAGTTCGCAGCAAGTGCAAATTAAAAATTATCTCCTCAGACAGCCCAACCTCCAGCCCAACAAGCTGCTGGTTTTTGTCAATGCTACATCGCTACACTTGTGCTTTGCTTTTCATCCTGCACTCCCTTCACCTGACATGAGCGGGAGGGAAAGTTCCAGTTCTGCTAGTGAGGAGGAGCCTGAAACAGTTCCAGAGAATCCCCCTCCAACTAGTACCCCGCCAAAGATCCAGCTCAAAAGTGGATATCTCGCGAGGAAAAAAGAAAAGAAAAAGAAGGCCAACAAGAAAACTAAGGAGACCATGGAGACATGGGCTGCTCTCCTCTGCTCGGAATTTGTGACCCAAAATGAGGGGCAACCACTGGCATTGGCCCCTGACCAAAGCCCTGTTGCTGAACCCACTGATGCTGCTCCACCTTCTGGGGCAATAGCCTCCACCCATACAGAGATTAAAAGTGTCTCCCAAACTATCACACCGACAGCCCTTGCCAACGCTATCGCAGTTGGGTTAAAACCCTCTCCTAGACTGGGGATACCTCCTCCATCTAGTGTCCCAGAAGGTGAACCCACTCCAGAGCCAGCTACCCTTCAACAAACAATCTCTCGACTTCGTAGGCAGTTGATCGCATTCCTAAACCACGACTCCAGTCGCTTCACCAGAAGTGCAGGTAACCGTGTGCAGGAGTTGTGGTCCACCCTTGAGTCAATTACAACTGAGCTCCTCATTGACAATGAGAGGCTCAAAGCTGTGAATGAAGAACTTCGATCCAAAACTGATGTCCTGGAAAAGGTCATTGATGCTATTGGCAGGCCCCAAAATTGTACTAATGCTGACCCTGACTATATTGAGACTCCGTGCCCCCCTGAGCCTGCTGCGGATGTCACTTCCTATGCTGATGCAGTGAAGTCGGGACAGGAGCCCCTTGCCCGTGGCATGATACAAACTCTCCATGTGCACCACCCAGAGAAGAAGCCACAGCATCTACTACTGTTGAGAGCAAGTGATACCTCAGAGCTCAAGACTAGCAATGACGTCAAAGATCTGGTGCAAAGCACTATAAGGGCTGATTATAAGAATCTAAAAGTGAAATCCCTGAGACCCATTAGGAACAAAGGAGTCCTACTGGAGACCGCAACAAAAGAAGACCTAACAAGTATTGCCACATGTGGTACTCTCACAAATGCAGGAGTGGTCATAGCTCCTCCTAAAAAGTCAAATCCGTCAATCATAGTGTACGATGTTCCAAAGCACAGTTCCAACGACGAATTATTTGAAGATCTGTTCCACAGAAACCTACAGGACCGGGGATTCGCCTGGGAGGAAGTTAAGGCTGAGACCACTTTTAGGTTTGCAACAAAATCAAAATCCAACTCTACAGAACACAAAGTAATCAGCTTCTCTCCACGGATTTATAGAACTGTCCTCTCTACAGATAGATTATTCCTTGGTTGCAGTGCACACCGATTTCGCCCGTTTACAATTGTCACTAGGTGTTTCCTATGTCTGGGATATGGGCATACCTCCCAACGCTGCTCCCACAAATCTCCATCCTGCGGGCATTGTGCCAGGAGTGGGCATGTCCAAGCAGAATGTCCCTACATTGACGAAGAGCCCTCTTGTGTGAATTGTAAAAGGAACAGGCGAGCACATAACCATTCCCTCCGGGATATTTTATGCCCAGAATACCAAAGGGCTCTGGAACTCGTAAGACTAAGGACCGCTGATGCCTAAACCAACAAGAAATCCCAGTTGTGTCCCCACTCCAGTCCTGCCCACTCTTTCTGGGAGCCTAAGAGGAGCCCCTGTATCTCAAACTAAATACTTGCGAATGATGCAAATAAATGGGCAAAGGTCCCGCACAGTTGCGGATGAAATACGCCAGGCCACTGAGGAGCATTCAATTGATGTTGTTCTGATTCAAGAGCCGTATGCTGCAAGAATACAACCCCATCCAACCTCTAAAATTACTGGCTTTTCCATACACACGCGAGTCATTCAACCTGTCCCAGTGGACCCAAAAACATGTATAGCAGTCATAAATAGGGATCTCGATGTCCTGGTTGTCCAGGGCCTCTGCAATCAGTTCTCCACCTGTATCCAGATTACATGTACAGATCAATCATTCTACCTGATGTCACTCTACAGCCCTCCCTCAAGTAACATCAATGAAGCACTAAACTTTTTGGAATTCGCCCTGAATTTTATTGGCTCCAAACAACTCCTGGTTGCATCTGACTTGAACGCAAAATCCCCCTTCTGGCACAGTGCAGTTGCCAATGGCCGTGGCCAGCTTCTTGAGGACTTCATCCTCAGCCAAAATCTTATTATCCATAACCAGCCTAGCCAGTTCACTACTTACTCTAGCTCCACCGGTGAATCTAATATTGATTTAACCCTCTCTACAAAAGACCTACGTCAGTCAGTTAGTTGCTGGAAGGTAACTCCGGATCTGACTGTTAGCGACCATAGAGCCATACTGTTCCATCTTGACTTGGTTCCACCGAGAAACAACAACAGAACAAGGCCAACTGACTTCATTAGATTCTCTTCGAGAAACGTCAATTGGGAAGCATATGACAGCTCCATAGAACTGGACTTTCCAAATCCAGACCCATCACAGATGGACTCGCTAAATGCACAGGACTTGACCACCTTTATCCAGCACTCCATACTCAGAGCCTCATACAGGTCCTCAAGGAAGAAGGTGTTCCGCCCAGCAATCTGCCCATGGTGGACCCGGGAACTTACCATCCTTCGTAAGGCAGTCCACTCTGCGCGCAGGAACTACCAGCGACACCGTGATTGGCCAGCTCCTGATGTCGAACGCCTTCATAGGGATTATATCGCCAAAAAGAATGAGTATACCAAGGCAATTGCAGCCAGAAAGAGAGAAACTTGGGCAAATTTCGTAAAAGAAACCAACCGTACAAATCCATGGGGCCTGGCATATAAGATTTTGAGAGAGAAAACCTTCTCCCCAGAAATATTCAACACTGTTTCAGTAGACGCTCAGGAAACTAAGTGTTGGCAAGATTCTGCCAACCTTATTCTAGACAAACTGTTTCCACCTGATGACATCTCTGAGGATCATCCAGAACACTCAGCAATTAGAGCTGCCAACAGCAATTACATAGCAAAAGAGCAAGCCAACCCATTCACACTAGAAGAACTGGGAGCAGTCCTTAAAAACATTAATGCCAGAAAGTGTCCAGGCCTTGACCTAATAGAATACATCTTCATCATCCGCTTTCACACACTGCGGCCGCACCATCTACTCCTTCTCTTCAATAAATGCTTGGAAGAAGGATGCTTCCCAAAAGAATGGAAATTTGCCCTCATTCGCCTCATCAAGAAGCCTCACAAACCACCAACAGACCCCCGCAGCTTCCGGCCTATTGCCCTGCTGGCTAACCTTGGTAAGGTCCTTGAGCGACTCATGGCTCTCAGGGTTGTCTCCATGCTACAAATGCACGATCTGGTCTCACCATGCCAGTATGGCTTCACCCGTGGAAGGTCGTGTGAAGAAGCTCTGTTCGATTTGGTTTTACATATTGAAAGTTCTGAAGAAAAATTCGAATTGGCCATCTTCATAGACTTCGAGGGAGCCTTCGATACCGTCTGGTGGGATAGTGCCTTGGCACGCCTTCGAATTGCCGCTTGCCCCCAGCAATTATACAGCCTCTTCCAGAACTATTTTTCCGACCGAGCAGTTATTCTCAAGTCAAAATTCCAGCAAGTCACAAGATCAGTAAATCGAGGTTGTCCCCAAGGGTCAGTCCTGGGACCCCTCATTTGGAACATAGTCCTCCAAGACTGGCTCTCCCGCACCTTCAGGAATACAAAAATTGTGGCCTTTGCCGATGATCTCACAGTTGTGGTGTCAGGGCATTCACGGAAGGCCATTGAAGAAAATGCAAACCAGGTCCTCGACGATCTCTCAACTTGGGCCGCACTTAATAAGTTGCATATCAACCCAACAAAAACTAAAATGATGCTATTCAAGAATAGACTGGATCTCAGGCGCCCACCGCAGGTAAAGATATGTAATGCTCAACTGCCAATCGTCACCGAAACCAAAGTACTTGGAGTGATTATTGACCACAAACTCAGCTTTCTTCCACATCTTGTTAATTTAAGAAACAAAGTTAAGAGATTCTCAGGAACCATCATACGCATCTCTAAGAATGATTGGGGACTCTCCAAAAGGTCCCTGCGGTTGTATTACAATGCAGTATTTTTACCAATTGTGACCTATGCAGCTGGAGCCTGGTTCCATCGGGTAACTCTTGTAAAGATGCGAGACAAGCTTGGAACCATCCAGAGGTCAATGTTAATGGCAATCTGCCGAGTGTGTAGAACGGTCTCCACTCCTGCCATTCAGGTCATTGCGGGAGCACTTCCGCTCGATCTACATGTCACCTTCCGAGGGTTGTGCTTCCGAATTGCGAAAAATATCCCAACAAGGATCCTTGACATTGAGGTTAATCTGGATGCTGACCCCAAGGCTGAGATGACACGTTGCTACAACGAGCTCTTCAACATTTGGCAAACTCGATGGCATAATTCAACAAAGGGCATTGTCACAAAAAGATTCCTACCTGATGTAACCTACACTGCTACTAAATCTGTACAGTCTTGGTTCACCCCTTCACTAGAAACATCATACCTAATTACTGGACACGGATCCATGAATGAAAAATTACACCATCTGGGTCTCCACCCAACAGATCTCTGCCATTGTGGAGCCAAAGAGAACTGGTGGCATGTACTATTCGAGTGCATTGCGTATGCTGATCTGAGACACAACCTTGTCAGCTGTACACAGATCTCTGGCGAGCATCTTGAGCTCTTCCTACAGAACCCTAACAACCTCCCTGCACTGCAAACCTACTCAGCTGAAGTCTTTAGGCGCAGAAGAAGGATTAACAGACCACCAGTGGCAAACATCGATAACCCAGCAGTGGACTGAAACCGACCATGTATTTCCCCCCTCCCCCATCCTGCTGCATGGGCTGTGGAGCTTGTTTCTGCGGCCTGTGTTCAGGAAGGAAAACATCTCTCTCTCTCTTTCTCTTCCCCCCCCCCCTTTTTTTTTTTTTTTTTTTTTTTTATAGATATATATGTATATATATGTTTTTTTTTTTCTCGCATTCTACAATCAGTCCATGGCTGTTGTTGTTTTTTTTTTTTTTTTTTTTTTATTATTATTATTATTTTTTTTTTTTTTATTTTTTTATTTATTTTTTTTTTTAATTTATTTTATTTCTTCAATTATTATTATTATTATTTTATTTATTTTATTTATTTTATTTCTTTTATTATTATTATTTTTTATTTATTTATTTATTTTATTTTATTTTTTTTTTCTCTTCGCGTTCTAAATCAGTCACATGGTTGGTTTTTTTTTTTTTTTTTTTTGCGTTATTCAGGGTTGCTGTCACTTTTTTTTTTTTTTTTTTTTGCGTTTTACATTGATATTATTTTATTATTATTTTATTTATTTATTTTTTTTTATTTTTTTTTTTTTCTTTTGCACCACGGGAAAATCTAAATAAATATATATGTTTTTTTTTTTTTTTTTTTTTTTTCTCTCTCCTCTGGAGTGGGCCCCTAGAGGAATCTGGCCCACCTTTTGGCAACATCAGGTGGATCAGAGTCTCATATTGAGACAGTACGTGATTAGCTGAGACTGGCCCACCTTCCCGTGGTGTGGACGAGTACCCAGAATCATCTGTCCAGGTGACTGATGCTTCTGGGTAGCCAAGTGGCCAGAACAGAACAACAGAACACACACATAATACACACAAACCGACGTCACACACATATCTGGCCCATTTGTAGTGATACTGATCTTCACAGAGATACGAGGCGGAGTTGAACTAACGTTCTAGGAGCCGCCCATTACAAAAACACATGTCCACATGTCCACATGTGGGTGTACCAGTTCACTGGGAAATGCCAGAGATTTAAAAGTGTGTGGGCTTTGTATCTGTATGATGTCGTGTACCGTTGTTCATCTGATCGTTTAGCTGCTGGACCCCTGCTGAGGCCCAACGTTGCCCCACCTTCGCCCCGTGGAGGCAGACCAGGAACCCAGTAGTTTTAGTTTCACTCTGGCAAGTCCTGCCACCTAATATCCTGAGAATTCAGAGGCTAGGACCTAAAAAAAAAAAAACGGGCGCGCTCTTTTATATGCACGTACGTACAGACAGATACATATATCCATCATCGTCGGTTTGATGATCGTTAGGTGAGGGGGATAATGCTTGCATAATAAAGGCCGAAAGAATGGGCGAACGGGAATTTTGACATAATTACGTTTTTGTGTGTGGGACATTCGCTAGCATAAAGATAGAGTGGGTGGGAGACGGAAGGCTGGGGGGGGTTAAGGCAGAAATATGGAGATGATAGAGTAGGCAACCCCAGAAGTCAGTGAGTCATGTCCATGCCTCACCAGGAGAAAGTAGGGGGCGCCGGGGGGGACCGTCCCACCACCGGCGCAGGGGAGGGGGTGGAAAGGCACCAGGCAAGGGAGCCCGGTGAGCTGAAGAACAGATGTTCTTTGGTTATAATGGTAGTGGGTTGTGGGCTGCGGCCATTTGGTTTCTCCTCGTCCTCTTCCTCGTGAACAGTGCCTGTGCGTAATCCAAGAAGGCTTGATACTCCTCCTTCGTGTCTAGGAGGTGATGTTCTTGTCCCTGTGGTAAGTAGTGCATTCTGGTGAGTAAAACACCACGTAGGTCTTCATAGAGCCTGCAGTCATACATTAGGTGCTGCCAGCTCTCCAGCCCCCCGCAAGTACAAGTTGGATCAACCTGAATCCCAAGTAGAGACAGTTTGGCATTAATTGCTTCGTGTCCAGTTAAGAGGTACGTTGCTTGTAGACCTGGGGAAAATCAGTTGGGTGAGGTTGGGTAGTTTTGTTCAATACTGGGTAGAAATTTCTTTGTGATCTCTCCCTTTTAAGAGTTGCACCACCTTTCCTGCCATGCCTGCTGCAAGTGAGTTTGTATCCTCTTCTTTTCCACATTTCTGTTGCTGGTTAGGTCAATAGTGAACCCCAGAAAAGTCTGTGGGGTGCCTTTGTCTAGGTAGTATAATAGGCCGCGTTGTATGATATCTAAGTCCAGCGGGAGAGTGCCTGCGAGCACTTGCAGGGTGTGGTGTTCTCACCGTGCGGCAAGCGCGAGTGATGGTTAGGGGGATGGATCTCTGAATTTGGTCCGTGATACGTCTGTTTACTGCTGTTGTAGTTTTTTGAAACCATGCGCCGGATGCATAGGTAGGTGACGATCGGAGTGAAGATAGCTTTGTAGAACAGTTTGAGGACTCGCTTTTTCAAGCCCCATTCTTTACGCGTGACCCTGGCAACCATGGCTGCGTAGCGTCTTATTTTTTTACGGAGATATTTCAGATGGTCCTGAAATGAGAGAGAGAGAGAGAGAGAGAGAGATAATCTTTTATTACCCTTCACGGCCATAAAGCCAGGGGCTTACAGTTTCCCAAACTTGGGAAAATTATACAATTATTTACAAAAAGGTAATTTTACAAAGAAAACATATTATAATACAAAGGAGAGAACTCCTTACGAGAGTTAAATCTGCTTGAGCTGGCTTAACATCGAGATAAGAGCACCAGCTCAATCAGACAGGAACAGGTGCAAGGTATACATCAGTCATTGCTGATGACAGGTTTTGGTCCAGTATCACGCCTAGGTATTTCAGTTGGTTGGAGAATTTGATTGTTTCCCACTTCAGTATCCAGAATACTGGATACTGAAGTGGGAAACCAGCAAACATCGACTCTCCCCCCCCCCAAAAGAGGACCACCAGCATGGCCGACCAACTTCAAATCCCGCGGCTGCCTCAAATAATCGGCATGAGGAGAACTGTGACCACAGTCAAAATGCTGGTTGGCAAAATCAACTCCCTGACTTCTGGGACATATGTTAGTGGCTTCCTTCCTTTCCTAAGAGCCGTCCCTCTTCTTCAGCTACAACGGAACAGGCTGAAGATCAGTGACAGATTCCTACCTGGCCAAGTACTTCCTACAATACAAGCCCTGCTAATGATCGGAGTAGATCTCCAGAAATTCGCTCGATCTCCAGAGACGGGATCCCTCTAGTTTCCTTTCTTATGAAGGCAACAAGATTACCAAGCAATCAGGTAACACTATAATGGATAAATGGCTCAATTTGGAGACAGTTGCGACTTATCTCCATGTAGGGAACGAAAAGCTATCGGCCCTAAACATAGAAATAAATACACGTACCAATCTTTTGGAAAGAGTTATAAATACGTTTTCCGGTATAACAACAAATATGTCTTGTTTGACCAAACAATCTGTTCGTGACAAAAAAACCTACATTAAGACATGATGTGCTCCCTGCCCCGATTACCATGGATGATTCATCTTTGCAGGAAGACACTGCTACTGATACCTCTACTGTCAGGACCTTTGCTGATGCTGCCTTTCCGCTGCAAATGTTCCTATAGTGAAACCTGACAATGTCTTAATTCTTAGAGCTTCTGAAAACCGTGATTGTAAGTCGACTGCTGACGTTAAGACATTGGTGGCCAAAACTCTTAAATTGGATTTAAAAAAATGTTAAGATCAAGTCTCTTAGGCTAGTGAGGAACAAAGGAGTCTTGCTGGAAGCGACCTCTAAAACAGATCTCGAGTGTTTGTCCTCCTCGAAGTCTTTTACACCTGCAGGTATCAGCTCAGGTGTTCCTCGAAAGGGAAACCCCACTGTACTGATTTATGATGTCCCAAAGGAATTGACACGAGATAATTGAAAATTTATATAATAAAAATCTTAGCGATTCTGATTTTACATTTGAGGTTAAGGTTAAGAAAGGAACTTTCTTTCGCTTCTCAACTAAAGCAGAGTCAATTTTATCTATGAACTGGGCTGTTAGTTTTTCTTCCAGGATTTGCAAACATATAATCACTTTGGAGCTCATATTCTTGCCTGGAGCTCTCATAGACAGAGACCTTATAGTGTTGTGACGAAGTGCTTTCACTGCTTGGGATACGATCACACCTCTCAGTACTGCGCACGCGAGTCCCCGTCTTGCAGTCACTGTGCGCGTGGTGGTCATGTGTTTAACGTGGTGGTCATGTGTCCTAATAAAAATGAAGAGCCATCGTGTATCAATTATAAGAGAGGAAAACGAGACTTTCAGCATTCGGTGAGAGATAGCAACTGTCCTGTCTACAAAAAGGCCTTGGAAACAGCACGACTTAGGATTGCCGATGAGTAACACCCAATTCCAGCGTATATAGTGTAAATAGTTCCCCTGCTGGTGATGTTAATAGTATGAACTTGCCTAGTGTTCAGTCTATTAATCTGAAACTTATGCAGATCAACGGGCATCATTCTAGAGTTTTTTCGGACGGGATTAGATTAACAGCAGAACAAAACTCAATCGGCATTATTACTATTCAAGAGCTATATTTTGCGAATGGGAGATTGTTCAAAGATCACGGGTTATTCTCTTTCCACGCCGGTAATCCAATCTGTTCATCCAGCAACCGAAGACTTGTATTGTTGTATTAAACGACAAAATTGATGTAACTGTCATTTATGGTCTCTGTCACCAAACTGCACCTTGTATCCTTGTCACATATTCTACCATGACCTTTTATATAATCTCAATATACTGCCCTCCATCTGAAGGCTCGAAACAGACTCAAAGTATTTTATTAAAGTTTTGCGGGTTCCAGGGTTCCCCTATCCGCCGCTAAAAGGTAACAGTATACATAGTGTACAATTTAAAGCAACTATAGACAATGATGATGATACATAAAGGCTATTTACAATGATGATGATTCATAAAGGCTATTTACAATGGTAATGATACAAAATAAACACTGGACTTTTGAGTCCAGCAGACGGATTAGTACATCAGGTAAGAGAATCCAAAAACGGAAAGAGTCTACAAACAAGCCAAAGTTATCAGTCCCCAACAACAAGCTGATTGCTACAAAGATTTATACTTCAAAAGAATAGTTACAATTTCTGGTTTTCAAAACAATAGAAAGGGCCCTAAACTCTTCCATCTGAAGTTCAGAAAACCCAGTAAAATCACCACAACTGCAGAGAGTAGTGTTACTTAATCCGAATGAGAACAATTTAGAGTTAAGACTGCCATGACAGGTATATAGAAACGTAACATATAAGCCAGGATTGAACCAGTCCATTTTCGTATCATAATCTTGTAAGTCAGTATTATAAGTAAAACCATTTACAATCGCAGGAACCTTTTTGCTTCTACAATAGAAAAGATATTGTAACATTACTTCATATTGGATTGGAAGTCAATGACTGATTACCTAAAAAGCAGCTGCAGAGACAGTCCGACAAGCTCTGCTTACAGCGAGAAGAAAGAATCTTTGTGCTTGAGTAAGATATTTTTGAACAAGGGGGTTACCGATTCTGTATCCCCAGGCCCCAGCCGCATAACACACAATTAGTATAAATATAAAAGAGTAGTATAATTTAATGGAAGATTTCTTTACACCAAAAGTACTCCTGGTAATCTTAATAATTTTATAGGTCATAGCTTTTATTTTCTGAAGTACATATTTTGCATGGTAATTAAAATTAAGACGGTCATCAAAATAAATTCCTAAGTATTTATGCTGCCGAGTACTCCTAATCATTTCTCCATTTAACTTCATAATTCAAATGTTGCTAAAGGGATCTCTTGATGTGAATCAAGAGAACCCTTTAGCAACATTTGTTTTGTTTTATTAGAAGAGATATTCAAGTCCTCTAGAACTTCATTTGCTCTGCACTCTAGCTCTCAGCGGGAATTACCAAAAATCAGAACAGCAAGGTCGTCTGTGTAAACTGCCTGAAGGATGTTGTTTCGATCAACCGAGAGCCACCTATTAAGGGCCAAGAACAGAGCCCTGAGGGCAACCCATAGAAACATATCTGGAGACAGAGCAGAATCCTGAGGAAACTGTGATGCTGCGAGAATCAAAGTATTTTGAAAGGAGACGGTAAATAGGAGCAGAGACCCCGGCCTCTCTGGACCTCGCCAGGACACTCGGCCACCAAAGAGTGTCGAATGCCCCTTTGAAATCAACAAAGAGACCAAGGACATATTTAGAATTAGAATTTTGAACAGAACTCAAAACCTGACAAATAGCATCAACAGAAGACCTTCCACGTGTAAAGCCAAATTGAAGTAGGGAACTTAGGTTTCTGTCTAAATAGTAATTTAGAAGACGAGAAACAATTAATTTTTCCAAGACTTTGCCCAGGATGGGCAGCAGTGCAATGGGCCTGTAAGAGGCCGGATCATTGGAGGGTTTGTCAAAGGACTTAAGCAGAAGTTTAAGTCTAGCCTGTTCCATCTGAAGACTTAAATAATTCGTTAAATTACTGTATCTATAATCCACATTGAATTTTCTGGGTTCTCATCAAAACGCCAGGTCTAAGTTTTGGTTTAGTGCACGCTCTAATGCTCGAGGACAGTTATTGGAAGAATTTATTATTAATAATAATATGAAGATTTTTAACAGACCTTAACAGTTCACTACTTTCTCCAGCTTCTCCGGCGAATCGAATATTGATATCACTTTCTCAAATTCCTTCTGTAATCTAGCTATCAACAATTGGACTGTACAGCCTAACTGGACCCCAGTGATCATTGGGCAATTTCTTTTTCGGTCTCCATACCTTTTCGTCCCTCATTTTCAAGTATCTGTGTGCTTGATTTCGTTCGCTTCTCAATTAATAATATTAATTGGGACATATTTGAATACTCTGTAAATGCTTATTATTCCAAACTGACTAACTGTCATTTTAACGCCATGTCTGTGACCGAAACTGTGACACGGATTCAAAAATTTCTGATGAATGCATCATATAAATCATCAAGGAAAAAACGTGAAAATTCCAGAACTTGTTCCTGGTGGTCGTCAGAATTATCTTCTGTTCTGTCTTGAGTACCACAGTCTAGCTCTTCTAGAAGTGAATACAGCCAGACCGTAGCATGTAAAGGCTGGGTATGTGGCCTCTTCTTGTAAAGTTGAGCCCTGAGTGGGGGTTTTCCTTGAATCTCTGTCAGGAATTGAAGTCTGGCATTGTCGTAAGTGGAACATATATTAGATGTTCCCAGGACTCCTCTTCACCACAGCGGCAATATGTGTTATTTTCTATTAGCATGTTTGTTAGTTTTTGCTGAAACGGTCGGTGGCCTGTAATCAGAAAGTTGACTTGCAATTAAGGCCGGGAGGCTTTGGGAAAGTTCGACTTGTTGAGGGAATTAACCTTTTGGTGATTGCCCTCTTCGGTGTCGTATCCCATGTTTCTTACCAGAGGTTTTGTAGGTGGTTTGCAATCGTCTTCTTTCCCGTTTGGGGTAATTTTCATGGTTCAACTGCAGATTCAACAGTTGCCTTGGGACTCGCTTCTTCTTCAGGCGCTGGAAGAGACCCCTCTTGACAACTTACAGATAGAGAGATAGGTAGCCTGCAATGACTTGTAATGCAGGGGTGCTGATAGTACAGTACTCCCTGGTAACTGATAGTAACATAAACCTGTGAATGGATTCAAGCTAGCGCTTGTTCCTTTCTAGGATTGCCTTCTCACACCAGACGGAGGCTACATAGCACACAATTGGGACATATTGTCCCAATTGTGTGCTATTTATAGGCCGCCGTAGCCTAGTGGTCAGGCGCGCGGGTGCATAAGTACACGTGCCTTGAGTGACCGCGGTTCAAGCCCGTGACTACTGAATACGGTGCTTTTCTTGTATTCTATCTATCTTGTGAACTCCTCTGACCGTTGGGTCGTCCCGGAGTATAAATAGAAATTTTATTTTATATACTACCTACTATATTAATGATAGAACTTTATTCTTTAGACCCCAATCCGCTCTACTAATCCGCCTTATCATTGCAGTGTATTTTTAGATTTTAGCCGACAGGTATTTTAAGTGGGGATGGAATGATAAGTTGGCATCTAGATACAGACCCAGAAATGAATCGGGGGTGTTATTAATTTTCAGATAACACAATACAGACCCAGGGATGGATTGGGTTGTTGTTAAATTTCATCACTGGTGGGCTTCGGATTTGGAGCTTTCCTTTTAGAAGGATTGATTTTTTTTTTTTTTTTCCACCGAAGATTGTTAGTTTGCGGATGGCGGTCCAGTCTTGCAGTTTTCCCAGGGCAAAGTTGACTTGTACTTCTAATGTGGCTCTTGTACTAGAATGAACAACAAGTACGAAATCATCGGCAAAGGCCAGGTGCTTGATTTCGCCCAAGACAATGGACACAAAGAAATGTCCCAAAGACCGAGCCCTGGGGACAGCCTCGCAGTATATTCCTGGTGACTCTTTGGTATCTGGTGATTACCTGCACTGCCTAATTGCTGAGGTAGGATTTTATACTGTTATAAAGACTACTGGACGTCTTCGACTGCCGAAGTCTTCGAAGGATTCTGAGCCACCAAAGTCGATCGAAGGCCCAAGCAAAGTCCACCATTATGGCTTGAGAGTATTTATATTCTGTCTATTTACCGGCACACATTCTGAAATGTGTGCTGTTAGATATTAAGAATTAATACTATAATATATATACACACTGCACTGTCACTTTATTAGGTACACCTACCTAATAGAGTGTTGAGCTTCCTTTAGCCTTCAAAACAGCCTGAATTCGTGTAGGCATGGATTGTACAAGATGATGAAAATGTTATGCAGGAATGTAGTACCAATCAGACATGAGTGTGTCACGCAGTTCCTTGAGATTCAACGGAGGTGTAGGTCTGCAGCGAACAGCCTTTTCCAGCTCATCCCAAAGATGTTCAATAGGATTGAGATCCGCGGACTGAGCGGGCCACTGCAGCAAAGAAAAGTCATTGTCATGTTCCTGGAACCTTTCCATAGTGATTCGGGCTTTGTGCACTGGCGCATTATCCTGCTGGAAGTAACCATCTGGCTGAGGATAAACTGTCAACTTGAACGGATGCACTTGGTCAGCAACGATGTTTAGGTTCGATGTGGCATTCAGACGTGAATATATGGGTATTAATGGACCCAACGTGCGGCAAGAAAACATTCCAACACCATAACACTGCCCCCATCACATTGCACAGTAGTCGTCAGACATCAAGGGGCCCTTGGACTCACGTTGTTTTAGCAAAATTCTGAGCCTTCCATCAACATGATACACCAGGAACTTCGACTCGTCAGACCACGCAACTGTCTTCCTATCCTTGATAGTCCAGTGCTGGTGTTGCTGTGCTCACAGGAGGCGTACTCTCTTGTTCTTCATTGATAACTGAGGTACGCGATGTGGCCGTCGGCTGTTTTAGCCCATTCGCGACAAAATGAGACTAATGGTCCGTTGCGATATTTTGTTCTGCGCCCCAAGGTTGTATTCTGACGTGATGTGCGACATTGTGGTCCGTCTGTTTGCTTGCACAATTCTAGCCATCCTCCTCTGACCTCTCTCATCAACAAGCGATTTTCTTCCACAGGAGTGCCGTTGAGAGGATGTTTTCTCTTCGTTGCATCATTCTGGATACACCCTTGAAACTGTGGTGGGTGAAAATTTCAGGAGAACTGCCGTTTCAGAGATGCTTTGTCCAGCACGTCTTGCACCTACTACCATGCCACGTTCGAAGTTCGTTAGATCACTTCTTTTTCCCATTCTTGCTATGGTTTGTGCGCTTAACTGGTGCTAGAAAGGTTGTTCTGCTGCATCTATATCCACAACTGTGGTCATGTGACTTGGAAAGTTGCGTAACAAACCATTTGTGTGCACAGCAGGGTTGTACCTAATAAAGTGGCAACATGTATATATATTTTAAACCCATATTTAACACAGTACTTTAAATCTTACCCTGCGCTATGC
This sequence comes from Mastigoproctus giganteus, assembly GCF_048544385.1. Classification (NCBI taxonomy): domain Eukaryota; kingdom Metazoa; phylum Arthropoda; class Arachnida; order Uropygi; family Thelyphonidae; genus Mastigoproctus; species Mastigoproctus giganteus. Next base: position 265,021,241 of record NC_143576.1, on the reverse strand, counting down.
GGGTTAGATAAACTTCTGCATATACAATATCAAAGAGGATAATATCACTAAATCAACAACCAGTTTCGGGAGTGAGATACCAGGACTACACAGACACCATATCCGTCCCCTCCCGATTCCTGTCCCTCGGATCATGAGGGTATGAGCATGGCATTGACACGGTTCACCCTTGCATTCGGACCCACTGGCCGATTGATCCCAGCTGAGCCATTCAGGATCACCCGACTTGTCGAAGCAGGGGCCAAAGTGCTATGTTGAAGCTGGCCCCTTAACCAGCAGAATCCCCTTTCTGAATTTCCAAGTGTCGCAGCACACGGCCAGGCTAACAACGTTGGAAACGACAGTTTCGTAGATGCCCATATTGAGGGGCATTCCCTCCACAGAGGGTTGGAGAGTGCTCAAATTTTTGACACTTATAACATTTGATGGGTTTAGAAACGAAGGATCTTACACGAAAATGGAGATGCTGTTCCACGTGAGAACAAGCTGACTGTCTTTTCTAATCATAATCCGCTTAGTTTGTGTGACTTTTTGTTCTTTTAACTCTTGAACCAATTCATCTTCTGTGTTCGAAAATCGACCTCAGAACACACGCAATTTACACACAATATACAGGGAGCAACATAGCCTTAGTCGCCGATGCTCCTAAAATCCAACAACAACATCATCTGCGACATTTATCAAATCCTATTAAGCAATTGTCCCTTTTGAGGTATTTAGTATTGTATGTTGGGTAACTTGCACGAGCATACCACCAAAGATTGGGAGTCAGCAGAGTCTCTGATTGCTTACGACGACTGGCACTTTCTATTAGTTAATCTCCGGATCTAAGTCTTTTCACCATTTTAGGTGATCCAGCTGAGCTTTCCAAGCATTTCATATGAGAAATGAGGAGAGCGTACTCATGCATTTGTTTGACAAGGAAAGCTGGGCATTCCTTTTGCTCTCTGTATGTACCACATCTTTTCGACTGTAATGTGTCATGATCAGTGTCATTTAATTCAGATGATGAGTTTAATTAATTAACGTGTAGAGTATCTTATGTAGGATGGCACTTGAATGTCAGTTCAAGTCCGCCTTCTTTAATTAACATGTGTGTACATGGGTTTTTGTAAGTGCTTCTAAAACGTTAGTTCAACTCCGCCTCGTATCTCTGTGAAGATCATTACCACTGTAAAAGGACCAGAAATGTGTTGGGGTAGGATTGTGTGTTCTATTGTTATGTTCTGGCCGCTTGGCTGCACAGAAGCACCAATCACCTGAGAGATAATTCTGGATACTCGTCCACACCACGGGAAGGTGGACAGTTCCAATAATGTTCGTGCTGTCTCAATTCGAGACGCTGACCCACCTGATGTTGGCAATAGGTGGGCCAGATCCTTCTAGGGGCCAGCTCTACAGAAGAAGAAAAAAAATTCCGTGTTGTAAAAAAAAATAATAAATAATATTTCAAAAAATAAATAATAAATAATATTTTAAAAAATAATAATAAATAAAGTAAAAAAATAAATAAATACTTCCCATTGTATTAATAAAAAATATAAAAAAATTACACTGTGTAGAACGTGAAAAGAAAAGAAAATTCAGAGAAAAAGAGAAATATAAAAACCAACTGCACTGTGCAAAACGCGGAAAAGAAGGGAAAAAAAAAAAAAAAAAGCTACAAAGTGTAAAACGCTATTGAGAGGAAAAAGGAAAAATAAAAAAAAAATTATAACAATAATTTGACAGCTGACAGCTACCGTGTGCAAAACTCATAAAAAAAAAATAATAAAAAAAATAATAAACTTATCAACAACATTATTCTAAATATGGACAGGTGGTGCAAAGCCTGCATCGACATTAGGAATGGCCATATCTCCTACTGAGGACCACCTCTTCCCTTTGTTCCATCTTTGGTAGTGATGCATCTGTATCATGGCAGCCAGTGTTACGTTGCCATTTCTGAATAAAGTCCCTCTGTACCGTTTTGTTTCCGTTGTTGTGTCAGTTTTGTTTCCTTCATCATTTCTGTACCTCACGAGGTTCCTTTGGTATGCTTTTCCCATATCCAGGCCGCTGCTATTAGAAGCTACAGGTGAAAACCTGACTGCTCCATAAATTTTGCACACCATTGTAGTACATTGAGAAAAACAGAATAATATACGGATACAAATACAAAACAGGTTACATAAAAAAGCAAATGTAAAAATACAAAATGTACAAATGTAAATGAAATACAAAATGTACAAATGTAAAAGAAATACAAAATGTACAAATGTAAATGAAATACAAAATGTACAAATGTAAATGAAATACAAAATGTACAAATGTAAATGAAATACAAATACAGAAAAAAAAACAGAATACAATAATAAATAAATAAATTTTCTGTTTATACTCCGAGTCGACCAAACGGTCAGAGGAGTTCACAAGATTCACAAGAGGAGTTCACGGGATTTACTCAAAGAGGAACCTACCATCAGGGGTTAAGGGGAAAGGTTATTGCTTTCGTAAAGGCGACTACGATGGTGTAAAGTACTACATATGGGAAGAAATAGCAACCCCAGAGCAACGTATCAACTCTGTGGCACTACACTGACAGTGGTGGAGAATGAAAAGGACCTGGGGGTAATTGTGCAGGCAGATATGAAGTTCTCTGAGCAGTGCAGACGGGCTGCAAGAGTAGCTCATGTTGTTTTATCAATGATATATAGGACTTTTTCTAGCAGGGATAAGGAGGTGATTATTCCCTTGTATAAGGCAATGATCAGACCACACCTAAAGTACTGTATACAGGTCTGGAGGCCTCATTTCAAGAAGGATGTAGAGTTGCTGGAACGAGTACAGAGAAGGGCAACAAGATTAGTGAATTGAACAAAGGGGTGCTCTTACGAAGAAAGGCTTAAGTTTTGCAAATTACAGTGTCTGGAGAGTAGGCACCGGCGAGGTGATCTGATAGAGGTGTATAAAGCTTTGAATGGTTTGAGCATGCTCAATGCTGATGGGATTCTTCCTCTTGCTCAGAATAATCACCTGAGAGGGCATAAATTCAAATTGAGGAAAGACAGATGGAGAATAGATGTGTGGGAATTTGCCTTTAGCCAGCTAGTAGTTGATTGGTGGAACAGACTTCCATCTTTCGTTGTGGAAGTCGATAGCTTAAATAAAAGTAAGGCTCAGCTGGACAGGTATTTCGAACAAACGGAGGGGTGAAGTGGAATTTCTTTTTTTTTTCTGGCTGATGCTGCATAAAGTTGCTTTCTTGCATCATATGCCTTTACTAATGCTAATGTCAGACGTGTAGCAGCTGCTGCTTTGTTATCTACCGTAGACGAGAAAATTTGGTATTGATTTTGTCGAACTGTTTGACAAAGGACATCTTTTGATCAAACAGAACACCAAGGCCTGTGTGCGAGGGTATGTCTGGTACTAGTACCTCTCCGAATGACACGTTGAGTAATGTTGGCATGGAGATTTTTATCTGAGCGGACTTCCGTGGGTTGATTTTTAGATTGAAGATTGCCAGGTACAATTCAAGATCCTTAAGTTGGGAATTGATCCTGTTGCTGAGCTGAACGGGGTTGTCGCCAGTGTTAGTTTGCGTCAGCAGTTTGATATCAGCATAGCATAAGAGATCGTTCTTGGAGGCAATAATGGGCACAATGATAGCCGTGAACAGGACACCAGATAGGACATTTCCCTGCGGTACTCCAGCAGTAATGTCGCAGGATGGGTGTGTTGTTCCCAATGGAGAATAAGTATTCTGAGACAGAGCAGAGATTCCAAAACGCACAGCATATCACCTCGAATATGAAATTTCTCCTTAAGTAGAAGGAGTAAGGCCTGGATCGACACGGCATAAAAGGCTGTGCTTATGTCGAGATATGTGGTTGCTAGCTCAGCTCTTTGTTCGAATGCTGAGAGGATGCGTTCTGTGGTGGCTGCCAAGTTAGTGATTGATGATTTTCCTGGGATGGCGTAATGGATTTCAGGTGGTTTTGTCTAGAGGATTTGGTGAGTAATTGTCGGTAGCAAAGCCTTTTCGAGAGTTTTTAGCAGACAGGAGGCAACGGAGATGGGTCTAGATAAGGGCACAGATAAGGGCACAGCTGCTAAAATTGACCGAGCCCAGTCTGACATTGATGTGTTGGGTGAAATGTAACTTTTGTTTTAGTACCCGTCGTTGATACTCCTTGCACAGTGCTAGTTACTGCAGTTGGCTTTTGAAATACTTGAGCGAAAGTGGGTCGTGTGTTGAATTGAGCCTGTACGGACTCTTTATCTTCGTGGTACGTGATTTTTTTTTTTTTTTTCCAAAGAGGACAGTCTCCAGAATAGGCAGTATAAGGTATAAGGTATGTTCGTGTCAAACGGCACCTGGGATTTCTCCCATCTCTGCGTGTGTTTCGCTGTATCGAGGACAGTACACTGTCAAGCCAGAGACTTGAAAGTGTGTGGGACGTGTCTGTGCAGTGTGTTATGTTGTGCCCATTGTTTATCCGGCTTATTGGCCGCCAGGCCCCTAGTGGGGCCCAACGTTGCCCATACACTGCCACGTGGAGGCTAGCCGGGTGTATCCAGGATCACAACAAATTGCTCTGGCAGGCCCTGCCACCTAGTTTCCTGCGATTTCAGTGGCTAGGACCTATAAAAATAAAATAAATAAATAAAAAGAGAGAGAACAGGCAGTATGTGGGCCATTACAATTTGAGCACTGTACTGTACTGTTCTGATTTACATTCTGAGTGAACGTGCTCGCGTGAACCGCAAATAGCAAAAGTGGCTAAACCTCTGCACACGTTTTGGGAATGCCCAAATTTTTGGCATTTAAAACAGCGTGTTGGGTTAGGAACGTGCAGTTTTATTTGACAATTGAGATACCCTGCTTTGATGGATGTTGGTGGTTGGGGCTATCAAATGTTAATATGGTTTCGAGTAGGAACTAGAGCATTGTCTCGTTTGGTATTCGCTTTACATGCACAATTCCTTGGTCATGTAGTTCACTTTTCAACTCTTCTTCTGAGAGATTTATGAGGTCGCACTCAGCTATCACACCCCTAGAGGCGTTTAGAGTAGCATGAGAGGAAATAGTGATGAATAATCCTCCAAAGGATGTTAGTTTTTGTAGTCGTTATGATTGCCGTTCGTCTGAGACCTCAACAAGCAGGTCGCCAGATCTAAGACGCCGGTTGGTTTTTGGCGATCTTATTAGATTTTCTAGGTGCTTCTGTATTTTAAAAGGCGAGAGACTACCTAGAGACTGTTCTTGAGTATAGCGCAATATAAGGTGCCTTGGAGCTCTTCTCTTAATAGTGTCAGCTTTTTGTGTTTTGGCACTGCATTGATTAGTCTTGTATCTCATGAGTAGTTATGTTAGGATCCTTAGGTCCTGTAGGGTGATCATTTTGCTCCTTTTAGCCCTGAAAAGATAACTTTTCTTTATCTAAAAAATTAATTAGATAGTATGAATCAGAGCTGTAATACTCAATATGTTCTACGTTGATAATAATATTAGTAAATTAATAAGAGGAGTTTACCTCAATATAGTACGTAGAACACTTCCGTATGATACCCTCCAGAAATTAAAACGGAAAAAACGAAAAAATCGACAACTTACTGGTGCATTAGAGTAGAATATAAATAAATCAATTTAACACAATTCAAAATCAATTTAAAACAATTAAAATTCAAATTAACACAATTAAAAGAATCTAACGAAAATATTCAAAACGATTTTCCTTCCTGAAGCTGACAATGCTTTTCGACCGACTGTCGTGATCACAGGAATGAAAATTACCGAATCAGGCTAAACCTGCAACTTAAATAGTGATTATATGTCTTCGCGCATGCGCGTAAAGGTCCACGCATCGGAGATCAAATATGGCCGCCAAACATTAACAGAATTCTCGCGTAATTTAATTTCAACGGTTTCTGCAATTAATAGTCGCGTATAATTACGTTGAACGTTAAGTATTTTGGCCTCGTTAAATAAAAAAGTATGTTTTTCGTTAATGGCATGAAAGGCTAATTCTGACGCTGCTGAACGAGAAGCACGAACTGAGGCTTCGTGTTGATTTACACGAATATTAAGAGAAAACCGCGTCGAACCTTGGTAAGACGAGTCGCAATCACCGCAAGAAATGTTGTATACTAGATCATTAATTTGTGTTGCGAACGCCGAAAGAACCGAGCGATTGTTCAGTATAGTGTGTAACTTCCGTATAGGCCTAGCTATAATTTTAAATTCGGTATCTTTAAAGAATCTGTTAAGCTGTTTGTGCCACTGTTCAACATATGGGACAGAAATAAAGTATTTTTTGATATTACTATTGTTGATTGGTGTAGTATTTTGTATCCTATCTTTAGCTTGTACCCTAATTCGATTTATGGTGTTAATGGGATAACCCCTGTTTAAGAATCTGCTAGTTAATATTTGTATTTCTGAGTCCAAAGCAGAATCCGTCGTTGAATATTTATAGGCATTTAGAAATTGATTAAAGATAATCGATCTTTTGTAGGTGAACGGGTGATAGCTATTATAATGTAGAAGCATACCGGTGTTTGTGGGTTTTCGATAGATGTTAAATTGTATTTTGTTCGAGTCCCGAGTAAGCGTGAAATTTAGAAAGTTTATTGACTTTGTATCCGTATCTTCCCTTTCCAATGTAAATTTGAGTCTAGAATGAATATTATTAAACGAATGTAAAATGTCTTGGATAGTACTACTATCGGTAATAACTAGAACATCGTCTAAATAGTTGTCCAGTCTGACAATGAAAACCCTTCGGATGTCCTAGGGACTATCCAGATCACGGAACAGGATCTCATACGTGACATCAATTCTCTTCCCACAACAGCCACTGTTGGGGAGGATGGAATTCCACAATTTATGATCAAATGCTTAAGCACATTCATCATAGGCCCTCTTCTCTCGATCTACAACAGATGCCTCGCTGAGCATTATTTCCCACCCCAGTGGAATAAATACAGAGTGTACCCCATCCCCAAAAACCAATTTGCCACAAACGTCAGCCAGTTCAGACCCATATCAGTTGCCTCTTGTCTGTTAAAAACTCTTGAAAAGGCTTTGCTACACACAATCACTCAACAAATCCTCCAGACCCACCTGAAATCCACTATGTTATCGCAGGAAAATCATCAATCACTAACTTGGCAGCCACCACAGAACGCAGGCGCCTCCGTAGCCAGGTGGGCAGGAGCAGCAGTGAGTAACACATGCTTCTTGATTAGCCGGGGTTCGAGCCCGTGAGCCACCAAATACGGAGGATGCGGAAAGGTCAGGGAATGACCACCGCACATCTCCGGAGCAATATGGCCTTAGTTGCTAATACTCCTTAAAAAAAAAACCAAACAACAAACAAACAAACCACAGAACGCATTCTCTCAGCATTCGAACAAAGAGCTGAGCTAGCAACCACATACCTCGACATAAGCGCAGCCTTTGATGCCGTGTCGATTCCGGCCTTGCTCCTCCTACTTAAGGAGAATTTTCACATTCGAGGTGATATGCTGTGCGTTTTGGAATCACTTCTCAGTCACAGAATACTTATTTTCCATCGGCAGCAACATACCCTATCCTGCGACATTACTGCTGGAGTACCGCAGCTAGGTGTCCTGTCTGGTGTCCTGTTCACAGCCATCATCGTGCCCATTATTGCCTCAAAGAATGGTCTCCTATGCTATGCCGATGACTTCAAACTGCTGACTGCAATTAACCCTGGCGACAATTCCGTTCAGCTCAGCAACAGGATCAATTCCCAACTTAAGGATCTAGAATTGTACCTGGCAAACTTCAATCTAAAAATCAACCCTCTGAAGTCTGCTCAGGTTATATTCTCCTTTAAATCCATGCCGACAGTACTCAACGTTTCACTCGCAGGGGCACGAATACCAAACGTACCCTCGCACACAGACCTTGGCGTTCTGTTCGACCAAAAGATGTCCTTTGTCAACCAGATCGACAAACTCAGTACAAGATTTTCTCGTCTACGGTGGATCTCAAAGCAGCAGCTGCTACACGTCCGACATCCTGCCACTGTTAAAAGGTTCATCACCTCCACCGTCTACCCTGCCATTCTCTTATGGTGCAGAAATATGGGCCTCTGCTGCACATACAAACCTTAAGCGGGTGTACACTGCTGAATACTGGCTACTGAAATGGGCGAATAACAAGCTTCGGCTACCTCCCGCTACCACAACTACCATGATGGCACAAGCACTCGAGATCCCGAGGTTGAAGTTCCTGATCGTTGAAAAGAGGCTGGTCTTCATAGCCAAACTCATCTCAGGCCAAATATCATCTCCAAATATTTGGAATGCTTGCTCTTGGAGGATTCCACAGCCAAGCCTAAGGTCGGTACCAGCACTTGTGGCTCACCACAACAGGCTTGTACTCACCGAAAGATTTCTGCCCAAGCAGATGCTCGCTGCCCTCAACCGTGTGGACGCCGACATCGATACCATAATAAGTAAAAAGACTGACAGACACAACTTTATCAAAGCTCTTGAAGCCTGAATCACTGCCAAGTTGTATTTGTTTTTCTTTATTTGTGTTCAGCTCCTTGTTTTAATGATGTATTTGTATTTCTTTTTGCATTTGTAATCTGTATTTTGTGGCCTTTTGTATGTGTTCGCTATATTTTGTAGCCATTTGAATTTGTACTTATGTTATCTATATGTGAACCCCTGGCGCTCGTCGCCGTGATGGGACATTGTGCTGTAATTCTACTTCACAATAAAGATTTATTTATTTATTTATTTATTTATTTATTTAAATACCTCCCATAGTATGTGATACGGGGACGAAAAGGTGTCAAATTCACTATTTAAGTTGCAGGTTTAGCCTGATTCGGTAATTTTCATTCCTGTGATCACGACAGTCGGTCGAAAAGCATTGTCAGCTTCAGGAAGGAAAATCGTTTTGAATATTTTCGTTAGATTCTTTTAATTGCGTTAATTTGAATTTTAATTGTTTTAAATTGATTTTGAATTGTGTTAAATTGATTATTTAATTATTTATATTCTATTCTAATGTACCGGTAAGTTGTCGATTTTTTCGTTTTTTCCGTTTTAATTTCTGGAGGGTATCATACGGAAGTGTTCTACGTACTATATTTAGGTAAACTCCTCTTATTAATTTACTAATTTTATCTAAAAAAATAATCGATGGCTCCCGGAGCCATCTTAATTTGTATAATCACCTCTTTGCCTTCATACGTTTAAGTAAACGAATAATAATATTCGATGATATGCTGCCTTGTTTTGTTTAGAATGTGCTTGTATTTACTTACGCAACTCTGTCCTCAGCTATGGACAACGACTTATGACTTTAGTAAATCGACTGTGTTCCTAATATAAATTATGGTCTGGCAGAGAATTTCCGCTCTTTTTAATGTGCGTTTTGGAAATTCTTAAACGCTTTGGTATTAAAAAACGTTAAAGAAGGTGACTAATTCCAGAGATGCCACGATTATTTTGAAAACTTCCTTGGCCACCCAAAATCTCAGTTCTCAACCTAATCACACCAATATTTGTGGAAAGTCAAAAGACTGTATGGAAGATCAGATCATGCATCTGAGTTTCATTTAGTGTACTTCGTGTCACTGTAGTCGAGACAATTTTTTTGGTATAGAAAAATGATGGAAAAGACCCGAGTTCGAATCCCGTCAATGAAGAGAGGAAGTTTTATGGGTGTTTTTTACAACATGGCTGAGTTAGTCGGTCTCGGGCAGGGGTAGCTTGGTTTTTCTCACGAAAATATGAGTTTTTCATCCAGGAAATAGAAAATCAACCTCAAAGCACAGGCAATTTGCAGACAATATACACGGAGCCACACGGCCTTAGTTGCCGATTCTCCTAAAACCAAAGACAGAAAAGTCAACCGCGATGTCGGATATTTTAGTGACGAATGACTGCACGCAGGCATGCTGGTTACGAAGCTATTTGAATAAATCTTTATATAATCTGCTGCAGCCTCTGCAGATTATATAAAGACGCTTTCCGCTGACCAGAAGAGTTAATTATAAATATTTCTTAATTACATAGTTCCATGCGCCGATGAAACACAGAGAGATGATGAAAGCCTCCAGTTTAATGGATTCACAAATGAAGCAGGCACACGACAAAAAAGTAATTAATGTTCACTTTAATTAGCGTCAAAATTACGCAACCAGTCGTGTTAGCAACCATCCACATGACTGCCCTTGACGCTATTTAACTATTGCATATTTTAGGGGACGAATAAGCGTCCAGTTCTTTCCGAGTCTCCTATTAAGAAGAGTTCTGAATATTCACGAGGACGCAATATTTCCTATTTGGATTCGAAGGCTGGACTCTCCACCACTGTTAATGACGCGAGGAACTTCTATGGGCCTTTTTCACTCCGTGGCTGAAAAAAGCCCAAAGAACATCCTCGCGTCATCGATCGGATTCGATCCCGGGTCTTTTCTGTCCGGTGTTGGGAGGACAGTGACGATACCACTGTGCTACTTGTGCAGAATTTGGAGTGTGTTTCCCTCTACCACTGTCAGTGTAGTTCCACAGAGTTGATACTTCTATCTGGGGTTACTGCTTCCAATATGTCGTACTTTACATTTGTCAATGTTAAACTTCATTTTCCACCTCTCAGCCCATCTGCTCAACTTTTCTAGATCCTGTTGGAGCAGTGTATTGTCAATAGTGTCCTTAACAACCCTGCCAACCTTCGTATCGTCTGCAAATCTGGACATCAAGCTTGATATACCATCATCAATATCATTTATAAATACAGAAAACAATAATGGACCCAACACTGAGCCCTGAGGGACTCCATTAATAGCATTAGTGCGCGATGATTAGTGTCCATTGATTACCATTCTCTGTCTTCTCCCACTCAACCACCCCTTTATCCATAGCAGCAATTTGCCTCCAATGCCACACTGTTCCAATTTGTGCAGCAGTCTTCCGTGTGCAACAGTATCAAAAGCCTTTCTAAGATCCAAATATATGATATCAAAGTTATTCCCTGCATCCAGTTGCTTTGTGACTACATCATAGTATCAAATCAAATTGGTCAGACAAGGCTTCCCTTTAAGAAACTTATGCTGTGTCCAACCTATGACTGAAATCTTGGCTCGATGATCCTGCAGTGCTTCTTTAACCAGTGCCTTCATTAATTTCCCTGGAACAGAAGTTATACTAACAGGTCAATAATTACTTGTGTTTCCCTTTGATCCTCCTTTGTGAGGATCAAAGCATTTTTTCAAGCATTTTTCCAATTCAAGCTTCTTTCAAGCATTTTTCAATATCTTCTTCTTCTTGTTACTATTTGATAGCTATTATCTCAAGGGAAACTTAGCCTATAATGCGCCTAGTCTAGGTTAGGAGAATTTCGTATTTAAACAATTTTTCCTTTTCTTGATATAGTTTGGAAGAAAGCCAAGATTCTGCTTTAAATCATTATATAACTTTTCCATAAATGGTGCATTAATTATACGCTTTGGAAGTATCCAATTAACTTAAAAAAAGAAAATGTCGGTAATATTTGGTCAGTCATCTAAAAGTCTGCAACATCACCACCCACAGCTGACTGGACTCATTCCCGGACAACTTCCAAAGATCTCAGCAGGCTTCCTTTCATACCACTGCTCTGAGAGTATCCTGAGTCCCTTATGTGATGGTCTCCATAAAATACCAGTCCATATTTCGTTAGGAAGTCGTGCCTTTCGCTTGCGAACATGCCAACTCAGAACACCTCCAATCATGACGGAAGTTCGTCGAATCCCTGTCATCAGGGTGTACTTCCAAAATATCAGGATCATCAGGAACAAACTAGACTCAGCAGAACAGATCTTCCTCTCCCAGGTCGCTGACATGGTCTGCCTCGCAGAAACGTGGCTTCAACCTAATCAAGACACACTCTTCTGCTCAGCTATTGCTGGTTACCACATGCTGTCTGCCTCCAGGAAGCAATCTAGAGGAGGTGGAGTAGCCATACTATACAACACCTCCCTATTCTCATATGAGAATTCGACCTCAACTACAACTCAAGTTTTCAAAGCGATTATAGTCTCGCTACGCTTCCACTCCAGCCACATTGATATCGCATCTGTGTATATTCCCCCAGAGCCTACAATTGAAATTACTGATGATCTAAGGAACTGGCTCTTAAACTATCTTCGTCCGTCTGCACAATCTGTGGTGATTTTAACCTGCCTCCAAACCGACATCACCTCTTTATTAGGCTCTGCGAGTTCTTAAAATCCATCAACATGACACAGGTCAATGAGAACCCCACCAAGGGATTGAACCTACTGGATCTCGCTTTTGATTCAACACACTGCACAGCTGAGGATGATCCCATCGCATTCTTCCTGTCCGATCACCAGCCCATAGTTTCGACATGGTCATTGCCGGTGCCAAACTTCAACATCCCTGGCAACAAAATAGTCAAATACGTTTCAGCACCTATTACCTTAATCCTCAACTTTGTTTAGAAGCAGCATCCTGCATTCCTTGGAATGTCCTCATTGACTGCGACCTTAGCCTCGCAGTGACACTCTTGTCTAACTGGATTAAATCCGTCACCGACTATGCTGCCACCAAACGAGTAACAGTAAATCCCCGTTCCAGATCGTCGTGGACTGCTGACCTCAACAACAGCTTCAAAATGAAACAAGTCCTACATAAGAAATGGAAGCTTACGAATGGCAGTCAAGACAGAATCGCCTTTTCCCGCACCAGGGCCCACTTTAATCGAAAGAAAGCTGCTGAAATCCAAGTAAATCTTAACCGCACTCTGAGGAAAGGAAAGCCATTCTATGCTGCCCCACATGGTGGATTCAATCATATGCTTGATCCTCAAGAATGGCTCAAATGCATCGCCAGGTTTTCAAATACAATCACAGTCCCATCTACAGTTGTCCAGCCTGACTATGAAAACCCTTCAGATGTCCTAGGGACTATCCAGATCCCGAAACAGGAGCTCATACGTGCCATCAATTCCCTTCCCACAACAGCCACTGTTGGGAAGAATGGAATTCCGCAATTTATGATAAAATGCTTGAGCACATTCCTCATAGACCCTCTTCTCTCGATCTACAACAGATGCCTCGCTGAGCATTATTTCCCACCCAAGTGGAATAAGTACAGAGTGTACCTCATCCCTAAAAACCAATTTGCCACAAACGTCAGCCAATTCAGACCCATATCAGTTGCCTCTTGTCTGTTAAAAACTCTTGAAAAGGCTTTGCTACCCACAATCGCTCAACAAATCCTCCAGACGAAACCACCTGAAATCCACTATGCCATCGCAGGAAAATCATCAATCACTAACTTGGCAGCCACCACAGAACGCATTCTCTCAGCATTCGAAAAAAGAGCTGAGCTAGCAACCACATACCTCGACATAAGCGCAGCCTTTGATGCCGTGTCGATCCCGGCCTTGCTCCTCCTACTTAAGGAGAAATTTCACATTCGAGGTGATATGTTGTGCTTTTTGAATCTCTTCTCTGTCACAGAATACTTATTCTCCATCGGCAGCAACATACCCTATCCTGCGACATTACAGCTGGAGTACCGCAGCGAGGTGTTCTGTCTGGTAACCTGTTCACAGCCATCATCGTGCCCATTATTGCCTCAACGAATGGTCTCCTATGCTATGCCGATGACTTCAAACTGCTGACTCCAATTAACCCTGGCGACAACCCCGCCGAGCTCAGCAACAGGATCAATTCCCAACTTAAGGGTCTAGAATTGTACCTGGCAAACCTCAATCTAAAAATCAACCCTCTGAAGTCTGCTCAGGTTATATTCTCCCTTAAATCCATGCCGACAGTACTCAACGCTTCACTCGCAGGGGTACGAATACCAAACGTACCCTCGCACACAGACCTTGGCGTTCTGTTTGACCAAAAGATGTCCTTTGTCAACCAGATCGACAAAATCAGTACCAGATTTTCTCGTCTACGGTGTATCTCACAAGAGCCTCTGCTACACGTCCGACATCCTTGTATTTCTGTTGCATTTGTGATTGGTATTTTGTAGCCTTTTTGTATGTGTTCGCTGTATTTTGTAGCCTTTTGTATTTGTGCGCCCGCCGTACTTATCTTATCTATATGTGAACCCGTGGAGCTCGTCGCCGTGATGGGATATTGTGCTGTAACTCTACTTCATAATAAAGATTTATGTTTTAAAGATTAGGTTGCTTTGCGCGTTCATTATTCTTTGAAACTTTCTTAGACGTTCTCTATTAAACCTTAGAAAGGTCACCATGAAGTGACGTACAGTTAGTTAAACTTACCGGTTTTGGCATCGAGGAGGGTGTTCACCTCTGGGAAGATAATAGTGAGTCATATGTGCATGCCCGATTCGCAATCGAGCAAGGGTCACTTCTTCGTATCTGTTCGATCGGAATGTAGTAGGCCATGGTCGAAGCGTTTATTTAATTAGACGAAGTTTGCTGTTATTCTGATCTTGCCAGTGTTGTTGCTTTCTGTTAGTCTGATCTTTCCAGTGTTGTTGCCATTGTTTTGTACTGCTTTGGTGGATTAAGGACTTGTAATCTGTATTGGTATTGCGCGAAAGGCTTAATCAGAAGTGGCAGCTTCTCTTGCTGTTTTGTCTGCTCTGTCGTTTCCAGTTATTCCAGTGTGGCCTGCGATCAAGCAGAATCTGATGTTGTAATTTCTTTGTAATAGCTTTGATAATGAATAATGAACTTGTTGTAGAACTGGGTGTGTTGTGGCGTTAACATTTTGCATGGCAATAACAGAGCTAAGCGAGTCAGCGAAATTTATTTTGTTTGCTCTCTGTTTACGTTTAATTTGGTTTACTGCCATCAAAATGGCTTGTTTGAGCAGTAAAAATGCTGTATTCTTTTGGGAGTTGTTGGATGATCGTATATCTTCAAAATGAATTGCGGCTACTACACAATCTACATATTATTATAATCCATCAGTATATAAGAAGAAAGTGTGAAATGCATATTGAACATTGTATGCTGCATGTAACTGCTGGTAGTTTGTTTTCGGTAGAATTGTTTTCCCCAGAATTGAAAATACAGGTCATATACAAGTTGAATTATAGTCAGAGGTGAACAATCTGTGCAATCGTAGTAGCTATGTTGCCATAATTAATCTCTTGGCTTAACAGTAAATCTTTAACCCGAATGTTGCCAGATTATTTCATTGGTGGGATTGCTTGATATATGTTTCCCCCGTAAGATGAAAGTCTCTATTTGGATGATCGGTTTATCTTGCCGCGTAGTGTAATAACAAGTTCTGTCATCTAAGCTGTAGTGAAGGTTCATGGGCTTCTGCATAGGCTTTTTACTGGTGAAGTGCGGAAAACTCGAAGTGCTATACGGGCGCACTCTGGTGTATGGAGCCAAACCATCTCAGTGCACTTAGTTTCGCGGAGTCGTCAACAGGTACTCCATAATCTAAATTGGAACGTACTGTTGTTCGATGAAGTTTAAGAAGTGTATGTCAATCTGCGACCAAGGTTGTTGCGAAAAGGACTTTGAGTACGTTTAATTTCCTAATGCACGAATGTTTGAGTTGTTTAATATGTTCAAAGAATGTTAGTTCCTTATCCAACAGAAGCTCTAAGAATCATATGCTTGGTGCTTGGTACTATTGGATCATTGTCCACCCAGTTTAATTTCAGGATCAGTGTTTATGTTTCGTTTTCTACAAAAGTGTATACATGCAGTTTTTTTTTGTGTGGAAACCGGGAAGCCATTGGTTTGAGACCATTTGCTTATTTGTTTATTGTTCTTTGTACCGGCCGTTCGCAGAGTGAGAGCAATACCGAAATCTTCGATATATAAAGCGGCATCAGCTGTTTTTGGAATGTGTTCAGTTATGAAGTTTATTTTGATAACAAAAAGAGTAGTACTAAGTACGGATCGGTGACGCACTCCCTCTTCTTGGGTAAAAACATTTGAAACAGCATTCTGCAACTTAACTTGAAATGTCCTGTGTCGTAAGAAATTTTGACTATTTTTAGGAAGATGTATATAATCCAAAGTGATGTAGATTTTGAAGAATTCCATAACGCCGTGCCGTATTGTAAACTTTTTCTATATGGAAACGGATCCTTACGTGATATTCTTTTCGAATAAAGGTATTCCATACAATGTCTTCTAGTTTGATAAATAAGTCTAGCGTTGAGCACTTTTTTCTGAAACCGTGCTGTGCTGCGTAGAGAAATTTATTCTTAGACGAGAGTTGATAATTTTTTCAATAACTTTTCCCAGGAAACTTTTAGAGCTATTGGAAGGGAGTTCCGTGGGGCAAAGAGTTTTTGGAAAGCTGGAGTAATTAACTGATGCCAACTATCTGTAAACTGGTTTTCTAGGAAGATTTTGTTATACAATTCTAGTAATGCCATTTGGAATTGGTTGTCAAGTTGCTTTTGTTTTATTTGGTTTGGTCCTAGAACACATTGCTTTGTCTGCGATAGAGCACGTTTCAATTTGTGTAATGTGCAAGGAAGGTTGTACGTTTTGTTATTCTTGACTATTGTATATTTGAAAACTGGGAGTATAGGAGGTGGTCGCTGATGCTTTGCCAAAAGATTTTGCTCCGTGCATTGACAATTTTTGAAGGCTCCACGGTAATTTGTCCGTTCCAGATTAGGAAAGGAGGTGGATTAATCTGGTAGCTGCATTCATTTTGCTGATTTTATTCCAGACAGTTAGATATGGTGTCGAATTTCTTAATGTTGATGCAAATTTTATCCAGGGTGCTTTCCTACTGGCTCTCCTAATATATCTGGCTCTTACTCGTACTTTCTTAAACAATATCAGGTTCTCTGTAGTTGGATATGTTCCAAGAGTATTTCACGTTTTGTTTCGCTCTCTTTAAGCCCGCAAACATTCTTCATTCCCCCATGATTTTCGATTAGTTGTGAAGTTTCGAGGTTTTTGGAACAATCAACTCAGTAGCTTGAATTATTTATTTGCTACATATTTTACTACTGCATCTAAAGGTTTTTCTTTTTTTTTTTTTTTTTTTTTTTTTTGTAAACCCCAAACACGAGAGGTATTATAACCTATAGTACTTAGTACCGTTCTTGGGTTGGAGATCCAGAAGACGAAAGAAGATATTTGTTGACATTGGACTTGAACTTCTGTAGACTGTAATTTTCAGGAAATAAGTATGAAGGAAGGTTGTTCCAGAAAACAGCAATTGAATGAATAAACGAAGAAGATGAAAAGTTGGTTCTGTGAGTTTGAAGTTGGACAGTAAATGGATGTTGGCTGGTGGCTGCACGTGTTCGGACTGTTTTGAAAGAAAGAGTGAGAATTATAGAAGCCAATTCAGAAGAACAGTTCCCATGAGAGTATCTGTAGAAGAGGCATGCAGCAGAAACAGTACATCTATAAGACAGCGAGTGGAGAGACTCTGTTAGAGTTGAATCATTAATTAACCTAACTGGGCTCTTCTGAATGGAATCAAGAAGACTAAGAAAGGTTTTGGGGACACCTCCCCAGAAGTGGGAATAATATTCGAAGGTAGGGCGGATTTTCGATTTGTAAAGAGTGAACAGCTGTTTGGAAGAAAAGTAACGCCGAGAGCGAAAGAGAAAACCAAGTTTTTTAGATGCAGAGGAAGCAATATTTGTAATATGCTCCTGCCAAGAAAGATTAGAAGTCACGATAATCCCCAAAAGAGATATATCATTTTGCCTATAAATTGGACTGTCACCAAAGATAAGCATGGGAGCAGAAGAATACTTTTTTCCGAGATATAAGCCAAGGTTCAATTTAAAAGGATTAAATCAACTAAGTTGCCTTTACCCACTGGAGCATTACCTGGAAATCGACATTTAAGGAATTGTTGGCGGATATTCTAGAAGTTCAAGCTGATTAAGCAGGGATTAAGCATTCAAGCTGTTTAAGCTGATTAAGCAGGTTTTTCAAAATTAAAAGTGGAATCCAATGGGCTATCAGCAGCAAAACTATGGATAGCATTTCCAGTCAAAGGAAGAAGGTCATTAATATACAAGAGGAAAAGAGTGGGGGAAAGAAATGAACCTTGGGGGACACCGGCATTAGTGGAGAAGACAGAAGAGAGAGAGCCATCTACCATCACCCTCATGAGCGATTAGAGAGAGAAAACTCGATAACCAATTATTAAAAACAGTTGGCAAACCATAAGATGGAAGCTTGTTTAGAAGACCTTTATGCCAGACACAATCAAAAGCCTTTGAGATGTCAAGAGCAACTATTTGTGTTTCACCGAACCTTTCAATTAAATTAGTCCATAAATGGGTACAATAAGCCAGAATATCACCAGTGGATCGACACTGACGAAATCCATACTGGCGATCGTTGATCAGACTGAAGGTTTCTAGGTAGTTTAAGAGTTGGCGGCGGTTAATTGATTTCTCCATTATTTAAGAAAGAGTAGAAGTAATTACAATGGGACGATAATTGGATGGGAGAGATTTGTCACCATTTTTAGGAACAGGCTGGATATGAGCAAATTTCCAAGTAGAAGGAAAAACATCTTTGGAATAAGAAAGTGAAAAAAGGCGGCAAAGAACAGGAGTAAGTTCAGGAGCACAGGTTTTGAGAACAAGTGGAGAAATACCATCAGGACCTGGAGCTTTCTTAGCATCAAGATTCATCAAAATCCTTCTGATATCCTTTTTACGGAAGACCACAGGAGGCATTGAATGGAGCGTGTTGAGAATGGTGGGAGGTGTTATACCAAGATCTTTAATACATGAGTTGGAAGAAAAATGGGATGCTAGCAGGTCAGCTTTATCCTTAGCTGAAGTGACAACAGAACCAACTGGATTAGACAGAGGTGGGAGCAGAGATGGGCAAAGGTTGCGGCCAATAGCACTGGCAAGAGACCAGAATGCTCGGCTACCATTAGGGCAAGAAGCAAGTTTTCTACTCTTAGCCTGTTCAAACTCTAATTTGGACTGATCAATAACTGCTTTACAATTGTTGCGAGGCTTGGTGGTTGCAGAAAATGAAACTGAAGAATTAGAAACAAGCAAATTACAATATGCAACGTTCTTGTTTTGAACAGCCTCAGTACATTTATTGGAAAACCATGGTTTAAATTAAGGACGAGATTTTAAAGTGGAGTGTGGGATAAAGGATTCCATTCCTGCAAGAATAGTTTCACTGACACGATCTGAACAAACGTTGATATCAGAAGTTTTGAAACAGTAATCCGACCAAGGAAAAGAAGAAAAGAAGTCTCGCAGGTCATCCCATTTTGCATTCTTGTAATGCCAAACAATACGAGGTTTGGAATAGCCATGAGATGGAGAAGAGACAATGATCAAGTTGTGATCTGAAAAGATCTAAACCTCCCAAACACTTCCTAATTCATTTCACAAATATACGTGGTCTCAACTCTAAACTCATCGATGTCAATTTCCAATTGCAGTCTGCCAAACTCCATGTACCTTTTCTGACAGAATCTCAGTTATCGGTTAATTCAACTACAGCTCATCTCAGTCGCGCAAATTATTCGCTGTATGATTCCTTTCGCCTCAAAGGTGAAACTTGTGCATATGTACGTTCCGATATTCCCTGTCAGAGACTTGGTAATTTGGAATCTCCTCTTTTCGATCTTCTCTGGCTTAAATTCTCTCTACCTTATTCTGTCAAATTCATCTGTTGTCTCTACAGTTCTCCCAACTCCTCTAATCACTTGGAGTTCTTTGACTTCCTCTCTTTGCAACTTGACTTTCTCCAGTCCAACTTTCCTAACATGAGGTAATTTTCCTTGGTGATTTTAATGTTCACAACTTCAACTGGCTTCCATTTTCTAGTCACACCGATCCAGCTGGTCGAGATGCTGAGGCTTTTGCAATTTCGAATGACCTGGCACAGACTGTTCATTTTGCTACAAGAATACTACACAATCCTAACCATACAGCCAACACACGTGATCTTTTTCACACAAAGAACCCTTTTAAAGACAATTCTTAATTAATTGAATCCTTCACCCGACACTCCGCTTTAAAATTCCACCTTTACCTAAACCTTGGTTTTCCGAAAATTTGTGCTAAGGTAGTTCAAGAGAAAAATGTTGCATATCGTAATGGGCTTGTTTCCAATTCTCCAGTTCCATTTTTCTGTTAAACCAAATCTCGCAACAATTAAAAAGCAGTTATTAATCAGTCCACACAAGATATTTAACACTCAACGAGTTAAAAACATGCTTCTTGCCCTACTGGTTTCCGAGCATTCTGGTCTCTTGCCAAAGCTATTGGCTGCAACTTTTGCCCATGTCAACTCCCACCTCTCTGAAAACAATATGGTTCTGTTGTCACTTCCGTCAAGGGTAATGCTAACCTGCTAGCATCCCATTTTTCTTCCAACTCATGTATTAAAGGACTTGGTATAACATCTCCCACCATTTCCAACACGCTCCATTCAATGCGTCCTGTGATCTTCGGTCTAAAGGATAGCAGAAGGATTTTTACAAACCTTGATGCTAAGATAGCTCGAGGTTCTGATGATATTTCTTGTTCTCAAGATCTGTGCTCATGAACTTACTCCTGTTCGTTGCCACCTTTTTTTACTTTCTTATTCTAAAGGTTATATTTCCTTCTGCTTGGAAATTTGCTCATATCCAGTCAGTTCTTAAAAGGGCGGTGACGAACCCTCCCATCCAATTATCGTCTCATTGCAATTACTTTTACTCTTTCTAAAGTAAGGGAGAAATCAATTAACCGCCGCCAACTCTTAAACTACCTAGAAACCTTCCATCTAATCAACGATCGCCAGTATGGATTCCGTCAGTGTCAATCCACTGGTGATATTCTGGCTTATGTTACCCATTTATGGACTAATTCAATGGAAAGGTTCGGTGAAACACAAGTAGTTGCTCTTGACATCTCAAAGGCTTTCGATCGTGTTTCGCATAAAGGTCTTCTAAACAAGCTTCCATCTTATGGTTTGCCAACTGTTTTTTGTAATTGGTCATCCAGTTTTCTCTCTCTAATCGTTCACTGAGTGTGATGGTAGATGGCTCTCTGTCTTCTGACTTCTCCACTAATGCTGATGTCTCCAAAGGTTCAGTTCTTTCCCCCACTCTTTTCCTCTTGTATATTAATGACCTTCTTCCAATGACTGGAAATCCTATCCATAGTTTTGCCAATGATAGTGCATTGCATTCCACTTTCCATTTTGAGAAACCCTGTCCTGCTCAATAAGCTTGAACTTCTCGAATATCCGCTACCAGTTCCTTAATTGCTGATCTGCAGGTAATACTCCAGTGGGCCAAAGGCAACTTAGTTGATTTCAATCCTTCTAAAATTCAGTCTCTTCTTATATCTCGCAAAAAGGATTCTTCTGCTGCTATGCTTATCTTTGGTGACACTCCAATTTCTAGGCAAAATGATATATCTCTTTTGCGGATTACCCTGACTTCTAACCTCTCTTGCACAAGCACATTACAAATATTGTTTCCTCTGCATGTAAAAAAACTTAGTTTTCTCTTTCGTTCTCGGCGTTACTTTTCTTCCAAACAGGTGCTCACTCTGTATAAATCGCAAATCCACCCTACCATGGAATATTATTCCCACATATGAGGCAGTGCCCACAAAACCTCTCTCATGCTTCTAGATTCAATTCAGAAGAGGACCGTTAAGTTAATTAATGACTCGTCGCTAACAGAGTCACTCAACTCGCTGTCTCATAGACGTACTGTTTCTGCTGCATACCTGTTCTACTGATACTTTCATGGGCACTGTTCTTCTGAATTGGCTTCTATAATTCCCGCTCTCTCTCTCTCTTTCAGAACAGTTCGAACACGTATAGCCACCAGCCAACATTCATTTGTTGTCCAACTCCAAACTCACAGAACCAACTTATCATCTTCCTCATTTATTCATTCAACTGCCGTTTTTTTGGAACAACCTTCCTTCATACGTATTTCCTGAAAATTACATTCTACAGAAGTTCAAGACTAACGTCAGCAATTACCTTCTCTCGTTTTCTCAACCTCCAACCTAAGAACGGTACGAAGTACTATCGGTTCTAGTATCTCTCGTGTTTGGAGTATTCATAAAAAATCTTATTTTAATCTTATTTTCTTCTATTTTATTTATTATTTCATTTTTATTCATTTCTTTTCCATATTCAGCACCATGGTTTTTTTTTTTCCTCTGGAATGGACGAGAGGATCCTAGCCCACCTTCTGGCAACACCAGGTTGGGCAGAGTGTCTTTTGAGACAGTAAGTGCTTAACATGGACTGGCCCACCTTCCCGTGGTGTGAACGAGTACCCAGAATCATCTCTCCAGGTGATTGATGTTTCTCGTTAGCCAAGCGGCCAGAACAGAACACACACACAAATAATACGCAAACCTACACCAATCAAATTCTGGCCCTTTTACAGTGGCACTGTTCTTCACAGAGATACGAGGCGGAGTTGAACTAACGTTCCAGGAGCCGTTCTTTAAAGATACGCATATCCACATTCGGTTATTACAGAGGTTTTCAGACTATTTCTTAGATGCTGTTTTAAATCTTGCAAACAGAGTCCTTTCCTTTTTGGGGAAATATGTTTAACAGGTATCCATATCTTCATACACAAAAAATTCTAGTAGTGATTCGTCTGCTGGGTTGGTTGCTTTTGTCTTCATTTGTTCGGTTGACTTCTGGCTCATGAAATTGCGTTTTTCTTGAAGAGGCTTTCGTTTCTGACTGTTTTGCATCGGGTGGTACGAATTGTGGTGGGTTGGCGAGTTTCTCTTCATGTCATGGCTGAGATGGGTTAAGTTTTGCTGGTGCCCACTCTGAAATGGACTTCTTTGGAAGAAATTTGAAATCTGTTTGGGTCTCCATCGTACGCCGATTCTTTTGAAGTGTGCATAGGAAGATCTGTTTAAGATAGTTGGAATACAATTCTCTTGGCGTCTGGGTATGTGATAGAATGTTCTACTTTCTATCGTTCTATCTGTTTTTCTCTTTTTCAATATTCACAGTCTTTGGAAGAGGTGGAATGGTCCCCCTTGTAGTTTGGACATTTCGGTTTGTCCGCTGACAGTTCTGATTGCTGCGTTCCTGCGATCTATGTATGCCAACTCTTGTCTAATATCTCAAATTTCTGCCAAAGTCTTTACTCTTATATTAGAGAAGTGCTGCTGAAAGGAAAATCCATCGTACCACGTTAGTCCTATTTCCGCACGATATTTTGCTTTTTTGAATTCTTCCGCTGAACCGAATATCCAGGTTGGCTTTTTTCTTAAATTTGCCAAATGATCTAACGGGTGATTTAGTGGGATTGATTGTCAATTCTGTCTCATTGAGATAGGCTTTTAGTTTACTTGCTGAATTGCCTGTGTTGCTCCAGTTTAAAAATTCACGCGATGGGCAGAGATAAAATACAAATTAATATCGTGAGCATATACTAAGACATCCAGATAATGAAAGATTGGGCCGAGTACCACACAAAAAAGAAAAAAAAAAAAAAAACGGAAACAAGAGTACGTTTAGAGGTATTCAATGTGATCCAGTTCTCACTACAGTATATTGTGGTTTTCATTAAGCAGAACTGCGAATCATCAGCTGCAAGAGGATTGAAGTTCTGTTGTTGAAAATGTAGAAAAATTCCATTTCCTTTGCATCATTTAAACTTTATAATACTAGTGCTACTCAATTATGATTTTATTTTTTTTTCACATGGCCAAGTTGGCCAATCACATGCAGAGTTGCAGTTTGGGGATGGAAGGGAGCATCAGGCATTTCAACATAGCATACTGTGACTTCTGAATTATGCATTCGAACTAAATTATGATCAATAGAGACACAGATTTTTAACTTCGAAAGCTTTGAAGTGTTACTGAAAGTTGAGGCTCTTCTCAGATTAAGCCCAGAGTCTTGTGGCAGGTTACTTTCTCAAGACCCATCCCACTGACAGCAGAGGTTTTACTTTTCTTGTTCGTAATAGTTATCCAAAAGATTTTTGGGGGCTTAATGTCTACTCTAACTGAAAATAACTTCTTCTTGAGATGCCAAACTGGTGTAGTACTAACTGTCGCTAGCTGCCTCCACCCTTACTCAGAGCAGCTGAAACCTATTCCCTCTGTTTCATTGCCGTTCATCTAAGGGCATTTTGCGAGTCATGAGCAGCTCTGACCACGATGATTACGTATGCAGCTTATTGTCGAGGCACGATTGCTTCCCCGTTCTCCCGTTGGTATGTTTAGTTCTTTATTCATGTGGCTATACGATCCTATCATTCATTCCTTTCTCTCTCTACATTTAACTGAAACACTGTAAAGAAACCCACGAGAATATCGAGTGCAACTGTTAAAACTTCAAGTGTATCGATCCCAGGCTATATTTAGAGCGCAACAGAGTAAACAGATAACTCGCGGCTGGCATAATGTTCCTGAGGGAAAACATTTCACGAGACATCTGTCGCGCTCTTGATGGTCACTTTAATATTTCTCAGGTCACTGAAAGAGTTTTAAGTTGAAATTCAGCTCAGTGAAGCTTTTGACATCGAGGGCTTGGAGCGCTGAAATCTCAAACAACATAGACCACTAATGAAAATTAGCTAATTGAGCAACCTCCTCTCTGGCCCAAATCAATATGTTTTCTGTTTGCCACATGTTATTCTAGGAAAGTTTTCCCCACCGGAAAAATCACTGAAGTATTTATAGATGTATTGCCGTCAACTTCTTGGGCTGCAATCCGTCTCCTTATTAGGGAAACTTGAATAAACAGTATGCAGAGAAATATCGGATGCAGACAACTTTATTAAATTTGTGGTAAAAATCTATACGACAAAAATTCAATTCTGTTAATTTAATATAATGGGAATCAATTATATTCCTGTTGTATTAAATAGTCTATTGCAGATATTAATAAGTCGGTTTTCAATAATGCCCGACTCCAGTTCTTTCCAGTCAGTATTATAATTATCCCTTTTTCAAAAACAGACATTGTCTTCTGATGTTAGACCAGTTCTTCCCTTATCATTTTCGCCGAAGGACGAAATTATTCTATGATCCCTATGAAATCTATTCTTTGAAGGCAAATTCCACAGTTCATGAGCTGTTGAGTTATAAATTCACGAATTCGAATTTATGGATTTTTCTCTTCACATTTAGTACGGCTGTACACTCTTTTGGAGTAATAATAAATAATAAATCTTTATTTGTCCTACCAAATTTAAAATATAGGTGTACATTGGTAAGTGACAAATTCCCTTCACGGCAGAAAATGCCAGGGGATTACCATAAAATGTGAATAAAAGAATGCTCAAAATATACAAGAAAGGTTAAATATACACTAAAAGATGAAATATAAACTGCATTACTCATCACTGCATTTCTGTCTCTAGAGTCCTGGCAGTTATAATTCAACTTCATCTTAACATCACATCCACTGAATCAACATGTGCGAGAAATAAGTACACACAACTACTACGCAACAGTAGCCTCAGCGAACCACACTGCGGTTTGTTTCCTATATTTCGAATCTTCTAGGAGCCTTAGTAGGTCAATTCCGATATGTGTTAGGAACTGAAATGATTCTAACGCATTGGCGGGTATAAACCTCGGCTCTCTTCAGTCTGTTGTCTTCATTCTCAAGGAATTTGTGCCTCTTAATGCAGATGGCGGGATGTGCCACTCACAAAGCTGCCAGAAGCATGGTGATGATATCGTGCCTGCCAGTCATCACTTTGATTGTGGTTATTAATCGTTTCCAGGCAATGATGTCTGGTAAACGCTGCTGTTTAAGCTGCTCAGAGAGCTGCGTGGTTCTTAAATGTTGAGGGAGATGGTGCTTATGGTTTGCCCACTTCAGCAGCCAGAATTCACTCGCATATATTCTCCTAATGTGGGTAGGGGTGGCTGATACCCACAATTCGGTATCAGCCACCCCTACCCACATTAGTGTAGGTAGGGGTGGCTGATACCGAATTGTGGGTATTGGGTATCAGCCACCCCTATTCGGCCATTTTGCACCATGCAAAATGGCCGAATACACCGTGTACTTAAATATCATGCGGTCGTTGTAATCTGTTTCACGTACAGGAGGTGCTGTTTTGTTGCCCAACGTAAGTAGTTCATTTTCTTTACAATCAGGTCAGTATGAGACTTGAATGTAAGTTAATATCAAATGTTACTCCCAGATCTCTATGTGTCTCAACAACTGGGATAGGTTTGCCATTAAGTTTCGGGTGTACGAGCGTAGGCGATTTTTTGAGGAGTACACCATGATTACAGTCTTCTGCGGATTTAGGGCCAAGCCAAATTTATCTAAGTACACGAATAAGTTCAGAAGCTTATAATTAATCTGTTCACACAATGCACTATTGGTCATGGACGGCTGGATGGGTGTTAGGATCTTAATATCGTCTGCATAAGTGCATAAATCATCCCTACCCTTGCAGAACGGGATCATCATGGCGGTAAAGAGGAGTCCAGATAAGACTGCACCCTTTAGAACTTCTGCATGGAGTTGGCGTTGGAGGATCTGACTATCTGTACGGTAATAAATGGACCGACAAGTAAGTAGGGCCTGTAGGAACTTCAGCAAATTTCCTTTTATTTGGAAGGCGTGTTGGAGCAGATGAAGTAAGGCATGTACATCCAGACTATCGAAGGCTGCTTTTATATCGGCATAAATTATTGCAGTTTCCTTTCTGGCTTGGAAAGCATTTAGTATCGTGGCTTGAACTGTGAGGAGGTTAGTAACTGTTGATCTTTTAGTCATTGAATAATGAATTTGTTGAGGCTGCCCAGCCGGTATCTGATTCGACAACTTTGGCAATAGAGTTTTTTCTCCAGTACTTTTAACAGGTAGATGCAGTAGATATTGGCCTATAGTGCTCCACGAGGTTAGACTTTGTAAATTTTGGCATTGAAATTACAGCATACTTATTCCAGTTCTCAGGGAAAACTCGGTAAGCAAGGATAGAGCTATAAATTTCTTGGAGTGGTTCAATTAGGTAAGTGCTGAGACACTTTACCATGAAGTGGGGGACATCGTCAACTCCAGCTGTCTTAGTTGCCCTGAGGGAGTTAATACTCTGTATTAGTGCTTCTTTAGTGATAAGAAAACATGATATATACTGGAGAATCTGCTGATGTAGTCCATCCACGCTTCTTTGTCAAGCCCTTGATTTGTGTCACTTTTATGTATGCAACGAGGTAGCCTTCCCCTGTCAAGTGTGTCTTTCATGTAGCGGTTGGTTGCTGTAGATTTTTCCCTATTAAATATTGCTCTGGCCCTCAAGTAGTTAATTCTATTTTGTGTATCATTGGACAGTTTCCATTTTCTGTGCAGAGTTTGCTTTAGTTTAAACAATGCAGTTAGGCTAGAGTTCCACCAGGTTTTCGATTTTGATGATATCCTTACTGCTTTGGAAGCTGCAAATTCTGTAATAGAGT
The DNA here is from genome assembly GCF_048544385.1 of Mastigoproctus giganteus. NCBI lineage: Eukaryota > Metazoa > Arthropoda > Arachnida > Uropygi > Thelyphonidae > Mastigoproctus > Mastigoproctus giganteus. The sequence goes on along the minus strand of NC_143576.1, from coordinate 264,993,869 downwards.
TGATCCAACTGGTTAAGAGAGTTGTTGCAAATAAGGCATCACATTTGAGTAGACATTCCCACGGGATACAGCTGGCAGCAAAAAAGCATTTATTTGGGTCCAGAAAGTCTGGCGAAGTGACAAGCTGGCTCTTAATTTTTTCCTTGGCATTGAAGTCCACATACGGTTGCATTATGAGCATTGCAATTGGGCTATGATCAGATGGAAAGAACATTTCGGGGGTACATTAATTTTACATTTACCATAAGACAGAATTAGGTCAAGTCTATTTTCACTTCTTGTAGGTTGGTTATTGATAAGAGAGCTGGAGCATGGCTGTAGTTTATTTAACATGGCGTCCAGCAGGTTATTGAGCTGCGGTGGAAGGTTGAAATCTCCTCATACTATATGGGTGGCTGACACATGTAATTTGATGAGAAGCCAGTCTACTACATTATTTATAATTTCTAGACTAGGGACAGGTGGAATGTCAACGACTGCTATATCTAAGAGTGCTGAGTGGACTTTTAAAGTGACAAGTAATGCCTCATAAAGCTCTGAATCCGAGTAGTCTACCGAGATTATTTGAAGTTCTATGTCACGTACAAACAGTGCTACTACTCCACCCCTCGATACAGATCTGGATTTGAAGTAGGCCTTGTATCCAGCAGCGTCAGCAGCGACTATAGACTCTTGATTTGGCTGGAGCCAGATAACATCAGCAGACCGTGACAAGAGCAGTTGTTCCAATGTGGCCAACTTGTTTCGTATGCTCCTAACATTATGATAAAATATCTTTCCTATGAATAATGGTTTTATCTGTATCGTAGTAGGTCTTCTACGGGGTATAGTCTCACTTTGTTTCATGCATTGGGTAGTGACTATTGTAGAAATTCGATTGACATCTGACTGGTGATCCGGTAGAGGTTCATTATCCTGTGTCATTGACGGGGTGCGTATATTCTGCGGTGGTCTGGTTTCCTTCTTTTGGCGTCATACTTGTGAGTTTCTGGTTGGCTTACTGGGATATACATAGCGAGGTGGTTTTAATCTCGGCTGGCCGTTGTGATAAAAAGGCCTGAAGAGAGCTCCCACTGGCCATAAGGAAGTGGCGGCAACATTATTAACATCTTTTTCACTACACTCAATTTTGAAGGACTCGTATGTGGCTGCCCTCTTCAGTAGAGTGACTCTTACAATTATATTCATGAATCGTAAGCATTCAGACACCATTTGGTCTGAAGTATGGATTTATTCGAGAGGAGAATGATGCACCTGACAATCTACCGCAGTTGTTATTGGTATGGTATTGTGTACCGGCTGCCAAGATGGAGTTATTTCGGCTGTACCCGCTACGACTAGATGAGTAGAAGAGGACGAGAGGTCTTTGAAGAACTTTTATTTTGAAGAAAATTTCATTTCTTCGCAGAAAAGTAATTAGTCAGACAAATTTCAACCTAAAGGCAAAGAATGGCAGAATCAGAAATTTCGACAAGCCCCCCCACGTGCTTCCGTTGTAAAGTGGATCATCAGGAAGCAGTAATCCAATGTACGTCATGTCGGCAATTTTACTGCGCGGCCTGTACCAAATGCGATATAAAGCGGTTCAACAAGCAGCAACGTCAAAAGTATATTTGCCCATTCTGCAAAGAAAGTAAAGGACAAATGACAAATGCAACGGAATATGTGGATATCCAGAATGATACGGAGATCGAAAATAACCAAACAAACGTCCAAACATCAAACTTTAGTCAGACTCACGCTGCAAGTCAAACTGACTCAGTAGCGGTTAACCCGCAGTGTGAAATGGACTCAGAGGTCTGCAGTCAACAACCAATCATCGCGACACATGAAAATCCTGTGGAATGCAGGAAAGAAAGCCAAGGGGAAAGTGACCTCCTTAATGATGAGCAAAACAGGTTCCTGAAATACATTGATGGCATCTGTACAGAACACATGAAATTGTTCCACATGCAAACTGCAGAATTTCTGGAAAATATAATGTGGAAATTCACATCGATCTCTGACAGTCTGCAGAATTTATCTGAAGAGAACCAGCAGCTTCGTGTACAGAACAATGACATGAAACAAGAAATAGGTCTCCTAACCAATCAAGTGCATGAACTAACAACTTTATTTTTTCCCAATGAAAATAGTATATCCAACAACGTGGCTCTGGGAACCTCGGAAAACAAGCCACAAGAAGTAGAATTGATACATGATTCCAACGCTAAAAGGAATTATACTCCCCAATTTATGTATAATGCAATGCCTCATATGCCTGTCACCCTTAGCCCAATGGCAGCCATAACACAAGGAGATAATAATCGCTATTACTAGGACTACGCAGAGTACACTGCCATGCTTCAGTTACAGGCTTTATCTGGTATAATTTATTTGTTCTGTGTCTATGCCATAGTTCTTGCCATGAGAGTGTTTCTTGGGTATTATTTGCCCGTATTCTGTATAGGGGACTGAAATGCAAAAGCCATTCTGCCTTAATTAACAGAATTTATCCTGGCCAACAGCTTGCATAGAAAACGTGCGTGTGTGTGTGTTTACAGCGGGTAATATCAGGCTCAGCAGAGGCTAGCGACCGCCTGTCTGAAAAGCGTTCAGTAGCAAACTTGTTTAAATCTGCATCAAGAAACGGGAAGGAATCTAGTAAGGCAAGAGTCGGTTATAGAAATGTGTAAGGTTATAAAAACCACTAATTAATACTAAAAATATATATATATATTTCGTTTTCGGAAGTAGAGGAACCAAATTCAGAACTAATGGTCGCATTTCTTGGATAGAAGCCAGCAGGCCAAACCAGTCATTGTTTATTGTTGTTGTTTTGTTAAAAGGCTCCTATGGTAAACTAAATTACTTTTGCTGCTTAGTGACGCTTCGTCAGGTTTACATCGTGTGAAAGTCTTCAAAGATTGAATAAATATCTTTTTCTTTTTTTCATTCAGAAAGACGACCAGCATATTTTCCCCTACCCTATTTTAATGGAGACTGTACCTCCAGCCATAAATCCAACCATAACGAAATATGATCTCGAAGCACCAAATAATAAATGTGATAAGAGGCCTACCCAATAAAGCACTACGTAGGACCAGACGGCTTCCCACTCTTTGCAATTAAAATCTGTTAAGTGAAAGACAATATTTTGCTACACATCAATCAAAAAATTTTCTAAACTGGATCCGTCTCGTCCCGCCCCATATCTACAGGATGTAACTTAAGAAAGGTCTTTGAATAACTCGTCCACCCTGCAGGAGTCAACCATTGCTTTTCTGATCGACCTCCTCATATACATAAAATTATACAACACATCTACTATTTGCTATGTCTTGAATACTCTCTATAAAAAAAGAAAACTATAAGCAACAAATCGCAGATTAATGTATAATTTTTTTTCCACATCACAGCTGCCTTCGATACTGTGTCAGTTCACATCCTACTTTATTTTCTACCACCTTAAGTGTAGTACCACACAGTTATAAGCAGTGTAAGTTTAAAAGTAAATTACCTAATTTGGATGTATGTATATATATATATATATATTAATAGTTTGCAAAAGAATAAGAAGTTTATTCTTTTACAAAGAATAAACCTTAAAATCTCTGCTCTTCTCTTTCGGCTCCTTACCTCTTTGCTAGAATCGAAGACATTATTCATTCATGCGGCCCAAACTCAGCAATTATCGATGCCCGGTGGGGCATCCCTCGGGGTGAATGATGTCAATTACCGTCTCTGCATATAGTTTTAGCTTCCTGGCTTCCCCAGTTCTTATACATATGACTAAAAACGATTTGTGACGTCTGACAGGCCACATCAAAAATCAAGCACAGTCTCTCTGTAGAAATAGATCTTCTTGTCAAATATCTTACAATATACTATAGTAGTAGTAGTAGTAGTAGTAGTAGTGGCATGTGATGCAAGAAAGCAAATGTATGAACTTATGCGGCATCAGCCAAAAAAAAAAAAAAAAAAAAATCACACCATTCCCTCCAAATGCCTGTCCAGTTCCTCCTTAAATTTAGTCAAGCTATCAACTTCCACAACGACAGATGGAAGTTTGTTCCAGCAATTAACCACACGCTGGCTAAAGGCAAATTTCCGCACATCTATTCTACATCTGTCTTTTTTTAATTTGAATTTATGCCCCCTTAGGTTCGTAATCTGAACAAGTGGAAGGATCCCATCAGAATTCAGCGTGCTCAATCCATTCAAGGCCTTATATACCTCAATCAGATCACCGCGCAGGTGCCTAGTCTCCATCCACTGCAATTTGCAGAACTTAAGCCTCTCTTGGTAAGAGGATCCCTTCATTCCCCTCACCAATCGTGTTGCTCTTCTCTGTACACGCTCAAGCAAATCTACATCCTTCCTAAAATGAGGCCTCCAGACCCGTACGCAGTACTCAAGGCGTGGCCTGACCATTGCCTTATAGAGATGGACAATCACCTCCTTTTCCCTGCTAGCAAAATTCCTATATATCATTGAAAAAACCCCATGACCTGCCCTGGCAGCCTGTCTGCATTGCTCAGAGAACTTCATATCTGCCTGCACAATTACTCGTAGGTCTTTTTCATTTTCTACCACCTTAAGTGTAGTACCACACAGTTGGTACGTTTCTCTGGGGTTATTTCTACCCATATGCAATACTTTGCATTTGTCAAGGTTAAACTTCAGTTGCCACTTCTTAGCCCATCTGCCCAAATTATCTAGATCCTGTTGCAGTAGCACACTCCCATTACTGTCATTAACAACCCTGCCAACCTTTGTATCATCTGCAAACTTCGACATTAAGCCTGATGTACCTTCATCAATATCTTTGATAAATATACAAAACAACAGTGGACCTAATACCGAACCCTGTGGGACTCCACTAATAACATTAGTCCAAGAAGAGCAGCACCCATTGATTACCACCCTCTGTCTTCTCCCACTTAACCATCCTTTTATCCATTGTAGCAACCTACCCTTAATACCATTCTGCTCCAATTTGTACAGTAGTCTTCCATGCGCAACAGTGTCAAAAGCTTTCCTGAAATCCAAGTATATGATATCAAAATTATTTTTTGCATCCAGTTCGTTTGTAACCACATCATAATATCCTATCAAATTTGTCAGACAAGACTTTCCCTTAGCAAAGCCATGCTGTGTACTACAGTATAACAATATACTGTAGTACAAAAGGTCTCGTTCCACACAGGCCTTGGCGTAACCTGGGATGAAAACCTCACTTTTCACGAGAATTAGCATTAGCAAAGGCACATGATAAAATCAATTTGTAATGATTTTACTCTTGTAATTTAATCTAACCTTGATTCGGTAGAGTAAGCAGTGGGTAGTAATATTATGCAAGAATAAAAGCAGAATATTATGCAAGAATAAAATGCAAGATTGTGATCAACATCAACCTTCTAAGTAAGTTTCGATCAAAAAATTCAAAAATGTAAACGGTTTTATTCTACTGCCGCCATAGATGTTTTCACATAAAATAAAATACCTTTTGTGCGTACAGGTCCACACGCTGCTTTTTTTTACTGAACACTCAATATTTATGTAAATTTATTCTCTGAGCTGTAAATTTTTTATCCCCTCTGGCTTGCATGCCGTACAAGGGACGATTGTAAATAGCAATCAATTGAATAAATAAATAAAAGCCCACGAGGGGATACTTAGCAGTCCATAACCTATTGTACTGCGAAGTCCCACTTAATTCGAGAAAGCAGTGACTCTGACTTTAAATAACTATACACTTAATAACCGAGCTTCAACTTAACCAGATTTCTAGAAAACTCCTTTATAGAGTCCCAGCTATTCAATTCTGTTTATAACTTCATTATATTTACGTATGTATCAAAAAAAAAAAAAATATTGTAAATGCTATATTATTGTACATGAATACAAGTAGTAAATGGTACTGTAACTATACAAATAACCGTTTGCTTCCCTATACAAATAACAACTATCCTGTTTGCATCCCTCTAGCTTCCATGCTGCGCAGAGAATGGTTGTTCATAATTTATTTATTTCATGGAAGGCGGGCACTCAAAAAATTTCTGAATTGCAGCTAGCTCAATCAAGTACACATTTTGATTTGTTTCGTCAGCCGCTTTTTACAACCTTCTGGAATTCGCTGTTTGTTATTTTTTGGTTTTTAGGAGCATTAGCAACTAAGGCCATATTGCTCAGTAGAATATGCGGTGGTCATTTCCTGATCTTTCCGCATCCTCTGTATTTGGTGGTGACGGGCTCGAACCCGGTTTAATCAAGAAGCGTGTGTTATACACTGCTGCTCCTTCCCACCTGGCTACGGAGGTGCCTCCTGAAATTCGCTAAGACATGCTCAGTATTTTGGCTATGGTGACACCCGAACTGCAGAGGAGAGTAAATTTCTCAGCTACTTTCTCTTATGTTTTTCGATAGTAAAATTCGAAAAGGGTGACTGACTGCTTTTCCGTGCATTCATTAAATGTCGTTAATACATCTTCGTTCGCGTGAAACACCCTTTCAACGAAATTAAGTTCACATGATTGATTGCTAGACACACATTAACTTGTTCGCTTTATCTCCTGCACATTGCACACACACACACACACACACACACAAAAGGTACCACTTCAAAATTTATCGCCCTCTCCACACGAAAATTCTTGGCATACTCACAGAATGTGTGCATTCTTCCATCAAACTGACTGTAAAGGTCATAATAATTATTGAAGTTACAGAGACATCCTTTAACAACATACGTGTTGCTAAAGTTACATCCTATACAGCTCCCTTTGCATACCAAGAACCTCTGGCGTATTACATTTATACCTCTCAAACCTCGCCTCGCACAATAACCAGGTTCAGCTTTACCAAGAAAAGCGGAGGATTTAAATTGGAGAAAGAAGGGCTGGTCATTAGCGTCTTATTTACATTTACTGAACCCTGCCATCGACTTACGAAGAATTAGAGCTGGGGAGAAAAGTTTTCTGGAAGCATAACGTGTAAATGGAAATAAACACACGCTACTCCGCTGTGCTATGAGATTATGTTTTATCGTTTTTCTCTACAAGGGCCAAACAAACAATATTTAGCGAAAGATGAGTGGGTAGAAGGATAAAAATTCGTCGGCCTCGTGTTTGACAGGCGTAAATTAAGGGCAAACGTGGAACATTATCTGCAGAAATTTCTCGCCTTCCCTTGTCATAATACCAGTCTGGAAGGTTTCAAAAAGAGCCAAGGTAAGAGTGGAATTAGTGGCGGCAAAGAAAATATAAATAAATAAATCTGGAAGAAGAGCAAAGGGAAGATGTCACCGCCCTTCAACTAACCAGATTTGGCAAATATTTTGGCGTATGAATCTAAGAATAATGTGACAAGGTTCTCGCCAAGAGTAATTTAATGCGATGAGTTTGCTTCTGAATGATAGGTTAATAGAGAATTGTGACATAGCTTGATATGCCCACTATTGTGCACAACACTATACTAGGAATTCATGTGATTAGGTTCTACAGTCCAATTCATCTAACAGGCTGCTCACACGTCTAGTGCATGACATCGGCCTGAAAATATTTTTCAGGATGTTCCTCAATATTTCCCTCAAAATGATAAAATAAAATGGCGCAACTGTGTGAAGGATTCGCTCTAGAGAAGTCAACACTTTCCGTTCCATTTCACTTTGGTCGAATCCTTCTGCAGGTTGCATTTTGCACTTCAGTCACGTCTGCAATTTAGGCCATACTGACAACCGTGTAAAGGGATGGAGTCAAATTTGAATCAAATTTTCCTGCAAGTTCGGATAAAGTTTTCTTGTTGTTTTTTTACAGGGCGCCTTTTATAGAGCTATCAGATAGCGAAACGAATCAAAAGTTTTCAGAATAAAGTGATGTTCATTCATGTGTTCAGAATAAATTTTACACGTTTTCGCATTTAATGTATTGGCATTGATAATAATAAATAAATAAATTTTCTGTTTATACTCCGGGACGACCAAACGGTCAGAGGAGTTCACAAGATAGACAGAATACAAGAAACAGCACCGTATTCAGTAGTCACGGGCTTGAACCCCGGTCACTCAAGGCACGTGTACTTATGCACCCGTGCGCCTGACCACTATGACCAAAGTAATTGACAATATTGTTTATGAATTTATTTCTCCTTTGAAACCTAATCATTTTTAAATCAGAGACAGTTTCTCTATAATCATTGTAAAAGATGGATTCCATGAACGAATGCAGTAATTGCGATGAATGAAACTGGCTATTGCGGTCTCTCCGTTTCTTCTAAATGTAAAATTAAATTACTTATTCTCTCGAAAATAAAATTAAAAGATAGTATATGACAGTTTATTTCGTGCCTTTTGAAGTTAAGTTATGCCTACAGAAAGCTATATTTGCGTAGTAGTAGAGCCAACGCTCGATGACTGTACTGCATCTCATCAGACAGCTGACCGAGAAATACTGAAGTTTTGGATTGCATTTTTGGTATCACCCCTGTGAAACTTTCGGGCAGATTAAACTTAAGCGACTATCAAGTGAGATGAGTCCTTGGTTAGTTGGACTTATTTAGCGAACCTATAACTGAACAAGCACCGAATTTTCGTGCATCTTGTGCTATGATCCTCAGTTTCAATTATTTGTTTTTTGAGATGCCTCAGTTATAAAGTTTGGGGAAGGCTGAAAGGAGACTCGCACAGTTATTGCTTATTCTACCAACACAGCCAGATGAATTAAGTAGTGCTACCAAGTCAGGAATCATGATATGAAATCACTTCTTTGACAGAAGTGAATTCTTAGCAATTTCAGAACTGTAGAACAAATTTCAACTCCAGAACTGTAGAACAAATTTCAACTCCAGAACTGTAGAACAAATTTCAACTCCAGAACTGTAATTTCAACTCCAGAACTGCAGAACAAAAACTTTAAATACGGGAAAGAAAAAAAAAGAAACAAAATAAACGGGTAAACAAGGAAAATAAAGTGAAATCAATATAAAATAACGTAATGAATTTACGAAGTGAAAATCGTCAAGGGAAAAAGTTAATTATATATATTTTATAAGCTTGTGACGAAGTAATTTAGGTTCTGTTGCAACAAATAAAAACTTAAGTATGTTGCCGTCATGGGAGTCTTTGGCACAAGGGTAATTTTGGCGGTATCGCGTATATCAAAGTAATTAAAGCCACGTATGACGAACTAAAGGAGCAGTCAGAGGCTGTAAAACAGATGAATTTGTTTCAGAAAAAAGAAATTCTGAGAGTTTCATACACTTCGCTCTCCACCCTGAACCTGAATTACAAATAAACAATACTCCAATCCCGCTTGTTAATTCCGTTAAAATTTCTTGGACTAATATTAGACAGGAAACTAAATTTCCAAGCTCACATCACTAATTTAAGAACTATGCGCATAAAGCATTTGAATATACTTTGATCAGCCTCATCTATGTCATGGGGCGCTGATCGGTACACTTTACTGCATCTGTATAGAACTTTAATCCGTTCTCGGCTAGATTATGGTTGTCTAGTGTATGACTGTGCCAGGAGAACTACTTTAAAATGTTTAAATTCCATCCAGCACAATGCTCTCAGGACTGAGTTGGGCACTTTCAGGACTTCTCCAATCCAAAGTCTTTATAATAAATAAATAAATAAATTTTCTGTTTATACTCTGGGACGACCAAACGGTCAGAGGAGTTAATCGAAGCGCATGATCCTCCATTACATCTTCGTAGGAAATCATTGTTGCTCCTCCACTACGCTAAGATCCAGAGTCTTCCATGGGGCCCCAGTTTGGAGTATCTTTATAATACTCGGTGGGATTTGTTCTATGAGAGCAAGCCAACTGAAAATAGATCTGCTTCACTCAGGATTAAAAAACTTGTCCAGAGCTGGAATGTCAATTTAAATGACATTTTTCAGGACACAACTGCACTTGTTCCACCTTGGATTTGTGTCTGTCTTTCAGTGCGGAAAAAATAAATATTATAGCTCATGCTACTATGAACAACCATGCCTGTAAAATTTATACAGATGGTTCCAAAACTGGCAGGGTGCTGCTGCAGTTTTTCCTTAATGTACGATTTCAGCCACACTACCGCTAGCTTGCAGCGTCTTCACAGCTGAATTATATGTCATTAAGTTAGGGCTTAGTAAGATTATGGAGCTTTCCATCTCATTTGCCATAATTTACACCGATTTCCTCAGTGCTGGCTTTGCCATTAGGAAGAATTCGAACATCATCGACAGGATTCGAACCACCCGGTTCGAATCCCGTCGATGATGCGAGGAATTTTAATGGGCTTTTTTTCACTCCGTGGCTAAGTTAGTCGGTCTCGGACTTTTTAGCAAAGTTTTTTCCCCCCAGAAACTGGGGTTTTTCGTCCAGCAAAAGAGGCAAATCGACCAGAAAACACAATCAATTTACAGACACACAATACACGTGGGTAGTTGAATTAACATTCTGGGTGACCCTTAGTTTTTTTTTTTTTTTTTTTTTTAGCTTCACACGTTCTCAACGTCATTGTAGTAGCTACGATGATGCTGGGAACGTGTACTGACTTGGAAGTGTTATTTAGGTATACGCCCAAATTGCCTTTGCTTTTTTGATTTACTGTCGTAAAATAATCACTCTACCACCCAGCGAGGGCCCGAGATCAACAGAATAGATGGTGGTAGTATTAAAATGACATAATGATGCAAGGAAGTGAACTTATTCTACATCTGCAAAGAAAAATCTCTTATAGGCAATTTTTGATTATTCCCATAGTGAAAAAGTGCCTAACCGATTGTTTCTCGAAGTTTTCCTAACTCTCCGTCTCGGCCATCCTTGCCAGCAAATTATTCCAAAATTCCACAGCACACTGCCCCAAAGAAAAATATTCTTAAGGTAAAGCCTACTGTTTCTCCATAAGTTTGTTTTTTTATAGTTCTATTTCCCGCTCACCAGTAAGAATATTCACCCCCATTTATCTTGCTTAATCCTTCTCAGTACTTCACTCGAATCCCGCCTCTCTTAAGGCTCTATTTGCTAAGCACTACAGACGACATTAAGCTCTTGTGGTGATAATGCGTCGCGCTCTTCACCAACCTGTTCGCCTTTCTTTATATATCACCTCCAGATCTGGACACGATATTCCTTTGTAATCGCATCATCTGTTTACGGAGAAGTACAGTGATCTCTCTCTCTGCAAGGTTCCTATCAAACAGAATATCATGTTCCTTTCTTACGTCCTGCTTTCACAACATGCTGAACATCATGCCTTTCTGTATTGTAACTCCAAGGGTACATTACTCAGAGTAACCGAAGGAAATATATATATATACATATCCAATACACCCTTAATTTTCTCTTCCGATAACCAGTAAACTTCTCCTTAGTTTCCGTTTCCTAAGTGCAATAATTTGGATTTGGTAGCCAATTTTCAGCCGTACTTGTTTGGTCTGAACACTTCTGGCGTAATATCGCCTGGTTCTGATCGTTAACCACCCTCCAATCCAAATTTGTCAGCAGATTTAGACAAGCTTCCCTTTAATCCCTCACGAATGTCATTTAGAAAGATGAACCAGGAGAGCAAGTGCAGTCTTTCAGGGATTCCTGAAATACTCTACTTGTTACTCCAGTCCAGTCCAAAATGAAGCGTACCCATTCATGGCCATCCTCTGTGTCCTGTTTTTTGTCCTAGGCCTAATTCATTGATGGGCAGATTATCTGCTGTAATTTATGCAATAGCCTTCCATTAGGAAGCTTAACAGAAACCTTATGAAGCTGTACAAATTCTTATTGGTACAAGCAATTTTATTTTAATTCGATCCAGAAAATAAGTTGCAAATACTACAGGCATTTAAGTGCTAGGTAATGCTACATTTAAGGATTCGGTCAAAACCTAAAATATTTTAAGATCCAATTAGAGGCATTTGTACAGTGTAAAAATGAGAATTACATCTCTCACACGCACACAATTTTTAGATTAATGCATATTTTAGCAATTTTTTGAAATTACATGAACCGTTCCTTTGTATTGCAGGCAGATTAAGTATATGTATTGCTGACTAATATGTTAATTAGCCTTTGCACGTCTGAATTTTAATCTTGTTGAGTATAATGTGCATGTAGTCTGTATAGGGGACTGACAGGCAATGATTATTAGTGTAAGTTGGTGATTTTGCTGCTGCATCAGCTAAATCATTTTACGCTACACATGTTTTGAACAAGCGTCATTTTTCTCAATATTGGGGGATTCGTTCTGCAGACACAGACTTTGCTTGCACTAATTCTTCTCCTTCATACTGCCTCCCACAACGCTGACTAAAGGTACAAAATCTAAGGAACTTTTCCTCCGTCCTAGTTGTTCAGCCTCTTTATTTTAATCGAAATACAGAGTTTCGCTCACAATTTATATTCCATCAAAAGCTCGTAGTGTGATGATTTTTGTTTCACTTTTTGTCGGGATTATTCTGAAACGCCGTTCAAAGTTAAGCCATATTTTCCATTATTCAGTGCGAAGCGGAAAGGGAAGTTGCACACAATTTGACAATAATTTTGCTAATCTTTAGGCCTGAGTTCTCAATTGGCAACGAGGGCATTACTTGGAGTTTCCGCACGCTGCAGTGTTCATAACTAGACGCGGAGGTGCTAAGCCAGTCATTCTCTGGCCAAACATCGAGGCATTTTACCAGCACGCCAATTCTTATTTCCAGATTTTATTTCTGAGTCACGTAGCGATGCCGAGTTTCTCTCCGTGGATGAGTTAGTTTGCCCGTGAATCATAAGCGTCTTCAAGAGATGATTAAGTAAATGGCGTCGTAAGCACTTCAAGAAAGCAATTAACATTCGAAAGCCGCATGCAAACGAATTTATTCGGGACAAAACAGAATTTCTAAACCCCCAAAGAATTTTAAGATTTCCACTGCTGAATCTCATTCGGAACTCTTAATTAATAGCGACTATTCGGGCAGCCAGTAGAAGGCAGAAATTAATTCTGGAAATAATTAAAGAATCGCCCTTCAACGCACGTCATTAATCCCCCATCAGTGCAATCCAGATAATTAATGACTGGCTACTTTAATTAGTGCCAATCTCAGAAATGCATTCGCAAGCAAAAGTAGCTGCTTTTCTTCGTATCTTTGCTACAACTTCGGTACGCGAAATTAAAACATCCCCACAGGAAACACTCAACTGCTCATCGAGCGAACATGGCGTATTATGCTCGATTTTTTCCCGAAGATTCGTGGTTAGTCACCTGTCGGTGAAATCCGTACAGAAACAATTGGCCCTCCCTTACTTTTCAGAAGTAAATTTCAAATGCGAAGGTTTATTTTAGTTCAAGAGGAGAAACAGCTTTCTGATTGCAAAGATAATTGAAGGAGGTGGTCGAATAGCAGCATCGAATGTCTCATTTAAAATTAAATCCTAAATACTGAGAGTTCCTTGTGTGCTAAAGCAAAGTAACATCTAATTTGTAATAAGAAGAAGCTGGAAGAGTGCCATCACTCACTTTCCTTCAATTTAATGAACTGCATGGATTTCCTGACCAAAGAAAGCGGAACTAAGAACAACTATTTATTCGATGGAAATATCTTGGATAATAAGAAAGAAAGTCAAACGCTGAATCCTAAAGATACTGTGAAAATTTAAAACAGCATTAAATATGAAGCATCTTGCATCTAAATCCAACATCTCTCTCTCTCTCTCTCTCTCTGTATATATTAATAAAAAATATTGCAATTATTTGAGGATTACACCTTCGGAAGAGAAATTTGATTCTTTACAGTCCTGAAAGAGTTATCTTTTATAACCTGACGCAGGTTTCTTATCATCAATATCTGTGCCAACTGGCGTCTTCTCTCTTCCTTTATTACAATCTAAAATCCTAAAATATTGCTTCTAGACAAAAGAGGCCATTTTGTGTTGGCAAACGAGCCTAAGAAATTGCTTCGAATAACTGTTTTTTGCAGCGTAGCGTTTCATTGATTAATTGAATGAAAAATCGATAGTAAAACTTTCGGAAGTGGCAGAACATAAATAAAACCTGCTTATCACACGTTTTGGAGCATAAAAAATACAAAAAGATTGGAATCTGTGTAAAAAAATTAATTTTCTACCAACGCTGTATTCACTAATGGACATCTTCAGCCGTTCGTTGACTATCCAGGTCATATCCAGTCTATAAGTTACTTGGTTTTGAAATTAGCTACTGATTTAAAGAATAAAGTGACTCGTTAGTTTTTACTAAGGTAACCCATTAGTTCTTGAAATTACTCACTAATTTCTTAAACTTAATAAAGTTCTATGAACTCATCTTAAGCATTTATGCAGCTGAAAGACGCTTCTTTGAGATGCGTGAAAAAGCTTTGAGCGATGAAAATAAATGCAGTAAAAGCTGGGAGTGATTTAAACTTCGAAATGTTTTCCCATTAAGTACGATTTTTTACCAGAACAAAAAAAAAATTAAGTATTCTGGAATTTTGGCACAGTATTCGTGTTTGGGTATGTGCTCAAACATTGCAGGACTTCTATTTTTAAACTTTGAATGTCTTCCTTAAATTACACATCGAAGTGTAATTTAACGATGAGCAATTTACGAGAATAGTCCAAGAATTTAAGAAAATACGAGAATAATAGAAGAATTTGAGAAAAGTGAAATAAACGTATCAGAGAGTAAGAACTGGAGAAAATGAAAATGCCAATTTTCAGAGCTCATTTCAAATAGTTATTCTAACAAGTTCCCATTTAAACAAAATATTCTACTATTTTATTCTTGACAATAATTAATTACCAATTCTTTCTAGGTGATCATATTTTATTCTTAATCATTGCCTCCATGAATTTCTCTACAATTGAGACTGTAGTTACCCATTTCGCTCTTCGAACGACGACCTTTATGGCCTGGCAATACGTTGGCTCTTCTTTAATTCAAGGGAATCACCCTTGAAGATCACGAGCTAACCTTGTAAACTTAATTTGTTATGTCTGAACGTATCGGCGTCTGTATATTACATCTGTAATTACGTTTATTCTTCTATTGATTTTCTCTTTAATGGACAAAAGTCCGACTAACTCAGATACCTTTTAAAAAGGGGATAGTTCTTCATGTCATTCACAGGATTCGTAATCGGGTCTTTTCTGCCCGATGTTACTCGGAGGTGCTGTTCTGAGTGCCGGTCTGTTTTAGTTTCAACAAGAATGTCTCCAGAAAGAAGCCTTTTTAACTGATTTGAGTGAGCCTACAAACCCGTCCAAACCCTTCTCAATGAAGGAGGGCGACATTTTCCCTATGGGCTTTTTACTGGTGGTATCAGGTATCGAGAAGTTGGACCTGATGTAGCTTCAGTTCTGGGTCTCTTAGCTGATGAAACATTTTCCATGTCAGTGGTATAATTTTCTGGTAGGGACCTTGTTGTATTTTATAGTTGAATTTCAAAAATGCTTTCATTGTTTTAAGCATATTGCAGATGAACACTTCATCAAAAGAATTATTTAGAATGCAGTGTAGCTAGGAGTAAAGAGTTCACTGAAAATGAGAGTATAGATAAAATCTCCCCGAACATTTTTGGGTCGCTACTTAGATTTAATTTTCTCGGCCAAACAAAACTTCCACCTACCACTGGTAAGTGGCCATGCAAAGTTTCTTTCAACCGGTTTAAGAGAATCAGAGGAGATAGGGATGGCATGTCGTTGTTATGCTCGAGCCAAAATCATTTTCTCCTTAGCGAACTCAAGAAAGTCCCACTCTCAGATGACACCACTCGGTGAATTTAATATTCGGGGTGTCACAGTAATTCCTAATGCTCTAATGGATGTTGCTCGCAGTAGCTACTCAGAGTGCCTATCATTTTTTTTGTTTCAATTAAAAGATCGCCAGACGAAGCCTCTTTAACTGATTTTGGGGAACTTACTAATCCTCTAAACCTTTCTGAATGAAAAAAAGGAGACATTTTCCCAATGGGTTTCGCTGCATTATTATGAACCTCGGAAATCGGAACCTGTCAGTACTTCTGTTCGCGGTCTCTTTGCTGCTTGACATTGTCTGGATATTCGATTTTATTTCCAGTGAAGGATCGTGTTGGCCCCCCCCTCAAGAAATAAACTTATCAGTGTTCATAGCGTTTTATGTTTTTGCTTAGTGCGCGGGTTCCCCACCCACCACGGAGTACATGTCGGAAGCACACTGCACAGCAAGTAATAAATTCGCTCGGGAGTGTGTCACTATGCCCATCCTGCTGCCAGCCTGAATGCTGCCCTCGAATCGAAACCACGTCCCTGCCCATTAGGGTAGGGACGTGGTTCACTCTCGCAGATGAACTAGCCGAATGATCCTGGCCAAGCCTTCCAGGACCACTCGTCTTGTCGAAGCCCCTGCTTCGACAAGACGGAATCTCCCTTTCCGAATTTCCACGGGTCGCAGTGCACGGCAAACACGCCAGATTCCTCTGATATTAGCCTGGAACTTTGGCTGTGGGCTATGAATCCCAGTATTACTAATCTGGAAGCACAGCAACATCATTTGGAGGTACTCCTCACTACGTACAGGTGCTAACGTCGAGGGGGAAAAATAATACCTCATATCGAGTTTACCGCGCGGCTTGTTTCTCGTAGTTTATACGCTGGACTAGTGAAAATTGCCCTCACGGGTAGCAGAGTGTTTATAATCACCGTCCTTCCGGCATTGGGTTGAAAAGAATCTCATCAATGACGTCAGGAATTTTAATGGGTCTTTTTCACGATGTATCGATCATACAACACACACAATATGAAGTATATACGGCACTATATGGTCTGAGTAGCCAATGCGCCTTAAAACTGGCCAACCGATCAACCAATCTAGTGAAAATTAAAATGACGACTTTGCAGATACGGGATGAGCCCGTTTGCGACTCAGATAGCCTATAAATTAGGAATACAAAGCTGTATATCTCTCTACCACGCACTCCTGTGGCCAACTGCTGATCACAGCTTGGTGTAGTAACCAATAATTGCTTTAGACATACCTCTTGCGATTTAAGACGAAAAAAATGGGAGAGAAAAGTCGAGTTTGAATTGATAAGTATACGAAGCGTATTTGCATTTCCCGAGAACTTGCACCGTGCTATTCATTTGTTCTCACTGTGGTAATTCCCAAATGAGAAGTATCAATTCTTAGAGAGCATGAAGTGGAAGAGGTAATGCAAATTAGAGACAAATATCTGGAAGTCTTCCTCTCGAATTGCGTCTCCGATGACGGAGGAACGGATGTTTGCCTGTAATTGGCGACAGATTAAACATTGCCGCTAAAGTGATGTTTAATCAGTCGCCGAACAGAAAGCTTTTAAGAACAAAGGTTGCCTCCCAGATGCACAGAATTACTTCTTCCGGACAGCGAGCAACGCTGTTCCTGGCGTACCCAAAGACTTATGCGAGATTATTAACCTCATTTGGCTCGTAATCCTATTAGCGCGTTCTCTGTAGAGTTGACTATTTGACACGGCTCTGATGTGGATGGGAACTGTGGGTGGCTGTCGCGTCATCGCAGTAATCTCTCGAATGTTACATAATCGCTGAAAGAACATAATTAAAGAAATTCTGGAAAAATCTCAAGTCAGTTAAAATGCAGGATGAACACAACTGCTCTTTATGATTTCAGCGCTAAATTAAAAATAAAATGGGAAAAGAGATTGAACACAATTTTTCTCATTATTTAGAGAAACTCCAAGTGCCTAAGTAATGAGATGTGGGGCCTGTTAGCTAAATCTCATTGTCCTTACACTCAAACGATATGTAATCGCCGAAGTTTGGAGCGTTAAGAAAGTGCTACATTATCGAAGAAAAACATTAAATGTAATTTTACTGCGCTTATTCTGCGTACAAAAACTTTGAAAATTTTCCACGGTAGAAAATGAAACATTTTGTCTGAACTGCTCTCGAGTAACTTCGCACGAGATTCAGATAAAACTCTACTGGTGTCTCACACGCTCGACAAGGCTGATGGAATTCTTGCAAAAGGGAATCCCTGTTTCTTGACACACTGCTATATTGCGTAAATATTTTAATTGATGCTAAAACACCATCGATTAAGTTGATTAATTAAGCAGCAGTTGCGTGGCCTGGTTCTGTACAGACGAAAATCCCGATTAGTATTTTAATGGCTAAATTATGCAAAGGATTGGATTGGATTCGATTTGTATTGTAGTGGCGCTAAACCGAATAAGGCTATGACCGAGCGCCACGACCACGCCATTAAAATACAAAAGCTTTCGTAACCTTCCAGAAAGGTTAAAAAAAAGTGCAACTTCAAAAAATATGTAAATACATAAATTGAAGCAAAAGGCATTACACAGTGATTAAATATAAATTCTCAGCACTATATACATATATTTTTAGGTATTAATAACTCGTAAAAAATTTAAAAAATATCTTACACGTGGTTATTTTGTCTGAAAAATCCGACTGAGTGGCTCAAGCAGAGTTAAAAGTGGAAAAACACATGATTCGTGCACAGTTAAAATTAGCACAGTTAAGTAAAACATGGTTTATAGTTAAAACACGCTGGAAGTTCAATTACAGGCTTCATCTGATAAAATTTATTTATTCGCAGTCTGTCTATTTCATGAATCCCACCACTGGGAATGCTTCTTTTTGTTCATTAGTTGCCTCTGTTCTGTTCTGGGAACTGACAGGCAACGGTTATTAATGAGAATTTGGCTGCCACCGCAGCCAAATCAATTCTCCCAATCCCAATGTGGTTACGAATATACCATAAGCGGATATCATGTGCATGCTCCGAGAAAGAATGGATCGTTTGTTGAACTCGAGACAGGACTGGATGAGGATTATATCTCACCGATGATAAAGCCTGTAATACGCTCAAAGAAACGGAATCTATAATAAACCGTTGGTATTCACAAGTTCTGATGCGATCCAAGGCTAACTCTATTGCGTACAGCTCTGCGTGAATGGTGCATTCAGGGAGGATCTCCACGGAAAGACAGCAGAGGATCCTATATGTGATTCCGACTTCTAACCATCTTTGTAAACTGGTAAGAAGTCAAATTTTCGGCTCAGTGTGCTCAGTGGATAGAACTGAAGATAGATAGATGGAGTATTCGAGTTTACCCACTTCTTAAGAGAAAAGTTGAATTCCGGAATTTGCGCATGCTAGGGGTGGAAGGAGCTCCCTGGGTAATCGGGCAACCTGATCTATCGTGATGTTAAGTCCTCTGAGCAGCTATTGGACACAAATACCAAAAGGACGATTGGCACTGTATTGAATAAATTTTCCGAACATGACTCAAAAATGGATGTCAACGTAGGATAGTCTGGAAGGGATTTCAGTTTTGAAGCGTACTTCAAGGACAACTGCTTACGTTGGAGAGATAACGGTGGTTCATTTACTTCTGCGTAGAGGCTTTGAGCATCATAGGTCTGTTATGTACTATCAGGCTTTGAATAGGATATGTTCGAAATGCTCCAGCAGCAGCAGCAGCAATACGAATTGCCTGCTGATGGATAGGTTCAGTACATCAAAATACACTTTTCTGGCGGAGCCATATACCTGGGACCCGTTAATCAAGTTTGCTTGTTGTGCTTGGATTTTTCCGGTGCAAAGGCTACTTAGACCATATTGAACCTATCTGCGTAATTAGAACTACTTGTGTTGGCTTATATGGAAGCAGTAAGAAACGTTCATATAAACCTGTTCGTTTCAGGAAAGAGAAAAATTCTGTAAGGTTTGATTTTTCGCTTATGATATGGCCAAGTAACAATTCCTGTAAGTTTGAGAGACATGTGAATGAAATTAGACGGGATTGTTATACAAAGTGCATTCCAGGAGTACAGTATATGTTTTTCTGTGAGTGGCCTGTGGCAGTGCGTACACTGTGGAAGGTCATTACCTGATAATAGGAATAGAGTCAGATGGACGATGCCTATCGGGCTCTGGCCAGGACTACCACTTCTTGTCTGTTTGTAAGTAAACTGGAGACCCATAATTGTGGCACAGATTTATTTCGAGCAGTTTGTTATGTATACGCGTTTGCTACTGAAATGTCCATCATCCTTTATATATACACTGAGTGATCACTGAATTATGACCACCCCTATGAAAACTGAATGCGACCCGTTGACCACTTAAGGTACGAGAGTGCTCAGTTAGTCAACTACGTAGCATAGATAAGGTGCCAGTGGTTCAGTAAGTAGTAAAATTCCGAGCGTGATGGAATTTATCGGACTTTGAAAAAGGACAGATTGTGGGAGCTCGACGAGCTGGTGCCTCGATTTCCCAAACGGCTGAACTGGTGGGGTATTCGAGAGCCGCCGTTGTTAAAGTGTACCAGGACCGACGTCAAAATGGTCAAACAATGATCCGACGGCAAAACTGCAAAGGTCAGCGAAAGGCTGACGTTAGAGGTGAGCGCCAGGTCCGACGACTCCTACAGGCAAACAGACGCATCACTGTTCAAGAGTTGACTACCCAATACATGGGTCAACCCGGAACAATATCTGGCATGACCATGCGTCTCACGCTCGCACGTATGGGCTACACCAGCAGACGACCCCTACAGCATTCTCTCCTAATCAAGATTCATCGACGTAAAAGACTCACTTGGTGCAAAGAGCATGCAAGTCGGACGTTAGAAGACTGGAAATGGGTGTGCTGGTCGGATGAGTCAAGTTATTTACTCCACATCGTGGATGGTTGTGTACGGATTTGACATAAACAACATGAAGCTCTTCATCCACCATGCATGGTATCAAAAGTGCAGGCCAGTGGAGCGGTTGTATTATTATTATTATTATTATTATCCGTTTATTAACCACAAGAAACTGTGGTCACCCCGGGACGGCAGTGTGCCAGGAGGATGACAGATTTACATACTGAGGTGCGAGGAACCACATGTACAGTGTACAAGAGTACATGCATGCTCGACCCGAGATATTTACATAATTTAACTTACATACGCTTCAAATAAAACAAAGTTTATAGCAATAGACATCCATCAGAATTTAAAAAATAAAAAATAAAAAAATATGCAAATAAAAAATAAACAAAAAACAAAACAAAATGAAATGCAGCAGGCAAAAAGTGCAGGTGTATGTGATCGTCACAGGTTCAATAGTTGGTAATAGTTCTTGAGGCATTCCTTTCTGTAGAGCTTGTCCTCACAGAACTTATCAGGATTGATGCCCAGTTTATTGTAGATTTGGAGGCAGTTGGCTGGAAACATGCCGCTGAGCGAATCAATGTTTGTAAGTGCAAACCGCAGAGGGTGGCAGGAGTCACGGCGTTCACCTTTTGTCTGCTTTGGGCCAGAGATTAACCGGGATACAGATGGAGCATCAATTCGGCCTGTGATAAGCCGAGCTAGCACGAGTACATTTCTTGTCGTGATGAGAAGTCTCCAGGGAGTGATCCCTAGATTAGCTTGGAGGATGGATCTAGACATGGTAAAAGGGTGACCCACCACCCTGTTCATCCATTTGAGTAACCAATATTCCAGACTGAGGTACTTTTTTGTATGGTGTGAGGAATGTTTCACTGGCAGGAACTTGGACGCCTGGTGCATGTGGAACAACGTATCAGTGGTCTCCACTATCGTCAACTGCATGCTGACCCTGCTATGTTACACTTTTTTTCCGAATGGCGATGGTGTCTTCCAAGATGACAAAGCGCCATTGGGCACTTGATGTGCAAGAATGGTTTGAGGAACACAGTTTTGACTTCCAACATATCGATTGGCCTCCGAACTTCACCGATATCAGTCTCATAGAGCACTTGTGGGACACTATGGAAAGGCATATCAGGCGTCTGAATACACCAATCACCTCCATACCTGCATTGCTAGCCGCATTACACACAGGTTGGTTGGCCATACCTCCCGAACGCTTCCGACATCTTGTTGAATCAATGCCACGTCGGATAGCTGCTATATTGAGGGCGAACATTTTAACCTCCATTCGCCGAATCCGCTACCGAGGCCGTAGCCTATCCGCGGTAATGTCAGAGAATGGGATTTTTTCCTAACTTTTAGAATTCAATTTTGTTAATAAATAAATAAATAATAACCGAACAATAAACAATTCCTATCTGGCCACTTAGCCTCATGCAAGGATAATCAACTTTGATTTTCTATCCATTGATCCTAATTGGATGAGTTGACATCCCTGCCACTTGGAGGCGTGCCACTACTACCCAGCAATCTAAATCTTCTTTTAAAGACTTCCGAAACGTACTTATTAAAATAAGTAAATAACCTTTTATCAGTGAACATAACATGGAGTCTCTCTTTCTCCAGATAGCCAATTGATAGTTCCAATTCCATTCTCAAGTCAACATAATAATTGCAGTCAAGCATAACATGCTCAGATGTTTCAAGCTCTCCACATTTACACAACCCATTTTCTTTAAGTCCAAGCTGAAAGAGTCTTAATGCCAATCCATGTCCAGTTAACAAAAACGTAGAACAAAGACCAAACTGTTGCCACAACTTTCTTTTAACATCAATTATATTAATTCTCGGCAAAAACATAAAGGTCTGTCGTCCTTTTTCAGATGTTTCCCATTCCATTTGCCATCTAATTTTAACTTCTTCTAAAACTCTGTTCTTTTCATTTTTAACATCTGCTCTTGTATAAATTTTTCCTGGTTCTGGACAAGTTCTTATTCTTACTATTGTCTTCCTGATGTTTCGCTTAGTAAGATATCCAACTCCAGCTATTAATACTACATACTGGACTGGCAACCTACCTGATATTACCTGCAAGGCCTCTGTGGACACCGTCCGACATGCCCGAGTAATCCCTAGTAATGCAAATCTTTGTGCTTGTACTAGGTGTTTTTGAATAACCTTATTCCCAATCCTATGAACCCAAGCCCCGGCAGCATAACACATTATAGGTGAAAATAAACAATCATATAACAGATTGAGGCCTCTACCTTTTATACCCCAATCTCTTCTAATCACCCTCCGGAGCTTGGCATATAAGGTTTTAATTTTAACTTTTAAATACTTAACGTGTTCTGTAAAGAACAAACGTTCTTCAATCATTAAGCCTAAATATTTTGTTACTTGTGCATATCGAACGGCACTCCCCATCAGCCGTACAGTAGGAGCTCTATTCATGCTTAGTCTTCCCTTGAGCAACATCTGAACCGTCTTTTCCTTTGAGACCTGCAATTTATGTTTCCTTGTCCATATTTCTAATGTTCTCAAAGCTTCTTCTGCTTTGCTTTCTATGGAAGATCTGGAATTTCCCTGAACCATCACTACCAGATCGTCAGCATAAGCTATCTTTGTGACACCAGGCATTTCTTCATTTAAATATTCATCAAAGACCATGTTCCACGCAAAGGGGCCAATCACCGAGCCTTGTGGACATCCTTTATTAACTTTCCTAGTTATCTCTGTATATCTTGTTTTAACTACTACTTCCCTATTGGAAAAGTAGCTTCTAAATACATTATATAATTTTGTTGTACATACTTCTTTAATTCTAGACATGATGCCTCCCCAGCATAAGTGGTCAAAAGCACCCTTAAAATCAATAAATACACCCAAACAATACCGTTCCTCACTGTCCTCCACCGCTTGAAGCAATCTATATACCGCATCTTCAGTTGATGAGTCTTTCTTAAAACCATATTGGTTTTGTGATGACATATTTCTTGAATCATACCTCATCATAAGACGGTTCATACATAGTCTTTCATATATCTTGCCCAAAACAGAGAGGAGGGCAATTGGACGATATGTACTAGTTTCATTAAGCATACGATCTATTCCTTTTATAAGTAATTTTATCTGTGCTTTCTTCCACTCATCCGGAAAGGCACCCTCTTCTAAGCATCGATTATACAGATTTAAATATAATTCTGGAGCCATTTGAAAAGATCTTTTCATAACCAAAACTTCTATTTTATCTAGGCCCGGCGATTTACCATCCTTCGCCTGGCCCATGGCCGTTGTCAACTCTTCTAACGTAAACTGTTCTTCTGGTGTCACAACAATATTTTGACCATCTATTTCTAATTCACTGACTTCTTCATTTTCATCTGGAAAGAGATCGTCCAATATCCTGTTCACTGATTCTTCCCAAGTTAAAGTTTGACTATTTTCATTGCCAATAGTGCTCATTATTTCCGATAGGCTTCTTTTATTAGTTAATAATTTAAAAATAGAATTCCATGGATCCCTAGATCCTTGTTTGCTCACATATTCCCTCCACTTATTCTGTTTAGCTTTACAGATAGCTGTAACATATTCTTTACGACAAGCTTTATACATATTTTTATACACCTCACACAAATCTAAATCTCCAATTCTTCTTACAGCCTGGAACTTTCTTCTTAAACGAAAAGTCTCTCTCCTTTTTTCAGATAATTCAGTACTCCACCAGAATACTGGCCTATTAACCTTATACCTTTTCTTCATACTACTAGAACATGCATCATTTAAAATAACAGTTAATTGTTTAACATAATCATTTGATGTCAGGCCCACCCAATTTATTTCATTAATTCTACTCAAAAACACCTGCTCAAACTTGGGCCACCTTGCAGTTTTATCCATAAATCTATCAATATCATTCAATATTCTCACTGAATCATTTATAACACAGGAGAAAGAGATGCTATTATGATCACTAGTAGTATGATGTTCTATCACTTTCCAATTTCTAATATTATCCACAATAGAGGTAGACGCCAAAGTTAAATCAATATATGACTGTCCATGTACCGTGGAATAAGTAGGAGCATGTCCTGTCACATTTAACACCTCCATACCTGAGGCAGCAATGAATTCCTCCAGCATCACTCCTCTTTCATTGGATACATCACTACCCCACAATGGAGAACAAGCATTAGAATCCAAGGCAACCACTACATTACAAGAGCCAACTAATTCATATAATTTATCTAAATACTTTATATGTTGTTCCATTCCTTCTGATGGCTGGCAATATACTGTAACAACATACAACTTGCCACATTTCCCTATAATTTCACAACAAACGTGTTTCTCATCACACAGTGATAACACTTGTGTTACAACCACTTCAGGATCTCTAATTACTATGGCCGTCATTGGATTATCACCTTTAGAAACAATTCTATATCTAATAGGATAACCTGCTACTTCACCTTTAATTACATATGGCTCCTGCAAGAGGGCCACCGAGAAATCTTCACATTCCATTATATGATTTATTTGCAATGCAACTGCCTTAGCTCTTTGTGCATTTAGTTGTAAAATTTTAATATACTTATCCATAATTAATTTTTCTTTTATGAATGTCTAAGGCCCTTTGATACTCAATACACTTTTTATCCACGGCAGCATGAGCAGTCTCTTCATTCTTCCCTTTACAATTACAACACTCAGGCTGTTTCCCTCTATTTGGACAATCTTTAAACAAATGTTCTTTGGAACAGTGACCACATCGCATCTCTCTCCTACAATACTTTGCAACATGGCCAAAAGCAAGGCATTTATAACATTGAGTAATTGAATATATCTCTTTAAATTTGTAGGCCATCCATCTCACAAATAATCTTACTCTATCCTTAACATTATTCCATAATATAGGAGATAACTGTAAAATCCAGTTATTCAACTGTGTATTCCTATTCCTATTTACAGTTAAAATCTCAATATTTTCTTTAAACTTCTTTTCACTTATATCACAGTCTTTAAAGTTTTTCACCCACAATTGCTGCAATAGTTCTTCTTTCTCTACATCTTTTTCCACATCAAATAATACGATTCTAGGATATACAGGTTTAGGCACAATATACTTTAATCCTAAGTCCTGAATTTTGGAACACGATTTCAACTTTATCAGATCATCATTTGTTTCAGCTTCTACCAGGACTCCCCTATCTCTTATTGGTTTTAAGTTCCGAACTTTAAGGTTTGATAACATTGGCCTTATTTCTTTTAAGATATCCACTTTAACATCTTCTCTCGTTTTATGTTTATCTGTCGTTGCTTTAATAATCATAACCTTTGACACTGTATCTTCAAGTTTATTTTTCACAATAGTAGAATAACTTTGTTTTTCCTGCTTTCTTTTTACTTTCTCTTTCAATAAGACATTCTCAAGATATACTTCTTGCGCCTTTTGTTCCAATTTATCCCATTTTTCCAAAATAATTCTTATCACTGCAATAGGGACTTTACTTTGCTCATTCCACAAAACCGAGCTTAATTCACTCCTTATTTCTCTAACGTAATCAAAACCTTCCATACTCGGCCGCTCACTTACACTGTTTTTTCGTTTTCTCTTCTTATGTTTTTCCCCATCGCTTAGTTCTTGTTTATCTTCCACTTTTTTTAACTTTTTACTTTTACTTCCTTTTTGCAAAGATTGGGAAGTACCTGGTAATGATGTTGATCTTGTCTTTACTGGTGTTCTCTGTAAAGTTTTTCCAATAAAGATATCCTGTTCCACTAGTTCCTGGGCTGAACAAGAAATTTCTTTTATCGAATCTTGTCGTTCACCTTCAGTAATAACGTTCACAACTGGCTGTACTTCTTGATCATCCATCCTTATCAAATCCTCCTCACTTGAAGAGGCAGAGGAATAAGACATAATGTATAATATAAAACTCTATATTTACAATTAAAAACTGAATCTAAAAACAGAAATCAGTAACTATTTACAAATATACAATCAATGTAAGCAAACAAGGAGCCACAATCCACTTGTCAAAATGTAATATTAAAATTGCACTTAGAAAATCTATTCAATAAATGCGTCTAAAACGTCTAAAATAATGCGTCTATATTGAGGGCGAAAGCAGGACCCTACGAAGTATTAGGTAGGTGGTCATAATTCAATAATCACTCAGTGTATATGTCGTATATGCGCCGACCGGGCTAGCCGGGTGGGTAAAGAGCCTACTTGGCAACCCGAAGGTCGCGGTTTCGATTCTCGCCTCGGGCTTGGATCAAAGTACTGCAAAAACCTTGGGAGGTTCATCATGGCCACAGAAGCCTATGCGCCAAAATAAAATAAAATTTCGTATATGCATTTGTAATCACTGAATGGTACAAGAGAGTTCATTGGGGGTGTTTGTTTTGGGATTTTTTTAGTCTCGTTGGCATCCTTGGCCATAGTGCGCCATGCATATGGTAAAGGTAAGTATGTATGCTATTTCTTTACAGATCGAGATAATTGTAAAATTAGTATGAGAAAATTAGTTTTGACTAGCTATAGGAGGTGGTATACATTGATCATTCTGAGAAAATTAAAAAATATTTGGGCATTTGTTTCATTACCCAAAAGTGAATTAAGTGTAGACTGTCTTCTGTTGTCGCTGTAGTGAAGAAATTGTGGCGTTCTCTTGTATATTTTGGGCATTCCACAAGAATATGTTTCACTGAAAGCGCAGTGTTACAGTGATGACACTTAGGGGGGGGGGAATCTCACTCTCTTAAATTTTGTTATTTGGTTTTTTTTTAGGAGCATTAGCAACTAAGGCCATATTGCTCCGGAGATATGCGGTGGTCATTTCCGCATCCTCCTTATTTGGTGGTTACGGGCTCGAACCCCGGTGTAATCAAGAAGCGTGTGCACGCACTGCTGCTCCTGCCCACCTATCTACGGAGGCGCCCCCTCTCATAAAAGATAACCATGAGTCACCTTAGTGTGACCTATTCGCAGACGAGCTAATGTTACCTCCTACTGTCGAATTGAGTTGAAGCTTGAAGGCCATCGCCAAAGATTTCATTTGATACTTTGAAGCTCATTGTTAAGTTGATTTTGCCATGCTAACTGCCTGGTACGTGAAATTTTCATGGATTATTCGTCTATAGTCGATGCGGGACTTTCCAGATGTCATCGGGTGGTAAGTTGGCCGATTTTTCGGCATTGTCAGCTGTTTTATTTCCTGAAATTGCCACATGTCCTGGGACCCAACAGACGTGTATGTTTCTCCCAAGTTCAGATAAGGTATGCAAAGAGGTGATTATTTCTTTTCCGGCTGGGTGGGTAATGTTCATGGTGTTTTCGTGGATTGAAGCGCAATTAAGGAATCGGAAAAAAATTATGCTGTTTTAAATATATGAGGGCTCGATATACTTCAGTGCAACCTGAATTGGCATTAGCTCTGCAGAAAATATACTGAACTCATTTAGCATTCGATAGGTAAATGTGATGTTCAGAAAAACTGCGGCGATTCCAACGTGGGCAGCATTCTTTGTCCGTCTGTATGCACTACAACCAAGTTTGGAACTGCTCCACTACTGCTTGGTGCTTTGCAAGAAGTTTTCTTTATGTAATGCACATTTATTCCAATTATGGAGGTATAAATCGCATGAAGGTGGTGTAATATTCCAAGGAGCAAGAAGTAGAACGGTATTTACAGTATTATCAAAAGTCAGATTATATTCTTCCAAAGGATGTTTTATTCTCACACTTAACGGTCGGTTGGCAATAGAGCGGTTTTGGTATAGCCTGTTGTGTTGAGGGGTTAAAAGTGTTTGCCAGTTTGGGTGTTCAGGCATAGATCTAATTTTATACGCATAGCATAATATAAGTTTTCTTCGGATAGCGAATGCGAGTTCATGAGCTTCATGAGCATATAAACTACATAATGCAGATGTGCGATATGCTCCTACTTATAGCGTATCGCACTATGATGAATAGGGTCAAGCCAGCGAAGGACACAAGCCTTGCTGACCTTTTCCCACTCAGCCATCCCTTTACCCATAGCAGCAACTTGCCATTAATGCCATACTGCTCCAATTTGTACAGTAGTCTTCCATGTGCAACAGTTTCAACGGCTTTCCTGAACTCGAAGTACATGATATCAAAATTATTTTTTGCATCCATTTCCTTTGTGACCACATCGTAGTATCAAATCAAATTAGTCAGGCAAGATTTCCTCTTTACAAACCGATCCTGTTTCTGAACTATAATTACAATCTTGTCTATATATGATCCTGTATCGCTTTCTTAACCATTGACTCCATTATTTTCCCAGGAGCAAAAGTTAAATTAACAGATTTGTAATTACTCGTGTCAGCCTTTGATCGTCCTGTGCGAATTGAGGATATATTTGCATATCGCCAGTCCTTTGGGACCTCCCCTGAGTTCAAGGATGCTTTCTTAATTAGGTATAGGGGTTTGCTTACTTCCTTTGCTGCCTCCTTTAATATAACCGGATAATTTTCATCCAACCCAGGTGCCTTTCTTATGTTTAACTTCAACAATTTCTCCTCCACTTTCTCTCAGTTATTACAAAATCATTTAACTCCCTGTTAGAGTTTGATAAACGTCTTTCATTTCCCTCATGTGCGAACGTAGATGCAAATTACTCATTCAATTTGTCGGCTACATGAGTAGGATCATCAGCAGTCGAACTATTGATATCAAGTGGTCCAATCTGATTCTTTCCCTTCCTTCTAGAGTTTACGTAAATAAATAAGTCTTTGCTGTTCCTCTTTGCATCCTTTGCCAAGGATTTCTCGTAATCTGCCTTCGCCTGCCTAAGCTCCTTTGTAACTTGATTACAGACTAGCTTATATCTGCCGTAGCCTTCTGTGTTACCTGCTAATTTATATGCATCCCATGCATTTTTCTTCTCTGCCAAATTCATCTGACAAACATTTAAGCCTAAACCTTGAACAGTATTATTGTTCCTAGTACCTGTACTGTACTTAGCAGAAAAAAAATAAATTTAATTAACACTATTTCGTAGTTGAACAAAAAGCCTAGTCGCTTCCAAGATCACTTCCTTCAATGGTTCCCATTTTCTCCTTTTCTCCACCAATTTCTTTTGTTACTGATGGAGCATCAGGGGGTACAGATATAGGCATGGCAGAAATGATTGGTCCCTCTGTGGAGGTTTTCTTGAACCTAAGTAGAGTGCGATAGGAGTGAATGACTCTTTCGGTACATTCCGATGGAACATCTCCCGGCTACCTTCGGAGCGTAGGTAGGTTTGTTTGTATTCATAGGTTTCATCACTTTTCTTGCCTCCTTATATGGTACATTCAGCCCTACCTTAACTCTTTGAATTTCGTTTTGCTGCTTCCACCTCTGGAATGCTCGCGAGAAAGCAGGATATTCCTCCTGGTAGTTAATTCAGGTGAGTCTGTAGCTGAACATGATGTAGTTTTGAGGTCCTTTGCAGCACATCGAACGCATGCAATGGCTTCACGACATGCTTTTATTTCATTAGGAGATATTCGTGAATTGAATGTTGGGATGGTGTTTTTCTTGGGAACAAGTTTCCCATCCCTACGTCTGAATATTCGTTTGGCAGCTGGTGTTTTAATTCAGAACAGATTTCCTGCTCGAACCTTTCCATAACATCCCATTCGGTGATGACATCAAGAAATGAATTCGGTGTCATATGGGAGGGGGGTTGGACTGTGATTGGCTTTCGCCCTATAGATGTGGGTTGGAGGAGCTGTTCTGAATGTTTGTTACCTCTGGTCTCTACAAGGATATTGCCCGAACGAAGCCGTTTCACTGATTCCGGAGAGCCTGCCAACCATTCTGAACTCATCTGGATAAAGAAGAGCGACATTTTCTCTAAAATGTTCTCACTTGTAGAGTGCATTATCAGGTATCGAGGTGTTGGACCTCATATAACATTTGTCTTCTGCCTTTTTGCTGAAGTGACATTGTCGGAGTCAACATCTAATTTTTCAGTAGGGACCGTGTTAGGGAACCCAAGGTGCCAAGGTCAAGGTGTGTTTGTTTTAATTGCGGTCTCCATGGTTTCTCCTATATTTCACTGTAGCATCTGAAAAGGCAAAGGCCGGCAAGTGTATGTATGTAGGTGTACAAGTATATGAGGCATGTAGGTGTGCAAGTATGTGAGTTATGTTGAGTGCCAGCATCTGGTGACTTCGCAGCCAGGGGAGGCGAGGGTTACTTGGTCCGCTAACTCCCAACCTTGGCCACGTGGAGGCGCGCCAGGGACAGCTTTCAAGCTGAGACTCTTACGGAGGCTGGCTGTCAGGCAAGCCTGGGAGCCCCAAGATACTGAAGAAAATGTTGGGGCTCCAGAAGAAATACTTTTCTGAGGCATCACAGTTTAGTTTTTGTTATCACCGTGCACCCTACCCCCACTATGGAGCCTAAATGATTAGGACGGCAGGGACACCCAGACACTATGTCCGCATCGTCGTCAACCTGAATCCTGTCCCTCGGATCATGGGGGTAAGTGCATAGCATTGATACGGTTGACCCTCGCAAGGAAACTCACTAGTCTATTAAATAAATCTTTATTTGTCGTGTCAAATATAAAATATAAGTATACATTAGTAAGTGAGAAATTCCCTTCATGGCAAAAAATTCCAGGGGATTACCATAAAATTAAAAATAAAAGAATGGCTAAAATATACAAGACAAGCTGAAACATAAACTGAATTACCCATCACCACATTTCTGTCTAGAGTCCTGGCAATTACAATACAAAAGTTCACCTTAACATCACATCCACTGAAACAACTTGTGCGAGATATACACTATCCAATTGCGTACACACAGTTCTTGACAAACATTCACACAAAAATTGCAAACTACTAGGCAACAGTAGCCTCAGCGAACCACCCTGTGGTTTGTTTTCCATATTTTAGATCTTCTATGAGCCTTTGTAGATCAATTCCAATATGTGTTAAACACTGAATCGATTCCAACTCACTGGCTGGTATAAACCTGTCGGCATTCTTCAGTCTGCTGGTCTTCATTCTCAAGGATTTGGTGCCTCTTAATGCAGATGGCGGGATGTGCCACTCACGAAGCTGCCAGAAGCATGATGATGATATCATGCCAGTCATCATTTTGATTGTAGTTATTAATCGTTTCCAGGCTGTTCAGAAAGCTGCGTGGTCCTTAACTGTTGAGGGAAATGGTATTTATGGTTTGCCCACATCAGCAGCCAGAATTGACTGCATATATTCTCCTAATGTAGGTAGGGGTTGCTGACGCCCACAGTTCGGCGCCATACAATATGGCCGAATACACTTTGGTCCTTAAATATCGTGCTGTTCTTATAGTCTGTTTCATGTGCAAGAGGTGCTGTTTGGTTGTCCAACTTAAGTAGTTCACTTTCTTTACAATCAGGTCAATATGCGACTTGTACGTAAGTTTAGTATCAAATGTTACTCCCAGATCTCTATGCGTCTCAACAACTGGAATAGGTTTGCCATTTAGTTTTGGGTGTACGAGCGATGTTTGACCGAGTACACCATCATTTCAGTCTTCTGCGGATTTAGGACCAAGCTAGGCCTGACGTAGCCGAGTGGTGTCAACAGCGCGAATGCAGTAGCACACGCTCTTTGAGTGGACCGGGGTTCAATCCCGTGATTACTAAATATGATTAACATTTGTATTGATTGATTTATTGTAAACTCCACTGACTTGGTAGTCGTTCCGGAGTATAAACAAGAACATCATCATCCAAATTTATCAAAGTACACGAATAAGTTCAGAAGTTTATCCGACCGTCTATTGGTCATGGACGGTCGGATGGACGTTAGGCTCTTAATATCATTTGTATAAGTGCATACATCATCCCTACCCTTGCAGAGCGGGATCATCATGGCGACAAAGAGAAGTCCAGATAAGATTCCACTTTGTGGTACTCCTGCATGGAGTTGGCGTTGAAGGATCTGATTTTCTGTATGGTAATAAATGGACCGGCAAGTAAGTAGAGCCTGTAGGAACTTGAGCAAATTTCATTTTATTTGGAAGGCATGTTGGAGCAGATGAAGTAGGGCATGTACATCCAGACTGTCCAAGGCTGCTTTCATATCAGCATATATTATTGAAACTTCCTTTCCGGCTTGGAAAGCATTTAGTATCGCGGCTTGAATTGTGAGGAGGTTAGTAATTATTGATCTTATAGTTATTGAATAATGAATTTGTTGGGGCTGCCCGGTCAGTATCTGATTCGACAAATTTGGCAGTAGAGCTTTCTCCAGCACTTTTAACAGGGTCAATGCAGTAGATATAGGCCAATAGTGCTCCACGAGGTTAGGATTTGTAATTTTCGGCATTGGAATTACAGCGTACCGATTCCAGTTCTCAGGGAAAACTCGGTTAGCAAGGATAGAATCCAAGTAGATTATTTACGCGGTTATTTACGCAACAAGTCCCAAGGCTAAGAAGTGAGCAGCTGACACATTGCGCGGTGAGCGACGCAGGCTTTTGACACTGGTACACGTGCTTTTTTCGGCGCACATGGCATTATTCTGGGTAGGGCTTGGCATATTTGAACTCCGCCAAATTTTACTTTATTGAACTTGGAACTGACTTTTCAGTTAAGCTCGGAATAATAGTTACTTTCAAGACGATTTGCTATGGTGAGTTTCAGCAGATTTCAGGCCGCTGGCGCTAGGGAGGAGGCCATTAAGGAATTTAACGCACTAAATAATTAAGGGATTTAATCAGGCTTATTGTGAGCAACCTTGACGTGGTGAAGTTTCTACTTACACAGTTGAGCCCTACTCTGGAATACCGTAGTTTTGATTACAGTACAATATACGCGACGGAAAACTGACGATAAAAAATTACCTGTCAGAGAGAGTTGTACGATAGCTCCATAAATGGGTCGCAAATACTAAACGGAGTCTTCATGTATTGGATTCATCGTGATGCACTGTTATAAACACTATATTTTTAGCACTAAACCCGGAGCATTAAAATGCGTGGCAGCACGGTCGACGGCGTGGGGTGAAAAAAAAAAAAAAAAAAAAAAAGATTAGTCCTGGTCGAGCCAGCAAGGACCACACGTCTTGTCGAAGCAGGAGCCAAAGTGGTGTGCTGAAGCTGGGACCCTCAACTGACAAGATCCTCCTTCCGAATTTCCACGGATTGCCGGATTCCTATGAAGTTAGCCCGGATTCTATGATGTTAGTCTAGGCTGTGAGCATTAGATCCCAGTGTCGATGATCTGGAGATCCAAGCAGCGTAACTCGGAAGTCTACGTAGAGTCGAGCGTGACGACTGTGCGTGGACTGTACCTGGATAATGAGGGGAAGCATAGCGTGCATAGTATTAGGGTCAGGCGCCACCTGTGGTTTCCGACATTTGCGCCTTATGTAAGCTTTGAACAAATACAGTACAACTGCAGATGCCAGAAAAATATGACGTGTTGTATTATGTTGGTTTCTGATTAATAGCCATTGACCTCTGGCTGGAAAGCAAAGGAAGCGAACTTTTTCTGCATCTACCAAAAAAAAAAAAAAAAAACAGAAAAAATCCTGGAAAAACTCTATATCTCATACCTTCCTTTTCGTCAAAAATTGCAATTCCACTTTGAACTTTACCAAAGTCTCTGCCTCGACAGTTTTGTCAGCAACTGATTCCAGAAATTAAAAGCAGTCTGTTCAAAAGTAAACGTCATAACATTCATCCTTCTGTTACCCTCCAAAATTTCGTAAATGTCCCTCCTCCGTTCTCTCTCTCTTAAAGCAATAAAAATATATCTCTCTCATTCATTCTATTTCTTCCCTTCAAAGTTTTATATACCTCTATCAGGTTGGTTGGTTGTTTTAGGGTTTTATGCGTATCAGCCTCTTAGCCATATTGAGCCGTATAGATTACGTCTATAATTTGCGTGTGTTCTGCGGTCGTGCTGTTTTCTGGATAAAAAACCTGAGTTTCTCGAAAGAGAAATTCGTGTTTTTCGTCCTTGACCTTGTTATTAATCCAAATTTCTCCATTATATATTATCGTTTCATGGGGAACCGTATCAAAAGTTTTACTGAAGTTGTTCTTGCATCGAAATATTTTATGACTTCCTCATAACAATTAACTGGATTCGTAAGATAAGATTGCCTTTCCACGAGCATCCATGCAGTGGTGCATTAAGGATACTATTCCGATCGAGATGGTTCTACAGTGTATGCTTATCAGAGACTGTGAAGTTACACACAAGAGAAGTCAAAGTCACCGGTCTATAGTTTAGAAGAAATCTTTATTGTACAGTAAAGATACAGATACAATAATGTGCCCGCCACAGCCAGGAGACCAGGGGCTTTAGCATTAGCATTAGCATTAGTAGAGGCATTTGATGCAAGAAAGCAAGCTTATGCAGCATCAGCCAAAAAAAAAACCCCACTTCCACTTCACCCCTCTGTTCGTTCAAAATACCTGTCCAGCTGAGCCTTAAACTTATTTAGGCTATCAACTTCCACGACAAATATGATACGGCTTGACAATGATATGGAGTAATATAAAAATATGTACAGTATAAAAAATTGTGCAGTATAAAATATTACATAACAATTAAAAACGTAGCATTAGCCATTCAATAGATATGAGTAAGTACATAGTTGTGAGGCAGACAGTACACCAAGGTATGTACACGTTCATATGTACAAAGCACATATTTAAGCATATTCACACAAGTCAGAATATTTCACAGTGCCAAATTGATGTTCAATATTGCATTTTCTTGTGAGACAGTTCGTCGATTTGCCTGCGACGTGCCGTTCTGCGCCTCATAGCAGATAGCGGGTGGAGGTATCGGTATGAGTGGACATCAGGGCCAAACAAAAGGGGAACAAGTTCGGCCAACGAGCGCCTGTAATTGCGATCAGAAGCGAATTTCTGGAGGTCAACTCCGATCATTAGCAGGGCTTGTACTGTAGGAAGTACTTGTCCAGGTAGGAATCTGTCACTGATCTTCAGCCTGTTCCGTTGTAGCTGAAGAAGAGGGGTGGCTCGTAAGGAAGGAAGTGGAACATGCCACTGGCATATATCCCAGAAGTCAGGGGAGTTGATTTTGCCAACCAGCATTTTGACTGTGGTCGCAGTTCTCCTCATGCTGATTATTTGAGGCAGCCGCGGGATTTCGAGTTGGTCGGCCATGCTGATGGTCCTCTGTTGAGGGGGGAGTCGATGTTTGTGGGTTGCCCACTTCAATATCCAGTATTCACTGGCGAAGATGGGCTTCATGAGAGAAGGTACTGCGGATGCCCATATTTCAGAGGCATACAGAAAGGTAGGATACGCAACGGTTTCCAGATATCTGATTGTGGTTCTTGCGTCTGTGTTATGAAGAAGATGTTGACGGGCAATCCAGCGCATTCGGCTGATCTTGCGTAGAACACATTCGATGTGAGAGTTGAACCTAAGGTTTGGGTCGAAGGTTACACCGAGATCTTTGTGTTTAGTTACACTTGGAATAGCTGCACTCTCCAGTGAGGGCTGTATGAATGTGGGACACTTCTTCAGTGAAAAAAACATAATAACGGATTTTTGGGGTTCAGTTTAAGATCGAAATGGTTGAGATGGTTAGAGAAAGGTGTGATCTTATTACAGATTTCCGATGTGCTCACTCCCCTGTCGGCTGATGGTGGTATTTCCGTTAGGAACTTTATATCGTCGGCGTAGGTAATAACATCATCTCTGTTACACACAAACGGAATAAGGAGGGCGGTAAAAAGTAACCCCGATAAAACGCCACCTTGCGGCACACCAGCATTGATGGATCGGGTATAGCAGAGTTTGCGATGAGTGAGGTACACTGTTCTATTCCAGAGGAGCGCGGGCAGAAAAGCGAAAACGTCACCTTTGATCCGAAAGAAATTGGTTAGGAGATTCAGAAGGGCTGAGATGTTGAGGCTGTTGAGTTGTCCATCAAGTCCTTTTTTTGGGCATTGTGATCTGTTAGATAACCCATTCCAGAGGAGCGATCGCTCGAGAGTCTAATGATGATCTCGTTAAAATCTTTAACGGGATGATGCACTCACGTGTATAATAGGATTTATACCACCCACTGTTGGAGCTTTTCTTTCGTTTATCCTCAATAGCTTTCCCCTAGACTTAATAACACATATTTTCTCTTATAATCGAAGTCCATTAAATGAAGAGTGTTTAAAGTGATGGGCTTACTGAACTGGAGAATTTCATGAGCTAAACTTTACCTTCATCATGTTCCTTTTTATATTTATTTCGTAATAATACAGAACACTTTAATATGTTTTTCTGTTTGGTATGTTTGGGGGATGAAAATCCCGCAATACCTTCAGACCCATAAAGATTTCTCAACGTTATTAAATTGCCAAAGGAAACCTCTCTCTCTCTCTCTCTCTCTCTGAAACTTTGACGTCATCAGACGGTAAGTAACGAGATGTTTACTGATCCTTAATTTGTTCTTTATGGGGATCAGCAAGTATTACTTCGTAGAAATTAAAATCGTCTAACCAATATTTTCCATCCTCACACACACTGCACTGACTCTCTTAACCCCCCACTCTCCCACCCCAACAGGCTCCATTTTGAAGCAATTTCCTGCAAAGAACTAATGAAATATTGCTGCGAGAAATGCTTCATTTCCTTTACTGTGCAAATCTCACCGGCTATTCACGAGAGGAATGTTTATTAAAAATGCCTCCCTCGTAGCATCCTGTGATTACCAGAGATGTGGCTGTTCCTTCTTTATTACTCCGTGCATTTTGTTAATCGTAAAGGGCAGCAACCCCTCGGTATCCAAAAAAAGAAGCACAGTTAATGGCAGTCCAAGGTTATTCGCTTTTTTTTTTCATAAGCTCTTTATAGAGTTTTTATAAAGTGCGCATGACGAGGGAAACTTTAATTTATTATAGCCAAACTTTGCACTCGCACCGTAACTACTTCCATAATTTTGAAAGCGCTACACTCTCAAGAGTAATGGACGTACTCATTAAATTCACATTCCCCGCGGATACACCTGGAAATACTTATTCCTTTCCACGTGAGAAAACTACTCCAGAGCAACAAAACTACTTTTCGCAGTGGCTAATAACAGTTAGACTAAAAACATCTGTCGTAATACGAGCATTCCTTCCGTTATAACGCACGCCACTTATTCCAAACACGGACTTAGAACAACCCGCTTTGCGAAATCAGCCATAACCGAACATCAAGTACTCGAACTGTGTTAGGTGCAAGGACTGCCATTTCAATCAGAGCAAAAAAATTTGTTGGGTGGTTGTTGTAGGGTTTTAGGCGCAGCAGCAACTTAGGCCAAACTGCGTCACATATAATATGTCTGTAAATTGAGTGTGTTCCGCGGTCGATTTGCTGGACGAAAATCACGAGTTTTGGGGAGGTAAAACGCCACGCCTGAAACCGACCAAATCAGTCACGTTGGGAAAAAGACCCAAAAAATTTCATCGCGTCATTGACAGGATTCGAATTCAGGTCTTTTACACCTGGTGTGGGATTTTTGTTGTTTTCGTTGTAGGGTTTTAGGTGCATCTGCGACTAAGGCATATTGCTATGTGTGTACTGTCTGTATTTTGCATGCGCTTTGTGGTTGATTTTCTGTTTGCTGGACGAAAAATTTGCCCTCGCCTGAGATCGACTAACTCGCCCATGTTGTGAAAAAGGCCCATAAAAATACCTCACGTCGTCTATAGGAGTTGATCTCGGGTATTTTTCGCCCGGTGTGGGAGAACAGCGATTCTATTAAATGTTATACCCACGAGGTGTGGGGAGGACAGTGATTATTCCAAATAGCTCCGCAGAGTTTCTGTGACGATATACCCACTTGCGATTCTCTGTGGAACGTTCTTTCAGTACGGGCGAATAATTACAGTATGGAGTGTCAGCCTCAGCAACGGCCTCACATATCAAGCTTTGCTTGGTATGTGAGACTGATGGTGGACAGCGTAACAGGAATTCTGGCCCTGAGGGTAGCACAGTTGGTAGAATCCTCGTCCTCCCCACACACGGGTGGAAAAGACCTGGGTTCGAGTCCCGTCGATGATGAGAGGAATTACGGGCCTTTTTCACAATGCAGATGAGTTTGTCAGTTCCAGTGGAGGGTAGCATGGTGGTTTTTTCTCCTGAAAACTCTGATTTTTCGTCCAGAAAACAGAAATCAACCACAGAACATACCGATACGCAATTTACAGACAGTATATATGGATCAATATGGCCTTAGTCGCTGATGCCCCTAAAACCCATTAACAACAACTACAGGAATTCTGAAGAACTGTACAGGAAGCACCCAGAATTTTCTGAGAATAATCTGTAATTCTTTAAGAAATTAAAGGGCAGATTACACTGCACTCAAGTTGAAGTGTTCGTTATTTCACCAATTTCCATTTCTTGATATACCTAGCGCCATGCCACTAAAAGAATATTGGAAATTTCAACATTTAAAATTTTTTTCTTCAAGATACATATTCTCCTGAATTATTCCTGCGAGAATATCCTGTAGAAATTATCTAGATTGGAAAACTCCAAAACCATTGTAATAAAGCGAAATAAAGATTCAAATGGAAATTAGAAAATTCTCATTCACGATATGAATGGGAATTTTTTATGTTTAGCTGCTATAACCCCTCTCGTAAATGGCAAAGTACTTTGCCATTTACTAGAGGGGTTCTAAAAACATTTGTATTCAACCAGAATTAGTTGAAATAAAAGAATTTTTTATTTGTTTCACACCTTGAATTCTTTATAGCAAACACACAAATTTTGATTTCGGTCTGACAATTCATTTTTTGTTCTTTGCAACGCTGAATGAAGTGAGTTATCACAATGGGTAAAGTGGAATACAGTGATGATTCTGATGTGTATATTCGTATTCTCCAAAGGAAAACGCCCAAAACAATCCACGAAGAAATGGTCACTGTTTATGGAGAAGACTGCCCGGGTTATAGTGTTGTTGCACATTGATACAAATAATTCAAATGTGGAATAACCTCATGCATGATGAAGAAATCCCAGAACGGCCAAGAACTGCTGTAACAGAAGGAAAGGGCACAATATGCGCATGAAGGGTTGCCGATACGCCAGAAAAAGCAAGG
Organism: Mastigoproctus giganteus; assembly: GCF_048544385.1. Taxonomy (NCBI): domain Eukaryota; kingdom Metazoa; phylum Arthropoda; class Arachnida; order Uropygi; family Thelyphonidae; genus Mastigoproctus; species Mastigoproctus giganteus. The sequence goes on along the minus strand of NC_143576.1, from coordinate 264,954,160 downwards.
AGTTTTTTTTTTTTTTTTCACGAATAATAACCATGGATGAACCTTGAATCTGTCACAATGTTCCCGAAACTAAAGAAATGTCAAAACAATGGTTGCAGAATAACCACTGCCCAAAAAGCAAAGGTGCAACCAAATTCCAGCAAGATGGTGCTGTCAGTTTCTTGAGATCACTTTGTTGTAAAACTGACAGATTACCTTCGAAAGGGCTGTACTGTGACAGCGAAGTATTATTCCAATCCCTTCATAAAGTCACGTGTTGCTATAAAAGAAAAAACTGGGAAAAACTGTCAAAAGGTGTGCGTCTGCTCCACGATAATACCCCTGCGCATTCCTCGCATGCTGCCGTGCTCATGAATGTGGGTTTGAAATACTGCTGCAGCCTGATTATTTCCCCAACCTTGCACTGTCGAATTTCTTCCTTTTTCCTGCCTGCAGTCCTTTCTCTGTGGAAAACACTTTGCTGCTGCTGACGTGATTTCTGCTGTCGATTCGTGGTTTGAAGGACAGTCAGAGGACTTCTACAAACCTGGCCTGTGGAAGTATTGAGAGGTGGCAAAAATGTGTTATTTTTTTTCTGGTGACGCAGTTGAAAAAGTGTAATGCATGGTGTTTGTTTCAACCTTCTATCGCAACTACGTCTGGTGGGTGAACACCAATATTTTTTGAACTCCTTCGTGTACCTAGGCAAGCATGGCAGAATTTCTGGTTCCACGCTACAGTGAGAGATTGGAGGAAAGCAAATCTCAACGTTTGTATTTTTTTTTTATCTCACTGCTTTCATCAAGCGGAGAGGTATCTACGATTTACAAAAGCAGCCCACCCCCTTGAAAAAAAAATTGAAGCAACATCACCGTCCTTTGCAGCTGCTTTTATGGAAGACTCGCCACTGCAATAATAAATTGAGAAAGAGGAAAGTTGTATTTCTTTCGACTCATCTCGTTGTCCTCGCATCTAATGAAGAGTAATCGCGTCTGTTCCTTCCCATTAAACTCATTTAAAGTCCATCGACCCTTCGTTCGTTGCTAACAGCGAATAATAATTCTACTTGATGACGCATCTTCTCTGAATAGGATCCACTCAGAACCAGAAAAAGAAACGCTACCGATTAGCAATGAACAGATGAGTCTGTTAATATTGGAATAAGTAATAACGAGGTAATTGTATCCTCTTGTGAGGGATAATCTGCACTTACCATTCTAATGAATGGGCAGTCCGACAACTGAGCCCCTTAGTTGGTCTGAACTGAGTTCCCTCCTTCTAAGCGACTTACCAAACACCACCTTCTTGATGTCACCGAGTGTGAGAATACCTTTCAATACATATACCGGTTATTTCAGCCAGTCATCACATATGGATCTGATATCCGGGTGTGAGCAATGAAACCCACCCTAAAAATGATCTCATTTAATGAGTACTAAACTTGCACCCCTCACACACTTCATAAATAACAAAACTAATAAACTTCAGAAAATTTTCAGACCGAATCTTCGCCCCTCCCCTTACTCGCAACAATAAAAATGATAGCGGGCCAAATAAATACGCCACGTTTTTTGCAGATGTGTAATTAGAGAATTCCCCCGAAACCCCTAAGAGCCCTCCCTTCCTTCAGTCTGTGGCTTGGAGGCTCAGGAAAGTTGATTAGGTTCCTCTCCATGGAGATGCTACAAAACGTGCAGGTGGTGGATGCAGACGTCAAGAAGTTAATCGAGGACAAATTCTACAGAAGACGTCATCAGGGAACAGTTCTCGTCTTCAGCTGAGTGATTGCCAATGTAATATTGTGAGCTGATGTAAAATCCCCAGCATTGTTGTTATTATTGGTTTGAAAACTGTTAATTGCGATCATGGAAACCTCTATGGACGATTCTCTGCCTCTGCTTTCTTAATTCATAACCTTGTAGACCTCTGAATGTGTAGGAAATCGGGTTCACATCACAGTAATTTTTATAATAAATTATGCCTGCAATTATTCGCAGTGCAACGAACTGCTGAGTAAGAAGACGATATTTAAAGTTCAAATTACAAGCGATGTGGAGTGGAAAGTCATTGCAATTACATTTGAAATCTCGCATTGTTTACTTCTTGCGGCAGCAGGGTCCCCTCCAAGCACCATCACATCTTCGGAAGTCGCAAACACCTTCCGTTTACAGTGCGTCATTCAAAGACAACCCTCCTAGGAACCAGCAAACGCAAGGGGCTGGCGGAATGGCAAATAACTCTCCTTAACTAAAGCATCGCGTGTCTCTTGAATGGCGCTCTGAGTTGTGTGGAAATCGCCCAATCTTCCAAAAATGTCTGAAATGAATCCCGGATGTTTATCAAACGAGCATTCTTATCGACATTCACGCTCTACGCCCTCCAGCTGTCGTTTGTGTACAGACAGCAATAGGATGAACAGCGGACGCTCATCCTAGAAAGGAACAAGCTACGGCAGTTTCAGTCTCGTTGTCCAAACGCAGCAGTTTGTTTGTGAGGCCTTCTGGGAACAGTTCTCGCGTTAATTTCAGGTTCCTTCTCACTTACACCCCTTTAATTTGCTTTCTCCTCAAAGTGGCACGAGAGATTTCTCAGTGCTCCATAAGTTTGCTTCAGGAAGACATCGAAACGGGTTTTAACACGCTATTCGTTTCAGTGTTCATGGCGAAAGATCTTTTCCACTTCGGGCCATTCAAGTTTAGTGGAAGGAGCTGCTCTTAACATTGTAAACACACTCCTCAATTGTATTTCACTGCCTCCGAAGATTTTTCTGTTACGAGAAAGAAGAGATCCCCACCAAGAACTTCATTCCGTGGCTAAAGCGAGTATCATCTGGAAGAATGCTGTTTAAATCTGAATTACAGATAGAACAAAATCTATGACTACTGTAACTGCCAGCGAGGAGTAGCAGAAAATGACCACCGTAATCCTCCGGACTGTTACCGACAATTAGGGGGCCCTAAATGAATTGAATTTGTATTCACTGCCCGATAAACAGAGCGACGAATAAGTAGGCAACACCATTAAATCCACGCAAGCGCTAATGAACACCGGGAAGATGTTCTTCGTAGTTTGACCTACAAATTCATCTCCCACGTGAAAGCTGGTGATGGATGTACGAGCTCCAGTTTCTAAGCGTAACGGCGATGACCAATACAACACGTTGCTGTTCAGCTCGCCAGTATTCTTGCAATACAAACGTGGATGATGGAAAGTTCCAGTGATTTCGTTCTTCCTTTTTCCTTTTTGGCGAGCATTAGTTGCTACGGAGACTCATCGTCAACATCAGTTTGCACGTTGCACTAACTGGAGGGAGTGAATCGCCCCTGAATTGGCGATTTGTTTGTTACTGAAGTGATTAAAAATCTTCAAAAATACTGGAGAATTTCCGAATATTGAATCATTGCTAAGGTGGCCTGCCATGTGAAGTATTTGGCATTTGTTTTGCCCCGTCTCTGAATTTATAATTACTACTGTAAGAGTGTAATTTGTACCATATACAGTAGTGCTCAAAGTGGGTCTATAGACCCAGAGGAGCAGATGTATGATAAAACTTCAGTATAAAAGTACAAAGCGGGCCATTAGGCAAAAAGCGCCTTTAAAGACTAAGATAGCCTGTACTTCATTCTACCCTAGTAACATCTAGCCCTGTACTAACTGTTACCTTGCCTGTTTGTTGTTAAATTTAGATTGCAATAATGTTTATAATTTGGACCTAGTTAAACAGGTAGAAAGCAACCAGAAACAGATAGCCTTGCTAATTATTGGATATATTGAATGGCTAGCCCTCGAAAAAGTGCCATTCAAGGTATCCTATTATCAATAGTTAGCCTTATAATGATTATTTTATTTATTTTACTTCTAGGGTATACCGAAGTGAACCAGCGCGGGCTATCTTAGTGTTTAAAGGTGCTTTTTGCCTTTTTGCCTGTGCTCTCTCCGCTAGGGGGATGATTGTGTCCGGCTGTCTGTATGATATGCTCCGTAAACTTTTCTTGTTTGTGTGTTTTTTATTTAAAGTATTAAGTTCCTATTAGTGCCACCACATAAGGATAGGCCCTTGGACTGCCATGTGCAAGTACTGTATTATTTGAACGGACAACAGATAAGTATTAAATGAATTTCTGCATGTTCATTCCGCTACTCCATACAAGCGCTTTCAGCCATTATCTTGTAGTTCAACTTATACATGTGTCCAACAGACACTTGACCTTGACCAGGCATTAGAGTTTTGCCTAGCCGCTCTGTTCTTCCCTCCCTACTTAGTCCCCTGCTCCCTGTGGATTTCACTGCAGGGCAACTAAGGCGACCGGCTGGTCACAGTGCCTATTGCTTGCTAAACCACAACTGTGGTGATATTAAATTATCTAGTAAAACTACAGTAACTGAATTCAATATGACAAATACTACCTCCTGTCAAAATTCTAAGGTCTGCACCATCTGTGGGACCAGCTCTGACCCCATTGTCCAATGTATTGAGTGCAAACAATTAATATGCAATGACTGTACACATTCTGACCTGAAAAAATTAAATAAAAGTCGGCGGAAATCATTCTGTTGTGATAGATGTCGACTCAGAAATTCTCAGAAAAGCCCTATAACTGTTGCAACGCCAAACAGCACGGAACCTGAGTCACTTTCCTCCTCTTCGGCTAACAAAGTTGAAATGCCGTACTCTAGTACATTTGAGACAAATATCATGCCAATAACTAGAAATACCGACTCTGAATCGTACATGGATGAAGCCTCTAATCCTTCTTTGTTGTCGCATCAAATCTCAGATGCATCAACTCAAACATCTGTGCTGTCAGAAGATCTCAGCGCTAACTCCTTCCCTACGGAAACTCTGAATCCAACCTTTGGTATTCTGCAATCAACTGAATTCCAGGAACTACTCTTTAACACTATGCAGAAAATCCTCATTCAAACTCATCTAATCAGTGCACCTCATACTGCAAACTCTGAAATTCTCCTGGATTCTAATACACTCAATGAAGGAAACAGCGAGCTATACACGGAGATTTGTGGTATAAAAACAATATTAGCTAATCAACAGGCTGAAATTTCTGACATTAACGCCCAAATTAAAAATCTCACATCAGTTATGTCTTGCCACTTAAGGGAAGCTAGGAAGAATTCTGAACCTACTCTCGACACCAATGGGCTCAAAGTGAATACGAATTCTTCATTAACTGACGATGCCCTCAGTACTGAGACCAGATCTTCACCTTCCACCGGCCTCAATAGTTCTACTGCTGCAAATATTAACTTGCCCAAGCCTGCTAACATTCATGATTCAAGTCATTCAACTGAGCAATTTATTGCCAAACAGACTCTGTTAGATGATTCTTCTGATGTAAAGAGAACCACTCCTCCCACCTACTCTCGTCTGCGGAACAGTTCTGTCTGTACTTCTATTTCACAAGCTCAGAGTCACCAAGCGGAATCCTCTTCAACATCAGTTAAGGCAACATATGCAGAAATAACTGCTGCCACATCTAATGAGGTCTGCAAACCTGTCTGTAGATCTGCCGCCACAGTGAGTAAACCTGTTTCTAATTGCCAGTCTCAAATATCGCACCAAAGATCAAAACAGAACAAACCGTCAGAAAATATTAAAGCATCTATATCTCAAGGTACTTTCTCCAAGCTTCCAGCCATAACTCATCAAACACAGAATGTAACTACTGCAGAAAAATCTAAGTTACTCAAACACAAGTATAATATCACAATTATTCCCACAAAAGACCGAATTTTTCTTTCTAGACTTGGACCCTCCACTAAATCTGAAGATCTTATCAACCTAATTAAAGAAGAATATGGTTTCGGAGTAGATGTCCGTTCTCTGAAGACACGATGTCCCGCCTACTCATCTTTTATAATAACATGCCTTCCATCACAAACAGAAAAAGTGTTGAATCTAAGATCCCTTTTATCAGGGGCTCTAGTAAAACGCTTCACGGACAGACCATCAAGGGAGTCCAAAATCTCCTCTCCACCGGCATAGCAATCAGATACCCCGCTATCTACACATACTACGTTCTCCTCTCGTCATAGAATCCCCATATCCCAACTGTTCAGTGTTTACCTTCAGAATTGCAGGAGTATAATTAGCAACCTAAACCACTTCAGAGCAATCCAAGGCTCACATATTTACGACATTTACCTGCTCACTGAAACCTGGCTCTCCATAAATATTGATGATCAGGAGATTATAGATGGACAATATACAATCCATAGAAAGGACAGAGGATCTCGTGGAGGCGGAGTAGCTATTATACATTCTAACCATATACTCTGTGAAACTGCATCAAATTTCACAAATATTGAATCAGTATACTGCCTTCTTCATCTTGGCAAGTTAAAGGTTTTAATAGTATTGCTTTATTTTCCACCTCCCTTAACTAATATAGACCTCCAGTACTTAGAAAGCTCGCTGGAATCAATCTTCCCACTAATTCAATCTGCCGACATAGCAATGGTTTTGGGTGACTTTAACTGTCAAATGGCCAATTTAGAATCTTCTTCTCCATCACTGCAGACTAGGGCTCTCTTTAATATGCTTCACAGCTATGGTCTGGAACAAATTTGCAATTTTCCAACCAGAGAAAATGCCTACCTCGACCTAATATTTTCCTCTACTCATATAGATGTTCACACCGACAACCCCATATTTCACTCGGATCATTCACCAATTACTTTTGACATCACAGTGACTTCTCATAACTTCAAATGCAGCTCCCGTACTCCTCGATTCAATTTCAGAAAGGCTGACTGGCCTCTGCTCAACCTAGCTCTAAGAAACGTAGACAAGCAGCTCGCTGACGCTATGGATGACATCGATGTGCTCACCAACAACCTGATTAACTGTGTCCATTCAGTTATATCTGACATTGTTCCTCAATCCCATCTTACCGCACGCTCTACCTACCCGCACTGGTATAATAGTGAACTAATACGTAAAATTAAATCCAAAGAATTCTACAGAAACAAATATAAGCAAACAGGTGACAGTCAATACTATGAAATATTCAGCCAACTCCGCAAAGAAGTGAAAACTCTCATATTAAACTCCTACAACATGTATACAGAGTCAGTTCAGGATAGTCTGCTTACTCACAGAGATATCAAACCATTCTGGAATTTCATGAAGCATAAGAACATAACCAGTAGAAAGTTACAACTCCGAAACGCAGATGGAATTCTCTTATCTGACGAATTCAGTATTGCTCAAGAGTTTGCCAAACACTTTTCTAGAATTCAAACAAATGATACATTGAGACCTGCCTCATTTCCTGACTTCACACCTGTTAAAGATGATATCCTCATTAATCTCTTTATCACTGATGAAGATTTAAACTCCGCATTAAAAAGCATGAAAAATGACTATACTAGAGGCCCAGATGACATTCCAGGCCTATTTTGGAAAAGGACTGTCACTACATTGAAACCCCTCATACTGCGGATCTTCAACCTGTCTCTCAGGCTGGGGAAGTATCCTAATCACTTTAAGCAGGTCAATATAGTTCCTATTTTCAAAAAAGGTGATAAAAATGACGTATGCGATTACAGACCCATAACCTTGCAAAACAGCCTGGCTAAACTCTTCGACACAGCAGTACACAAACATCTCTTCGAATTCTTCAGGCCTTTCATCAATCAGAATCAACATGGTTTCTGCAGTGGCAAGTCAGTAGTCACAAATTTACTTCCTTTCTGGCAATACACCTCGGAAGCTCTTGATAACCACCTACAAGTTGATGCAGTCTACACAGACATATCTAAGGCATTTGATAAAGTCCCGCACGAACAACTTCTGGAAAAACTTAAGCTATATGGTATCCGTGACCCTTTGCTCTCATGGCTACGCAGCTATATTACGCATCGTTCCTTGAGCGTTATCATCGATCAAGTGAACTCAGACTGTTTTATACCACTAAGCGGAGTACCACAAGGCTCTCCCTTAGGTCCTCTTCTCTTCATTGTTTTCGTAAATGATCTTCCTTCTTTCATCTACACCTCCAATGTTCAAGTTGCTCTCTATGCAGATGATCTTAAGATCTACTCAGCAGTGAAGGAGACTACCGATTCTCAACAACTTCAATGTGCTCTCAATAAATTCTCTCTGTGGCTATCTCTGAATGGCTTGTCTGCTAACCCCTCGAAGTGCAAAGTTATCTCTTTCTTATCTTGCAGATCTCCACAACTAATAAATACGGAGTATAGTATTAACTCTGTGATCATCGAAAGGTGTGACCAAGTTAACGACTTAGGGATTCTCTTTTCCAGCAGTGCTAAATTCGATGCCCATGTCCTTAAAATCACCAGCAAAGCATTCAAAACACTGCGATTCATCAAACGGAACACATACAAGTTCAAAAACTACAGATATGCGGTTATCCTTTATAAAACTATTGTACTGCCAATCCTTGAATTCAGTTCACCCATCTGGAATCCTCACACAAAGACTTTAACTAACAAAATTGAAGCAGTCCAAAAAAAACTTTATCCGTTACCTTACGTACCGCAATCCTCTATTCTATCACTCAGTGTATTATGAATCGCTGTGTGATTACTTTCATCTAAGGCCTCTGTGCACTAGAAGAGTTACTGCTGACATCGCCCTCCTAGCCAAAGTAATCACTGGAATTTATGAAGCATCTGATATCCTGAGTAAAATAAACTTCAATGCTCCCTGTAGACAAGTCAGGAACCTTACACCGTTTCGCCTTGACTCTGCCAACACGGACTTAATGAAGTTCAGTCCACTGAACAGAATCAGCAAATCAGCAAATGACTCTCGCATTGACTTCTTTGACAACTCCCAATCACTGATGAACTCCATCCACAAGTTTGCCTCTTCACTTAAACTGCAAAGTGACTAGCTCACATATAATTATTGTAGCTTATTATTTGTTATATTATTTTTCTATTCTCTAACGGATTAATTATTACTTGTTTTACCGGTAACTTAACTTAATACAATCCTCTTTTGTACATATGCTTTATTGTTTGAATTTGTATCAATGTTTATCGTCCTGTAGGATTTCACATTATTGTTATTATGTTTATTGATCTGATCTCAGATACACTGTTAATGGTTACCTGTTGTGTATCTTTTTATTAATAAAATAAAATAAAATAAAATAAAAATAAAATAATGGCCCGCTTTGTACTTTTATACTGAAGTTTTATCATTCATCTGCTCTTTTGGGTCTATAGACTCACTTTGAGCACTACTGTATATGGTACAAATTACACTCTTACAGTAGTAATTAGATTACAGACTGATGTAACGTTTAATCTATAACTGATGGGATTAATCTGATCTGAAATACATTTTACCAATCTTCATTTTACTACCATTCTATTATTTCATAAAAGATTAAATGTATATACACCTTTGAATTTCTTTTCAAAATTTAGCTCTTTTTGTTTACCGAATTGGGCGACACATCGTCTGAATATAAATCTACACATCTTTGCGATTTCTGATGACTGCATCTTAGTTAAGACATTCTATCATAAAACTTGGGAGTAAAACGAATTCCGCTTTTCCCATTGATTGCTGATGTGTACATTTCTGATTGACCATAATGGCATGACCCGCTTTGTCAGACTACGAAATTGGGGCTTTATCAGGAGATAAGGTTGTAAGTCATTGTACACTTAGAACCTTATCTCCACGTGTGCGTGTGTGTGTGTGTGTGCCCGCGGGCTATATTCAAATGAAAATCCAGCGCATCCATACTTTTAGCATGACAGTATCACGGGAGCAACGATACTTTCTTGATTATTGAAGCAACTTAGGGCCCCTAGTGTTTTTGTTGTTTCCATGCCATTTTACTTTCGAATCACCTCCCAATTCGCGCACTAAGTGGAAAACTGTTCAGGTGTGTCGCAGTGACGTCATAACACGAGTGGAACGTACTTGGGTAACATTCCTTTGTGATCCCCTCTAAGAAGCTTCTCTTCGCACTACTGCATGAAAATGTTTGCCAGTTTGCACCTCTTTTTGTTGAGACTGGGATCTTTTAAGTGATCACGTTTCGAATGCGTCGAAATATCTTTTTTTATGTCGGTAGAGGTAGAACGTAAGGAATGACGACATTCGGTCCCGTTTTACGAGGACAAATACCTTTCAGAAATGTACGCGTTCTTTTCGCGATTGGCGTGAGGTGGATCAGTATTATTTCACCATTATACGACGAAGGAGGGCGCACAAGGAGTTGCCGTTGATTGACCTATCAAAGAGGAAAATAAATTCCTCCGTATCGCTTTGATAGAGAAACTAGTAATGGTGAAAGGGATTTAGCTTTAGTCCTACATCACGGAAGTCATTTTGAACGAGTCAAATGTCAAGTGATAAAAATTCGCAGCGCAGATTTTTGGATGAACATTTCCTGCCGTCCATCTGTCGGGACTAACATGGAAACTCCGACCACTGTTTCTTTTACCGTGTCAACAGTTACTACTGTTTTCCACCTTGTGGAGAACAGCAGGCACTATGGACTTTAACACCATGTCTTAGCGCCTTTCGGTGAGAGTTCCGTGGTGTAAAAATCAAACCGAATTGAGAACCCCCAATTTATACACAAGATATAGTGGATAGCTTCCTCGGCAGGTATTTTAAAGCCAAAACTATCAACAAACCAAATTTCCCAACTGATTTGCTGAAAAGTCAAACACCTCACTGGAATGCCTTCTTTCAACAATCGGGATCACCAAATGCGAAAGTTGTTGGATTTGTTTTTGCTAACCTTCAACCACCTTGAGCCTGGCACATACACATTTGGGCCGACCGGATTAGCCGGGTGGGTAAAGTGCCTACCTCGCAACCCAAAGGTCGCGGGTTCGATTCCCGCCTCGGGCTTGGATCAAAGTACTGCAAAAATCCTGGGAGGTGCATTATGGCCATAGAAGCCTATGCGCCAACAACTACCAAAAAAAAAAAAAAAAAAATTTGGCATACTACTAATTAGCTGAAATATCTTCTCAGAAATGAACTGCGATGGCCCAATTATCCTAAACGTACTGCGACTCTAATTGTTCCTTACCATAACATTACACCCAAGTTTATGTCCGTTTTGAAGTGCCTTTCTTGAATACGAAAATCTGAAAGATGAAATGCAATTACTCCCTTGACCGACAGAAGTAAATTACTTAATATTTGCACTTGTTTTCCCGCATTCAAACTTCTGTCGAATGGTACGTTTAGGGCCCATTTCATTTAGGATTTTTCAGAAATCTAAAAGGATAATAATTCATCGAAGTCATTGCCCATTTCGTAAATATCCTGTCGTTTCTGTGCCGGTCTTTCATTTGGAGGAATGCCCTAATATCCCAGGATGTGGTCAGCCATATCTGATGAATAATTGCAAAGGAATACTTCTGCACATTGCCAATAATCGAAAGTAGTAATATAATGGAAATATTCGGTGTACGTTTATAGCAACTACGCCAGTACAGAAGGACAGTCTACAGGAGAAGGGAGAGGGACACGGAAGTTGAACAAGGAGCCTCCTTCAAGGTTTATTAAGTCGCTGAGTACATTTTAAAATTATAATATTAGGGTCACCCGTAATTCAATACATAAACCCAGATTTGTGTCTGTAAAACGTGTGTTCGCAGGTCGATTTGCCTGCTTTGCTGGACGAAAACATCCCAGTTTCTTGGGAAAAAATCTTGCTATCACCGCCCGAGATCGAGTAACTCAGCCAGGGAGTGAAAAAAGCCTATTAAAGTTCTCGTCATCGACGGGATTCGAACTCGGGCCAGCTCTGTCCCATCACTGGCCTCGGGGGTTACCCTAATGGCCAGTGTCAGCATCCCACACCATCCAGCCAGCAAAAGCTACAGCATGGTGTCAACTTGGATAATCATTAGGCCCCTGAGGGCCTCCACAGCCATCAGTCTGTCCGGTGAAGAAGCTAAGATAGAAAATGCAATTAATAACTTTCATTCACTCAACATTCACGCAATTTTAATTTTTATACACTTTTCTTACATTTTCAATTTTATACTTTTTTCTTACATTTAAAATTTTTTGTTACACTTTAGATTTCGTAACTTTTTCTTATATTTTATAGGCGACACATTTTATATGTTTTTATCCTTTTACAATTTTTTTTTTTTTTTTTTTTTTGGTTCATTCATCCATCACCTCTTTTGCACCAGGGTGGGGGGGGTGCGGGAAATACGGCAATTGTAATATATCAATATCCCAGCATACAACGTCCTTTAATCCAGCCCATATGAGAGGATAACTAATTAAGGTAATTGATCAAATTAATAGACATTTACACATTTATGCGGCCTTAATATAATGGGGTAAAAGTTCTTATTATGCCATGTATTATTACTGTCCTCTTTCATTCAGTTCATTTGATTAGTCAATCTCAGTCACTCATTCAACAGACTGACCAATCGCATTCACTGCTCCCTGTAACTTTCTGGCCTTCCATGCAAACCTCCAATATCACTACGTCCAGTCTCTAAATGCAGAGACCCCAAGCGGCCACAAGATTTCAGACCTATTGCCATCAACTGTGGGTTTCTTAAGATATTTGAAAAAGCAATTCAGCCCTTCATTGCAGACCAATGTTTCAATCGCCAGCCCCCGTAGCTCCATACCGTGATTAAGGGGGAGATCTACAAATAGTAACCACGTGGACACCCTTATCAGAATCCAGAAAGCTCTCAATGACAGGACACAACTAGGCGTTATTTTTTTTATATTAAAGCAGTCCCTGACAAAATAGACATAACAACTCTAATCACCATTCTCCAGCACTACTTCAACATTACAGGATACTCTCAGCATAATAAATTCAATCCTGGAGCATAGACATCTCATCATCACACATCGTAGCTTCCGGAAAAAGTGTAAAGTGTATTTAGTGTCTAACGGCACCAGGGATTCCCCCATCTCCGCGTTTCTTTCACTGTGGGTGTACCAGTTCGCTGGGAAGGACAGACATTTAAAACACTGTATGGATATTGCACATGTGTAGTGTTGTGTTCTTTTGTTCATCTGGCCGTTTAGCCGCTGGACCCCTACTGAGGCCCAACGTTGCCCACACTCGGCCCCGTGGAGGCAGACCAGGTACACCAATATTTTTAGATAAGTACTGTGGCAGGTCCTGCCACCTAATTTCTTGAGATTTCAGTGGCTAGGACCTATATATAAAAAGGGGGGGAATAAACGCATGAATCTAGTTAGGCCGAAAGAGGTTGCAAGCGTGTCGAGTTTGGCATTTAAAATTTTTCGTTGTGTGGGGCATTCGCTTTTCGCTGGTGATATAGGTAGAGTAGGGAGGAGAGACGGAAGGCTGGGGGGAAAAGACAGAAATATGGGGTCAATAGGGAAGGTGACCCCAGGTATGTCAGTGGAACATGTCCATGCCCCAACAGAGGGAAAAGAGGGGGTGGTTGGTGGGGAGGGGCAGAAAGACCGTCCCCTCACCCCACCAGGGATGGGTAGCTTCCGGACGATGTGCACTACTAATAGGATTATCCCACAAGAGGGAGTCCTATCATCAACCCTAATTGCCGCAGTGCTAGAACCTTTCCTGGCATCGCAAACTGATTTCTAGTCATATGCTGATGACCTGAAATTTTACTTTACATCCTCTAACAAAAAACAGGTTCTTGCCACTACTCTTCAGGCAAATAAAAAAATCCATCAACATGAACAATTTCTGGCCTCGATTGGTTTACAGATTGACCAAGCAAAGACAGCCCAAATGTCATTCATCTGGAACAAGCCACACAATAATATCAATGTTACCATCAACGGATCACTCATTAAAAAATTTAAAACGCACAAGGACCTGGAGTTAGTATGGGATGAGGGTGTGACATTCCAGGCACACATCGCCGAAAACAAAAATGTGTTCTGCTATGTGGGCAATCCGCCAGGAACTAATGGAGATACACAATGCTGAATTGGTCAAGAAATACGTCCTTCGCTCTCTCTACTTCATTCCTCTTTATGCAGAAACTATTTGGTCATCGGCCTCTACAACGCACTTCAAAAAGTTCCTCAGCCTGGAACACTGGCTCCTGAAATGGCTCAACTGGCGGACTGGCAACCAGTACACTATTTCTAGGGCCCAACTCTACATCAATCTCGAAGTCACACCATGGAAACAACGAATTGTGGCAACTAACCTTCTTGCACTGGCCAAACTAATTACAGGACGACTTGACGACTCTGACACCAGTGACCTAATAAAAACTCCCTGAATTTCCGAAAGCAGCCAAGTGGACCTAAGGCTCCCGCTGCGTATCAGTTTCAGGAACCTCAAAAGCCTGAGATGCATGTTCCCAGGAATCACAGTTGATTTGATAAACAGTCTAACCATCGACCTCGATAAATTCTGCCAGCATCACACTTACAGACGCTAGAAACTAATGGACACATTCATAAATCTACCATTATGACTCTTAGGGACACAACCAGAAGGAAAATATGGGCTGCCTCAACTAAGGAAATACCTGCTTATACATATACTGTACTTCACGTTTTATTCAGCACTTTTGATCAAATATTACCTTGATTAGTTTTGGATACGACGGTATTCCACAATTTTCAGGTATGTAATTAAAGAATTCTGTAAATACTCTTCCTTTCAGGTTAAGCACACATGTGGCTCCATGTAACCCCAGACACGTGTTCCTGCCTTAACCTGTGAATGTAATAATTACCCCCCCTAGCTTATTGCTGTCCAGGGGGTGAGCAGAGCAATAAACATATATTAATAATAATAATAATTCTCTCATATTCTAATTTTCACTCATGCACTTCAACATTCTTCCAGTAATGCACACAGTCATTTATTCGTCCTCACATTCATTTGTTCACTCACTCAACCCAGCTTTCCGTTCACCACAACATTCAGCCATTCTCATGGTAGATTCAGTCATTCGCATTCCCCAAAATTGCTCAGGTTCCGCATTTACCCCACTAGTCACTCACTTTCACCAGAACATTCAGCCACTCGCATTCACCACAATGCTCAGTCTTTCTTTTTTTTTTTTTTTTTTTTTTATTAATCACAAAAACAGCAGAAAGCCTTACATTTGTGAAAGACAGTTTGAAATATAATAATAACATGACATATAAATATAAAAGTAACTCAAATAAACTTCAGTAAAGTTAAAATATAAAGAATGAATACAAAACAAGAATGGGCTAAAACACCAGTTTGTGATATTCATTTTTAATACTGGTTTTATTAATAAAAATATCAATTTTATTTTCATTTAAAAATGCTGCTGCTGTTCTGTTGAAAAATTCAAATTTACGATGATTTGTCCTAAATTTGGAAACGTGAAATAATTTATGTTCCCTCAAAGGCCTAGGTGGACAATTGAAGTTAATACCTGATAGTAGCAATGGAGCATCTATTTTGCCTTGAAGAATCGAATGTAGACGGATGGAGTCAAACATATTCCTTTTAACACTTAACGTGGGAAGGTTAAATTTTACAATCTTTATATTTAAACATAAAATAGTCTAAATCTGATTTATAAACTCTGATGGGAGATTTTTGAACCCTTTCCAGCGTATTAATTTTATTTATACCAAAAGGGGTCCACACTTGTGTTGCGTACTCTAGAATTGGACGAACATATGCGGTATAAGCATGTTTTGGGATATCAGGGTCAAAACAAGCCTTTTTGATTAAGCCAAGTAATTTAGAGGCTCTGGCAGTTACTTCATTAATATGAGTTGTTTAAGAGCCATTACTAGTTCTTAAAATTCCTAAATCTTTTATTTCATGAATTCTATTAATATGCAAAGATTCTAAAGTGTAATTGTAACAGATGACAAATTGTTTGTGAGGATCTGAAATGGTAATGGCATCATATTTATCAATACTAACATCCCAAATTTATCAATACTAACATCCCAAATTTATCAATATTAACATTCAAATCTCAGTCTTTCAAATCAAATCTCACAGGCATGCATCTACTCACTTCCTAGCATTTAGACTTGCTCATTCACCCAAGGATACCACATTGACACTCAGCTTACTGTTATTATTCAGCTGAGAGATTATTTATCAATCAATCAATTTATAAATTTAATTATTTGAGTTATTTAATTTAGAATTTTAGCAGTTAAATTTAATAATTTATCGATTTTACAATCGGTCACTCACATTCACCACAATCTCAGTCCTTCAAATCATTTACTCATAGCCATGCATCTACTCACTTCCTAGCATTTAGACTTGCTCATTCACACGATCATACCACAGTGACTCTCAGCCTACCCTTATTCTTCAGCTGAGAGGTCGCCCTGGCTGTCCGCACCATTTAGCCTCTCGGCGGTCCTGTCGGTTATTTGGTAAATTTATGTATGTTTATCCACGTTGTATTAGGACATGTGCTGTGATGGGGCCAGTACCAACCTGCCCTTATTCCAATCAGTCACGTAGGTTGTTTCCTTGCCTCTGGGGTCCCCTAACAATTAGTTAGGGGCCTACAGGGAGAGAGTCAAGTTTCGCAGTCTTGTCTGGTATGTTTCTTCATTCCAGGTGTTCATGTCCAGTTAATCTTAACATTCTCTGGTCGTGGGCAGATTTACTTACTTACTTTACTTACTTACTATCAGTTTATTAACACAGGGTTCACCCCCCTGTACAGCAAGTAGGCTAGGAGGGTGTACAGAAATTTTAAAATATACATTATACACTTTTGTACAAATTTTCAGATCTTTACATTATAATTATTGTATAATAAAAACTATTAAATAGATATATACATTTACTAAATGTATTCCCTTTGAATTAACATAGATCTTGATAACTGAAGAGTTAAATACATAGGTTGACTTCATTATCAGCAACTAACAAACAGATTTATTTATATTCATTACATTATTGCATTTAATTGTTCATATCATCAAATTTCTAATAAAAACTGCTCAATTTTCACAGCAATCCTGGTGATTTAGTCCAGATTTGGTCTATAATTTGGTTTCTGTAGGTTTTATTGACTTCAAACTTTACTGGATCAATGGAGAAGGTGATGAAGTGTTCAATGGTGTTACATGGGAAATATTATTTAGTTAATAAGCTATGGGTTTGGTACAGGGGATGGTTGCAGTGCCTGTCATTGTAAGTCTCCTGATTTCAAATGCTTTTTGTGCAAAGTTGGCGAAGGCCTTATAAAGGTTCTCCTCCATTATAAATAGGTGCTCTTGGCTGAGTACATCATGACTTTATGAAGGGAATAAGAAACAATTCTGGAAAAATAGCTTGCTGCGATTCCTGACTAGGATCTCGAAACTGTGAATGCTGACTGTTTCCCATACTATGGTTTTACAGGCTTTATTCACTCCGTGGCTGAGTTAGTCGGATTCATGTGTGGACAGCAAGATTTCCTCCTCCCCGGTAAACTGGTTTTTTGTTCAGAAAAAGGATGCAATTTTTCTGAGTTGGCCCTAATTTCAATTTTGTTCCTTTTAAGTTGAATGCGTGAAATTCTGGATCTTGCACGAACACACGGCATGAAATATTCCGTATTCTATGATTCTGCGCAGTAACGCCGTAGTTATAATCCCTGGAGGGGACTGATGTATAATTATACGGAATAAAACTCACTCCTGAGAGATTTATAATCCCTGCAAATTAAAATCAATGTAACAATCAAATTTGTGAGCCAACTGAAGTATCTGGGCGTTATCCTAGATAAAAACCTGACGTTCCAGCCGCATCTGAAATACATAAGAAGAAAAATCAGAGGATACTCTGGACTGGTAACCAGAATCACAAGGAAAGATTGGAGACTCAAGAAAACAACACTGATGCTTTACTATAAAACAACCTTCCTGCCAGCAATCACCTATGCAGCAGCTGTGTGGTATCCAAAAACGACACTGGTAGTCGATAGAAGAACACTAGAAATGACCCAAAGAACCATACTGCTATCAACAACGCGCGCTTGCAGCATGGTAAGTACCCCAGCATTGCATGTACTTGCTGGAGCGCTCCCTCTGGACCTGGAGGCAGTTCGGGCGGGGCTACTGTTTTTGCTGGCCAGGGGAGTGGCCGCTACCCACCAAGGATACACGACTGACCAGGCAGGCAACCTAAAACACGAAAAAATTATGTTACAGACCCACCTCCTAGATCTTTCGCAGAGAAGGTGGACAGAGACTATAAAAGGCGAAGAAATAAAAAGATTTCTGCCAGACCTCCGGAAAATATACACAAAGCAGCCACCGTGGTACTCCCCAGGGTACTATATGACAACACTATTAACCTGACACGGACCCTACAAGGAAAAGCTGTTTGGCTTCGGACTCGTTGAGGACCCCAACTGCATATGTGGGGAAAGTGAAAGCTGGAGCCACATTAGCATTAGTAGAAGCATTTGATGCAAGAAAGCAAGCTTATGCAGCATCAGCCAAAAAAAAAAAAAATAAATAAATAAATAAATAAAAAATAACCACTTCCACTTCACCCCTGTGTTCGTTCGAAATACCTGTCCAGCTGAACCTTAAACTTATTCAGGCCATCAACTTCCACGACAAGGGATGGAAGTCTGTTCCACCAACGAACCAACCGCAGGCTAAAGGCAAACTTCCGCACATCTATCCTACATCTGTCTTTCCTCAATTTGAATGTATGCCTTCTCAGATGATTATTCTGAGCAAGAGGAAGAATCCCTTCAGCATTGAGCATGCTTA
Organism: Mastigoproctus giganteus; assembly: GCF_048544385.1. Classification (NCBI taxonomy): domain Eukaryota; kingdom Metazoa; phylum Arthropoda; class Arachnida; order Uropygi; family Thelyphonidae; genus Mastigoproctus; species Mastigoproctus giganteus. The sequence goes on along the minus strand of NC_143576.1, from coordinate 264,935,478 downwards.
AACCATTCAAGGCTTTATACACCTCTATCAGATCACCTCGCCGGTGCCTAGTCTCTAGACACTGTAATTTGCAAAATTTAAGCCTTTCTTCGTAAGAGCACCCCTTTGTTCCATTCACTAATCTTGTTGCCCTTCTCTGTACTCGTTCCAGCATCTCTACATCCTTCTTGAAATGAGGCCTCCAGACCTGTATACAGTACTCTAGGTGTGGTCTGACCTCTGCCTTATACAAGGGAATAATCACCTCCTTATCCCTACTAGAAAACGTCCTATATATCATTGACAATACACCATGAGCTACTCTTGCAGCCCGTCTGCACTGCTCAGAGAACTTCATATCTGCCTGCACAACCACCCCCAGGTCCCTTTCATTCTCTGCCACTGTCAGTGCAGTACCACAGAGCTGATACGTTGCTCTGGGGTTGCTGTTTCCCATATGTAGTACTTTACATTTGTCAATTTTAAACTTCATTTGCCACCTCTCAGCCTATCTGCTCAACCTTTCCAGATCCTGTTGCAGTAGCATAGTGTCAGTAGTGTCTTTGACAACCCTGCCAACCTTCGTATCGTCAGAAAACTTGGACATTAAGTTTGATATACCATCATCAATATCATTTATAAATACAGAAAACAATAATGGACCCAATACTGAACCCTGGGGGACTCCCTAATAACATTAGTCCACGATGAGCAATGTCCATTGATTACCACTCTGTCTTCTCCCCCTCAACCACCCCTTTATCCATAGCAGCAATTTGCCTACAATGCCACACTGCTCCAATTTGTACAGCAGTCTTCCATGTGCAACAGTATCAAAAGCCTTTCTAAGATCCAAGTATATAATATCAAAGTTATTCCCTGCATCCAGTTCTTTTGTGACTGCATCATAGTATCCAATCAAATTGGTCAGGCAAGACTTCCCCTTAACAAAACCATACTGTGTCCGAGCTATAACTGAAGTCTTGTCTAGATGATCCTGCAGTGCTTCTTTAACCAGTGCCTCTATTAATTTTCCGGGAACAGAAGTTAAATTAACAGGTCTATAATTGCTTGTGTCGCCCTTTGATCCTCCTTTGTATATTGGGGTCACATTTGCACATCTCCAGTCCATGGGTACCTCCCCTGAGTCCAAGGAAGCCCTCATAATTATGGCTAGGGGTTTGCTTACTTCCTTTGCTGCCTCCTTTAATATAACTGGATAGATCCCATCCACCGCAGGTGCCTTTCTTGTATTTATCTTCAATAATTTCTCCTCCACTTTACTCTCAGTTATTACAAGATTCTCTAGCTTACTGCCAGAGTTGAATACACCTCTGGCATTCCCCTCGCTGAATAACTCCTCATGTGTGAATGTCGATGCAAAATATTCATTTAGTTTGTTAGCTACCTGAGCAGGCTCATCAACAGTTGACCTATCGATATCAAGTGGACCAATCTGATTCATCCCCTTCTTTCTAGAGTTTACATAAGTAAAGAACTCTTTGCTGTTTTTCTTTGCATCCCTTGCGAAAGATTTCTTGTAATATGCCTTCGCCTGCCTAATCTCCTTTGTAATTTGGTTACAGATCAACTTGTATCTATCATAGGATTCTGTGTCACGTGTTAATTTGTATGTATCCCATGCATTTTTCTTCTGTGCCATATGTCTCATTAGTTCATCTGACATCCACGTAGGCCTAAACCTTGAAAAATATTTCTTAGTTGGTATGGAAAGCCTAGTAGCTTCCAAGATAAGTTCTTTGAATGCTTCCCATTTTGAATTTGCTGTTGGTAACATCATCAGTTGGTCCCACTGTATAGAATTTAAATGCTGTGTCAGTCCATCGTAGTCGCCTTTACGGAAGCAATAACCCTTCCCTTTACCCCTAATGGTAGTTCCTCTTTGAGTAAATCCCACTTCAGCACACTGTGATCAGTGCCACCTAGTGGTTCAGTTACCTGCAGATTCTTAATGCATGAAGAATCACTGCTGATCATCAAAGCAGGAGTATTCCTCCCTCTAGTTGCCTCCCGAACATGCTGATGTTGAAAATAATCATCCAAAAAATCCATAAAGGCTTTGCTAGTGTGTGAGTGACCAGCCCCCAAATTCCAGTCAATATCTGGGAAATTAAAATCCCCCATTATAAGACTCTCTGATTTACTGGCCCACTCTATTTCCCTGTACAATTTCTTATTATACTCATCAGAGTCATTAGGCCTATAGCACACTCCTACTCTCAATTTTGATCTCCGAATGCTTATGTCACACCAAACTGACTCGACACTGCACTGTCCAGCGATGTCGACTGGCTTCACTTCCTTGGATTTTATGTGTTTCTTAACTAATAGCATAACCCCTCCCCCCCCTTCCTATCCTGTCTATCCTTTCTGTACACATTTTACTCCGCAAATTCCAGTTCTGCATTCCTTATATCTGTGTGACACCACGTCTCCGAAATCCCAACAACATGTTTTGAGCAATACCTCAAATTCATCAAATTTATTTACTAAACTCCTAGCACTGGTGTACACGCAAGTATGCATGCACCTGTTTCTATTCTTAGCTACCCTAACACAACCCATGTGTTTATTTGTACCCCAATGATTCCCAGCAGTCTCTGAAATATCCTGCATCTTGTTTTACAGGCTCCTGCTCATTCCAATAGAAGCTGTGCAAGAATCACTTTCACCTCTGCCAGTGGCTGCTGTTAATCTATTAGTCCTTGTATCCCTCCAATCTAGCAATTTTCCGACCAACCTAACACTGCCTCTATAGCATTAGCAAACATTCTTGCACCCTTTCTATTTAAGTGTATCCCATCCCTGTAGAAGCAGTCCCTCCTATCTCTCATAGACATAGTCTATGATTGTCAACACTATGAAGACCTCAGAGGGCTACTAATAACAAGGTTGAGATACTTCCCAAAAGGAATGGAGCACCACTTCCTGGACACTGAGGATGAATATAGGGCGCTCTCCCAGTATGCGCAAGACCTATTTACCAGGAGAAAAACACTAATAGCTATCTACAGCAATGTACACAGAGATTGACAAAAATCGCCGCCAAATGTGATAGAAAACTGAAACCCTGCAGAGGACCAGTACTTGGACAAGAAGAGTGCTGATCACACGGAAAAGGAAAGCAAGAATCACACGGAAAAGGAAAGCAAAGGAAAGCTCGCCCCATGTGTGACAAAACAGAACAGAACGCAGCACAGACAGTAGAGAACAGACTAAACGCAGCACAGCTGCAAACAGCCTGATGGCGATCTGAAGAGGACACCCTAGCCCTCTTCACCTATTATTCCCACTTCCTTGGGGGGGAGGGGACGTTTTTGTTCCCTCTCCCCCACCCCCAAACTTCTACTCTGGTGGGGCATGGGCATGCCCCACTGAAAACTGGGGCTATCTACTCTATTGGCCCCATATTTCTGTCTTTTCCTCCCAATCTCTAGTCTTCCTCCCCTCTCTACCTTCATCATAGCGAAAGCCCCACATGTCAAAAACTTAACATGATAAAATTACTTTACGCCCAAAACTCGACCTAGCAAACCAAAGCGATATTACCCCTACGATAGCGCAGATTTTTCACTTATTCATATTTTTTCTTTATTTATTTTATTTTTATACATTTTTTTTATTTTTTTTTTATTTTATTTTATTTATTTTATTTTATTTATTTATTTTTTTAAGGTCCTAGCCGCCGAAATCCCAGGAAATTAAGCGGCTGGATCTGCCAGAGTGAATCTACAGCTACTGAGTTCCTGGTGTGCCTCCACTGGGCGAAGTGGGACAACGTTGGGCCTCAATAGGGGTCCAACGGCTAAATGACCAGATGAACAACGGTACAGAACACAACACATGAACAATTCCCACACACTTTTAAATCTGTGGCATTTCCCCCCAGTGAACTGGTTCACCACAATGAAAGCAATGCAGAGATAGGGGAAACCCCTGATGCCGTAAGACAACAACACACACTTACACTTACACTTACTGTTGTGAATAACAGAAATGAAACAAAAATCTGGAGTGAAACTGTATATGCAATTCTAGATAGCCTTCTTCCGCTGATGACCTTTCTGCCGATTCTTATGAACATGGTACCATCCGTCCCAACAATGCTACACTCTTCCCAGAGGAAGTAACTGAATCTTTTACGTTGCATGAATTAAAATAGGCTGCCTCTAAAATTAACGCTAAAATACGCCCTGGGCTAGACCACTATAATAAAAAAATTCAGTGAGTTCAAACCACAGGTTCTCTTATTATTAATCAACAAATAACAAACAAGCCGAGCGGAACTCACCACAGATGAAGAATTTGAGGTCGTCTGCATAAGACTGGAATGAGTATTGTCAAAGTGATGCAAGAGCCAACTATATAGCACAATATTCCAAACAAGGTTCCCAAGTTATAACCTTGGGGCACTCTCGAGTAACCACTCTGGACACAATTAGTTGCTTCACGACCACAAGAACCTTTCTGTACTTGAAATAGCTTCGGACTAGATGATAAAGCTGGAGAGAATAGTCTATCTTCCTAAGTCGATCGATGCCGCTCTCCCACCAGAGAGAATAAAATGCACCCTCTTAATCGAAAAAGATAACTAGCTCGTACTTATACTTTTATGTTTGGATGTGCGTGACAAAATCACAAGGACTTTTAAGTCTAAGTCCATACTGCTTGGCGAAGCCAAATTATTTATTTCAATTCGATTGGTTATTATTATTGCGATGAGACGCTCCAATAACTTTCCCGGATTGACCAGTAAAGATATTGGTCAGAAAGATTTAGTGTCAGAAGAAGTTTTGTTCGATTTATGGATCATTTTTAATAGGGCTATGTTCCAGATATTAGGAAACGTTTCTTCATTTTAAAATTTGTTCAATAATAATGTTATCCTCTACATTCATTGTTTCTTGTATTGCAGGTAGCTCTTCCAATGTGCTGATATTTGCAGCTTTTCTTTATCACTTGATTTTGATAGTGGTGGAGCACTAGGAGGTATAGATATAGGAGAGGCAGCGCACTGTGTGTTTTGGGTGGGATTTTGTGAACGCAATAAATAGCATGCAATCGGAGTGAATGACTTTCTTGGCTGTATAGTCTTCTCAGTTCGTGTAGCGATATTACACTTCGTAGAAACCTTCTGGGCGTGTGAGGCTTCCCGCTATTCATTGGTTGGACGCGTTTTCTGGTCTCTGGGTACCAGATATTCAGTTTTTAGTTTTTGGATTTGTTTTTTTTTTTAATCCTTCCACAGCTGGCATGCTCTAGAGTACGGGTACGCAGGGTACTCTCCTTGGCAATTTACACAGATCGGTTTGGAAGCTGAACATTCCTTACTCTCGTGGTCTTTCACGCCACATCGAGCACATGCAAGGTTACCACAACAAGCTGTTTCCGAATGGCCTTATTTTTGACATCTAAAACACTTCAGCGCGTTTGGAATGTAAATCCTCACTGGGCAGTTTAAGTAACCTGCCTTGATAGATCTTGGAGACTGTGGGGTGTTAAATCTTAGAATGAAAACGCGGGGAGGACGAGATTTCCATCCTATCGTATCGATATTCTCTTGACAGCCATCACTCCTTGGTCTTTCAATTCAGAGCAGATCTGTCCTTCAGAGACATTAAAAAGGTCCCACAATGATATGACACCACGAGAAGAGTATAGAGTATTGTAGTGGGTTACGCTGATAGGCATTCCCCCTATGGATGTAGCTTTCAGGATTTCTTTCCGCTTGTTTTGTTCTTGACGCTTCGACCAAAAGGTCGCCAGAACGCAGCCGTTTTACGGATTTTGGTGATCTGCCAACCCTTCTAATCCTGTCTTGGATGAAGACGGGTGACATTTTCCCGATTGACCTCCGGTGGAATGGAGAATGAAGAAGAGTGGTGTCACTGATGGTGGTGTGTCCTCAGTTGTGACTCTTTTTACGGAGGTGTTTTCATTGTTGTCATTTTAGTTAGGTAGGGACCTTGTTGGGGCCCCAGAATAAAGAGGAGGATTTAAATTACTCATAGGAGTAAAATAAAAATTTCAGATTCCCTAAGTACAACGGAGCCCTACGAGAGGACGCCCACTGGGAAATTAGCAGGTACTACGTTCAGGAATGTAACGCCAAGTTCGCTTAGGAACATCATACCTACGTAAGGTGTAAGGTATGTTAGTGTCTAACGGCTCCTGGGATTTCTCCCATCTCCGCGAGTGTACATTGTATCGGGGCCAGGGATTTGAAGTATGTGGGGGTCATGTGCTGTATATTGTGTTGTGCCCTTTGTTCCTCCGGTCTATTAGCCGCCGAGCCCCTAGTGGGACCCGACGTTACCACACCGTGCCACGGGGAGGCTGCACCACTGATACTAGAGTACTCTGGCGGATCCTGCCACCTACTTTCCTGGGATTTCAGTGGCTAGGACCAGATTTGAGAATAAAATGATAGCTGTTTCTTGAGCAACGGTTGTAATTTTAACAGAGCGTAGGGTTGTTCGCTGATAACTTGTTCTAAGGCCAAATAGGTCGGGCAATAATTTTGATGTATTTAGATTTAGACCTGTGCGGCAAATATATATATATATACACACACACACATATATATATATATATATATATATATATATAAAAGCTGTGAAAGAATAAAGTAAGGGAGGCAAGCAGAAGACTGGAGGGTAGGAAACAGAAGAAGGGGGCCGACAGGGAAGATGGCCCCTGATGACAGTTTGGCATGCCCAGTGCCTCACAAGAGAGAAGAGTGGGGTGGACACAAAAAAAAAAAAATCATTGTGTAAGAGAAAAATAGTTGGGGGGTAGAAGGACGGACAGTAGGAAAAAAAAAAAGAGAGAGAGAGAGAGAAAGAGAGAGAGAGAGAGAGAGACCCTGCAATTACAGAGTCGGTACAGCTAGTACGGCCAGTCAGTTGGAGCCGACACTTGGTGGAAATCCAGCAGTGTGAGTGCTGCTATGGTGGATGGGTGATGTTCAGGAAGGTCTAGTCCCGGTGTTGTCATTGGAACTCCATTTGGTGAGTCTGTGTCGCATCCAGACTGAAGGCTGGTCCAGTAGTCCATGATAACGAATAGTGGGGTGGTCAAAACCGGGAGTCCAAGATATGATGGTAAAGTACAGGGATCGATGGTAGGTCTCTTCTTGATGAGATGTGTCACGTCTGGTCGAGAGAAGTTTGTCCAGGAAACAATGATGAGGAATTTGTCAAAGTATGTGTGGACCCTGTCTTTGATTGCAGTCCTAGTATTGTCCCAACCAAGTGGGGAGACCAGTTGACTACTTGACATGTGAGGGATCAGGTTAGGTTCTGTACTCCGGATGGTTTGTTGGTTCAGTCTTGTGTAAGATGGTCCAGGGCGTTAGCATCCATGGCTCAATGATGCGCAGCAACAGTTGGCAGTCATAGTTGTTATGACATTGATTCGGATGCTAAGGTGGTGGTAGCGCTTTCTGCCTGGTAAATAGGTCCATTGCAAATTGAGTCAGGGCTCTGTAAGTTTCTTCATTCTATAGGGTGAGGTGTTCTTGATTTTGGTAGTTGAAGCGTAGTCTCGTTATCAGGATCCTCCTGAAGTCCTCGTAGATTTCACAGCTGTGGGCAAGGTGCTCCCACGTCTGATCCTCTCCACCGTGGCAGCGGGGTGAGTCTGAAATTCTGAAGTCATGTAGTCTTTTCTGGAAGGAGCCATGTCCAGTGAGGAGGTAGGTAGCATAGAGTCCCGGTGAAAACCAGACAGGTGTGAAGGGGTAGGAGGCCCTGACATCCGGGAAGAATCTATTGGTGACAGCGCCTTTAGTTGAGATCTGCCATCTTTCTTGCCAGGTGTCTGTTAGATGTTCATTAAGTCTCCTACCTACGTATCCAATAAGCCTTGATCCCGTCCCAGGACCAAAGGGAGGGAGACTTATTGGAACGCAGATGACCCTAGCAATAAGAAACACCCGCCGATTGATCCCAGTGGGGCCGGTCCGGGATCTCTCGTCTGTCGAAGCAAGGGCCAAAGTGGTGTATTAAGCATGGGCCCCTCAATCACCAGGATCTCCCTTTCAGATTTTCCACGAGTCGCGGTGCACGGCTGCACACGCCGAATTCCAATGAGGTAACCCTAGAACCAAGGTATGGGCGTTAGATCCCAGTGATGCTAATCTGGAAGGCCAGCAGCGTCACTGGGTGGTCCCCTCACCACGTACAGGTGCCCACGTTGAAGGGCACACTAGGTATAGATGGACAATTGTCTGGGCCCACCATGGGCAGGGTATACACGCACACAATCTATATCCGAAATGACGTGCACCGCATACACACTTATGGGACTCCATGGCAGACGACCCAAGAGACACCCCTCTCCTCATCGCTGATCATCATCGACATTGTTTGTAGCGTTGTGTATAGTTGTTCTTCTGGCCATTTAGCCGCTAGACCCATGCTGGAGCTCAACGTTGCCCACACTTGGCCCCGTGGAGGCAGACCAGGTACACCAGTACCTGGTCTGCCTGGCCCTGCCACCTAGTTTCCTGAGATTTCAGTGGCCTATGAAAAAAAAATAATAATAAATTTAAAAAAAAAAAAAAAAATAAATAAATATATATATATATATATATAATAAAAAATAGGGGGTGATGGACGCTAGAATCTAGTTAAACCGAAAGGGGTTCACGTATGCGGTGAGAATTTGGACACTTAAAAATTTTTCATTGTGTGGGGCGTCGCTGGTAAATATAGGCAGAGTAGGAAGGGAGACTGAAGACTGGGGGGGAGACAGAGAAGGCAACCCCAAGGCAGAACAGTGGGGAAAGCCCGTGCCCCACCAGGAGAAAAATAGGGATGGCGAGTAGAGGAGGGAACAGGAGCACTGTCGCCGGTCCAGTGGCTAAATGACCAGATGAACAACGGTACACGACAGTACACATGTACAAAATTAATACACTTTTAAACCTCTGGCCTCAACAGTGTTCTGTTTCACATGACAATGTATACTACGCGGAGATGGGGGAAATTCCTGGTGCCATTTGACACGAATACACTTTACGCTTACTTGTCGCCTCCCCCCGCCAGGGAGGGGAATGAAAGTGTGTTGGGCTAGAGCCCAGCACAGGTTGCCGGTTGCCAATAGGACATGTGGCAGCAATTGCTGCTGTTCAGCTCGGTTGTGATGTTTGGGTTTCCAGTCCACTTGGTTGGCTAATGTTTCGTTTTCTCAAAGGTTATTTCAGTCAGTTTCAGGATCATGTCTGCTTATCTCAGTTCTAGATATGAGCCCGAGTCGAACCCTGTATCCCAGTTTGCAATCGGAGGGTTGAAGTTTTCACTCCGTCCAACATCATTTGGGAATATCCTCCATTCACTCTGGTCCTAGTGGGTATGTTTTGTCATCAATTTGGGTTTTCTCCTGTTCCTTTCAATTTTGTTCAGGTAAAGTAAATGTCCTTGTTTGTCAGTCTTGTTGAAGGCAAGTTCAATTCTTCTTCAGCTGTAGGCATTTTGCGTATATTGGCTGAATGGTGTGTGCTCATCTTCTGTGTCCAGGAGATGATGTTCTTGGGTCTTTGGTGGTGGCAGCAGAGCTGCGGTCTTAAAATAAAAAATAAATTTTCTGTTTATACTCCGGGACGACCAAACGGTCAGAGGAGTTCACAAGATATACAGAATACAAGAAACAGCACCGTATTCAGCAGTCACGGGCTTGAACCTCGGTCACTCAAGGCACGTGTACTTATGCACCCGCGCGCCTGACCACTAGGCTGTGGGAGGTCTAAGGATGAAGTCAGCCTAGCATCCAAGTTATAAGGCGTTAATTATCTTGTTTTAATTAGTCTGGTCCGTGAATCGCAAGTGGTGTTCTTGTCCTGGAGAACAAGTCTTGGGAAATCGCGAAAGTGCCCTGTATTCCTCCTCTGTGTCTAGGAGATATAGCTCCTGGTCCTGCAGCGTATGTCTAATTCTGGTAATTAGGAGGCATCGTAGATCCTCGTAGTATTCGCATCTATGCATCCAATGATGTCAGGTCTCTGCCTCTCCACAGAAGCAGAGCAGAGAGGGCTATCAACCAGTCCAAAGGCTGTCAATTTGGTATTAAAAGGGCCATGTCCTGTTATCAGATAGATTGTGTTTAGTCCTGGGAGGAACCAGGGAGGAGATTGGGGGTACACCCTGTCAATGTCTGGGATGAATTTTCTTGTGACCTCTCCCTTGGTGGATCGACATTGTTTTTGCATTCCTCATATTGGACTGCTGCGCAGACTGTCGCTCAATTACCTGCCGTTTAGCCCTTAAAACGCGCTGCACCCTTCGCTCGCCAAGTACATACTCCTTGCGTATCTCGACAGTTCCGTCGTAGGAAGCTGGTTTAACCCGTTCATTATCATTCTTTGTACACCTTATTCACATTTGGCGGTAAGCAACCGAGCAGCATCCAACGCGCGAGCTCCCACAATCATTCCCTTTTGAAATTCCGTGATATCTTCCTTTACTTCTATTACTCTAGAGTACGTAGCTGTTCAGAATTTTATATAGAGAGCTATGCGGCATAGTCCATTACAGATAAGGTAGTCATAATTCAGTGATCACTGAGTATATATATAATCTTCATTGTGGTACATAAAAATAGACACGTCCCTTCACGGTTAAGATACTCCAGGGGCTTACAGTCTGAATGAATGCAGTGATATGGGTAACGAATAAGTTATGTTAATTGGACAGTGACACATGAGAGACAGAGAGAGCACACATGCAAAGGTTTACAACCGATGGAGTGGGAGGGAAACTTATTCAAGGTATACAAAGGAGGCATCAGAAGAGGAGAGGAGAGAGGGTAGAAACGCATGGGGCAAGTCAGCTTTTAGTTTCGCCACACCTCACCATTCAAAGCAAACGGAAATCCGAAGATTGGTGATGTGGGCTTAGCAAAGTTGATTACTGGGGAGGGATTTCCATGCCAACGAGAATGGGCTTTGATTTTTTTTCTTCCCAGGAACGTGTGGAAGTCAACATCTGTTTTACGAAAAATATCGAGCTGTTTCGGAGCGAATCTGTCAGAGAGAGCAAGTCCATTCAGAGGATTTAAGCCGAGGTTATTGAATCCTACAAAACCAACGATGCTTGTTAGGGGTGACCACGAAAGGAAAATTAGCTCCATTTGTAAAAGGGGGAGGGAGATGGTCCATTTAACAAAATATCTCAAACCAAAGTCACTGAACTTACAACAATGGCTTGCTAAAGGCTTTTACTGCATGCACTTGCCGACTTCTTGCGTGGTCCAAATTGTAGCGATCCATATTGGAGAGCCACTCAAGGATATTGAACTTCTTAGGGTTCGTCTATTTGCCAAAGGATCTCGCAACGAAAATCAGATTCTCCTTTGCACAGTTAGAGTACGGTAGAAGGCGCGTATTTCATTTTAGGGGAATGATTAATTAATGATGCATTCAGGGTTCTTTAAATGTGCTCGAAGCTGATGTGAAAACCCGCTGTTGCTTCGGAAATAGTTCAGCCGGTCATCTTTCATCACTATCGCGGGAGTGATTTACGACGTTGTCAAACTGTGTCAGCAGCTGCTGAGAAGAAAACGAAGGAGTTTCATAACACGAAATCAGGCGACAAATCTTTTATATCTACAAGCAGGTGGCGCTCTTTGACTGGGCATAGCGTTGCACTGCTCGAAAGTTTAATTGTAATCATTTATGAACAGGAATCGTAAAATACCTCTGGACAGAAAAAGCAGGGTTCATACGTTGTATTCTGAAAGAGATTAAAAGACCAAAAAGCGCGCATCCGTCAAAGACTAAAGTGATCCTTACAGGATGGACTTGTGGGAGTGTCGAATCGCTTCCCCGGAGAACAATACACAAGGTAGTGAAAAGATTTACAGCGTACGGAGGTCAAGAAGAAATTAATAACTACACTGAATAGCATCCCTCCTTCCTGAAGGCGATTACAATTTTTGCCTTCAGCACGCGATGCTGCTGCTGCTCTGCCAACGATAATTTATCTCTAATTAGGGCATTGCGAGGTTTATTATCGGCTTCTGTCTGGCATTAATTTACGCAGTTTGCTTTTGGCTACAAACGCGCTGCGAGCTTACTGAAACGGGGATGTTTACACTCCAGAATATTGGGCGCACAAACAAATCATTGCAGCAATAAGCCACACCATTAATTGGCGTCTGAGCTCGCTTTCGTTACAATCGTAAATTAGCTTCCCCGAAAGCGATTGGCACTACCACCCATTGAACACATTAATTGAGCCAACTCGCAACCAATCTGCGGGGATGTAATTAATGTCGACACGTTGCTGCATCGTGCTACTTGATGCAGAAATCAATAAATGAAGGGATGATCATAAACAAGAGGATTTTTCTCGACTGCTAAGGCAACGAGCATTTCTATTGCTTTTCTTCCTCTTTCTCAGAAGTTAGAATTTTGTTCCCAACTGCCATCGATAATCCCTGCTCTCTCTTTCATCACGCGCCTTCTTTCTTGTTCAAACGCCCACACTGAAAATAGAGAATTTGACGAACAGATCAACCTATTATAGTGCTCGTTCTCTCCAGGAAAAAATTAAAAAAAAAACGGTTTCTCACGGGTGTAAGAAGGCAAAGCCAGTAATAAATCGTTTACAGAAGCAGCCACACTGAATTAATGACGCCATGGTCGGTCTGTTTCCAGCTGGTCGTAGACCAAACAAGACAGGCTGAGTTGCGATCGATGTGTGCGAAAGCTGCTAAACGCTCGTTCGATATACCAAATGCCCGCCTGACCCTCGTAAAAATACTCCCTCGCCGTTATGCTCTGTCAATTTCGCCCTCCTAAAATCTTCTGTGAAAATCCAGATGACTGGATTTCGGAATTACCCCCGATCGATCGACTGTGACAGAGGTTATAGCGTTACAACCCTCGCAGTAATTGGGTGCTGTCTGTTGTTGTTGGGTTTTAGGAGCATCAGCGACTAAGGCCATGTTGCTCCTGTATACTGTCTGTAAATCGCGTGTGTTCTGTGGTCGATTTTATATTTCCGGAGGAAAAAGCCCAGTTTCGGGAACAAAAAATCACGCTACCCTCGCCTGAGACCGGCTAATTCAGCCTCGTTTTGAAAAAGGCACATCAAAATTCCACTCGTCAATGACGGGACTCCAACTCGGGCCTTTTCCACCCGGTGTGGAGCGGACAGCGATTCTACCAACTGTACTACCCAAGAGGGTGTGTTGTCTGTACAGCGGGGATTCATATACCTCGAGTCTAACAATAATCCGAAGGAGAACCCCTTTTCTGACAAGTTTTACAGCAATAGACAGACGAGCAACATTGAACATTAACACCATTTGTACGTATTTCAGAAGAACATGGTTCGTTGAGTATAGAAACTTAACAACCAACCAAAACATTTGTTTTTATTAGTAGAAAACGATAACAGTAACTAACAGTGTATCCTAATAATACGGGTTGGTAAAGGGTGAAGAATAAGCCCTGGTTCGAATCCTCATGACTCTCGAGGAAACGTTTATGGGCCATTTTTCGCTCCGTTGTTGAGCTGGTCGGTCTCAAGTGTGGATAGCGAGATTTTAAGTACATCAAAACAGGCAAATTTACAAGAAAACATACGCCTTTTGCGTACATAATTGCCGCAGGCAAATGAATTTGTTTTCGGTAGCGATATGACATTTTAACACTTTTACTATTTTTTGTGTCGTGTGCAAAGAGATGGAATAGGTAAGGAACTGGCGCACAGTGACAAATGAATTCAGTGTTAGGATCAAGGACTCGGGTGGCGCCATCTCCAGTATATTCCTAACTGTCTCTGCCTCTAAGTTAAGGATTAACTGGTCATTATGAGAATGTATTCATGAGAAGCCCTTTAATGAGATGAATGAAATATTAATTCCTTCCATTAATCTTCGATAATTAGTGTAGCAACGCGGAGGACTGACTTCCAAATGCTGATAAATTCTTCTCAGGCTGCCTGCCCCTCAGAGAACGCTGGGAAGAGAAAGGATGTAACGGAGATATCAGTGAGGAGGTAAAATGATCAATATTTATCGAGACTTCGGTATTAATGATTGATAAACAACGTGCATTGGCCGAGTGGAGATTCCGGTTACTCCTTGGGAGGACCACTTCCAAATGGGTAAACTTTCCACTGACGCCGTTACATGCAACACAACTGGAATGCCGCTCTTTCAAATTCAATTAATTTTCTCCGTCATCAAGGCTTTCTTGATGACGCCGAGCTCAGGTGAGGTGTCTGCGAAACAAAGGGACTAATTAAGGGCACTAATGAAGGAAGTTAATTGAATCGATCCGAATCCGTCCTTCCCTTCTCGGTTATGCCGACTTCGGATCGCAGTTCCACGCAGGCGGTTATGACGTTAATGACTTATGCGAATTAGGTGTGTGGCACGTGGCGTTGTTACACTTCCTTCTAATCACCGCGAAGTAAAAAAGATGCTTCCGATCACTCGTGCAATCAGTTCTGTGTCAAACGGGAGGCGTTACTAGGGTGTCGTCAGAACCCAAAGGCGGGTAGCCACAGAACATCAAAGGACAGAGAGGCACTGCCGGACAGGCCGAAACTGCTCTCTGAACCTTGACACGAAAGAAGGGGAGGAGCCACGCTTGTGATCGAGGAAAGCACAAATTCAAAGGCGGACAATGCTGTATGCATTAATGGTATTATTAAAGCGTTAAAGTTACAGAATTAACACATATATAACATATTAGGCCACAATGTCACTTCTGTGCATCATTTGAGTTTTCACTCCTGAAATTATTATCATCATCATCATCAATTTATTTCTCTGTTGATGAGGCACCCCTTGATGTCTCCTCATTGGCTAGATGGGTGTGAGTTACATTCTAAGATGTGAAGCATCTTGTTCCAGCATTCCCGGGGGCTTCTCGATGAGAGTGAAACAAGCCGTCAATGCTGGGAGCATCTAATCTTCCTGTTAGCAGTTGGGCTAATGTCAATAATTTTGTGTTAATTCTCTGTTTCCACGGAGGAATATTGAGGTTGGAAAGTAGGATGGCTCTGGAGATAGTGAATGGGTGATTCGAGATCAGCCATCTCAAGAGCCGGTATTCAATACTGAGGAAAGCTTTCAGGTTGCTCGGTGGGGTAGAGGACCAAATCTGTGAAACATACAGTAGGATGGGAAGTATACATTTCAAGACTCTTTTCAACAAGATCTGGGTTTCTATTGCCGATTAACTCCAAATTGTGGCATCTGTAGTTCAGTTGTTGTTGTTGTTGTAATAAGGTTTTAGGAGCATCGGCGACTGAGGCTATGTTGCTCCGTGTATTATGCTGTCTGTAAATTGCGTGTGTTCTGTGGTAGATTGTCTGTTTGATGGAGAAAAAACCAGAGTTTCTGGGAGAATAACTAGGCTACCATCCCCTGAGACCGACTAACTAGGTGTGAAAAGTACTCATAAAAATGGCTTCCGTCGATGCCGGGAGGACGGCTCTCCTACCAACTGTGTGGTACACACGGGGGTTCCGTAGTTCATATGAGCGCGTTTTAAGCTGGGCAGAAACGGAATTCAGGAAATTGTATCAGAGCTTTAAAAGGATGTCGTGTCTATGCCCTATATCTATGTCTCTTTTTGTTTACAATATCATAAACTCTGTTATCGATTCTCCATCTCTTCTTGCACAAATACCTTTCGCTATACCCCGTTTGAATTCTCGTTATAAAATTAACTTCTCACTCCCTCTTCCTCGTACTCATCACTTAATTGGTAGTCCTCTGTTTCGTTTCCTTCAGGTAATGAATTATTACAATATTGATTTTAGTCTTAATCCATCTATCTATAGGAATTTTCTCCTTACTCTGTTTTCTTAATGTAAATTTTGTTTATATTTTAATTCTAGTACTGTATTGATTACTACTGTTTTGCATTTTGTGTAATTCGTAGCTTTCTCACCTTTATTTAGGGTCTGTGTGTGTGTGTGAGAAACGTGTATATAAATAAATAAATAAATTAGCATATCTATAAGATTAACGTACGACTTCTATGCGAAGCATCATTATCTTGTTAATAAAACGCAAGAAACTTCAGATAATTGCACATGACACGCAGTTCTCAGCCCATCGTGGAGAGGCTGTTAAGAGAGCTCACATGGTTCTGTCGATGACATGCAGGAACTTTTCTGGTAGAGAAAGATGTTATTTGCCATTAAAAAAAGCAATGGTTTGGCTGAAGCATAAATACCTGCATATTGGTCAAGCGCCCTCATTTTAGGAAGCAAGCAGAAAGACGAAAGGATAATGAAACCTAATGAGTTTGTGAAACCACAAAGAACTTTTGATGATGGACTTTTAATAATCATGAAGAACAACTGAGAAGAATGTTCTCTGAATGTTCCGAAGAAGAGAAGAGAAAGAGTTGAACCCGTGAGTAGTAATTGAAGCGTAAATGGATATAACTAGCTGAAGAGAGTGTTCCGATTGATTTAGATGTAAATTCAGAAGAACAATGTCCACGGAAACATCTGTGAAAAGCCATGCAGCAGAAACTGATTCTGGGTTATGTGGAGTGATGATGAGAAAAGACCATTAAAAATTGAGCTGTGAGGGAGAAAACTGACCACCCAATTTTAAAATACAGAAGACGAACTAAAAGATGGTTGTGTATAACACGACTGCTTAAGATCGGTATGTTACTATTTGAAAAAGGTGCCATTATTCACAGGAATTATTATTTTTTCTTAAAATTAAAAGGTCTTTAAGAAAGAAATCGCTTTGCAGAGACTCGAAATCAAAATTGAATGTTGCGAAACAGGAATTTCATCCCATAAGGGATTAGGGTTGATCGAATGTGTCCTTTACCGTTCAACTATGATCTGAGGGTGGTGTTAGGACTTGTAAGTGAATCCATTGAGTTGTTTATCCCCCAGCCGATGGGAAGAATTTAACATTTACTGGGAGAAAAACATCGTTTTCAACATCTGTTGGTCAATTTTTGTAGGTAGGGGAGAAGAGGGAAAATACTGCCCCGAGACAATTACTCACAAATAAAAGTTTCTTTCGCAGGAGCACAGCTTTCGAAGCAAGTTCTTAAGGTCATTTATCTTCTTCAAACTGTGGCGGATAATCGATGAGCGACATGAACTCGATCATAAGGGATGAGGTAAAAACGTATTCCAGTACTGAAACCGGATAATTAAGGGAAAAATGAGGGAGAAATTGTTCACGGTGTGCGAATCGCTTCCCTCTTATAAAGGACGGGGAAGTGGTGCAATGATCCGAGAAAAACACAAAATAAAAGGAATTAATGTGGAAGACAGAGCACGAACAATCAATATACACCTTGAAATGGCGATGCATTCGAATTCACCCACCCAATTCACATCCCCGACTGAGTGAGGCAGCGATGGTAAACATTAATTAAGCCGTAGAACAGCATCTGAAGCAGCCACTTGAGGTTACCTAATTCCTTTTCGCTAGGGAGAGAAAGAGGTCCATCTTCGTCAAGAGAGACACCCATCACTGGAGGTAAAAGATTACCTTACTTCGAATTTCCAAAAAAAAAGGTAGGAAACCAGCCTCATTTCTTTTCTGGTGGTCTGAAGTTCAAAAGGGCAAATAGTTACAGTGTCAATCCTTCCTCGTGACTTATAAACATACAGAAAGGCGACTACGGGCATAAAGGTCTAGGCGTCTGTACATGTACTAAACTCTAAGCGCCTTCGACTATGTTTCACTATAACTCCTGTCTGGCATTTGCGAGATTACTCCAGACTCCATGTTCAAAATCATACAATTATTTTCCATTTTGTAGAATTTTTCTAAAAGAAATTAGGAATTCAGATGAAGTAACATTATCAAACTACACGTTATGAAACACGTTACAAGGGGGGGGAGGGGTTATGAAGTAACCACCAACACAATAGTAATACTTAAAACATAAATGAGACTTTCCAAGATTCCTCAGCATCTCGTCATAAAATTACAGTCTCTTTACACCTTACGGTGCCTTAACTTGGTTGCGTCTTTATTATCCAGTTGTGATGACGCAATTCACAATGAACTTTTGAAATTTTGCCTTTTATACTCAGTTCGCTTTGCATTAGTAATACCTACGTAATACTTCGTGGGGCAACTCTTTAAGTAATACATCCAGCACATGTCTGCCATAAATTCCACAAGATGCAAGACGTCCTGTGGTAGTGCCGCCAATGCGTTGCTCAACGTATCCAATAATGTCCGCACAGTGTATACAGGGTATATAGTACTTAGAGGGTCAGGCACCACCAGTGGTTTCCCATATCTGCGCCATAAACACTCTTGTGCAGAAATACAGCGACACTGTAAAAAACAGAAAAGTGTTGTGTTGAGTTCTGTTGTTATGTTCTGGCTTTTAGCCGTAGGGCCCCTGGTGGAATCCTACGTTTCCGGTACACACCGCCAGGCTGTCTATTATTCTCTGGTTGATGTCCGAACCACTTTTCAGAAGTGGTTCGGACATCAACCACATTCCTGGACTGAGTCCAGGTTAAAAAAAAAAAAAAAAAACCGCGTGTGTACGCATCATCTGTACGCACGAAAGATGCTTATGTGAAAACATCTTTGACGAAAATTAGAACCGTTTTAAAATCGAACAGCTAGAACCGAAGTTATGAACGATGCAACATTTTATGCTCACGCCCACTACTTACACCCTTCCCAGTTTTGCTCCAGACGATACTTCAATACCAACTCTGCGCCATCGTCAGTGGATAGAATCGCCGTCCGCCCCACACCTGGTGGAAAAGATTTAGTTCGAGTCCCATCGATGACGTCAGGAATTTTTATGGGCATTTTTCACAACGTTGTCCGTATATTTCAAGATCTCAGACGGGAAACACTTCAAAGATTATGGGCTTCTCTATCCATCCAACCCATCCTGGATAACCCAGAAACCCGCATTGTAGTAATGAATAAAGAATAAAGAGCTGGGCATCCTAGTGATCCATGGCCTGTGCACGATGCATGCAACCTGTATTCAGGTAACGTATGTTTTACTTTCATTTTATCTCATCTCTTCATACTGCCCACCATCCCATAACATAGAGGCATCGGTCAACTACCTAGATATCGCACCTGACCCCTCAGGGTCCAATGCGGTTGTCATCACCTCAGATGTAAATGCCAAATCCACCCTGGCAGTCGCCAGTTCCAGACTCCAGACGTCTTCTGCTTCAGGACGTGATCTCCATTCAGAACCTAACCATTCACAACAAACAAAGTCAATACACCACCTACTGCAGCGCTACAGGGAAATCCAACATCGACATCACAGCCACCACCAATGACCTCAGAAACCTGATTTGCGGCTCGACCATCATTCCGCATTGGACTCTAAGCGATCATAGCAGTGTCATACGCTTTTCCATATCAAAGAAAATTGACACCAGGTGCTCGCGTTTGAGCGAAGCATCTCGGATAGATGTTTCCAGTCTTATAAGATGGTCGAGTGTTGACCTGTTCCGTCGAAAACCACATTGCACTTTGGAAAGGAGGTCATTTGCTTCTAAATACCTCATAAGACGGGCATTCACCATCCTTTCCAGGACCTTACACATGCAGCTTGTCAGAGCAATCGGACGGTAATTATTCGGAAGTTTTAGATCATTTCCTGGCTTCGGAAGGGCAAGCACGATTGTCTTATTCCAGGAGTCCGTAAATTCATCTTGAAAACAGATTCAGTTGTACAAACAGAGCAGTTAATCCATGGACTCAGATGAAAGGTGTTTAATCATCTCATAATGGATTAATGGATGTTGTCTGGCCCGACGGCACTCGCCTGTGACAGTGTTAATGCCGCTTTCATTTCCCATTTTATTAAGGGTCGATTGTATTCTTCAAAGTTATTTGATGACAACTTCAAATGTTGCTTTTCAGCATTTTGTTTAAGGACCTTAAGATGTTTTGGCGGACACTTTAGCAAATATTATTATTATCTCTATTTTCTCCTAAGAGACACCCGCTTATGACTATTAACCGGGGGGGGGGGTGCACATTCAGATATACAAATATAAGTTATATACATAATTATCCACTTATAATTTATACATATCTTAATATTAATATAGATAACATTGTCTTAATAAATTATACAAATTATACATTGTCTAATTAATTATATTATACATATCATTGCCTGATTTTTAGATGACAGGTAGATAGAGAGCATAAGCATAATTTGTAATTTTGCAGGGAATTAGAGAGTTTTAAAGAAAGTTCACATCTACACCACTATTTACAGCGACATAACAGAAAAATAATATAAGTATAACCAGTGCGGAACAAAAACAGTCCCGAACAGTTCATTCTTCTTGCATTCTGTATTGTTTTCATCTGTGGGCTTCACTTCATCGCAACATTTATTGGTGGAGTAATGCATTCTGAAGCATTTCAGTCCTGGACATCTTCTCTGTGCAAAGCTTTTCTGGGTCTGCTTGAAGATCGCTGTAGATCTTAATGGTGTTAAAACGAAAAAATCGCTGAAGGCTTCCCAGCTGCATGAACACACTACTGAATGGAGGTGATCGTGTCTTATTCGCCCACCTTTGCGTCAAGCGGGGCAGAGTCAGCAGGTAGTCAGTTTTCGGAGAATCAGGTCTCCCGGTGAGAATGTTCTTTGTGACAATTATGTGAGACTAAGGCGTGACATCCAAGTTGGCATATAAAATATGCCCTTCGGATTGTAAATAGCTGCGTAGTGAGCCTGTTTAACCATCTCAGAATCCAGTACTCTAAACCCAGGAAGCCTTGATGGTAGCATCTGTGGCAGAAAACCAAATCTGAGATGCGTACAGAGGGATGGGGATGACGCATCTTAAAATATATTGTTTAACAAGGTCAGGGTTTTTGGTACCTACCAGCTCCTGTCTGGAGGTCCATAGCGCTGAGTAAGTTTTCTTCTTTACATGTCGGAAATGCGGTATGAAATTTAGGTTTTCGTCCCACTTCAGACCAAGATCAACATGTCTGGACGTTTTTGACCTTGCCGCTATTCACGCGTATTATCTTCCCTAGAGTGTTTGCAATTGCAGTTGGGCCTGCGACTGCACATCCATTATACTCCAGGATCGATGAAGGATGTGATGTGTATCTGCCCTTCATTTTCCGGACTTCATCCCACACAAGCTTAGGTGATGAAGCCTGGTTAATGAAAGATGTGAAGTGGATCCAAGATTCCTTCCGACTCTGACGTCTTACGTAACGTGCTTCAGCACGTGCACGTTTGAAGGCTATTAAATTATCTGTCGTGGAGTAACGACGAAATATTCCCCATGCTTTATTTGGAGCCTTTCTAGCTGCTGCGCATTCTCCTTTCCACCATGGTTTTAGAAAACGCGGATATACCGGTACGATGTCCTTGGGATTGCAACTGCCGCTGCCTGGACGATACATTCTGTGGTGTGTTTTACTGCCTCATTAATTGGCCCCTGGCCGACTATTGTGGTATTGAACGTTGCCAGATGTTTAAAGGCATTCCAGTCGGCGTAATCGATCTTCCAATGTGATATCCTCGACTGGTGGTATTGTCTCCCATTAGAAATGGTGGATAACACGGGAACGTGATCAGTACCATAAAGGTTTTCTTCAGGCAGGAAGGAAACGGAGCAGATGGAAAGATCAATGGCAGTAAAGGTACGCGTAGCCATGTGGAAAAAGGTATTAACTCCCACATTTAAAAGGATTATTTTCCAGATGATTATTTTCAAGCAATCGCTCGATAATCACAAACCCCTTGGTTTGCGATTATCTATTGATGTTAGAACTACTCCACAGAGCATTATGTTCATTGAAATCCCCTAATAATAGAAAAGGGGGTGGCAGTTGCTTAATGAATTGAGTTCAGACTAATGCGCATTTAGGGCTAGAGCCTCAAGCTGCGAACAAATTTGGACTATGTATATATAAAGTGCTTTAGCATCATAATACACAGCTATTTCTGAATAAACAGAAAATTTTTAAGGCGGCATCGTTTTAGGTTATAACCTAAAACGATGCCGCCTTAAAAATTTTCTGTTTATTCAGAAATGGCTATGTATTATGATGCTAAAGCACTTTATATATACATTGAACTGAGTTCATTAAGGAGTGAGATCATCAAGGCCTGCCTAGGAGATGTCGTTCCCATGTGGCAATTAAATGGAACAAACTGTTAAGAGGACCCCTACTGTAAGACGAACTGCTACAGCTTCTAGGTTGGTGGTAAATGGCATAGCTTGGAAGGAGGTGTTGTTACCCACAAGGATGGAGACTCTTCCGTCGGCGGGTCCATCCCCAGCTCTGTCTTTCCGAATAACTGAACACTTACGCAAGTAAGGATCCTCATTTGCCTTAAAATACATCTCCTGTAAGCAAAAGCAAGTTGGTTCATCCCAAAAATCTCAGCCATTTCTTCTTCTTTCGCAAGAATGTTCCAGGACTGATTTATCCTGTACCTTCTTATCTTCCGCATTCATTGCTTCTTGGATTATAAGTGGCTGTTCCAATTTCTTTGGAGTTTCTTTAGCACTGTGTTTTGGAAGTGCTGGAGCATTAGGAGGTACGGATATAGGAGTGGCAGCTGACTGAGATTTTTGGGTGGGCTTTCGTGAACTTAATAAATAGCGCGCGATGAGAATAAATGATTCCCTTTGGGGAATTGTCATATCAGTCTGAGTTCCGATGGTATTCTTCCCAGACGCTATCAGGACGTATGAGGGCTTGGCGCTATTTACTGACTGGGTGCGTTTTCTAGCCTTCTGACAGGATATGTTCAGCTCTGTTTTTATTTTTTTGTCCTTCCACCTCTGGCAAAAACCTTTCTATCTACGCCTGAGACTGGCTCAGTTAGTCGGTTTCAGGTGTAGATAGCAAGGTTTTTCCCCCCAGAAATTGGGTTTTTTTTCGTCCAGCAAACAGGCAAATTGACCAGAGAACACACGCAATTTACAGACAAATAAATATATGGGTAGACGTAAGAAATTACGGGTGGCCCTAATATAATAATTTTAATTTGAATTTTCGACCTCTGGCATGCTCGCTCAAGAATATGCAGGGTTCTCTCTTTGGCAGTTCGTACAATTTGGCTTAGAAGCTAAAAAACATTCCTTGCTCTCGTGATCTTCAGCACCACAGCGACCACAGGCAGGGGAGCCACGACAAGCTGTTTGGGAGTGGCCGTACTTTTGCCACTTGAAACACCTCAGTGGGTTCAGGATGTAGATTCTCACTGGGCAGTTTAAATAGCATGCCTTGATGGAAGTTGGAGGCCGTGGAGTGTTGAATGTTAGGATGAGAACTCGGGTAGGGACGAGATTTCCATCCTTCCCATCGATATTCTCTAGGCAGCTGTCACTCCTTGGTCCCTCAATTCAGAGACATGAAGAAGGTCCCACTCTGAATTGACACCACGTGAAGATTTCAGAGCTTTATGGGGGTAACAACGATGGGTATTCCCCCGACCGATGTGGCTTTCAGAAGTGCTTGCAACCTCAACTAAAATGTCCCCAGAACGCAGCCTTTTGATGGATTTTGGAAATCCTGCCAACCCTTCTAACCGTTTCTAGATGAAGAAGGGTGACATTTTCCCAAGTGACTGCTCTCTAGTGGAATGGAGAATGAGGAAAAGCAGTGTCACTGATGGTAGTCTATCCTCTGTTCTGGGTCTCTTTGAGTTGGTGTTATTGGTATCATTGTACCGGTTAGGTAGGGGGCTTGTTGGGGCCTCAGAAGAAAGAGAGGGATTTAAATTACTCATGAGAGTAAGATAAAAATTTCAGATGCCCTAAGTAACTCATCCACCACGGAGCCCTACGAGGGGTCGTCCACTCGTGAACTAGCAGATACTACGTACATGAATTGAATGCCAAGTTCGCTTAGGAGCATCATACCCACGTTTCCAATAAGCCTTGATCACGTCCCAGGGCCAAAGGGAAGGAGACTTATTGGAACGCAGTTGACCCTAGCAGTAAGAATCACCCGCCGATTGATCCCAGTCGGGCCAGTCCGGGACCTCCCGTCTTGTCGAAGCAGCCGCGAAGTGGTGTATTAAAGCTGGGTCCCAAGTTTCCACGGGTCGCGGCGCACGGCTGCACATGCCGGATTCCACTAATGTAATCCTGGAATTATGGTATGGGCGTTAGATATGATGCTAATCAGGAAGGCCAGCAGCATCACTGGGTGGTCCCCGCACCACCTACAGGTGCCCACCTCGAGGGGGGAGGGTTAGGAGCATTAGCAACTAGGGCCATATTGCTCCGTGTATACTGACTGTAAATTGCATGTGTTCTGAGATCAATTTTCTGTTTGCTGGACGAAAAACCCGAGTTTCCATGAGAAAAAACCATGCTACCCTCCCCTGAAAGCGACTAACTTAGCCATGTTGTACAAAAGGTCCATAAAAATTCATCCCGGCATCGACTGAACTCGAATTCAGGTCTTTTCCATCCGTTGTGGAGAAGGACGGCGATTCGACCAACTGTGCTACCTAAGAGGGCTAAAGGCGAGTACCAACCAGTCGTTAACCTGGACTCAAATGGGTTTAAAGAAAGATAGGCATTGATAAAGTCTTTCTTTTTATGTCCTGTACCTCTAAGCGAGCCTCAATGTTCCTCCTCAGCAGGAGATTATAGTTTCATCATAGTTTCCTTTCAAAATAGCAAGTGTTGTTTGGTTTCTAGTGGGGTAAAATGAGATACGCAAACTGGTCTCACTCTGATGGTTACATCAGCAACCATAATTCATTAATGTCTTTTAAAGGAACGGTGTGTCTTGAAGTTTGCAATAACTGAGCTTGCAATTGTTTTCTACACATCGATATTCTGCTTGCTAACATCACGTTCGAATACGTGCTACTATCCATAGATAATCCAACCAAATTCTAATTGGAGTAAGTAAAGAGAAACTGTTTAAATGGGACTGAATCATCTTTCATGTGCTAATGTACTGAGCTAAGCGTGAGCGCTAATTAATTATTCTAATTCCAGTAATACTCATTTAGCAAACAAAATCCTTTATTGCACTCACATACAATGTCTCAATTAAATTCCTTCCCCAGGGATATGCCTAAAGTTGAATTTCAAATTTCCCTCACTACAAACAACAAGATACAGTGACGAGTCAAACAATATCGAAGCTGTAATGAGGAACGCAGTATAACTAATTGAAAGAGCGAATTTAACAAATTAAGTTAAGATGGCGAAGATCACAATGAAACGTAGATGAAGGTGACAAAATTAGAATGCGAAATGGCCAAAGCAGAATCATCGAGCGAAAAAATGCAAGCAGGATGTCCAAAGGTTGAAGGCAGACAGGAGAAAGATGGAAGAGTAGAAATATTCCTAGAACAGCTGAGACTGGGTGACGAAGACAAGGAGGAAAATTGTTGCTAGTGTAATCAAGAGAGATAACATAATTAATTATCGTACAATTCATCGCAGGCGTGTTGTATTGTACTTTTTCGGCACTGTCATTTGCTTCTTTTTTCGCCTGCTCAGCCTCAAATAGTTACTGGGTGTCCACGAAGTCCTCCCACCCTTTACGACTGTAATAAAACTTAGGTTATATACGACAGATAAATGTTGTTGGAGTGAGAGTTCAATGGCGCAAGAACCACTATGGTCGGATTGCTCTTTAACGTTTGAAACGGTAATCAAAATGGTAAAGAAAAGAATTTATAAGTAGCTAGACAAACTGATTGATTTTAGGTGAGTGAAGAATTCATTTCATTGGCGCCATTGCCAGTGATGCGGCTTAGCGGTTCTATTAGTTCGGCAAGGGATCAGGAAGAAGAAATTCTAGGAGTGTAATAAGGAGAATGGCAATTTAAACGGTATAGTGGATTATCCGCGAGTAATAAAAAGAGATGTTTTAGATGGGTGAGGCTAATAATTGTTCTCGCCAGCACATGAGAATCAGAGAATACTCTGTGCTCTTTAGCAGCCAAATTTCTTGAGATTTCAATGGCTAGGACCCTAAAAAAAAAAAAAAAAAGTTACTATATTTTATGCTGAAAGGGGGTAGGCCGAACGGTAATAGGCTTGTTGCTTGGTTGACTTAAGTTTTGGAGTGTGGGTTTGGAAAATTTTGGTTTCATTAGACGCGGTCGCAAAGTTAGAGAGGCGGTGGGGAAGTCTGAAGACTGGGGGAATAAGACAGAGGTGGGGTCAATAGAGAAGGCGACTCCAGATGGTCAGTGGCCTATGCTCCTCCAGATGGAAGAAAATGGGGTGGCGAGGAGGGGATGAGACAATTGACTTCTCCTCCCCCCTCACCCAGGAAGTAGGAAGAAAGTACCGTGCAAGAGTGCACTGGTATGGGGAGGCCAATGGCCTTAGCAGCAAACTGCAGCAATAGTCATGTCCGGTGAGTTTGTTTCAGAGGTCACAGCCGCTAGTGTCAAGTTCAAGAGATGTGGAGAGTCAAGTCTGACTTGGTGATTACTGGTATCTTCTGCAGCAGAGGGATCTCGAGAAAGGTGAGCAGTGGACTGTATCAGTTTCGTGTAAGGTCCTGGTCCTGTTGCAAAAGATCTGGTCTGGTCTGCTCAATCTTTCTATTTGAATGTTTCTGTTCAATTAGGTTGAGTTATTTCATTCAGTTACTGCCTTTAGTTGTGATGAATAGCAATAAGTGTCCTCCGCCTATAAAACACCTCTTGCGCAAACTTCGTGAAGGCCAAGAGCTCCTCCCTCCAGTCCTGCTGGTAGATATGTGAGTTCTGTCATAAGTCGACAGCGGAGGTCCTCATAATGGTCGCAGCTGTACATAATGGGGGACCATGTTTCTGTCTCTCCACATGTGCAGAGGGGGGTCTTCCGTTATTCGAAAGTAAGTTAACTTGGCGTTGAAGGCACCATGGCCCGTCAGGAGAAATGTTGTAAATAGACCTGGGTGGAATCAACAGGGAGCTGTAGGATACACGTGTCCGACTGTAGGCAGGAACTTCCTGGTAATTTCCCCTTTTGTTGGAGCAGACCACCTTTCCTGCCATGCCTGCTGCACATGATTCTCAAGTCTGGTCCTTTCTTCTCCTCTATTCCCTGCAACGTTGATGGTATATTCTCCCAGAGTGTAGGGTAATGCTTTGGTCATGTGGTATGTCATTCCGCAGCGTTTAACTTCTAGTTTGAGGGGCAGGACCCCTGCCAGGACTTGGAGGATATGCGTACTAACAGTACGGCAGGCACGGGTGATGACCAGGAGAACTGAGCGCTGTATGGTGTCCAAAATCTTTTTGTTAACCACATTTGGAGCGCTATGGAACCACACGGGGGAAGCGTATGTAATCGCCGGAGTGAAGAAGGCTTTATAGTACAGTGTTAGCGTACGTTTTTGAAGTCCCCAGTCCTTTCTTGTTATTTTGGCTATTAATCCGACATTTCTTCTTATTTTTTTCTCTCAAGTATTTGAGATGAGGGTGGAAGGACAGGTTGGTGTCTATAATGATACCTAAGTGCTTCAGATCGGCGACTAGTTTGATTGTCTGGCTACGAATTTTAATTTGTGGTGGCATTTTTAAGTTTAGGCTACCTTCCACAGTATAGTTTTAGTTTTTGTAGTTGATATTTTTAAGAAGTGGACAGTGGCCCAGTTTTGAAGGAGTTTAAGTGCTTGGTTTACTTGGACTTCCATTTGTGCTCGGCTTTCAGCAGCGACTGTCAGTATTAGATCGTCTGCGAGGGCCTGGGAGTTAACTTCCCCAAGGTCCAGGGCCAATTTTCCTTGGTGATTTTAATGTTCACAACTCCAGCTGCCTTCCGTTTTCTACTCACACCGACCCAGCAGGTCGAGATGCTGAGGCTTTTGCAATTACTAATGACCTTGCACAGATTGTTCATATACCTACAAGAATAGCGGACAATCCTAATCATACAGCCAACGCTTGATCTTTTTCTCATAAACAACCCTTCTAAGTACACGGTCGAAGTGAGAGGTCCTTTAGGCACTTCAGATAACAACTTGGTGATTGTCTCTTCTACAATGGAACCTTTATCTCATGGCTATTCCCAACCTCGTGTTGTTTGGCATTACAAGAATGCAAAATGGGATGACTTGCGAGACTTCTGTTCTTCTTTTCCTTGGTCGGGATTACTGTTTCAAAACTTCTGATGTCGACGTTTGTCAGATCATGTCAGTGAAATTATTATTGCAGGAATGGAATCCTTTATACCACACTCCACTTTAAAATCTCGTCCTTTATCTAAACCTTGGTTTTCAAATAAATGTGCTAAGGCGGTTCAAGAGGAGAATGTTGCATATCGTATTTGGCTTGTTTCTAATTCTTCAGTTTCATTTTCTGCCTACACCAAAGCTCGCAACAATTGTAAAGCACTTATTAATCAGTCCAAACTATAGTTTCAACAGGCTAAGAGTAGAAAACTTGCTTCTTGCCCTAATGGTAGCCGAGCATTCTGGTCTCTTGCCAAAGCTATTGGCCGCAACTTTTGCCCATCTCTGCTCCCACCTCTGTCCAAACCAGATGGTTCTGTTGTCACGTCAGCCAAGGATAAAGCTGACCTACTAGCATCCCACTTTTCTTCCAGATCATACATTAATGATCTTGGTAAAACCTCTCCCACCATTCCCAACAAGCTCCATTCAATGCCTCCTGTGGTCTTCCGCCAAAAGGATATCAGAAGGATTTTTATGACTCTTGATGCTAAGAAAGCTCCAGGTCCTGATGGTATTTCTCCACTTGTTCTCAAAACCTGTGCTCCTGAACTTACTCTTGTCCGTTGCCACCTTTTCTTACTTGCTTATTCCAAAGGTTATTTTTCCTTCTGCTTTGAAATTTGCTCATATCCAGTCAGGTCTTAAAAGGCGGTGACAAATCTCTCCCATCCAATTATCGTCCCATTGCAATTACTTCTACTCTTTCTAGTGTAATGAAGAAATCAATTAACACGAGACTCATTGGAACCTATAGTACTTGGTACCGTGCTTTGGTTGGAGGTTGAGAAGATGAAAGAAGATATTTGTTGATATTGGACTTGAACTTCTGTAGACTGTAATTTTCAAAAAATACGTATGAAGGAAGGTTGTGCCAGAAAACGGCAGTTGAATGAATAAACGAAGAAGATGAAAAGTTGGTTCTGTGAGTTTGAAGTTGGACAGTAAATGGATGTTGGCTGGGCGTGTTGGGACTGATTTGAAAGTGAGAGGGGGAATTATAGAAGCCAATTCAGAAGAACAGTGCCCATGGAAATATCTGTAGAAGAGGCATGCAGCAAAAACAGTACGTCTATGAGACAGCAAGTGGAGAGACTCTGTTAGACACGAGTTATTAATTAACCTAACTGCCCTCTTCTGAATGGAATCTAGAAGCCTGAGAGAGGTTTTGGGGGCACCGGCCCAGATGTGGGAACAATGTTCCATGGTAGAGCGGATTTGCGATTTGTACAGAGCGAATAGCTGTTTGGAAGAAAGGTAACACCGAAAACGAAAGAGAAAACCAAGTTTTTTAGATGCAGAGGAAGCAATATTTGTAATGTGCTTGTGCCAAGAGAGATTAGAAGTCAGGGTAATCCCCAAACAGAGATGTATCATTTTGCCTAGAAATCGAAGTGTCACCAAAGGTAACCATAGCAGCAGAAGAATCCTTTTTTGTGAGATATAAGACAAGACTGAGTTTTAGAAGGATTGCAACCAACAAAATTTTCTTCGCCCCACTAGAGTATTACCTGAAGATCGGCATTTAAAGAATTGGTAGCAGATTTTCGAGAACTTGAAGCTGATTGAGCAGGATAAGGTTTCTCAAAATGGAAAATGGAATGCAATGTGCTATCATCGGCAAAACTATGAATAGGATTTCTAGTCAATGTAAGAAGGTCATTAATATACAAGAGGAAAAGAGTGGGGGGAAGAACTGAACCTTGGGGGACACCGGTATTAGTGGAGAAGTTAGAAGACTGAGAGACATCTACCATCTCCCTCACTGAGCGATCAGAGAGAAAACTGGATAACCAATTACAAAAAAAAAACAGTTGGCAAACCATAAGATGGAAGATGGTTTAGAAGACATTTAAGCCAAACGCGATCGAAAGCCTGTGAGATGTCAAGAGCAACTGCTTGTGTTTCACCGAACCTTTCCATTACATTAGTCCATAAATGGGTAACATAAGCCAGAATATCACCAGCGTATCGACACTGACGGAATCCATACTGGCCATCGTTGTTTAAACGGAAGGTTTCTAGGTAGTTTAAGAGTTGGCGGTTAATTGATTTCTCCATTACTTTAGAAAGCGTAGAATTGCATTGCAATGGGACGATAATTGGATGAGAGGGATTTCTCACCCTTTTTAGGAACTGGCTGGATATGAGAAAATTTCCAAGCAGAAGAAAAAACACCTTTGGAATAAGAAAGTGAAAAAACGGGGCAAAGAATAGGAGTAAGTTCAGGAGCACAGGTTTTGAGAACAAGTAGAGAAATACCATAAGGGCCCGGAGCTTTCTTATCATCCAGATTCGTCCAAATCCTTCTGATATCCTTTTCACCGAAGACCACAGGAGATATTGAAAAGAGTTTGTTGGGAATGGTGTGAGGTGTTTTACCAAGATCATTAATACATGAGTTAGAATAAAAATGGAATGCTATTGGTCAGCTTTACCCTTGGCTGAAGTGACAACAGAACCATCTGGTTTGGACAGAGGTGGAAGCAGAGATGGGCAAAATTTGCGACCAATAGCTTTGGCAAGAGACCAGAATACTCGGCTACCATTAGGGCATGAAGCAACTTTTTCACTCTTAACCTGTTCAAAATCTAATTTGGACTGATTAATAAGTGCTTTACAATTGTTGCGAGCTTTGGTGTAGGCAGAAAATGAAACTGAAGAATTAGAAACAAGCCAATTACAATATGCAACATTCTTCTCTTGGACAGCCTTAGCACATTTATTGGAAAACCAAGGTTTAGATAAAGGACGAGATTTTAAGTGGAGTGTGGGATAAAGGATTCCATTCCTGCAAGAATAATTTCACTGACACGATCTGAGCAAACGTTGACATCAGGAGTTTTGAGACAGTAATCAGACCAAGGAAAAGAAGAAAAGAAGTCTCGCAGGTCATCCCATTTTGCATTCTTGTAATGCCAAACAATACGAGGTCGGGAATAGCCATGAGATAAAGGTTCCATTGGAGAAGAGACAATCACCAAGTTGTGATTTGAAATGCCTAAAGGACCTCTCATTTCGACCGTGTACTTAGAAGGGTTGTTTGTGAGAAAACGATCAATCGTGCTGGCTGTATGATTAGGATTGTTCGGTATTCTTGTCGGTAATGAACAATCTGTGCAAGGTCATTAGTAATTGCAAAAGCCTCAGCATCTCGACCAGCTGGGTCGCTGTGACTAGAAAATGAATGCCAGTGGAGATGTGAACATTAAAATCACCAAGAAAAATTACCTCACTGTCAGGAAAGTTGGACTGGAGAAAGTCAATTTGCAAAGAGAGGAAATCAAAGAACCCCAAGTGATTAGTGGAATTGGGAGAACGGTAGAGAAAACAGATGAATTTGACACAATGAGGTAGAGAGATTTTAATCCATTTTAAGCCAGGGAAGATCAAAGAGAGGAGATTCCAAATTGCCAAGTCTCTGACAGGGAATATCAAACTGACATATGCATAAGTACCACCTTTGACTCGAAAAGAATCATACAGCGAATAATTTGGGCAACTGTGATGAGCAGTAGTTGAATCAACCGATAACTGAGATTCTCTCAGAAAAAGTACATGGGGTTTGGCAGACTGCAAGGGGAAATGGACATAGTTGAGATTAGAATTGAAACCACTTATATTTGTGAAATGAATTAGGAAGAGTTTGGGAAGTCTAGATCTTTTCGCAGAAAAGCTTGCTCTGTTAGTTTGACAATCATGGTGTATTCAATAGTAAGAAAAAGTGGATGGGACATGCTGTATGAAGTAATGAAATTTTTGTATATGGCGTACACATGGTAAGAATATACTCAGATCCATCACATAACGTGGCCACAACAATGCCCCCCCGCATTCCCATTTCTCGGACTCCCTCCAGTCACTATCTGACAGAGTACAGTTAGCAAGATTTTACACTAGCTGATCCGGAAGCCTCCTGGAGAGTTACCAATATGTTCGGTCCGATGTACTAACTAGCGGCCGGCCTGCGCGCACCGTTTTAGAGCTGTACCCTCGAAATATAAGGAATATTGGATCTCGCCGCGATGTTCATCATAACCCTAAAAGTCATCAATGATACTGCATGATGGAAGAGATAGGGAAGGGTTGACTGGTAAGCTCTAGAGACTAAACATGGATTCCATCACGTCAAGTCTCCAATAAGCAAAGTGGTGGTATTGCACCTGTTGATGAAAAACCATTTACCAACTAGTACTGCCTGGTAACATAGAGGGGCGGCATTCCTCCATGTGGTATGTGCGCCATACCTCGACCCCTGCTTACGTTGGTTCACACCTGGGTGGTCACCCACCATGTACTTGTGCATGGAGGTTATACCCAGGATTACTAACAGTCCCACCATCGTGAAGGTGCAAGCAGAAGATTTGGCTGTCACAGACCGTCCGGGCTTCGCCGAAATTGGGTCCACTTTACTTGAGTGTCACCCGAATATCAGTTCCATCTGCGTTTTAGACTCCCAGGTAGCAAGTACAGCTTGTCTGGCATATCTGAGAGAATGTCTGTGACAATCTCCAGGACCATTTGGTAGGTAAGCACTCTGTGGTCTGACGTCATCCAGGAGTCTTGGACTGCCCCGTCCACAATATATCCGGCCACATTGGTAGCTGCCTTCGAAACATCTATTGTGGCCCACACATAGTGTTACAGAAGGTCGGTAAGTGGCATGGTTGATTTAATACTACCATAGAAGAATTTATCAGGAACTTCTCGAGTAGCTGCCTATTATGTGTCCCTCCCCTATCTGGTGTTTGACTGTGTCAGGCCGGTGATAGACAGTTGACATCTGCCCCGATGATGATCTTCTTGTTGGGAAGTGTATTCAGCAGTATCTGCAGGTAACTGATTTCATGAGTGATCTTCTCTCCTGGCCTGCAGTACAAGGAGACAACGTAAAAGGGGTCTAGTGGTGAAATGATGTGCACACAAGCAGCACAAGCCGTGCATAGTTGCGTTATTTTTGTGACAGTCAGGTTGGGATTTCGAACTAGTATTGCAGCCCACGGGTGCTCCTCCTCAGTTTGCACTATTTTGTACATTCCGGGGTATCCCTTCACCTGTCTTGTTTGGGTGTACGGCTCCTGTATGATTAAGATATAGGCATTTTCTTCATCAGTCTTTCTTCTGAGTTGTTGGGGGACTTGCAGTTCGCGCAAATGGGTTGTTGCTCTTTATTGGGGCAGTTTTTATACTCATGCCCTTTGGCAGAGCAGTGTCCACAGGTTGGTGTGGCCTGGGCGCATGTATGGGAGGTATGACCGAACCTGCAGCATTTATAGCACTTAGGTACGGCCACGTGCTCCCGAAATCTATGACTGCTCCAATCAACGCACAGTCTTGTCTGGCTCTTAAACACTTGCCAGGTGGCCGGGGCGAGCTCCACAATCCAGTTGTGATTCGAGCCTGTCCTTGACTTTGTGTAATATTTTGGCTGCCCAAGTCTCCCCTGTTCTCTCTCCCGAATTAGGTGTTTGCCGGTTCCTTGTGATGATCTCATCTTCCAGTTGTTTAGCTGTGATGTCTTTATCCACGTCGAAGACTAGGATCGAGGGGCCCCGCCTTTTCGGAGGTTCAGCCGTGAGTCCCGTCGTATCAATATTGGGGTTTGTCATAATGTTATCTATGTCTTGCCTGGTTTTGGTCTCTATTAGGACTCCTACGTTCCTTGTTTTTCTTATGCTCTTTATTCTTGTTGTTTTTACGTTGTCCTTTAGTTGAGTCATGATTGTTGTCTTCAGTTCATCACTTGTCTGGGCGCCGTTAGTGTCAACCGCCGGTCTGAGGACCACCAGATTGGGGGCTGTAAGTAAGGGTTGCTTCTTCTTCTGCTGGGGCACCTTTGCATTAGCATCCTTGTTTTGTGGGTTCCTCAGCGCATCTGCCTATTAGGGGGCACGCTGTTGCATTTGTTTTCCCCGCTCGTCCAAGTAGGCCTCCAATTTATCTGTGGCTTTCTCTTGTTCACGTTGCGAATTGACCAGAATAATTTCCATTTTGTTCCATATAGTGATTATCTCGCTTCTCAGCCCTGTCATGATCCTGCCATTGGACCTTGCCATTAATGCTTCCAGTTGCGTTCTTAATCTTACCATCTGCGTGAGAACTGGGCCATCTGACATGGTGGGGTCCAGCGGGGGGTACGAGTCCTGTTGTTTGGGAACCGCAACGTCAGCCTGAGTTTTTGTTACTTCTTCGTGTTCCTTCTGCTCTGAGGAGTTATTCCTGGTTTTCCTATCACTTTTTTGGGACCACCAGTTTATTATTCTTTTTCTTTGTCATGGGAGTTAGTTTAAGGTCGTCCATATCTTCATTCTGGTTAGCCGTCCGTATGGCTCTGGTCTCAGTTAGTAAGATTTCTGTCTCTTCTTGTCGTTCTTCTGTTGAGTCCATCATTTACGGATTAGGTAGGAACAAACAACTAAAGGAGAGATTGCTAGATGGTTCTTCTTTGGTAACCTTTATCTCCCCCAAACCGCCTCCTTAGTTTGCGCGAGGACTATATGCTACATTATTGCTTACAGGACATTGTTCCCTGAATGTTATGCCAACTAAGACTTACCAAACACCCTAAATATTCCTGTGGAGCCGATGAGTATTGGGTACATGTCCTTTATGACTGCCCCAATTACCATCTCCACAGATTTAGATTTATAACCAAGGTTGGTCCCATAAACCGTGGAGATGAGCAAATATTTTTCTGTAACGAGACACAATATATGGCATTCTCAGATTTTGCTCAGAAAGCTTTTGAGACTAGAAGCTCCCATGCTGCTACTACCTGACTGTCATACCCCTACTTAAACTGTTGTAAATTCTGACTGCGATGACCACCGATAATGGCAAACTCAATTGCGACTGGCATGTCACAATGTGTTTCCACCCAACAGTAATAGTATTTGCCATATAGTACAAGGAAGTCACAGGCTTTTGCAGCACTGGCAAAAAAAAATACAAAGTATATAATTCCCACCTCACACAGGTAAGTATCTAGGAGACATTTTTATTATTCAAATTGTCAGCCTCAACTACTTGAGAGGGAAACTTGTTCCAGCAATCGACGACTCGCTGGCTAAAATAAACTTCCTACAAACTAAATTAAACTTTAGCCCCTGTAATATGAATTTATGCCCCCAAGTTCTGGAATTCATTATAACAGCAAAAATTCCCCCCTTCATTCATTTTACTAACTCCTTATAAACCCCAATCAGGTCACCTCTGAGGTGCCTGTTTGCTATGCTTTGTAGGCCCAAATAATCGGGATCTTTTTTCCGATCTCACAATTCGAGTAGCCCGTCTTTGGGACCCTTTCAAGAAACTTAATGTATTTCCATACTAGAACTTGTTCCAATTTGGTCTTACAATTGCCTTAACTGTTAGATTATTAATTTCCTAGCTCTATAGTCGATAAACTATCAATTGGACACCATGGCTAATAGTGTATGGTGTCCTATTGATGCATATAGCCAAAACATAATTTGGTAGTGGATTCCATCCGGACCTGCTGCACTTCGTTTTGATTTGGCTAAGGCTTTATGCAATTCATTTATATTAAAGGGTTGGTTGTGGGGAATCTCATGAGTTGTGTGGAAATTAATTTTGTATTTATCAATTTGAGTTTTATATTTTTGAAATACCGGTTTATATGATGGCGCTGACAATTCCTCAAAGATTTCTCCTAGTAGGTTTGTATTTTTTTTCTGATTCAGTTATGTCACGATCTTTCCAACTCATTGTTAGTTTAGCGGCTGTCGAATATTTATTTCAGATAGTTCTGAAGTTTTATTTCAGATAGTTCTAGTTTCCGTATTTCTATTAATTTTTCTATCCAAAGATATCCAGGACTCTTTCTGAGATTTTCGAAATATACAGGGTGATTCAAACAGAACTTTACAAATTCGTAATTGCATAAAAATTTATTCAGGTGACGTATATAATTTATTGAACTATCATATTGTATCAAAAAACATCACGTTTTACCTAGAATATAGTCATTTTGGTTCGATGTGACTGTCATTGGTGATACGGCAGACATCCCATCTGAACTCAATTTCCTCCCAAATGCGACGTGACTTCTGTAACTGTGGCGGTGATTTTATTTTTGAGCTCGGCAAGATTGGTAGGTAAGGATGGAACAAACACTTGATCTTTAATGAAACCCGATAGTAAAAAAGTCTAGAGGTGCCAAATCTGGGGAACGAAGTGGACATGCTAACGGTTCTGCTCGACCAATCCACCGATCTAGGAAACGGTTATTGAGGAATTCCTTTATGAAGATAATCGACGAAGATTACCACGAAGAATGCTTTCATTTTCAGCAAGACGGAGAACCTCCTCGAAGTTTTGCAATAAATATGTGTGGTTAAGCGGAAGATAAAGGGAAACCATGGTAAAGGTAATTCCAATCACGATGCTTACCGCAGCTGAATATGCCAAGATGGAATATTAGAGTCGGCCAAAACGGCAACTTTTCCATGAGCGGTTGTTGTGGTTTTATAATCTTGCCTATATACATATTGGAGTGTCTGCGCAGGTAGCACAGTGATATCATCACCTTCTTCCCAACACCGGGTGGAAAAAGTCCGGGTTCGAATCCCGTCGATGACGCGAGGAACTTTAATGGGCTTTTTTTCACTCCGTGGCTGAGTTAGGCGGTCTCAGGCGTAGATATCAAGGTTTTTCCGCAGAAACTGGGGGTTTATCGTCTAGCAAAACAGGCAGATCGACCAGAGAACACACGCAATTTACAGACATAATATATAAATGGGGTATATGTAAGAAATTAACTGATGATCCTAATATAATAGTACAGGACCGACGGGGGCTGTGCTGTGTATTTTAGCTCCATTTTCTGGATTTTTAAGATATGTAAAATATATGAAAATCATAAGATTGTTAATATTCAACATAACCTCCATTATTACTGACACAAAGTAGTAGGATTTTTCAATTCCACGTTCTCCAGTTGTTTCGGTTACAGCATTAATTGCATTTGTGATCCTACTATGCACAGCGCTTAAAGATCGAGATTTTGGGGAGTAAATCACACTATAATGCCCCCATAAAAAAGCCCAACGGAGACAAATCGCATGAGCTAGCTGGCCAACTTCTGCCTATCCATCTGCTTGGGAAGACTTCTTCTAATAATGGTCGAACATTTCGAGCGAAATGGCAAGGTGCTCCATCTTGCTGAAAACCATTAACTACCTTAGTTCAGTGGAAAATAAAAAAGCACCAATCATGTGTTTTTCCAGGGCACACACCAGACGTTGAGTTCAGGGGAATCCCTAACCAGACTCTGTGGTTTTTCTGTCCCCTAATATAGCAATTAACCTTACTACTAATGTGAAATTGCCTCATCACTGAACGTTAGCTTGTCTAGAGATAAGATTCGTTTCAAAGAACCGAAGTTATTGCAGTTTTAAAGGGCACAAATGCTTTATGGATACCCTGTATCGAATCCGTGAATATGTCACTAGTCTATATCCGATGCTTTTAGAAGGGAAATACAGTTCGCTCGAAAAATATTTACTGCGTTTTGAAAAGTCCTGAAAATTTCACGCCGTTTGTCACATGCATGCGAACAGAGGGGAAATGAAGGATGAAACGATCCACTCCTCTGAT
This sequence comes from Mastigoproctus giganteus, assembly GCF_048544385.1. NCBI lineage: Eukaryota > Metazoa > Arthropoda > Arachnida > Uropygi > Thelyphonidae > Mastigoproctus > Mastigoproctus giganteus. Next base: position 264,897,720 of record NC_143576.1, on the reverse strand, counting down.
GGAAAATTAAAGACTGCATCGAAAGAAATGTGAACCGCTGAAGTGCTTAAAAGGACTTCGTAGAAACTCGAGATAGTTCATATATATAAAGAATTGCGAAATCTTTCATCGCGACCTCCAGCTTGGAGACTACGGATTGACGGAAACATTCAGTTGACCTTTTGGTTCTATATTGCACCGAATCGCGAAGGAACATCTTATAATGGAAGATTTCCAACCGTAGCCAAATGTTTATTTAGGCGAAAGAAAAATGTTTCAATAGCTAGAGCTATTCGAGTGGTAGTGAAGGTCCAATGTGGATTATAATGCGAATTCAAAGAAACTGATTCCGTCTATTGAAGCACAGGAAAAAAGATTCCCGTTAATCCTCTTATAATTCCTTAGATCGAAGTTTCTTAGATGGCATTTATCATGGTCATTCAATGCTCTGATATGGTTCCATGAAACCTTCGGCCGAATACATATCAGTTAATCACTTGGACGAAAAACATTATTTGAAACGGGTGGTCTGAATGTGTAGTGATTGGGTGCAATAACAACTAGAGAAGTAATTACAACTGTCCAGCGATTAAATAGTTTATTCGGCAGATGATACACGCAAGAAACTGCAATCAAATTTCTGACATGTATTCTGTGATTTTTTTTTTTTCAAAGTTAAATATTTCCTTAAAAATACTTGTTTTAATTTATCAATACAAGTAACTTTCATATTAATTAACATAAAATTAAAATTGCATTACAGTATGTATTCAACCGAGAAAAAGGTATCGGGAGATGAAAAATGACCCACAGAATCCCCCGCCACCGTCTCTCCAGAAGGGAATATACTGAAAGTATTTTTTCATACCATCCCACACCTCAAAGTCATTAAAGTGCACCGCACCACATGTACACTGATAATGCACGTGCACAACACATATCGAGCACCATCGGCAAGTTCCCTCTTTAGAATAGATTATCGAGGAACACTGTATTCAAACTGTATGATCTAGCAAGATTATGCGCATCCTTTCTGTTATCAAGAACTTGGGAGCGTTGCTATTTCATCGGAGCCTGATTAATTCCATCCTTGGGCAACTGATCAGTTACTAGTACCGTGCTACTCACACGTATAACTGTCTTATTAGGGCGGTCCAAGTCCGAACTTATAACCCAGGTGTATTATGCTTATAAATTGCGCGTGCTCAATCGTTTTTTTTTTTTTTTTTTCTGGAAGAAAGAGACCCGAGGGATTCTTTCTTTCTTACGGGATTCTAACCCAGACGTTTCCCACCCGGCGTTGGAAGGGTGGTGATTTTAATCGTTGTGCTAATCGCGCAGATGCAGATACACTAAGACGAAACTGAATAGTTAACAGCAAGTGGATGGCTGTCTCGCTGAGAGCTCTTTCGACGCAACGTTTCCTTTCTCTCTTTCTGACTGGGAGCCATCTTTCTATCGATTTCTTCTGCATAATATCGGGTTGCAAATCTGCGAGGGTGGGTGTGGGGAAAGGGAAGGTAGGAAAGTGACGAGGATTTGTGATTTATGATGTGGTAGAATTTCAATGAGGCTCAGCCAGGTTTACAGTGACAGTGGGATACTTCTGTTCAATGAATGCGTCCTTTCCGTCTAATCCTCAGTGGGGATCTTTTCTTCAGAAACTCCATTCGCGCCTGAAACCTCCCATTCTGCTTGACAGCTTCCCAAACTTCGTATTGCACTCGTGATTTTATCTTTCTTTAGATTTCTACCCTACATAACCGGGTTGGAGATGGATTTTGCTTTTTTAACAAAAAACGACAAGGTATATATAGTATGCGTGGCAAAGATAAAATTCAAAAAAAGATGAGGAGTTTGGTAGCCTTATAAAGAGGTTACCTAGTCAAAAGTTCATATACATAGACATATCAATAAAATAAAATTCAGTATAAGAGTAAAAATAAATCGGATATTTCATATGAGTGTTTATATATTAATCGATTTTAAAAATTTAAAAACTCCTGACATTGTCATTGTCGGTTAGAATCTGACTGAGTGCATCCGGCTCAGTCAGATGGATTAAAGATTTTAAAACCAGCATTTCTAAAAAACAGTTGCATAAAATATGTTTATCGGATAAAACGATGTCGCATTGCTTGCACATAGGAGGGTCCATCAGCCCTCAGCAGAAAGAAATGTGTCAGGTGAATGTGTTTTGGCGGAGCCGAGCAAGAACAACTTCCGCTTTACGATCCCTGCGTAGACTCGACTGCCAAAGGTGGATCACAGGCTTAATCCGATATAGCTTGTTTGTAATCTGGCGATGCCACTGAGAGTATAACTTACTACGGATTACTTGCCTGTAGGCTATGTAGGGGACACATCAGGTCGAGATTATTTCATCAGGGCTGCAGTATCAACCAAATCGTTTCCTTTAATCCCGATGTGCCTGGGATCCAGTAGAAGGGGATATCGAATCCACCCTCATAGAGATTGTAATCATCTGCTGAATCCAGGACAGGGTTGAATGATTAGTGTGTCATCGCTGATAAAGCCCGCAGTATCGACACTTTCTTGTGTGATCTAGAACGAACTCTATAGCAACCAGCACTGCAGTGCATATGCGGAAAAATATTTGAGTAAAAATATCTCGAATAGATGTTTCCAGTCTCACTAAGTGGTCCAAAGTGGACCTGTTCCTTCGGAAGCCGCACTAAAAGCGGGAGTGTAGGTCTTCTATTCTACGTACTATAAAACACTAGTATTAACCATTCTCTCCAATACTTTGCACAAACAGCTAGTCAGAGCAATAGAAGGATATACAGGGTGTCTCAAAAATATTGTTTCAAACGTTTAGGGGAGGTAGGTAACATCTAAAGGAATGTGAATCGCGTAGGAACCCATAACCGGAAACGTCACGGGAAAGTAGTAGCAGAGGCACAAGAAGCAGAAAAGACAGTAATTAGTGGCAAACATTTATTTGACATGATATTAAGTAAGGGTAAGGTGTAAGGTGTATTGATGTCATGCGGCACCAGGGGTTTCCCCCATCTCCGCGTTGCTTTCATTGTGAGTCTACCAGTTTGCTGGGAATGCTAGAGATTTAAAGTGTGTGGGTTTTGTACATGTGAAATGTCGTGTACCGTTGTTCATCTGGTCATTTAGCCGCTGGACCACTGCTGGAGCCCAACGTTGCCCCGCCTTCGCCCCGTGCAGGCAGACCAGGAACCCAGTAGACTTAGTTACTCTGGCAGTTCCTGCCGCTTAGTTTCCTGAGATTTCGGCGGCTAGGACCTATATAAAAAAAAAAATCATAATATGTATGTGTATATACACATGTATATACTCATTTCACTTGTCTGCATACAACACACGTTGTATGCCTATACACATCGCTGGGGGGGGTTGATATTACGTAGATGGACAGGCCGAGACTGGGTGAAGATTATTTTGAGTGTTGTTAAATTTAGTGTGTGGGGCCTTCGCGTTGTATATAGATAGAGTAGGAGGGGAGACAGAAGACTGGGGGGTAAATATAGAAATATGGGAGCGATAGAGGAGATGCCCCAGTTGGTCAGTGAGGCATGCCTATGCCTCACCAGAGAGGAAAGGGGAGGGGGGGAGTTCGGCGAGGGCAGACAAGGAGTCTCCGCCCCGCCGTGGTAGAGTTGGAAAGGAATCGAGTCAGGTGCACGATTCTGGTCCCCAACAAGTCTTGATGGCAGCGAAGCTGCATGGTTCAGGTCCGTGTGGCCCCTTTGCAGATTCAGGGTTCAGTCAGTCGCAGAGTTGTAGACCACGTCCTTTTATTCTCCTTGGAGGTATGGAATTTATTGTGGGAATAGCAGCTTGTCCCATTTAGTTTCCGGTTGTGTTGTTATTTCCTTGTTGGGCCAGTGTGGCTCGGCGTCTGTTAAACAGTTTCATGGAGTACGAGATGGATGCATTTCATGATGTTACAACAGGCCGACCGGGCTAGCCGGGTGGGTAAAGTGCCTGCCAGGCAACCCAAAGGTCGCGGGTTCGATTCCCGCCTCGGGCTTGGATCAAAGTACTGCAAAAACCTTGGGAGGTGCATTACGGCCACAAAAGCCTATGCGCCAACAACTACCAAAAAAAAAAAAAAATGTTACAACAGATGCTCGAAGATTCCACCATGAGACGCAATGACACCGACGCAGCATGGATTGGCGGACACGGTCGAACACACCTGGAGTTTCTTTGACAGTAGCAGCAGCAGCGCAGACGAGATCCATTTCCGCCTCCACAGGCGATTCATACACGATAGATTCCAAACTGACTGGACTAAATAACCTCGGATGGGATCCTAACCAATGAATGACTGCAAAATAAACTGGACTTTTGTAAACCTCGGACGGGACAATGTCCCAGAAATGACATTCCACCGACTGAAGAAACTGCAGAGCCTCCCTGCACGGGGGAGGTGACGGTCTCTCTGTCTCCTTCTCTCCTTGCCGCCCACACTTTCTCTTCTGGTGGGGCATGGGCATGCCCCAACAAATCTTGGAGTCACCTTCCCTATCGACTCCATTCTTCTGTCTGTCGCCCCCCAGCCTTCAGGCTCCCTCCCACTCTACCTGCATGCAATCGAAAGCCCCACACATCCAAACTTAATTACAGCCAAATTAGATTCGCCCACAATTTTCGGCCTCACAATTCTAGTACAACCACCACGCGATAACCTCTCAATTTTTTTTTTTACTTAGTTATTTTTATTTTTAATTTTTATTTTATTTATTTATTTATTTTATTTTATTATTTTTTTTTAGGTCCTAGCCACTGAAATCTCAGGAAACTAGGTGGCAGGACCGGCCAGAGTACTTATTTAAAATATTGGTGTACCTGGTCTGCCTCCACGGGGCGAAGTGTGGGCAACGTCTGGGCTCAGCAGAGGCCTGGCGGCTAAATGGCCAGAAGAACAACGGTACACAACACTACTCGTGTACAATATCCATACACTTTTAAATCTCTGGCCTTTACAGCGTACTATATCACACGACAATGTAAACTACGCGGAGATGGGGGAAACCCCTGGTGCCGTTTGACCCCAAACACACTTTACACTTTACTTTACACACGAGAGATTTGAGGGGACCCCCACAGAAAGAAATCAAGGCTCGATAAATCAAGTGAGCGTGGGGGCCACGCAACGGGTTCTCCACGGCCAATCTATCGACACCCGAAACGCCTGTTCAAATGGTCACAAACACACCTTCCATAACGGGCAGACGACCCGTTATGTTGAAACCAAATGTTGCGTCTCACATTTGCTGGAACATCGTCAAGTAACCTTGGTAGAACTTGTTCAAGAAAAATCCGATATTTAGCGGAGTTCATGCGCGATGGTAACAGGTGTGGGCCGACTAAGCAGTCACCAACCATACCTGCCCTCACATTTATTGCGAAGCGATGTTGTCCCGCATGGGGGCGCACACTGTGTGGGTTGTCGTGAGTCCACACGTGAGCATTGTGTCGATTGAATAAGCCTTCCCGAGTGAAATAAGCCTCATCCGTGAACAAAACATAGGCTGGAAAATTCCAGTCTTGAACACTTTCTTGGAGAAACCACTGCGCAAAAGCCACACGTGCAGGATGATCTTGGGGGAGCAGTAACTGAACCCTTTGGAGATGAAAGGGGTGTAAGGAATCGTCGTGCCAGACACGCTGTACACTACAACGAGACACTCCTAAGTCAGAGGTAACGGCATATGTGCTGGTAGTAGAATTATTCTGGACGGCATTCAACACACTTTCTTCCATAGCAGGAGTGCGTGTCGAACGTGGTCTGCCCACACTACTCCTGTTACCTCTAAATGACGCATAATCGCACAAATTTTGATGCACACGCGCAAACAAACAGTGGTCCGATACATGTCTGTCTGGGAAGCGTTCTCCATAAATTCGTTGAGCGGCTCGTCCATTGCACTCTGCTAATCCATACACTAGGTGCATGTCTGCAAGCTCACAGTTCGTATATGGATGCATGCTCTTCGTGCGGCGACTACTGCTTGAATGAGTAAACCAGAAATTTTCTCTCTCGCGAACTGAGGAACAGCGCCGTGTACCGACTTACGGTGACGTTTCCGGTTATGGGTTCCTATGCGATTCATATTCCTATAGATGTTACCTACCTCCCCTAAACATTCGTACCAATATTTTTGAGACACCCTGTATAATTGTTTTGTAAATTTAGGATTATTCCCTGGCTTAGACAATGCAAGAATGCTTGCCTTACGCCAAGTGTCCGGAAACTGCTCTTTCAGAAAGATTCTGTTAAACAGGAAGAGCACGTAGTCCATGGATTTGGTTTAAAAGTGTTTAATCATTTCAAAATGGATTTCGCCTGGTCCAACTGCGCTAGCCTTCGTAATGATGAGATCTGTTTTCAGCTCTTGGATGATAAATGGGTAAATACCTTTGGACTTAAAATTCAAAGCCTCTTTTTTAGTTTTCTTTTTAAGGAGCAGAAACTCTGGGGAATAAGATGTGCTGCTGAGATGTTAGAAAATGACTCTCCAATTACGATGGCTATTGCAGTTTAGTCTGCAATAGTACATTCATTATATTACAGAACCGATGAGGAGTGTGCTGTATATTTTCCCTTCATTTTCCCAGCCCACCTTACCGCTGATCGTCTGGGTAATAGATGATGTGAAACGGATCCATCATTAGTTTTGACTCTGACGGCGAATGTAGCGTGTTTGGCTCGCGCACGTTTAAAGGTTGGCCGTGGTAGGTTATCTTGGAATATCCCAAGTTGTTCTATTTATTTATTTTTTGTGCCTTTTTTGCTGCTGTGCATTCAGCATTCCACCAGAAAGGTTTTTATAAATGGTGGAAACTGGGTAGATGTTTTTGGAATTGTAATTGCAGCTGCATGGACAATGTTTTCTATTATATACGCCACAGCATAATTGATAGGCGCCTGAATAATTGAACTGATGTTGAAGTCTGCCAGATGTTGAGAGGCATTCCAGTCAGCCTGATCAATCTTCCATCGCGGTAATCTAAACGGTGGACAAGGCCTGCCGTTAAGTAAGCTAGTTGTCATGGGGAAGTGATCGCTTCCGTAGAGATTCTCCTCTACCTCCCAAGTGAGTGAAGGAAATAAAGGGGAAACATATACTGAGATCAATAGCACCCCTTCTTGGCATTTTAGTTCGGAGCAGATTTTCTCCTCAGACACTTTGAGTAGACCTCATTCCGAGATAACACCTCGGGATGAGTTCAGTACCTTTTGGAGTGTCATTACAATTGATATGATAGTAACACTCCACAAATAGATGTTACTTAGTGGAGATGTCCAGAATGCCTATCAGTATTCGTCTCAATAAGGATGTCGCCAGAACAAAGCCGTTTAACCGATTTGGGTGATCCTGCTAGCTCTTCTAAACCCTCTTGGACGAAGAAGGATGACATCATCGCTATGGGCTTTTCACTTGGGAAATGAAAAGCCCGGAAACGAGGTAGGACCCCATGTATCTTCAATTCTGGGTCTTTTAGCTGAGGAAGCATTTTCTGTTTCATTAATATAATTTTCTGGTAGGGGCTGTGTTGGGGTACCAGAAGGAGAATTTGTTTGTTTGTTATTTGGTTTTTAGGAGCATTAGCAACTAAGACCATATTGTTCCGGGATATGCGATGGTCATTCCCTGACCTTTCCGCATCCTCCGTATTTGGTGGGCACGGGCTCGAACCCCGGACTAATCAAGAAGCGTGTGCTACGCACTGCTGCTCATGCCCACCTGGCTACGGAGGCTCCGAGCAAGGAGAATTTAAAGTATCAGGATTCATAGTTGTTTTTGCTCAGCGCCCAGGCTCTCCATCCACCACGGCTTTTGATAGTGTGGACTGTAGTGCAATAATAGAGACCCTAAGAAGGGAGCACGTTCCGGCAACATTCTTAAAGTACGTGTTTAAGCTGCAACAACAACATTGTTCTACCGAGTTGAGGTTTCGTGGCGAGACAGAACATATGTATATCACCCACTAAAGGGGTGTGACAAGGAGATCCTCTTTCTCCATTATTTTTAATATGATTTTAGACATGCTTATTTTAAAATTGCCTCCGTATGTCGGATTTGACATGAGGGATTTTAAGATAAATGTTCTTGCATTCGCTGATGACCTCCTCGTAGCAGCTTCTACACAATCGGGGCTGCAGTGCCTTCTTGACAATATTAACTATTTCTTCGAGAGAAGAGGACTATCAATCAATAGGGAAAAGAGTTGGACATTGTCCTGGGTCCCATCCGGAAAGGAGAAAAGGTGTAAGATAGAAGGGTGCAGTCTCATGATATGCGATAAAACTATATCGGCAGAGGATTTACAACAATGCTGGAAATATTTGGGAGTTAAATTTTACGTTACGGGTAAAGTCCTCCGAGATCTAGAATTGGAAGAAGCATTGGGGCGACTAAAATCAGCTCCATTTAAGCCGCAAGAACGGCTTTTTATCCTACGAGTCTACCTATTACCTAAATATTACCATGCATTGATGTTTGGAAAGATAACAGCATCCAGGTTGATAAGATAGATATACTGATACGAACATCTGTAAGATCTTTGTTGAGGCTGCCTAAAGGTACGGTCACTCCATATTTTCATGCTGAGAACGTTGAGGGAGGACTTGGGATTCCCTCCCTCCGCTGGTTTATTCCAATGTTGAAGAAGAATCGCCTTGAGAGACTGTTAATCTTCTCTGGAAGTTGTCAAATCGGCTAAGTTTCAGACAACAATAAGTAAAGAATTAAATAGAGCATATAAACTGCTCAAAGATGGGGTTCAGGCATTGGAAAATAAAGCTGCTATAAGTAGACGGTGAAGGGGTGGCCCTTACAGTCCTATTTTGACGGCAACTGCTTTAGAAACTATTCACGGGTGACATCACAAAATCCGTGTGTGGGTGACGGGACCAAGTTGTTGCCTGGCCAGGCATTTATTGACATGATTAAAACCAGGATCAATGCCCTTCCGACCCTCTCTAGAACTTCTCGAGGGCAAAGTTTGGATAGGCAATACCGGGCTGGATGCAATGTGGTCGAGTCGCTCGCCCGCATTGTTCAGAGGTGACAGCGGACACATGAAATCCGTGTGAAACGGCACGATGCTGTGGTGAGCCTTGTGGAAAATCGGTTGTCGCAAAAGGGTTGGGTGGTCAGAAAGAGCCTCGGTTTGTCACCCAAGTGAGAATTCGCAAACCTGACCTCCTGTGTGTAAGATCTCCTTCCGCCTATCTCCTTGATGTATATAGTGGGCACAGGAATCGAGCTTGACAAAGTGCATTAAATTAAAATTCGATATTGTAATTTAAATACAGAAACGAAAAAGCAAATCATAGACAATATTGGTATCTCTCTGGTAGTCAGCTCGATAACTATATCTTATAAAGGGATATGGTTTAAAGGATCGGCTGACTTATTATTACAAATGGGCTTACCCAGCCGGATCTCAAAATAACGTCATCGAGGACACTGCAGGGTACCTTGGGCTGCTGGTGGGCTCATCAGCTGATGACTTAGTAGTTGTAATGCTGGTGAATACCTATTATGTGCTGTGGTTATGTTGTACCTACATGTCGTTGTAAGATTTTATGCTTTTCCGTTTGGAAAAAGCTGAAATTTGTAAAAAAAATTGCACGTAGAGGACTATTCCAGCGATTAAGGAAATGTCTACCAACTCAGATCCTGGGACTGGAACTTGACCTGGCCAATGACCCCAAGCAGGAAAAGAGACTCATCTCCAACCACCTCCGAAACCTATGACAGGAAGGATGGAACAACACTGAGAAGGGAAGAATCCCCTACAAATTTCTACCTTCAGTCAATTTTACCTTCCCCAGGCCTCATCCCTGATTCTCCTCCGGGCTACAAGTCACCTTTGTGCTTACAGGACATGGACCTTTTCAACAGAAACTCACAGCCCTTGGGATTGAAAACGATCCGAGATGCCACTGCGGCGAAGAGGAAACCTGGAAACACATTATATATTCTTGTCCTGCCTACGATGACCCACGACCAAGACTACTCACGGAAATACAAGGATCTCCACAAAACCAAGAACACATCCTCCTAGCTGATGAATCCACATATGCTACTTTCACACAATTCACCCAGGCTGTACTCACAATCAGACGGACCAGACGCCACAATACTTGAATTGGAAGGACACCACGCTAACCCCATAGTGGGGTAGGAATATGCTAACCCACCGAAGGGGTAGGATCATGCTAGCACTTCACGTGCAAGATCTGCAGAGTTACTCTCTGCAATGCAAACCGCTGGCCAGAGTAGGATGCTGGTACTCCATGCAGAGTGCATGATCACTGCTGGCATTGAATTGAGTACGGGGTCTTCTACTGAGCGCATCGCTATTGGCGCTCACTCACGGGCACCTGCTACTGTGGTTTCTCTACCCTTTCCCAACCCTCACTTCGCCTTTACTGCCTGGTGGACCATCTTACCTGTTGGTCCCCCCTTTTGGATGGTGGGAATCACAGGGACAGCTGTCCCTGTGACTTTTTCCCCCTTCCACCGTCCCTGTAGACATCCTTTATTCTGAATGCTGTCTTCCTTTCCCATCTCTTCTTTCCGCTGGAGGATGCCTTCTTTCCTCATCCGCCCTCTTTTGTCTACTTTGACCCACCATTTGTACTATCTTTCCCACTCTTTTCCCTTTTCGTTTTTTTTTTATCTTGGTCCAGAAAGCTCAAGCGGCCCTGGCAGAGGCCAGCCAGAATATGATGGGCAGCCTGGCTCACCTCAAAGTGGTGGTGGCGAGCAACATAGGGTTCCACTAAGGGCCCTACGGCCAAGCAGCCAGAGACACAACAGAACAAAACCCAATTCTGCATAAACTAGACACTACAGTACACTTTTTTTCTGGCTTTTGCAGTTGCTCTGCAATCCAACACAGAGTACATATTGTGCAGATGTAGGAAACCACCGGTGGCGCCTGACCCTACACACTATGCTACTATGTAGTACGCTGTCCCTGGTCTGTACATTCTCTACTTACCCTCTGGTCATGGCTCCCTTACTGCCAACCTTGCCGAATAATCTTCTCTGTTCTTGTGGCGCCCCAGAAGACTAGGAACATATTTTATACCACAGCCATCAATATCTAGATCTTCGACAGAATCTTCTTCTCGCCAGTAGTGTCACTGTCCCCGGAAATGAGCCGGACTTCCTGAGCACAAAAAAAATTTCTAGTCCCTGCAAGAATTTGTCGTCATGCTTTTGTCCTAGCCTCCCTAGTGGAGTCTCTGTCTTTATCTATAAAGGCACTATGTTAGTATTATTATTATTATTATTTCACTTTTTATTTTTATTTATTTTTGCGTACCCTGAGTTTGGGCTGCCTGAGGAACGGGATTTTATTATTTAGTTTATATTATTTACTTACATATATATATATTTTTTTAAATTTATTATTTTGTTATATATATATATATATATATATATATATATATATATATATATATATATATATATATATATAATATTGAGGATAATAATATAAAATAATAGAAAAGGTAAATCAATCAAATAATATCATTCAGGGATTTAGGAACGCTAAGGATTTAAAAAAAAAAAAATTATTATTATCGCTTTTAACCGACAATCCAGATGACTTAAACTGGGGTCAACCACCCAGACTGAACGCAAAAAACGACAAGAAGTTCTCTGTTTCTGTAATGATCAATATATGCTAATTAATTTAAATCTAAACCAAATATAGTAATTAAAAACAGTTAGGAAATTTTAGAATCAAAAGTAAGAAAATATAAGTAAATTATAAATAAATTATAAATGTAAGCGTATATTAATCGTTGTTGACCAGACAGAGAACGTAATTTAATGGTTACAATAAGATTAAATATATAATACATACTACATATCTACCGTATCCAGGACATAATATTGTAATGATAATAGTCGTCAAGATAACATGTGGTGCCCCCTATGTGATGGATATGGCAAAAATAAATAATTAATTAATTAACCAATCAAATTTAAGTTAACGCAAAGAGAAACATGCAGATAGTAAGAAGAAAAACTAAAGGAGTAGGAATAATAGAACCTGAACTCCACAAAGGCGAAAAATAGTGGTATAGATAAGAAATAGTTTCTCCTACGTCCTCGGATTGCCCTAATAATTTCGGAGAAATAAAAATAAAGAGTGTAGGACAGCTTAAAGGCATTACAAGATATAAGTTGTGGCTCGGGTATGCCCGGGATCGCAAACCCGTTCCTATAGTAGGACCCTGAGCTGAATTTGCATGTTATCTCAGCGTGAACTTAATTAAACTTTTAAAAAAATGATACCCTGTAATTTTCAAGCCGATGGGTACAAGTTTTCTACGCCATAAGACACCAAGAAAGCAAAATGTAATCTATGTACATATATGCATGGCACTAAATATGATAATTAGATTGAACCAATGGGTTCAGAAAACAAATTTTTGAAATTAATTATGCTTATCGCTTTCCTAATAATAAAATACTACATGGGCAGAGTAGGATAAAAGTGACCGAGGATAATATTGTTGCCCTAGATAGTAATCCTGACCATGTTAATACATTGACACATACACAAATATCACACACTTTACAGAGCAATTTAGCATATAATGCTTCTGGCACTAACATCAGATTACCATTTCTTAAATTTAAACCTTGTAATAACAAATTATAAATAAATAAATAAATAAATAAGATCTTTATTGTACAGTACATCGGTACACGCAGGTACCACGACCATACAATACCCTTCACGGCACCATGCCAGGGGTTAACAAACGGCAGAGATAACCTCGCCGGAATTATAAAGATTAATTTTTAAAAAATTAATTAAAATTAAAAAATTAAAATATTAATTAAAATTAAAAGATTAATTAATAAAAAAAAAAAAAAAGTACTCATAGCAGATAACATTGACTTGAAAGGAAAACTAATACAAAAATAACAAGTTGTGATAACAAAAGATTTTCCTCGAGTCCAGTTTTCTGAGAGTCTCTTGCCCCGCCAAACCGATCTGAGATCAGTTGGTAGTTGTGGAGACCACGTGCAGATCTAGGATGATCCGTCTATACTTTTTATCATCTATGATTTTAAATAAGTCAGCATCCAAGGATTGAACCAGGTGGAGCTTCTGATAAGGGAGGAACCGATCTTTCAAATGTAGTCTCGAAGGAAGAGCAAGAAGCTTGGGAGTGGAGCGGAGACCTGGTTGGGGAATCCGCCAGCACACGGTACATTTATGTCTTACTTGCCCCTATATGCATCCAAATCATGCTACAATTAATATAAATTCGCAAACATTCTGTAAAATGAATAATGTTATATATATGATCACTTGTCGCACTTGCAATGTTAAATATATTGGTCGAACCAGCAATAATCTACATATCAGAATGAACCTTCATCGTTCCGATATTAATACTTATAATAACAAGTCCAGTAAGAAAACAGGTAATCGCGAACATGATATTGAATTCTGATATTTCCAAAAACATACTTTTGGTAATATTTTTATTTCAATACTTAATGTAATTAATAACACAAATGAAAGATTTTTGCAAGAAGAAATTAGCATGTTACAATATAAAACACTATATCCATACGGTCTGAATAATAGATTTAATCCAAAATATATGACGAACAATTTGAAAAAAAAATTGTGTTTATAATATGTTTAAAATTGCCAAGCTTCATAAATCTAATTGCAAAAGAAAATATATGTAAAATAATAAGAGGAGTTTACCTCTGATTCATACTATCTAAAAGAAAATATAGTAAATCCAAAACATATAAAAGCAACCGAGAACATCTAGGAGACTTCATAGATTTATTCAAAATGTGGAACATCGATCCTATAAATATTAGCAAAATACATAACACACTTTTCAGTATTAAACTTAGTATACTCAAAGCACTAAGCAGGAAAGCTAATAATTATGTCTTGGATCTTGGCACCTTATGCAAATTATACTAGACATTGTTAAATTCAGAATTAATATTTTGAATATTAAGACGTAACCAGAAAACTCTGTCCTCGTCTTATATTTTCAAAATAAAATGATGGATGATTTGAATATACATAAAACTATTAATTTACGTAATGACTTGCTGCCTATTAATAACTTACATATTAATATCAGATTTAGATATTCTAAACCATTTGGTCTTAAAGTGTGTAACTATAAAATAATAGTTACAAACCTTCACAATATTAACATCGGACAAGATACATGTGTTTGCCACAAACCTTCATTTCATAGATACGTGGATCATAACCATAACCACATTATAACCGGCGATTTAGATATAATCCCATATCCCGATCTTAGAGATATTTTATCACTCGGTTTTAAATTTCGACCTAATCTACCTATTAATAATTGTTATATTTAGATTTAATAAAATACTGCATAAGATCAGCATACAAATATAATATACCGGTTGAGGCATTCCACATGTGTAGGACAATGCTTAATATCATATCTAACAAATATAATCTATTGAAATTCATACCGGATAATCTATATGATACAAAATTAATAAATAGGCAGCTCAAAGATATACATGAACATTTTGTAATTACTCCCGTTGACAAAGCTGCTTGCAATTATGTAATTATATGTAAATCATATTATATAGAAATCATTAAAAATGAACTACAGTCAAGTTATACATATAAATGCATAGCATCTTCTTCTAATATAATAATCAAAAAATTAATTGCATTTCATAAAAAAATAAAGTATAATAACCTAAAATATCCGTTTATATATTGTATACCCAAATTTCATAAATCACCAATTGCATTTAGATTCATAACATCGTGTAGAGATAGTTATGCAAAAATTCCAGGAGAAACGTTAGAAAAGTTACTTAAAATTATATTAAATAACGTAAATAGAACTATTATAATAAATAATAACTTACCGATTATAAATGCAATAAAAAAATAACCATGTTCAACAAATACAAACATTTGACTTTAACAGTTTGTTTACCAGTATTAACCTTGATAATTTAAAAGGCGTTCTCCAGAAACTATATTTGGAAAATAAAAATGCTATAAAGGTTGATTTAACATATTGGGATTCTCTAATAAATTTATGCATCTTTAATAATTATGTATATGACGGAACATCGTTATACTTGCAAGTGAATGGCACCCCTATGGGAAGTCCAGCATCAAGCATAATCGCAAACCTTTACCTATATTCTACAGAAAGAACATTCCAAGATAACCTACTTATATTCAGATACGTAGATGATCTATGTGTGTTTAATTGTCCACATTTTGTTCAGGATTACAGTAAATTATATCCAGAAGAAATTGTATTAGAAAAAACTAATAGTTCTGATACTATAGCAAATTACCTGGATCTTCGTATAAAAATATTCCATAATAATATAGGCGTAAACGTATATAATAAAAGAGACGCATTTAATTTCAATGTAGTCGGCCTTACAAACTGGAGATCTAATATATCAAAATCAGTGCACGCTAATATCATTTTATCCCAATGTCTGAGGATTGCTTACATTTGCAATAATAATAAAAACTGTTCACCAAACTTAATAGCATTGCACAACGAGTTGATTAATAATAATTTCCCCATCGCTTACCTGAAACACCACTTCAGGAAAGCGATAAGCATAATTAATTTCAAAAATTTGTTTTCCGAATCCATTGGGTCAATCTAATTGTCATATTTAGTGCCATGTATATATGTAAATAGGATACACTTTGCTTTCTTGGTGTCTTACGGCGTAGAAAACTTGTACCCACCGGCTTGCAAATTACAGGGTATCATTTTTTTTTTTATTACATAGTTAAATTCATTTAAGTTTACTTAAGTTCACGCTGAGATAACATGCAAATCCAGCTCAGGGTCCTACTATAGGAACGGGTTTGCGATCCCGGGCTTACCCGAGCCTCAACCTATATCTTGTATTGTCTTTAAGCTGTCCTACACTCTTTATTTTTATATCTCCGAAATTATTAGGGCAATCCGAGGACGTAGGAGAAACTATTTCTTATCTATACCACTATTTTTCGCCGTTGTTGAGTTCAGGTTCTATTATTCCTACTCCTTTAGTTTTTCTTCTTACTATCTGCATGTTTCTCTATGCGTTAACTTAAATTTGATTGGTTAATTAATTAATTATTTATTTGTATTTATTTTTACCATATCCATCACATAGGGGGGGCAGCACATATTATCTTGACGACTATTATCGTTACAATATTATGTCCTGGATACGGTAGATATGTAGTATGTATTATATATTTAATCTTATTGTAACCATTAAATTACGTTCTCTGTCTGGTCAACAACGATTAATATATGCTTACATTTATAATTTATTTATAATTTACTTATATTTTCTTACTTCTGATTCTAAAATATTTAAAATTTCGTAACCATTTTTAATTACTATTTTTGGTTTATATTTGGTTCAGATTTAAATTACTTAGCATATATTGATCACTACAGAAACAGAGAACTTTTTGTCGTTTTTTGCCTTCAGTCTGGGTGGTTGGCCCCAGTTGAAGTCATCTGGATTGTCGGCTGAAAGCGATAATTTTTTTATTTTTTTTTAATCCTTAGCGTTCCTAAATCCTTGAATGGTATCCTAAATCCCTGAATGATATTATTTGAATGATTTACCTTTTCTATTATTTTCTACTATTATCCTCAATATTTTATACACATTGTAGTTGTAATGCATGATTGCTATGCAATGCATTGATCCATAAATATTAGTTACAGTCGTTATAATTATTATTTTTTATTACTACTATATATATATATATATATATATAGCTCTGTTACTAGTTCTGAATAGAGCACCTGAAACCATTAGCTATTGCCCAAGAGTTGATATGGTCAACGGCGTGTTGCAATTGCCTAACAATGACCCTGATATTACATGACTGTGAAAACATCGTCGAAGAAGGCACTGTTTACGGGGCAGTTGTTCAGTAAAAGAATGAACTTTGAGAGCACAAAGTGTAGAAGGCACTGTTTATGGGGTTGGTTTGATAGCACAAAGTGTAACACTCAAAACTGATCCTTGTGGGACTCCCTCTTCTTGGCAAAAAGGGGGCTGGGAGAACTAATCTAACACGAACTTAGAAGGAGCGGTTTAATAAATAATTTTTAATAAAAAGGGCTAGATGACCACGATTATAGATATTTTTTAAAAAATCCAAATCTCCAAGCTTTTTCCCAGATCAAAGAAAATTGATGCCTGGTGCCCGCGTTTCAGGAAAGCATCTGGAATGGATGTTTCCAATCTTATTAGATGGTCGAGTGTTGACCTGTTTCTTCGGAAGCCACATTGTACTTTGATTTGAAAGGGGATCATTTGCTCTAAATATACCACAGAGCCGTCCATTGACCATCCTTTCCAGCAGCTTGCACAAGCAGATTTTCAGAGCGATAGGACAGTAAGTGTTCGGAATTTTGGGATCCTTTTCTGGCTTAGGAATAGCAAGAACGATTGCCTTATGCCAGGAGTCCGGAAACTGGTCTTCAAGATAGATTCTGTTGTACAGAAATAGCAGCCGATCCACAGAATCAGATGAAAGATGTTTAATCATCTTATAATGGATATCATCAGGCCCAACGGTCCTCGCTTTAGACAGAGAGTGCCACTTTCAGTTCACGTTCTGTAAGTGGTTGGTTGTAGGAATCACGGTTATTTGGAGATAATTTCAAAGGCAACCTTTCAGCTTTTTGTTTCAGTGCCATGAACTCAGGGGTGTAAGTTGTTTTGCCAGACGCTTTGGCAAATGCCTCTGCAGTGTTCTCAATTGTGGTTGGATTTGCAATGGCACATCCATTATGTTCTAGGATCGATGTATTGTACGACATGTATCTGCCCTTCATTTTCCGGACTTTATCCCATACGAGTTTTGGTGACCTTGTCTGAGAAATAGAAGATGTGAAGCGGATCCAAGATTCCTTCTGACTCTGACGTCTAACATAACGTGCACGTTTGAAGGCTATTAGGTTATTTGTGGTGGGATAACGGCGAAATATATCCGATGCTTTGTTTTACGTTTTTCGTGTTACTGTGCAATCTCCATTCCAACATGGTTTCGGATATCGTGAAAACCGTGTTGAAGTCTTAGGAATTGCAATTGCCATTCTGCTACAATTGAAGTCTGTCAAGTCATCCTGAAGGAGCGCTGCTTAGCACTTGTCATTAACAGCTCTGCCAATGATGCCCCGCTTCAGATATTAAATAGAGAAGTAAACCTTTAACGATTCTGTTAAGTATGTATCAGATGGCGCTAGGTTATTGCTCTGTAGGAACAGCTTATATGAAATTGGCAAGTAATCTAATTTAAATTGTAAGGTGTTAGGTAGTAGCTTGATGTCTGGCAGGTCATGGGAAAATTAGGTTCAGCACTTGTCCTTTTCTGGGTGCTGCTGGCGTTATTATCCGCTTAAGGTCAATGGTCCGAAGTGTGACCTCAAGGTCCACCACAGCATCTTCATGCTTAGCCAGTGGCAAGTTTAAGCCAATCGCTACCACAGTCGGAATTTTTTTAATAAATTAGTTGCTAACCAAATGAGGAAATCAGTTTCAGAGTCTTCTTGTGATCTGAGATGGAGGAGAAACTATACCACGCACCGTTGAATTGGTGAATTGTTCTCCTCTGCGTCGTAAAAATTGCCACAACTTTGTTCGATTGGCTTGCTTGTGTCCTTGTCTGCTGGATGCGACCATTATAGAAGATTCTAAGGTGAAAAATTTCTCCTATAACGTGCACTCGTTCTTGTGTCCATCCCAGAGATGCAGTCTTTCTCCAGTTAGCCGTTAGTGCGTTAAATCTCTTGCCATCTTCTAGAAGGAGCCCTTTTCCTCCAGAGGGCATTCCCAGAGTACAGATGTCTCTCCATACTCTAATATAAGCATGCGTACTCTTCCCGCATAACTGGTTGGATTTACATCCATCTAAAGATTCACTTTTCATTCGAAAAGAATGCCAGTGTAAAGTTTTTCCTTCTTTCTTTCTCGCTCTAATGCCGCGGATGTGGTTGGGCGGCATCTCAAAAAGAGACCGCCGAACAAATTGCTAACCTTTCGAAGTACGCATTACTGCAGCCATCGTTTCCCAGGAGACAGAGAGGTGCGTGCAGCAGATGCTCGTCCTTCCGTTTCCGTCGGAGATTTCGGATCTTTCGTGCTGCGTCTGATGAAATATTTGTGACTGACGTACGCCGTCGGATGCACGCCACAGGCACCTTTTAAATTGTCGCCGTATCCGTAGCAGAAAGAAGGTTCTCGAGCGTGGCAAATATCCTCTCGAAAATGGAAATTTTTCGTGAAATTGACCTCGTTCTTCCACCCCACTTCGTCGCCGGCATCGAGAAGCTGACCTGCGGAGGGCATCGAAGGGTGTTCCAGGCAAACATCGTAGCTCTCGTGACAGCGAGTGCGTCAGCGGGCGAGACACGCGAATCTTTCGTAAAAACGTGGAGGGGGCTGGGGTGGGGAAGGAAAGACAGCAAATTGTTTAAGGAAAACGCAGTTGCAGCAGGCGATCTGGGCGTGGAACTCGCCCAAATCCTGGTGTTCTTTCGGCCATTAAAGACGGAGAAATTCATTCTTTGTTGCACAACATAAAGGCGGGGAGGGGGGATGAGTTTTGGATTACGTGCACGAGATCCGAAACGTTTATCTGTTAAGAAAACGCTCAAAAATGCATGAAGTGCGTCTCATTGAGATGTTGATGGCAACGCTAAGAGAAAGATGAAAATGCATTCCGAAGGAGTTTGAAAAATATATAAACAGGGTTCGAATTTATCTCTTTAAAATTCGATGAAGCTTTTATTTATTCCCCTTCAAAGAGCATCGATTTTCAGAAAAATCTTAACGGAATCTGATTCCGTGGGAGGCGAATCCTAGTTTGTTGTTTGGGGATTTATTAGGCGCATCGGCACAGTGCGGCCACTATGGCCACAGTGCGCCATACATGTAAGCTATTTCTTGTCAGATAGAGATAATTGCAAAAAATACTACCAGAAAGTTTTTAACTAACTAAGGGAGGTGGTATACTTTAATCATTTTGAGAAAGGTAAAAATGATCGAGACATTTGTTTTATTATTCAAAAGTGAAGTAAGTGTAAGAGGGTCTTCTGTTGTGGCTGGGGTGTAAAGATTCTGGCGTTCTCTTTTATATTTTGTGCATTCGACAAGAATATGTTTCACTGAAAGCACAGTGTTACAATGATGACACTGAGGGGGGTATCTCCCCTCTTAAAAGATAACCATGAGTGATATTTGTGTGACATATTCGCAGGCGAGCCAATATTACCTCCTGTTGTCGGATTGAACTGAAGCTGAAAGGCCAACGCTCAAGGTTTGGCTTGATACTTCGAAGCTTATTGTTAGGTTGATTTTCCCATGATAACTACCATTGGCACATGCATTTTTTTCTGGATTATTGGTCTATGAGGTAGTCTTGATGAGGTAGTTTCCACTTGTTATCGGGTGGTAGGGAGAATCCTAGAAAGCCCTCGGGGGGGGAGACTTCTTTCCTTGTTTGACGACCTGGGAGAGAGAGAGAGGAAGGGTGGTTTTCGACTGCAGACATGGGGAGCAGGGTATCCACATCCAGATCCCTAACGTGGAGCAGTTGTTGTTTTGTGGTCCAGCGCATTTGACAGAATTTTCCTGTGAGCTTGTCAATGTGGGGGTTGAAGCTCAGTTTATGGTCGAAGACGACTCCCAAGTCTGTATGCATCTTGACCACTGGGAAGGGAATGCCGTCTAGAGAAACTTGGATTTCAGTGGGCTGGCGCTTCAGAGAAAAGACAATTTAGGCTGATTTGGCAGGGTTAATGAGAAGGACAAATTGATGGAGATAGGATCCTAAGTTATGTAACTTTTCTCCAGATCTTTTTATTGATGTTTGAGAGATGTTCGCCGGGGTTAATCTGAGTATATATCTTAATATCATCGGCATAGCAGAGTATGTCTTCTCTCTGTTGCACAAACGGAAGAATAACTGCGGTGAATAATGCTCCGGAGAGAACTCCGCCTTGGGGAACTCCCGCAGTGATCTTCCTCCAGATTGTGTGTTGATCCGCTTTAAGAAGAATGGTTCTGTCAGAGAGCAGAGCTGTGATAAACCACAACATGTCACCTTTTATGTAGAAGTAGTTTTCTAGGAGAGGAACAAGTGAGGGGATACTGATGGAGTCGAAAGCAGCTTCTAGGTCGATGTAGGTGACAGAAAGCTCTGCTTTAGCTTCTAGTGCACTGAGAATGGTGTTGGTTATCGATGTTAAATTGGTGACTGTGGATCTACCTGGAATGCCATAGTGAATCTGTGGGGGTTTGTGAGGCATGATTTGATTGGTGATGGTGGAAAGTAATGTCTTCTCCATGAGCTTCAAGAGGCTGGAAGAATGAGAGATTGGCCTGAACTGTTTAATAAGGGTTGCAGATTGGCATTTAGGGTGTGGCTTCACAGCATATCTGTTCCAGAGAGGGTGAAAGTAGTGCTGCGTTAATACACGGTTAAAAATTGATAGTAGAGGATCAATGATAAACGAGCTAAGACATTTAATCATGAGTTGTGGCACAAGATCGGGGCCTGCAGTTGCAGTGGGTGCCAATCCATTTATAGCAGTTATAAGCTGCTTCCTGGTGATGCGAACGGTGGCGAGCATATCAGTAGGGACGTTGTTGATGGGTAAGTTGCTTATAGGTGCATCGGGGCTACAGTGTTTGAGAACTGTGCAATGTGGTCCATCCACAGTTCAAGGTCCAGTGTTTTAGAAATTCCTCTGTGCTGAGAGTCATAAAACGATTTGCCTTTTCGTAGGGTTGAATTTAAATGCTTTTTAATTGCAAATATTTTCTGACGGTTGAAAACTGCCCGGGCTCTGGAGAAGGCAATATGATCTTGTATAGCGCCTGATTCTTTCAATCTCTTATGCAGATTTTGTTTTTGTTGAAAGCTGTTGTTCAGTGCTGGTGTCCACCAAGCTCTCGAACGGGGAGTGATGCAGACAGTCTTTGTAGCACCATAACTTGCAATGGTTCGAATCCATCTGGTCATGAGGTACACAGCTAGCTCGAGATCACAATTATTGAGAGCCTCCCAAGGTATCGAGGATGCAGCTTTGAGACATCGTGGTGGATCAATGAATTTGGCTGCTGTGATGTCTTTTTTCTGTTTTTTGGGCCTTGGATATCAAAGTTAGGTGTGGCTAAGTGCAGGAGTATGGCAATGGGTTCGTGATCGGATTGAAATAGGTTTTGAGGACTGTTTTCGAGGTCGCATGGTGCTGAAGAGAATATCAGATAAGAGATTAGATCCTCTCGTGGGGTGGCAATTAAGTAGGCCGATACCCAATGAATTCATACTTCTAATGAGTTTCCTACTTAGATGTGTGAGAGTAGGTGGAAGATTGAAGTCTCCACAAATAATGTGCTTAGCAGAGGCATGGAGGTGATTTACTAGCCAGTGGATCACATCTTCAATGATGTCACTGTTTGGGCCTGGTGGAATGTATACTGTTGCTATGTTTATCAGGTTGGCATTGAGCTTGAGGGATACCATAGCAGCTTCAAATGCAAGAGATTTGGTTACCACAGAATGTGCCAATGAGAAGATAGTGGTAATATAGAATATTGCGACTCCCCCCCCCCCCGTCTACGATCTTCTCTGGAGGAACTGAGCATCTGGTACCCAGCCTGAGGAGCACAGGCAAGGGAGTCCCGCCCATTCCCAAGCCAGGTTTCGGCAATGCAGAGAATATAAAAGATTTTAGAGAGGAGAAGCTGTTCGACTGTGTCTAGCTTGTTACAAATACTCCTTGGATTTTGATAGACAATTCGAATGGTGGTAGCCATAGTAACTGGAGTTCGTACAGGTGGCAAGTCTATTTTTAAGCTTCGTACTGGTCTCCTGTGCATTGTGATGTGTACAGGGATATTCTTTACAGGTCTGGAGCCCTGGGGATTGTCATTATAATCTGCTGAGAGTTGGATTGAATGATATGTGGACAGTTTGTTTCCTATAGTAAGTTTGTTCTCAGTGAAGCTATTCGATTTCTCATGCGTTTTGTTGGCTTGGGAGCTTGGTAGCTTTAATTGCTATTGCGTTTGATGTTGATGTCGGTGGTTTATTGCGGTTCTTGGCTTCCGATCTAGGAAGGGTTTGACGAGGGTTCCAGGGGGCCATAGCCTTGGATCCAGTACGAAGCTCATCTTCTCTGGGTGGCAGGTAAGGATGAAAGAGGCGTAGGTTGGATACTTGGTTCTTCTCTGTCTCACATCAATATTCATCCCATGTACTTCTGTAAACAGGGCCTTAATGCTGTCTGGTTTAGTAGTCGGTTCCAGTCGAGATATGAAGATTCGACCACGAGTCTGAATTAGCAAGAGTCCCCTTCGAGGAAAGTTCTGTGGCATCTCTATTGCCATGTTGTCTTTCATGTTCCATGTTCTGATATGTTGAATATGTCATCCGGGTTTCTTTTGAGTGAAAATGTTGGTCGGTGAGAGAAGCCAGGGAGTAGAGGTTGCCTATGAGCCCTGCTGGTGGGATCTTTTGGTTATTCTCAGCATCTTTTTTGCCGGTGACTACTTCTGCAAATGTGTGTCTTGATGCAGCCTTTCCAGTATGGATTGTCTCCTTTAACCTTTTAGATTTAGTAGAATTTTGGGTCGGTATTGTGGAGAAGGCCACCTGAGAGGTCTTTGAGTGGCTACCCCAGTGTTATTAGATGCAGGTTTGGGTGAGTTAGTCATTCAGCCCTGCATCTCCGTTATTAAAGCTGATTGTTATCTCCTTGTGTTACGGCTGCCATTGGGCTAAGGGTGACAGGCATATGAGGCATTGCATTATACATAAATTGGGAGTATAATTCCTTTTAGCGTCGGAATCATGTATCATTTCTATTTCTTGTGGCTTGTTTTCCAAGGTTCGCTGAGCCATGTTGTGTGGGACGTTGTTGGATATACTGTTTTCATTGGGCATAAATAAGGTTGCTCGCTGACAAACTTGATTGGTTAGAAGACCTATTTCTTGTTTCATGTCATTGTTCTGTACACGAAGCTGCCGGTTCTCTTCAGATAAATTCTGCAGACCGGCAGAGATTGATGTGAGTTTCCGCATTATGTTTTCCAGAAATTCTGCAGTTTGCATGTGGCACAATTTCATGTGTTCTGTACAGATGCCATTAATGTTTTTCAGGAACCTGTTTTGCTCATCATTAAGGAGGGCACTTTCCCCTTGGCTTTCTTTCCTGCATTCCACAGGATTTTCATGTGTCGCGATGATTGGTTGTTGAATGCAAACATCTGAGTCCATTTCACACTCCGGGTTAACCGCTACTGAGTCAGTTTGACTTGCAGCGTGAGTCTGACTAAAATTTGATGTTTGGACTTTTGTTTGTTTATTTCCGATCTCCGTGTCATTCTGAATATCCACATATTCCGTTGCATTTGTCATTTGTTCTTTACTTTCTTTGCAGAATGGGCAGATGTACTTTTGACGTCGCTGCTTGTTGAACCGCTCGATATCGCATTTGGTGCAGGCCGCGCAGTAAAATTGCCGACATGACGTACATTGGATTACTGCTTCCTGATGATCTACTTTACAAGGGAAGCACGTGGGAGGGCTTGTCGAAATTTCTGATTCTGCCATACTTTGCCTTTAGGTTGAAATTTGTCTGACTAATTACTTTTCTGCGAAGAATTAAAACCGCTTGTATTTTTGGTGTTCTCTTGACGATTGTTTGCCTGTGGGGTGGGCGGAATAAGACGGGTTATACAGTGCCTTTATGTTCACTTCTGAGGATTAGTATTGATACAACCACTGTATTTCTGCTGAGATGGTAGTTTTTAAAGTTGAAAGAATAGGAGAGTTTAACGTACTCTGGGGGTTCAGCAGCGCAGGGCTTTGTGACTTATCAAGGTTGACCACGATGTCGTCATATGCCTTTAGGGCACTAGTGTTTTCTGGCTGTATACGGGTTAGAGCTAATATAATGGAAGCAATAGCATAAAAAAGTATAAAACATGAAGTACCTGTTTGTTTGATGATGGAGATGATGGCTCATCCGTGTTGGGCGGAAGAAGAGGAATCCATTGGTACTTGAATCATGCTGTACGGTCAAGGATAAGTAACTTAAACTTGCGCCCTACATGTTATATGAAAAGATGAGTATGATAATTGTCTGGTCTTCATTCTAATAGCGTTAACATTAATTTCAGGCCGGTTCGAGATAGTCTGTTGTATGGTGAAGGACTCCGTTCCAGAGTCAAGGCTGGTAACGAAGACCTCAGACGGCATCGAGCCAGACTGAATTTTTGTGCCTAAGATGAAGCTTTTATCATTCGGTAGAATGGGATTTTTCTTACATTATGTACAGTTTCTTTGGGCCATTTTCGTTGGCGTTGGTTCTGACATGGCTACTGTGGACATTGACATCCTCTTAACAAGCCTTGTTATATAGTTTTTTGTGTGGTTTTATTTGAATGGCTGAGACAACAATTGGGTCTGTCACTGAGATAACATTTCGTCTGGTGGTCTGAAGTTCCCATTCTCTCATCCTAGCTGTACCCGGTCTCTCTGCATCCCTAGTAACATAAAGTGAGTTTCCATCTTCATTGAAGTGTGGTAATTCTGGCTGATCACATGACTTATCTGAAGCCTCTCTGTTCGTGTACATAGGGTGTCTCAAAAATATTGGTACACACGTTTAGGGGAGATAGGTAACATCTAAAGGAATGTGAATTGCATAGGAACCCATAACCGGAAACGTCAAGGGAAAGTAGTAGCAGAGGCACAAGAAGCAGAAATTACACGAGACAGTAATTAGTGGCAAACATTTATTTCACATAATATTAACAATGGAGTACGAGATGGATGCATTTCATGATGTTACAACAGATGCTCCAAGGTTCCACCATGAGATGCGATGCATGCGTGACACCGACGCAGCATGGATTGGCGATCACGGTCGAACACACCTGGAGTTTATTTGACAGTAGCAGCAGCAGCGCAGACGAGTCTCGCCACGAGATGCATTTCCGTCTCCACAGACGATTCATACACGATAGATTTCAGGGTCCCCCACAGAAAGAAATCAAGACTCGATAAATCAGGTGAGCGTGGAAGCCAGAGCAGGCAACAGGTCCACCACGGCCAATCCATCGACGCCCAAAACGCCTGTTCAAATGGTCACGAACACACCTTCCATAATGGGCAGGCGCCCCGTCATGCTGAAACCAAATATTGCGTCTCACATTTGCTGGAACATCGTCAAGTAACCCTGGTAGAACTTGTTCAAGAAAGATCCGATATTTAGCGGAGTTCGTGCGGAATGGTAACAGGTACGGGCCGACCAAGCAGTCACCGACCATACTTACCCACAAATTTATTGCGAAGCGATGGTGTGCCGCATGGGGTTGCACACCGTGTGGGTTGCCGTGAGCCCACACATGAGCATTGTGCTGATTGAATAAGCCTTCCCGAGTGAAATAAGCCTCACCCGTGAACAAAACATAGGCTGGAAAATTCAAGTCTTGAACACTTTCTTGGAGAAACTACTGCGTAAAAGCCACACATGCAGGATGATCTTGGGGGAGCAGTAACTGAACCCTTTGGAGATGAAAGGGGTGTAAAGAATCGTCGTGCCAGACACGCTGTACACTGCCACGAGACACTCCTAAGGCAGGGGCAACGGCACGTGTGCTGGTAGTAGGATTATTCTGGACGACAGTTAACACACTTTCCTCCATGGCGGGAGTTCGCATCAAACGTGGTCTGCCCGCACTAGTCCTGTTACCTCTAAATGACCCATTATCGCACAAATTTTGATGCACATTAGCAAACAAACAGTGGTCCGGTACATGTCTGTCTGGGAAGTGTTCTCCATAAATTCGTTGAGCGGCTCGTCCATTGCCCTCTGTTAATCCATACACTAGGTGCATGTCTGCCAGCTCACAGTTCGTATATGGATGCATGCTCTTCGTGCGGCGACTACTGCTTGAATGAGTAAAGCAGAAATTTTCTCTCTCGCAAACTGATGAACAGTGCCGTGTACCGAATTACGGTGATGTTTCCGGTTATGGGTTCCTATGCGATTCATATTCCATTAGATGTTACCTACATCCCCTAAACGTTTGTACCAATATTTTTGAGACACCCTGTATATACATCTGTGTACTGTTCTTTCTCATTCCCCCATGATGAAGCTTGAATTTGTTTCTGGAGCAGTTGTGCTTCCTCCATGAAACGTGAATCTGTGGTGCTTGCAAGGTAATGCTGTTGACATTTATCTCGCAATGAAGAAGTTGTATCTGAGCATAGAGAGTAAGGATTTCGTATGTTGATTAGATGGTTATTGTTTTGTGGAGAGACTTCCTTGTTTCTCTTCAGAGAATTTCAAATTCGGATTCATCCGTCCGCAGCACATTTTTCCACTCTTCAATTATCCAATGTTGATTGGCTCTTAGCCGAAGCCACCCGTTTCTTTCCATTTTCCGGTTTTAATAAGGATTTTTGGGCCGCTACACGACCATGCTATATGAAAAGATGCTTGTTTTATCCTTGTTTTAAATCATTCTTTTCATTTCAGGTGCAGTAAGTCGTCGACTGCGTTTAGAAATCAGTGTTATGGTTTTATGTTGTGCTTCTCTTTTTGTGCGCTGTCGTCCT
Source organism: Mastigoproctus giganteus (assembly GCF_048544385.1). NCBI lineage: Eukaryota > Metazoa > Arthropoda > Arachnida > Uropygi > Thelyphonidae > Mastigoproctus > Mastigoproctus giganteus. The sequence continues at coordinate 264,870,024 of NC_143576.1, read as the reverse complement.
GATCGTGGTTTGTATTTTATTTTAAACTGCCAGTCTCCTTGAATCGAAGAATGGTAGTTTGTATTCCTTTAAATAACACAGTTTTTTGCCAATACTTCTCAAGGAGTAACTTTTTCAATACAGAGTTAAAATAGTATTTCTTTTTCCAACACTCAGTTCTTTATTTCTTGCCATGTTTATCACGAAACACTCAACTTACACCAAATGCGATTTTATATACGTTACAGCTCTTAGTTCTCGTTTTATATTATTGCTAAACAATCTGGAATCATCTGCGATCTTCTATAATGTTGAAGCAATACCCCCACTATGTACCCTCGCGTCTGCCCACTGCATTGTCAACAGAACAGACCCCCTGCTGTTTAACTCCTCTCTGAACTATTCTTCTGATAGAAAACTCCACGTGTACCACACACATCACGGAACCCGCATATCTCCGAGTAGTAGTAGTTGTACTAACTGTTAACGTTTCATACGCATTCTTAGATTTCTTTGAACACAGTCAACTTTTCAAAAACAGTGACTTCCAATAAATCATCACGAGGCAGTATTTTAAGTCTCACCCGAAAACACAGTAGGTTAGGTCAATTTGTACAATACAAGCAGGTGGAGTCGGCCTTTATTTTTCTGCTGTTGTCTTAACTTCGCCTCTGAACTAATCTCTCTCAGAAGAAAAGCTGAAAAGGCCCTCTCTATTTGGAGAATTCTCACCCGCGTCACTTCATCCAAGTGTTGTTTATGACGGTGGGAACGCAATTCTGTTGTTATGGTTGCTGTCCAAAGCATGCTGCTGCGAACTGCACAGGTGCACGCAGATTTCAAAATGATCTCCGCGAGCTCAGGATTCATCCCATCAGCCTCGTGTACCCCCACCCCCCACCCCTGGGGAAGCGCAGCGGTCGAAACAAAACCGCGATTTCTAACGGGGAAACTAAATTTGCATACGGAATCAGTTTGTTTTTAGGAGAAGACGTTTTCTTTAATTGGACGAAGATGACAAAATTACCCGAAGACGACGTTCTTGCACAACGAAGTGGATACACACGCGTCATCGCGATGTAGGCACCTTCCCGCTGTCGGAAATGAAGCGTGCCTTTCATCGTTTTGCCGATTTTGTTTTACTTGCAATCGATTGGGTTTCTTCAAGAGATAGCTGCAATTTCACCAATTAGACGCAATCGGGGATTTATTTTTTTGTTCACTCAGCAATCCCCTCGAGGAAGTAACGGGATATAATTAATGCTGCATGATGGAAACGGAATACCGTCCATGACCCGCAAGATAATCTCGCTTATGAACCCCAAGTTCATCAGTTATGCAAACACAGAATAAAGTAACGTAGGCGGAATCGGAGAAGTAATATTCGAAATTCATATCGCTAATAATGGTACTTGAACTGTATCTTCGTTTATTTGCAATAAGATGGACCAGGAGCTGCAAACAAGATTCGCTTTGCAAGTGAAGAGGGATGTTGTCAAATGTGATGCTTTTCCAGACGGCGATTTAAGTCGTAATCGTTGCTGCGGAACACTGCGCTCATCTGAATGCACCCCAAGAGACACCAATGGCGTCATCAACGAAGGGAAATTGTACCATTTGGGATCATCTGACATGTTTGGTGACGAAGAGTAGCACGATTTCTGCCGAAGATTTTGCTTTACCTCAAAAAATTCGAAATGGATGTCTGAAGTTTAGATAAATGGCCCTAAACGTCGGCTCCCAAGATCGTTGATAACTCTAGAGAGCCGATTAACAATCAAGGACAGGTGCGAAAATCGCAACGCCATACTCCTTTGCAGAATTCTATAGTAAATCGAGTTATGGATATGAAGTTTAGGCTCGACATTATTCCTGAGGCAGAAGTTCCACGAAGAACTTTGAACTAAAGTTGTTTGAACGCGTCAAACGTTTCACGGACGACATGCGCTTAAGATGTCATGTGGAAGTGAACGGGACACAAAGAATTATCGATGTTTCCAAGGAGTCCAAGTTGGCCAGCAACGGAGACTGTCAAAGGAGTTTTTCTTTCTTTTCATTGGAACATGGTGGCAAGCAAACTATAAAAAAAGTTCTTTCTACTCAGGCGAACCCGAAAAGTCAGACGAGTTTGTAGTTGATCATTTCGACAATAAATACAATCATTAACCGTCTTTAGCAGTCACGCGAGCTTGAGCCACGGTCAACTCAAACGCTGCACTCTACAGCTACGCTCTCGCGTTTGATTACCAAGGTACGCCAGGCGAGTAAAAAGCAGAATTTGCATTCAGGCTCTTAGAATGCCTTGTATGGTCCTACGTACTAGTAGAAACCCTTCTGCAGGCAACTGAGATTATGAAGAGTGGTCCGCAGCTAAGAATCTTCAAGTATGCGTGAATAAATTTCTGCTACGATTAAAAGGTGTTCAGTGCAAAAGATGTTCCTAGGTCATGGGTAATAAATTATAGAATCAGTTATTTTAATAACTTATAAAATAACATTAAACAAATTGCATGTCAATATTTGATGGTGAATTTTTGAATTTGAATTTTTGATGGTGGAAGAAGAATTAATAGCTCAGTATTCAATGTTTTGATGACCAAAGAAGGCAGAAATGCTAAAGAAGAGAAACAATTGCCATCGTTAAAGAAAAAATACTTTAGAAAACAGAAGAATTAAGGTGTGTGAACTTGAATAAAGTACTTAGCATTTCCAATGGAAGCATTTTAACAATAATACGAGTACATGAGCATTTAGGAATGTTTGTCAAAAATGGAGTTCCAGAAACTTTTCCCATTCATGACAAACATCATGGGGCGGAGTAAGCATAAGCGAATTTAAAATTAATTGTTACTGATCCAGTTTGACTTCTTGCCCACACTTTTATGACCTGAATTCAAATTAGAAGGCATGCAATGATACCACGAGGTATCTCCAACTTCGCAAAAAGTTTCGAACCAACAATCAGCTAGAAAAAAAGGGTTAGCCTCAAATTGTCTGGGACACAGAAGGATCGTTGTTAACTGATTACCTTGAACCCAAACCTACAGTAACGGGGGAATATTATGCCAAAATTAAAAGCTGCAATTCGCGGGAAAAAATCAACAAAGTTGGGTCATTAAGTCTTTCTTCTCCATGATAATGTACCCTCCCACAATGCCCGGGGTTTCACAGGCTAAAATTCACTAATGTGAATTAGAAACATTCAAGTGGATAATATTTCAACCCCTAAAAGGTTGGAAATATTACCCAAAGGTTGATAATATTTCCAACCTTTTGTGGGTTGGAAATATTATCAACCATTAGTATGATCCGCTTCGCGTGGGACGCAGTTCTGCGTCGTCGAGGGTGGGGGGGGGCGCACCCAATTTGCAACAAACAAGACGAACAGCGCCGTTCCTAACTGCACACGTTTAAAACATTAGTGATGCACGTGCTAGCGGTAATTAGCGTCGCTTTATGTTACCGGTGCAGACGGGAAATTCGCTTTTTTTTCAGATATTTTTTTTTCCTTTCAACGCGAATTAATTTCACGAACCAAAAAGTCGAACCTCCCCCCCCTCCTACCCCGGTCTTCTCTCCAAGCGAAGATAAATACGCGACAAACGCGGCGAAAATTGTGAAGAAAATAAATGAGTATTTTAATAGGAAAAAGTAGCAAAAGTTCCAGCGATTAATTTATTGAAGTGTTTTGTTTTTTTTAACTTTTGAGCTTGGGAAAGTTTCTTCCATCAGTTTCCTTTGAATGAGAATAAACATTAACTTGAATTAACTTTTCCTAAACATTAACTTGAATTAACTTTTCCTAAACATTAACTTGAATTAACTTTTCCTAAACATTAACTTTAATTAACTTTTCCTAAACATTAACTTGAATCAGGACATTTCCTGGTTCAAACATCAAGCTCTAAGGCGGATTCCCTGGTTAATTAAAGAAGGTAAAACGCTCGAACGACGCAATCACCAGTAATGTGGGTGTCTGTTTATAAGCCCCTCTGATGACTTTCAAATTTCTCAAAGCGCATTCTTTAAACGGTCTATTTATTTAAGGTGTGGGCTCCTTTTCATTCTCAAAACACTCCATTATTAAAGTATTATTTCTCTTACACAATGTCTTTTGTAACGTTCCTTTAACCGGGCTAAGAACCATAAGGAGGAACGAAAAAATGCTTATTTTGCACGATTTATTACCTTTCATTTCGTATGCAGTTATGAACTTTCGTCAGGCGTTGAGAGTGTTTTTATTCACTGCTGTAAAATTGCATTAAACGCAGCGATCAATATTTGTCCTGGTCATCCCACACACAAAGACAGCAGTTGTGCCTGAAGTAGCTGGAAAGCTACAGTTTCGGATACAACCTTGTACTTCTTCGATGAAGAATCTTAAGTTTCTTCCATACACACAAAGTGCATAATCAGAAGAGCAGTTGGGCCACCAATGTGCCAGGCTTTAATGTCACACGGCAAAGCCACCTTTTGGGAAAATGTAAGGCATCGACCTGATCCCACCGATCCCTAAAACACAAAGAAAGACACGCAAATTCGAGGCAAGATTACAATATCGTTGTTGTGTCAGAGTTTGACACATGGGCATCAAAGGCCAAGATGCGTCTTTTCTAGGTTTCTTAATGTAACTTGTGTTTTATTAGATTTGTTTATCAATGCAGATTTGTTGAATGAAACGAAACAGTTCTAGATTTGCAGAGTTCCCTAGTATCTATTGATATAGGCATTCTGATGATTACAACTCTTGAAGAAATGTAATCTGAAATTTCTGAATCGAGGGCATACCAAAAGAAACTGTTTTACTGAAATCGAAACCTGGCAGCATGTACAGAGAGGGGTGGGCCACACACAGATACATCTTATGTACTATCATCCATTAGCTAATAGATGACAGTGCATAAGGTGTACCTGTGTGTGGCCAGTTCTTAGTCTAGCAAGCATTATTTCTCTGCGATTTCTTCTGATACTGGAGTCCCAGAATCTGAAGGAATCGCAGAGACGTTGTTGTTGTTGCTGTTTATTGTTGTTTTGGTTTCTGCATGCCTGGGCCCATTCACCTTTACTTTTTCTTCTAGTAATTGGTCTAAAATCAGTGTAAAGAATTATCAAGTTCTAATACTAGTCGTACGTAACGTAAACAAAAACTTCAAGCTTAAAATAAGTACGTTAAGCGAATGAAAACTCGCTTTGAATGTATTATACATGTTTTCTACTAAAGTATGCGAGATACCATAGAAAAAAGAAAAAAAAAAAGACATTTGCCTTTCTTGAAACGGCAACACAGTTACGAAATTTCCTTTGTAAATTCTGGAAGCAACTAGAAGCCGTGGATCAACTTTCTCTTACCAGCAGTGAAGTTGGTTGCCCACTTAAATCCAAGGTACTACGAAAGTTAAATTCAGTCACAAATTAAAAATATGCTGTCCTGAACTGCCGAATGTGAACTGACAGTACAATCTGTCACACGATCGTGAACAAAGGACCTAAAATTGAAGTTTATTCAAAGTGAACTAGTTTTGTAAATAATTAAATGGCTGTTTAAATATAAGTATAACTGTGCTTATTTTTTGCATGGCATCAAGATATAATTGATTGCATCGCTGCAATGTTCCGAATTGTTAGCCAAGATGAACAGTTCTTTTCTATGATGCACAAGCGTCAATAAGAAAGATTATTGCGAGCTGGAGTATAACAACTGAGTCCAAAACTATACATACTGAAGGGTAAGAGGACCCTTGGTTGCGAAGAAACAGAAATGAAGTTACCAAATACGAAACACAGCACTGCAAACTTAAGATGGTGATGGAATACATCTCTACTTCGAATGCAAATATATACCACAACGAAGTTTCCTTCCAAATCGGAGATGAGCTTCCAAAGATGGCAAATCACCTTCGTTGCGTTATACTTTTACCCTTTTACAGGTGGGAAGATCTCTTTCCCTGTTGGAAGACCAAACCAGCCAATTCCTCAGTAGTTATTTAAATACATCAAGCTTAGAGTGGAACATGATGCAAGAGACAAACAGTGAGCTGTGGATTTACATGATGGATCTACACAATACGGACTCGTGATAAGATACAAGCCGGTTGCGTAGCAGTCAAACGGATTGTTGTTGTAAATGAAAATGAAATATCCGTTTATTGCTGATGATTACAATGGATGATGTCACAGGAGCAATGCGACTGGAACTTAGAGTGTGTTTAGTGTCAAACGGCACCAGGGGTTCCCCCCATCTCCGCGTGCTATACAGTGTGGGTGTGAAACAGAACACTGTCAATGCCAGAGGTTTAAAAGTATATGGATTTTGTATTTGTGTAGTGTCGTGTACCGTTGTTCATCTGGTCATTTAGCTGCTGAGCCCCTAATGGGATCCAATGTTGCCCCATTCCGCCACGTGGAGGCAGACCACTATTATAGTTATTTACCCTGGCAGGTAGTGCCACCCAATTTTCTGAGATTTCAGTGGCTAGGACCTTAAAAAAAACCGCTACAGATAAGGGTCAGCCAAAACAAAGGTAGTACTAGTTGGGCGATTTAATGTTATTATGTTTTTGGGTGTACGGCTCGAGCAATTTGGAGTTGATTCGGACGCTAGTTGTAAGTTAGAGAAGGGGTGGGAGACAGTATTTGGAGGAAAAGATAGAGATACGGGGTACATAGAGAAGATGACCCCAAGTCAGTGGAGTAGGCCCATGCCCCACCAGAGTGAAAAAGAGAGGTAGCAAGGGGGGGGGGGGAGGACACCAGGGATAAACTTCTCCTCCCGCCGGAAAGTGGAGGCAAAGGACCATGCAAGGGAGCGTGGCTATGGAGGCCTAATGGCAGCGCAGCTGAGCTGTGCTGGTGGGTTCTGTCACTCCTGGGATGAAGGAAGGAGATTTTTTTTTTTCCTCCTGAGAGGACTGTCATATCCAAGAAGTTTCTTACTTTGATCTTCAATGAGTGATATTTGGGTGCCTAACCCGTCTAGCAATGAAGACAGACTACGCAAACTCGGTAAAGGCAGCGTAAGGGTGCTCACAATGCCGGGGATTTTTTTGGATTTTAGTGGCAAACCTTAGCCGGAACTCGTCATATTCATGGCAATCATACATTACGTGATTCCACGTTCCTTCAACCCCCCAGTGACACAGTGGATCATCTTCAATGCCTAGGGATGTTAGCTTCGCTTTAAAGGGTCAGTGGCCTGTCAATAGAAATGTAGTATGGAGGCCTGGTGAGCACCAGGAGGAGGCTTTGGACTGATGAGGTTCACAGAGGGAATGAACTTTTTGGTTATCAATCCTTTGTTGGTGGTATCCCATGTCTCTTGTCAGGTCCTGTACATAATTTCAGAGATTCTCTTCCTTTCCTGTTTCGGGTTGTTATCAAGGTTAAAGTGATGCCTGCTGTTTCGGTGGGAAACTCTTCTTCAACCGTTGATACAATCCTCTTCTTATTACCTCTAGTTGTAGGGGTATATTCCAGCTAGAACCTGTAGAGCTGGAGTGCTTACTGTACGGCACGCCCTGGTTACGGCAAGGAGCATAGAACGCTGTATGGAGTCTAGTTTACCGCGATTTCGATCGAGGGAAGCCCTAGTACACCATACTGAGGCTCCATAGCAAGCTATTGGGACAAATATGGCATTATAGGCTAGATCCCGGCGCTTAAGGCCCCAGTCTGCACGGCTTATATGGATGATCATGGCAGAGTATTTTTTTTATTTTCTGTGACATATATTTCAAGTGAGGATGGAAATTTAGTTTCATATCTAAGACGATTCCTAAATACTTGATTTCTGGGTATAATCTTATGGAGGTGTTGTCAATTTTGATAACCAGTGATCTTCGTAGTTGGAGCGTTCCCTTGAGCAATATAGATTTTGTTTTCTCTCCCGAGTTCTTTAGTCGGTGAATGGCTGCCTTATCCTGGAGCTTAGTTAGTGCGCAATTTGCTCGCTCCTCTAGATGAGCTCTTGTGTCTGGAACTTAGAGAAGCACGGATATATCTAGTCAAGTGAGGGGCTTTTTTTGTTATTGAATAAGACTGTAATTTCTTGCGATGACATTTATTACACTGCTCGACAAAATTAATAGACCAAAATATTTTTCATGAATATTTTATGGGTATGGTTGGTCCGGATTTTCTTTTTAGAGCTCATGTGGTGGAGGAATATCTTGAAATTAAAGATGTCCTACAACTGTTGTGGCCAGCACGATCACAGGTTTAAATCCGATCGAACATGTGCAGGACGCCCTTGGGAGTCCTGCACACGTTAGATCAAAGCAAGCGTATGAGCTTAGGTAGAATCATAAAAAAGAAAAAAAAAAAAAAAAAAACACAATTTCACACATCCATTCCCTCAAAAAGTAAAACGTTTGTCCAGTTCCTTCTTGCATTTATTCACGCTATGACATCTATGACACAACTGTCTTTCCTCAATTCGAATTTATGCCCCCTCAGGTTTGTAATCTGAGCAAGCAGAAGAATCTCATCAGAATTGATTCTGCTCAAACTATTCAAAGCCTTATACATCTCAATCAGATCCCCCCTCGCAGGTGCCTTGTCTCCAGCCGCTGCAATTTGGGGAAATTAACCCTTGCTTGGTAAGAGGAACCCTTCGTTCTCCTCACCAATCTTGTTGCCCTACTCTGTACACGCTCATGCAAATCTACATCCTTCCTAAAATGAGGCCTCCAGACCTGTATGCAGTACTGAAGGTGTGGCCTGACCATTGCCTTATACAGAGGGACAACCACTTCCTTTTCCCTGCTAGCAAAATTCCTGTTTATCATTGGCAATACCCTATTACCTGCTCTGCAGCATGTCAGCATTGCTCAGTTTGTTTATTTGTTTGTTTTAGGATTTTATGGCGCATTAGCATCAGTAAACTTCACATCTCACTGCACAATTTACTCCCAGGTCTTTTTCATTTTCTTTCTTTCTTTAATCTTTATTATTGTATACAAACATGGTATATACAATAGACCCTTCACAGCAGCAATGCCAGGGGTTTTACATTGGTTGGTGGACAATAGCCTTGGGGGAACGGGGCCCACATCGAAGTTCGGGCTCATCCCCCAGAGCCAACAATAAAATAGAATCAGTGTCAGATTATTTACAGAATATATGCTTTTCACAATATTTACAATGAAATAATAAAGATATTCAGATTTACATTATGTTATATTAATATTTATATTCATAAAGATATTCTTCACTTTATTTACAACACATTCATAAAGACATCGTGCTTTGAACATTATTTACAATATATTGGGCATTATTATGCTGCCCTTATCAATGTGCACTTTGCCTGGCCAAGGTCAGGCTCTTAAGGATCTGTCTTCGGTACCTCCGATCCTTCACAAACCTACAGAGGTCGCCGTCAATTGAAACGATTGTGGGGAGCATCTCCCTGGGGAGAAAGCGGTCACTGAGCGATAGTCTGTTATAGTGAGCTGTGAGCGTGGGAGCTGACCTCAGTCCGGGTAAAGGGATCCTCCAGCCACACAGTTCCCAGATGTTTGGCTCCGAGATCATTCCGGTTGTCATCTTGACAGTGAGAACAAGGCGTTTTTCAAATACAAGATCTGGAAGTCGGGCAAAATTAAGTGAGATCGCCATCGCAGTTGTTCTTTGCTGGGGTGGACGACGATGTTTTTGCGTGATCCAACGAAGGAGCCAGTATTCGGCGGAGTACACGCGCTTGATATTGGTAGGGGCCGCGGACCCCCAAATTTCCGAGGCATACAGTACGACGGAGTATACTGAAGTGTATACGTATCGACGAGTCACATCCAGATTTTAATCCAGATCTTCTACCACCTTAAATGTAGTACTAACACAGTTGGTACGTTTCTCTGGGGTTACTTCTACCCATATGCAGTACTTTGCATTTGTCAATGTTAAACTTCAATTTCCACATCTCATCCCATCTGCCTAACTTTTCTAGATCCTGTTTCAGCAGCATACTGTCATTACTGTTGTTAACAAACCTGCCAACTTTTGTATCATCTGCAAACTTCTACACTAAGCCTGATCAATACCTTCACCAATATCATTAATAAATATACATAAATAAACTACTCAGTCACTTGGTGAGGTAAGGTCATGCAATGGAATTCTTCTGGAACGGGCTCGTGAGTTCGTTCCAGTCCACGAGTACGGCTACTCCTCCACGGGGAAGTTAGTGTCAGATCGATCTTGTATGAAGATAATATAATTGTTTACAAACGGAGATTTTTGTTGTTAAATTCGTTCCTTGTAAGCACATAGCAGCAGCACTGTAACAGTGAATTAATTCATAGACATCACTGCGAAGACCTCTGCATTCATTGTATCATTCGTTCCATTATTTGGTTTTGTAAGTGAAAGATGAGTCCGTCTGCTGTTGGTTCGATTCTTTAATCGGAACCCTCCTTGCGGATCTTCTATGGTGCTGTTTCTTGTATTCTGTCTGTGTATCTTGTGAACTCCTCTGACCATTTGGTCGTCCCAGAGTAGAAACAGAAAATTTATTATTAATTAGGGGAACGGTTCTCCATAGCGGGTGTACCGTCGCTGGACTTGAGTATCATCGGCTATTCTCTTACCAGCTATCTTCAGAGTCTGAAAATTTGCGCTTTCTCAAATTACGTTTTTCGATTTTCCCTTCAAGACTGCGTTTGCTTATCAGATACGTCATTAGCATTATAATTAGCATTAGTAGAGGCATATGATGCAAGAAAGCAAGCTTATGCAGCATCAGCCAAAAAAAAACAAAAAAAAAAACACTCCCATTTCACCCCTCCGTTCGTTGGAAATATCTGTCCAGCTGAGCCTTCAATTTATTTAGGCTATCAACTTCCACAACAAGGGATGGAAGTCGGCTCCACCAACCAACTACCCGCTGGCTAAAGGCAAATTTCCGCACGACTATCCTACATCTGTGTTTCCTCAATTTGAATTTATGCCCTCTCAGGAGATTATTCTGAGCAAGAGGCACAATCCCATCGGCATTGAGAATGTTCAAACCATTCAAGGCTTTATACACCTCTATCAGATCACCTCGCCGGTGCCTAGTCTCCAGACACTGTAATTTGCAAAACTTAAGCCTTTCTTCGTAAGAGCAACCCTTTGTTCCATTCACTAATCTTGTTGCCCTTCTCTGTACCCGTTCCAGCAGCTCTACATCCTTCTTGAAATGAGGCCTCCAGACCTGTATACAGTACTAAAGATGTGGCCTAACCATTGCCTTATACAAGGGAATAATCACCTCCTTATCCTTGCTAGAAAAATTCCTGTATATCATTGATAAGACACAATGAGCTACTCTTGCAGCCCGTCTGCACTGCACAGAGAACTTCATATCTGCTTGCAAAATTACCCCCAGGTCCTTTTCATTCTCTACCGCTGTCAGTATAGTACCACAGAGTTGACACGTTTCTCTGGGGTTGCTGTTTCCCATATGTAGTACTTTACATTTGTCAATGTTAAACTTCATTTGCCACCACTCAGCCCATCTACTCAATTTTTCTAGATCCTGTTGCAGCAGCGTACTGTCATTAGTGTCCTTAACAACCCCGCCAACCTTCGTATCGTCTGCAAACTTGGACATTAAGCTTGATATACCATCATCAATATCATTTATAAATACAGAAAACAACAATGGACCCAACACTGAACCCTGAGGAACTACACTAATAACATTAGTCCACAATGGGCAGTGTCCATTGATTGCCACTCTCTGTCTTCTCCCCCTCAATCATCCCTTTATCCATAACAGCAATTTTCCTCCAATGCCACACTGCTCCAATTTGTGCAGCAGTCTTCCATGTGCAACAGTATCAAAAGCCTTTCTAAGTTCCAAATAAATAATACCAAAGTTATTCCCTGCATGTAGTTCTTTTGTGACTGCCTCATAGTATCAAATTCGTCAAGCAAGACTTTCGCTTAACAAACCCATGTTATGTCCCAGCTATAACTGAAGTCTTGTCTAGATGATCCTGCAGTGCTTCTTTAACCAGTGCCTCCATTAATTTTCCTGGAACAGATGTTAAACTAACAGGTCGGTAATTACCTGTGTCTCCCTTTGATCCTCCTTTCTGGATTGTGGTCACATTTGCACATCTCCAGCCCATGGGTACCTCCCCTGAGTCCAAAGAAGCTCTCATAATTATGGATAACGGTTTGCTTACTTCCTTTGTTGCCTCCTTTAATATAACTGGATAGATCCCATCCACCCCGGGTGCCTTTTTTATGTTTTTCCTCAACAATTTTTCCTCTACTTTTCTCTCAGTTATTACGAAATCATCTAGCTCACTGCCAGAGTTTACTTCACCTCTGACATTCCCCTTCCTGAATAACTCCTCATGTGTGAATGTAGATGCAAAATACTCGTTTAGTTTGTTAGCCGCCTGAGCAGAATCCTCAACTGTTGAACCATCAATATCCAGTGGACCAATCTGATTCATCCCTTTCCTTCTTGAGTTTAAATAGGTAAAGAACTCTTTTCTGTTTTTCTTTGCATCCTTTGCCAAGGATTTCTCATAATCTGCCTTTGCATGCCTAATCTCCTTTGTGACCTGGTTACAGACCAGCTTATATCTATCATAGGCATCCATGTTACCCATTAATTTATATATATCCCATGCATTTTCTTCTCTGCCGTATGTCTCATTAGTTCATCTGACATCCATTTAGGCCTAAACCTTGAACAATATTTCTTAGTTGGTATGTAAAGCCTAGTAGCTTCCAAGATAATTTCTTTCAATGCTTCCCATTTTGAATTTCATCAGTAATCATGTAACACCATCAATTGGTCCCACCGTATAGAATTTAAATACTGTCTCAGACCATCGTAGTCGCCTTTCCGAAAGCAAAAACCCTTCACTTTACCTCTGATGGTAGTTACCTCTTTGGGTAAATCCTACTTCAGCACTGTGATCACTGCCACCTAGTGGTTCCTTTATCTGCAGGTTCTTAATGCATGAAGAATCACTACTGATAATCAAATCAAGAGTATTACTCCCTCTAGTTGCCTCCCGAACATGCTGATGTAGAAAACAATCATCCAATAAATCCACAAAAGCTTTGCTACTGTGTGAGTGACCAACCCAAAAATTCCAGTCACTATCTGGGAAATTAAAATCCCCCATTATAAGACTCTCTGATTTACTGGCCCACTCTATTTCCCTGTACAGTTTCTTATTATACTCATCAAAATCATTAGGCCTATAGCACACTCCTACTCTCAATTTTGATTTACCTATGCTTATGTCACACCAAACTGACTCGACACTGCTCTGTCCATCGATGTCGACTGGCTTCACTTCCTTGGACTTTATGTGTTTCTTAACTAATAGCATAACCCCTCCTCCCTTCTTATCCTTTCTGTAGACGTTGCACTCCGCAAATTCCAGTTCTGCATTCCTTATATCTGTGTGACACCACGTCTCTGATATCCCAACAATATCCGCCTTTGATGTTTTGAGCAATACCTCAAATTCATCAAATTTATTAACCAAACTCCTAGCATTGGTGTACACGCAGGGATACATGCACCTGTTCCTATTCTTAGCTACCCTAACACAACCCATGTGTTTACTTGTACCACAATGACTCCCAGCAGTCTCTGAAATATCCTGCATCTTGTTTTCTAGGCTGCTGCTCATTCCAATAGAAGCACTGCAAGAATCACTTTCACCTCTGTCAGTGGCTACGTTTAACCTTTTAGTCTGTGAATCCCCCCAAGCTAGCAGTTTTCCGACCCTCGTAACACTGCCTCGATAGCATCAGCAAATATTCTTGCACCCTTTCTATTTAAGTGTATCCCATCCCTGTAGAAGCAGTCTCTCCTGTCAACAAGTACAGTCCAGGCTGAAAAAAATTCTATCCCTTGAGCCTTGCACAACTTTCCACGGCCGAATTGATCGACAAGGCTCTCATCATATTCTCCCTCCTATCGTGTCTAGGCAGAGTCATCCAGGAACGACATCTCGATCAGTCCCCACTTCACTCTATTCTTCAGCTTTAGTGCTCTCCTCCACTCACTTCGGGAAAACTTATATATTTTCCTCTCATTTACACATCTCCTCCTATCTAATTGAACCTTACCCAATCGCGGTGTTATTCTTAAACTTATTCTTCTCACACGTCACTACCCCACATTTTTATTTTTTCCAGATACGGAACTCTTTCATCTTTAACCCACAGATCCCCTGCTGACCATACCCTTGAACCGCTCCGTACCAACGCGTTCCCCCAAAATGATTAAGTGTCACTTTTTCAAGTAGCGGTGTAATAGAGGTATTAAATTATTGTGTGTACCCCCTAAGCACCTTTTAAATTTATCCTTTCTTTCGTCGCATAGCTCTCTACTTGCTACTTTGTCTTTTATTGTTCCGACGCTTTTAATTTTAACCTACTTCCACAGCTTACCAACAGTTGTTTACCCTATACGGTTCAAGTGCCCTACCACCAATGATGGAAATATTTCTGTAATGTTGTTTTCATTATGCGCTAAGTGCTTTATCTGCACACGCTATTCTTACCAAGAGAATTAAATATTTGCAAGACGTTGTGTTTTAAATCAGCTTCGTGACTGTCACTTTGCTGAGAGCTCTTGGGCTCTAAACGTGCAAATTCACTGGTTTACATTTCTGCTCCTTTTAGCCCCGAGATCCCCCCCCCTCCACCCCAGGTTACCAGCTCCACTACTTGGAGGCAGGAGCGGTTGTTTATTTATTTATTTATTTATTAAATCTGTTTATTGCTCTGCCAAAGAGCCACCCCCTGGACAGCTAGAAGCTAGGGGGGTGATATTACCCACAGAGGTTAAGATAGGGACATGTGCCAGGCGGTTACATGGGGCACATGTATGCTTAACCCGACAGGTACAGAACTTAGTGTTTATTATTTTACATAATTAAAAGAATTAGAGGATATCATTTTCTCAAAATTGCTATAAATTACATAAGCATGAGGGAAATATACAAAATATAAAGAAATGAGGCAGTCCTTCACCGGTTGTTACACGTGGTATCTCTTCAATTCTTCAATCGTGAACGTAATAGTGCAGCCAGGCGTCTTTGGAGTAGTAGATTCTAAGTAAGAGAGGACCAGTGATGGCTTCACCTATCTTTAACGGGATGCATTGTGGTGGTATTTTCCTTCTGGTGGCGTCTCATAAGTGTATGTTTGCATATGTGTCCTTTAGCTTCTGACGTCTGTATGAATGCTGTTCGCAGAATCTATCCAGGTCAATGGCTAGATTGTTCATCAAATCTACCGTGTTTCCTGGGAACATGCGTCTCAATCCTTTCAGGTTGTTCAAGCTGATTGTGAGTGGGAGCCTTGGGTCCATTTGATTCCTTCCGGCAATGCGTGGAGTTTTTATTAAATTGAAGTTACTAGAGTTGGTCAGTAGTATAGATTAAGAAAAGAAAGGTGAATATCCCTTCAGGGTTCTTACTTTAGACCTTATAGGCACAGATCCTCTTGAGGCAAACAAAATAAAAAAAGATCACACTAGAAAAGAAACGCAACTATATCACTTTGTGAGAGCACTCTGTGTTCGCAGGGAGAAAATCTCTTGTCACTATCGCTTGGCACTCGGGGTCAGAAGAAAGTGAACTCAAAAAGAATTCCACCAGAAAGTTTACAGTAACATTTGGGCATTCAAAGCAAAATCTTCTCTGGGGGTTAATTAATAGCGGGAGGTTTCGTTGAGAAAATTACGTCAAGTTTCTTTGAAGGAGTGCGTCACAGGATTACTGCAGTGCAGTGTCAGGAGTGTCGTGTGTAATGACCTCCCATAGCGCTGGAGGATTGTCACAAGTCAAATTATAACACTGCCAGAATGAAAATTATTCTTCATTTTAAAATCTTTTCGCTATGGCATCAATTCAATTTTACAATGGGTGTTGTTATTATCTCCCTTCCTCCAGGCTCTCTTTCGAACTTTACTTCAAGTTGGAGTTTTGCTCTCAATTATTCAAGACTCGCTCTTAAATTTGCATTTCCCCTGGCTTTGGTTGCAGCGTCAAAGGTTCCCTGCGGGGACCAGAATTATGCACGGATTTGCATTCGTTTTCTCTTCAAAAGATGCTCCAGGCGGTGTGTCCATCCAGGTATGTAAGAGAAGTTAAGCTCACACCGATACAATGATTTCTGTAGCGTAAAATGAATTTAAGGCTCAAAGTCCTGTTTAGATTGGGGGAAAGAAAGGGGGTTAAATTCTTTCTGAGTTAATCTTCTCAGCAAAACAAACACAGAGGAAGATACAGAGAAATTTTACTAGTTGTGGATTCCTCTAAGTTTGTGAATAAATCTTAATTTCAACCGGCACTAATGAGAACTGAGTTAAATCCAAATCCCTAATACAGGAGGCGAACGTGTTTCATATTTTACTGCTTTCAGTCATCTGACGGAGCTTTGTACACTCAATCAGATTTTATCCGACAAGGACCACGTGTCAGCCGTTTTTAATTATTTAAAAGATTTAAATGTTTTTACTCTTATTTAAAATTGTACCTTTTAGACATTCCATCATTATACCTTTTTTATACGATGGAATTATGGACAGCGGTGCACCAAGCTTGGATGTAAATACCTGTGGAACGATTTCGTGAACTTGTGGACTCGAAGCCTCGCCGTTTGACTGACCTGATACAGGCGAAAGGTGGGCTTACCCGTCACTAGGCAGGTATCCCATGATTTCTGTCCCCCCCCCCCCAGTGTATTTCTTCGGTCATTTGCATGTGACTGAATATTCCCAAGTGATTTAAATTTGCAATTCAAATTTTGGATTTTCAAATTTAAAAGTTTGTTACGCACCTTCTGTCTCTGGATCATTCACAATCATAACTGTGATCTTCTTGCTGTGAAATGAATGCGTTATTAAATGACAAAGGTCATTTCAAGAGGTCCGTTGCGGCTTTTTTGCATTAAATTAATTTACGACACTAGATTGTTATAAAAGCCAAACATCTTTCGTGATTGAGTCAGAAAGTTTCTTAATTTTTTTACTCCGGCACGACCACCAGGTCAGTGGAGTTTACAATAAACCAATCCTGGAGTTTACAATAAATCAATCAATACTTATTAATCATATTTAGTAGTCACGAGCTTGAACCCCGGTCCACTCAAAGAGCGTGTGCTACTGCACTCGCGCTCTTGACCACTCGGCTGCGTCAGGCCTAAAGACAGCGGTAAGACGTTTGGACGTCACTCGTAAAGTTGCTGACCAAAATGGTCCTAATGTAGAGTCCTGAGGTACACTTTTGCAATATGGCAGAAAGAAATTAGAAATTTAATTGCACCACACAGAATTCACTCGTGTTAGAGATAATACAAACGTCCTCGATACGTGAATTATTTCCTTTAAACTTATTTCTCATGCAAAATGTGGCTGAGTTAGTCGGTCTCAGGCGACGGTGGCATGGTTTTTTCTCCCGGAAACTCGGATTTTTCGACCAGCAAACAGAAAACACGCAATTTACAGATAATATACACGGAGCAATATGGCTTAGTCAGTCATGCTCCTAAAGCCCCACTATAACAACTTTTCATTCGGCATCAGCCATTTTGTCTTCCAGTTCTTCCATACATTGCTTCTTCCAGAAGCCAATGTCTGTTTCACTTGTAGACACATACAAATAAACAAATTTTCTGTTCAATATACTCCGGGACGACCGCGCTGTCAGAGAAGTCAGCATTAGCATTAGTAGAGGCATATGATGCAAGAAAGGAAGTTAAACAGCATCAGCCAAAAAACGTAATCCTTTCCATTTCACCCATCCATTCGTTCCAAATGTTTGCCTAGTTCTGCCTTGAATTTATTTAGGTTATCAATTCCACAATGACAGATGGAAGTTTATTCCAACAATTAACTACCCGCTGGCTAAAGGAAAATTTTCGCATATCTGTTTACAACTGTCTTTCCTCAATTACAGTTTATGTCCCCTCAGGTTAGTAATCTGAGCAAGAGGACGAATCCCATCAACATTGAGCACGCTCAATTCATTCAAGGCCTTATACACCTCAATCAGATCGCCTCGCAGGTGTCTAGTCTCCAGCCACTGCAATTTTCAGAACCTAAGCCTGTCTTTGTAAGAGCACCCCTTTGTTCCCTTCACCAGTCTTGTTGCCCTTCTCTATACTCGTTCTACCAACTCTACATCCATTCTGAAATGAAGCTTCCAGACCTGTACACAGTACTCAAGGTGTGGCCTGACAATTGCCTTATACAAGGGAACAATCACCTCCTTATCCCTACTTGCAAAATTCCTGAATATTAATGACAAAATCCCATGACCTACTCTGACAGTCCGGCTGCCTGCACAGACAACTTCATACCTGACTGCACAATTACTCCCAGGTCTTTTCCATACGCTGAGAGTAACACCAACCAGTTGGTACATTTCTCTGGGATTACTGCTACTCGTATGCAGTACTTTGCATTTGTCAATATCCAGTTGCCACTTCTCACCCCATCTGCCCGACATTTCCAGATCCAGCATCATACTGTCATTACTAGCACTTCCACCAGCATACTGTCATTGCTGACATTTCCAGCAGTATACTGGAAATTCATTTGTGACCACGTCAGAGTAAGCAATCAAATTGGTTAGACACGACTTCCCCTTAATAAACCCATGCTGTGTCTGAATTATCACTGCTGTTTTGTCTAGATGATTTTGCAACGCTTCTTTAACCAGTGACTCCATTATTTTACCCGGAACAGAAGTCAAACTAACGGGTCTGTAATTACTCATGTCACCCTTTGATCCCCCTTTGAGAACTGAGGATACATTTGCATATCTCCAGTCCGTGGGGACTTTCCCTGGAAGCTCTCATAAGCATGGCTAAAGGTTTGCTTACTTCCTCTGCCACCTCCTTTAATATAACTGGATAGATTCCATCCACCCCAAGTGCCTTTCTTATGTTTAACTTCAACAATTTCTCCCCACTTTGCTCTCAGTTATTACAAAATCATTTAACTTCCCTGTTAGAGTTTGATAAACCTCTGGCCTTCTTCTCCTTGAATAATTTCTCATGTATGAATGCAGATGCAAAATACTCATTTAGTTTGGCAACTTTCTCAGAATGATCATCTACAGTCAAACCATTGATATCAAGTGGACCAATCTGATTCATCCCCTTCGTTTTAGAGTTTATATAAGTAAAGAAGTTTTGTTGTTTTTCTTTGCATCCTTTGCCAAAGATTTCTGATAATCTGCCTTCGCTTGCCTTATCTCCTTTGTGACCTGTGTCTACCATAGGCTTCTGTGTCGCTTGATAATGTATATGAATCCCGTGCATTCTTCTTCTCTGGCTCGAGTCACATTAGTTCATCTGACATCCAATTGGGCCTAAACCTTGAACAGTATTTCTTAGTCAGAACAAAAAGCCTAGTAGCTTCCAAGATTACTTCCTTGATTGCTTCCCATTTAGAATTTGCCATTGGTAACATCATCAGTTGATTCCACTGTATAGAATTTAAAAAATCTCTGAGGCAACCGTAGTCACCCTTACGAAAGCAAAAACCCTCCCCTTTACCCCGGTTGGTAGTTACATCTTTAAGTAAATCCTTCATCATTGCACTGTGATCACTGCCACCTAGTGGTTCCTTTATCTGTAAATTCTTATTGCATGAATAATCACTGCTGATAACGAGATCAAGAGTATTATTCTCTCTGGTTACCTCTCGAACATGTTGCTATAGAAACAATCATCCAATAAATCCACAAAAGCCTTGCTAGTGTGCGAGTGACCAAACCACAAGTTCCAGTCAATATCTGGGAAGATAAAATCCCCCATTATAGACACTCTGATTTACTGGCCCACTCTATTTCTCTGCATAATTTCTTATTATACTCATAAGATTCATTAGGCCTAAAACACACTCCTACTTTCATTTTCCCTTTCCCAGTGTTTATGTCACACCAAACAGACTCAACATTGCAATGTCAACAGCATAACCCCCTCCTCCCTTCCAATCCTTTCTGTATACATTGTACTCCCCAAATTCCAATTCTGCACTGCATCTGTGTGACACCATGTCTCTGATATCCCAACAATATCTGCCTTCAATGTTTTGACCAACACCTCAAATTTATCAAATTTATTTACCAAACTCCTAGCATTGGTGTACATGCAAGTATACCTGCACCTGTTTCTATTCTTAGCTACCCTAACACAACCCATGTATTTGCTTGTTTCATGACTCCCAGCAACTTCCTTTCCGGGCTGCTGCTCATTCCAATATAAGCTGGGCAGGAATCATTTCCACCTCTTTCTGTGGTTACTGTTAATCTTTTAGTCTGTAAATCCCCTCAAAAAAGCAGTTTCCGACCCACCTCACATTGTCTCGATAGCATCAGCAAATATTCTTGCACCCTTTCTATTTAAGTGTATCTCATCCGTGTAGAAGCAATCTCTCCTGTTAACAAGTACAGTCCAGGCTGAAAAAATTCTACCCCTTGAGCCTTGCACAATCTTTCCATTGCCGAATTTATCGACAAGGCTCTCCTCATATACTCCCTCCTATCGTATCTGGGCAGAATTGCAAACACTTTCAAATTCAACCCTAACTCTCTATTTTTTTTTTTTTTTTTCAACATTGACCTGTTCTTGTTAGGTAAATATGCAGATCTCCTACTCTTAATATTATTAGTGCCAACGTGTACACTGATATCACCTTTTGTGCTCTTGAAAGATGATATCTGCTTTAAATGTCATCAACTTTTGCCCCTGGCAGACATACGCTGGTGCTATTCCACCTTTCCTTTTTGCACAATATGTTTCCCTTTTCCCTGACAATTGAGTCACCGACATTAATAGATCCTGTGGGATCAGCGCAGTCTGCCCTGAAGATTGCCGCTGCGTTGCCTGGTTCACAAGAGTGATCTCTGGCGTTGAGTTGGGTAGCTGAGAGCTTGACGCCCCCCCTCCCATTTTAATTCCTTTGTAGGCATCTACCCTACCCCTCAAGCTCTCATATGTATACGCTCATCAGAACGCTGAGTTAGCGCCTAATCTCTTCACATTCTCTGCACCTAGCACACACACAGAGACAACCTCCATGGCAAGATCATGTCCTGTTTGAGATGGATCGGCAAACATATCTCATTTTGCACTTTTTTTAGACTGTGATGCTTTGGAGAATCGCCCCTTCGGTTCGACCCCGAACCACAGCACTTTCGCTACTTTGTGCATGTTGCTTTGCTACTCTAGTCTGGGGCATGACTTCCGTTTAAATATAATTCAATTAACAATAAAAATTTAATTGATCAATTGCCAATACTATACTAAGCTAACAGATTCCTGATGCAGTGCTATGCATTACGCTATTTAGTTTTACTTTATACATTTTACGCCATCTAGTTTTACGTTATGTCTTTTACGCTCTCAAGTTTGAGATATACGTTACGCTATTCCGTATCGATCTACAATTGCGGCAAGTTTCGAACGGTGCAAGTTTTACCGATACTAAGTAATAACCCAAGAAATCTCTATTTAAATTCAAAATAAACTAAGTATCGAAAATAGGAATATAAAGCTACTTCTAGAAATAAATTAATATGCCAATTAAAGTCAATAAAACGGATTAAATTTAAGAAAAACTTCTCTATTAGCTGGAGCCGTAAAACCTTCGCCCGCACGGTGCTGCTGCCGTTCCCAGAAAAAGTTGACAAAACAGAGAGAATTAAATAAATAATATTTAGCTGTCACGGCTTTGAACCGCAGTCATTCAAAGTACGTGAACTTATGCGGCCTCGCGATGACCACTCGGCTACGGGGAGCCTTATGTACGCCACCTTTCACTTCTGCATGACAATTTTGAAAACATAGGTTGTATGCTTGAAGGTTTCACCTTGAGAATCCAGTCCCTTAACAAATTGTTTGATCAGTGCCAGCTTGATATGGAATGACAGAACCAAGGATTGTTAATAACACTGTTTGCACCAGGCTGCAACTCAATTCTGGCAGACCATTTTCTTCTCGTGTAGTGTGGATCTATATGTCCTGATGTCTGAGAGGCTGGAAAAGCAACAGAGAAACCATTTAGCAAACCCAGAAACAACCCCAGCATTTTGACGTCCCCACGGATATCCCATTTATACTAGTGGTATTTCCATGGTCTTTTTTTAATAGGAACAGAGTGCATAACAGGTATAAATGGGTATATATTGCAATTATTAAGCAACTTATCTTAGCTCTTGAAACTTTTACTTGAACTGTCCGTTAAAGACAGGAGCTTTTCTGCATTATCCGTAATGTACATTTCTTCGTAATAACCAATCAGATTAATGCAATAGCACAGCGATTCTGCAACAGTTTAAACACGTGACATATCTTTTTCTGCGTGTGGAAGTCTTGCACCTGGGATCCAATAGATTCCTTTCTTTTGAAACTGGATGTCAGGAGTGCTGCACTATATTTGATTATACCCAAATCCGTCACTGTGTTATCCAATTCTTTTTTTTTTTTTTTTTACTTCTATGGCTTGAGTAGGCTTCTTTGGTATAATTCCAGTTATCCCATCAAAAAACGAATAAGAATAATACCTTCACATAAAACTTCGAGTTGCATTTTAGCCTCGGTAACTCTTGCTCCACGAATCCCTCACTAAACCAACCAACCAATCCCGTTATCCTGTCTACCAATTCTTCATTAAATTCTGAAGCCGCTTCTCTGGAATGTAAATCTGCATGTTTTCATTGTGTGGTACCAGTGCAACGAAGAATGGTATATTGGCATAGACTCCAGCTTTGCGATCCGCAGACTTTTTAAACTTTGATATATATCCACCATATAAAGTAGAAGTCGCCACGACAGGTTATTTTGTGGGTTCTTTCTCTTTGCATTCCATATATAGCAATAGGCATATGCTTACGACTACCACGAAACCATCCTTCTATTAATGTTGACTTAAAACTACCACTGCAGAAAGGTGTCCACAACTTGCTTGATCATGTTGATTCTGTTTTACTTTAGCACAGCCCTGTGATCATTATCCCATCTAGGTCTGTCTTCAGCGATCATAATAAATGGTGTCCCCCTTTTGCGGTGATAAGGCGAACTCAATAAGTAAAGAGAAAGATCAATTACTAAAAGTGTGTATTACCCGGCAACATCGAGTGACGAGGGCAAACTAAGGGCAGAAATGAAAAGCAGGTGTGCTTGTCTTCCAATCGTCATTGGATGGGACAGAAGGACATGTTCTGATAGTGAAAGCAGCTGAGGGATCAAGATTGAAAAATTTAGCAGTAACTAAAGAGCTTAAAAGCAGCCTTAAAGAAAATTAGAATAAGGAGGCTTCTGAAGATTAGGGACAATGGTGTGGTATTGGAGATGCAAACAGAAAAAGGAGCTACAAGAGGTAAAGGAATGCGAGAGCATTAAACGATTGGGCGTGATTCTCTCGACTCCAAAAGAGCCAGGGAGAAAAATAATATTGTATGATATGGAAAAAAACGATCAACAAGGAAGACCTGTTAGAAGATTTATACAACAAAAATTTACTAAATATGAACATCTCTAGGGAGGAAGTGAAGATGGAGATATTTGTCCGTTTTGTAGTATTAATAAAGCAGAAACAGGAAATAATTGGGTCCTCCAGGTGTCAAGGCATATTAGAAGTCATTTGTTACTACATGGTAGGATTTTCATTGGCTTCACGTCGTATCAGTTCAATGACTTTCATTTAGTTAGAACATGTTATCACACAGACTCTGTCTGCAGTCACTGCAGGTATAAGACATTTCTACACATTCTGTACTAATCAGCGAGAACAACCGATCTGTTCCAATTGTAAGGCAAAAAATCGAGCTGCAAATAATTCTGTAAGGAGTAAACAGTGTCCAGAATATTGAATGCACTTAAGTTGGTCAAAGAAAGAGCACGGCAATTTGATAACATTAATGGCAGATACTGATAATCACTTAATTCTTAATCAGTACAATGCAAAATCGAATGGTAACCTACATATACTACAGATTAATGCTCAGAGATCAAGATCGGTGGCTGATTAAGTTAGACTAGTGTGCAGCAGAGAGAATATTGATATAACCTGCATACAGGAACCATACTTAGTGAAAGGTCGGCCTACAGGATATCCACTTTGAGCACGTGTACTCTGTGCAGATGAACCAGACTAAAGAGCTGCAATTGTAGTATAATATGGACATGGTTATTACTGTTATAAATTCATTGTGCTCTTCACAGATGTTGTGCGTAGGGGTAGAATCAGATCTTGCATCATCCTATCTATGTTGTATGTATTGTCATCACTCAACAGACATTAATTTCTACATCAGGTACATGGAACTGGTTCAAAATCGCTTGGGTAGTAATTCAGTAATATTTGCGATGGATTGTAACGCAAGATCAGCATCGTGGTTTGATAGAATTACAAATGATCGTGGTCGTCAACTAGATGAATTCTTGGCTTGTTATGGATGGTTTATACAAAATCTACCAAGTCAGATAGTACTTTCTTCACTGTTAATGGAGAGTCAAATATTGACGTGACAATCTGTAAAGTAACGGCAGCTGGTATCGTGGACGATTGGCGATTTACGACTGGGTCCTGCTCTGATCATCGGGCTATTGTATCTTCTGTCCGGGACAAAACAAAACTAGCTCCGTCTCAGGAACAGTTACGACGATTTGCTATCGAAAATGCAAAGTGGAATAGGTTTGACGAATATATTCATGACCGACTTGGGAATCTCGGTATTTGGGCATTCAATCAGATGTCTGGAGAGAATGCAGAGGAGTTACTTCAGCGCTCTCTCTTTGAGGCTTCCAGCACATCTATGAAGCAAAAGAAAAAGAATTGTAATAGGATTCCAGTTAAATGGTGGTCGGGTGAGTTAAGCCAACTTCGGAAGTAGGTTCAAAGAGCGTGGAAAAGGTACCAAAGAAGTCCGCGTAACAATGGGGAGGAGGAAGTTAATGTACTTAAAGTAGAGTATCAGAGGATACGGAGTGCATACGTGCATACGTGCATATGATATCTAAATCAAAATTAACTGCCTGCAGAACGTCGGTTAGAACAGTGGGCAATGAGAAACCATGGGGAATTGTATATAAGCTATGTACTGGCAAGACTAAAATATATAATGGAGATACAGTATAAGTGGAAGTGTGTTAGGGTCAAGCGGCACCAGGGGTTTCCCCCATCTCCCTGTAGTTTACATTGTGGTGTGTTACAGTACGCTGTAAATGCCAGAAATTTAAAAGTGTGTGGGTACAACGGTACATGACATTAAACGATTTAAAATCGTTTAATGTCATGTACCGTTGTTCTTCTGGTCGTTTAGCCGATAAACCCCCAATTGAGGCCCAACGTTGCCCCACTTACGCCCCGTGGAGGCAGACCAGGAACCCAGTAGCTTATATGCATGCACTCTGGCAGGTCCTGCCACCTAATTTCCTGAGATTTCGGTGGCTAGGACCTTAAAAAAAAAAAAAAAAAAACGGGGGCACTTAAGTTTAGAAAAGCCAGGAGAGGTTGATATGGTTCAGTTTTCAGTTTATAAATCGTTAATTTTGATTAGTTGTGTGGGGTTTACGCTGGCGTATTAGTCAGAGTAGGGGAATGAGACTGAAGACTGGGGGAAAGACAGAAGTATGGGGTCGATAGGGAAGGCAACCCCCGATGGTCAGTAAGGCACGCTCATGCCTCACCAGGTGAAATATATGGGGTGGTAGGGGAGGGAGGAAACAGGAAGACCATCTCCTCCTCCCCCCTACCAGGGTTAGGAAAAAAAGGTACCAGGCAAGGGAGCTGGTAGAGATCGCCATTTGGCTACATGCCAGCGAGGCTGCATCAGTCGTAGTGTAGTCATACGTCCGGTACTAGAGTCACTCGTGGGATAGTGTCCCGTCCAAGTTGAATGTCTTTGTTTTTGGTTCTTCCACATAATAAATAGCTTCCACATAATTTTCATTCTGGGGTGTGTCCTAAAGGATGTTTTGATTTGTTATCGGGCTGGTCGTCTTTCACTCCTGGTGTATTGCATATAGTGTTCTCCTTCTTGAGAAGAGTTCTTGAGCGAAGTTGGTCAGGGCTCTGTATTCCTCCTCTGAATCCAGTAGGTGAAACTCTTGCCCTCTGGGGAGGTATCTTATACTCGTGATTAGAATGCACACCTGAGATCCTCGTATTGCGGACAGTCGTACATGAGGACAATGAATGCGGACAGTCGTACATGAGGTGTTCCCAGGTTTCGATCTCTCCACATGTACAGCATGGGTCCTCTACAAGGGCGAAGTCCATTAACTTTGCATTAAAGGGCCCGTGTCCAGTTAGCAAGTATGTTGTTTGCAACCCCGGAAAGAACCAAGTAGGCGATTTTGGATAGATTTTTTCAAGTTGCGGTAAGAACTTTGGAGGTGTTGACCAAGAAAGTACGAGTTGGAGAGAAAGTATGTCTGCGATTTTGGATCATCTGATTGGAGATACTATCTCTGAGCAAGACGCAGAGGAACAGATGTTGATGAAAAGGCTTAATCATGCTTACTCTGGGGTACATAACGAGGATCCCTTTAGCCTAATTGAACTCTGTGATGCAGTACAACGCATAAGGAACAATAAATGCCCAGGGATCGACCTCATTTAAAGAGAGGTCATTAAACGGGCTCATCGACTGATACCAGGGATCCTTCTTGAAGCTTTTAATAGCTGCCTATGTGATGGGGCCTTTCCATCACCATGGAAGGATGCCCTATTCAAGCTGATACTGAAGGGACCATCTAGGTCAAAGAATGATCCACGATCTTATCGACCTATTGCCCTCCTCCCTTGATAAGGAAAGGTGTTTGAAAGGATGCTGGTGAGACGGATTACTGACTATACTGAAAAAAAACTTAGGATGGTCTGGCAGACAATATGGTTTTACTCCAGGTCGTGGAACAGAAGATGTGCTTCGGGCATTGCGAAACGATATATTAGGCTCGAACAGTAAGTATGTCCTTGGAATCTTTATTGACTTTTAGGGAGCATTTGACTCCATTCAATGGAGCAGCGTTCTTATGATGTTGAGACTTGCAGGCTGTTCAACTAAGATCTTTAGGGTGGTAAAGGACTACTTCACGCACCGTACAGTGACTGTTAAGTCGTCGGTTGATTCTATTGTAAGAGAGGTGACCAGGGGATGCCCACAAGGATCGGTTTTTGGACCACTAATGTGGAACCTAGTTTTGGAGGACTGGTTGCGTAGGGACTTCGAGCATACAGAGATGGTGGCATATGCCGATGATCTTGTGTTGCCTATTGAATGATATACACGGATGCAACTAGAAAGCAGGTCACAGCAGGTTTTGTTTGAACTTAATACTACTTCTGTAGGTTACATAAACTGACTGTATCAGGAACCAAACAAGGACAATGGTCTTTAAGGATCAAATTTCGAGTAGAATACCCCAGGTTGTTAGAATGAATGGGTCAAGCCTAAAATTGGCAAGGCAATTAAAATATCTAGGCATTATGCTTGACGAATCTTTGACTTTCAACTCACATGTTACTTATCTATCAGAAAAGGTGAGGAAATTTATTGGGATGATTACTCGAATCTCTAGAGTTGGCTGGGGAATAAAAGGTAAGGCGCTGAACTTGCTATATGAATGTGTATTTATCTCCATGGTAACGTATGGTGCACCAATTTGGTTTGAACGTGTAAGTGTAAATGTATTTACTACAAAGCTCAGTTCTATTCAAAGAGTAATGCTGCTTAGGGTGTGCATGGCATGCAGAACTGTGTCGACCCCAACTTTGCAGATTGTGACTGGAAAATTGCCTATTGATCTGCATTTATTGTATTGTGCATTGGCTTGCTTCATCCGCCTTGGAATTCCCTGTTCTTTTCTGAATATACAAGTGGACATTTTGGCAGATCCAAGGAAAGAAAGGACAAGAATCCGGGATGCTTTGGTAAAAGTCTGGCAAGAGCGTTGGAGTGTTTGTGATAAAGTGCATATTACACAAAATTTTTTCCCAGATTTAAGAAATGCAGCCTCGATAAAATTCAAATGGTTTGCCCCAAACTTACAATCTATATTCTTATTAACTGGTCATGGTTCGATTAATGCAAAGTTGCATGATTTAGGAATTAATGAAAGATCTAGTTGTGGCTAAAGAGAATCATGGGAACATATTATGTACAACTGTGAGGAGTACTGCGATCTCCGAATTGAATTGGTATCTCGGGTTAGTAATCCCAATCCTATGGCAGAAGGCTGCGAGACAATTATAGTTGATAAACAGGAGAACTTCTTGGCTTTCCAAGCCTTTGCAACTGCAATATTTCTTAGGCAGAAGACTCTTCTGCATCTGGAAGCCTTGGATTTGTAATGCGGTATGGTGTATGCCGAATTACCTAGAATTCTGTGAAATCGTGGAGGCTTGAGTCTGCTATATCCACTGCAACTCCAGCTCCTTGTGTTGGCATTTCTGTTCTCGGGAGCTCCTTGTGCTGGAATTTCTGCTCGCGGCAGCAACTTGTATTTCTCTTCTCGGCAGCTCCTAGAGCTGCTGGCTTTCCAACAGATGCAGATCGTTCCAATGAAGTTTGGACTTTGTCTGAAATTTAATTATATGTATACAGTATTTTATTTTTTATGTAATTTGATTATTTTTCAATTTGTTCATATCAATCTTTTTTGGTCATGGTAGGTTTTTTCCCTCCCTGTACTTGGGCAAGCAGGAGAGGGAGTATATAAGAGTACTGCTAAATTATGTGTAACTGACAGCAGGGTTGCCATTGGTTGGCTGGGACCGCTTTAAGTAATAAATATCATATCAATACCCGGAAACAGGTGTTTACTTCGCGAAAACGCTGTACGCCTTTTTGAGGTAAATCAAAAATAATGATTTTATTTCGTCGTACACGTCTTTTGTAATTGTCGCCAAATTTGGTTAATTGATTAAAACGCCATTAGCACCTTGTAAACAATCTCTAAGAAGAATTAAGATTTATTCGCGTATTTCACATGTGAACAAAAGGAATTTCGATTTAAGAGCGTGAGATATTCTTGTCCTCCCAAAGCGACTGTTCTATTAATTTCTTCTTCGTAACGTGCCGAGCTGTTCCCTTCCATTGAAGCAACAGGTGGCATCTTCGTGATTTTCGAACTGTCAGATCGCAGAGAGTTGCTTCATTGAGACGTGATATTTTGAGAACAAAGTACTTTCTGAGCGCATCCTTCGTCCTTCTGCCTAAGTACATTACAGACAATCTTATCGAAGAAGATCTCTTCAGCAACCCTTCGTTAAAGTATTCCGCCTTCATTCTGGAAACGTGCTAAGTTGTGCGGAGGATGCTTAGACTGAAGTGGCTAAAAATAGCGCAGAAAGTAGGGCACCGTTGTCTGGGAGAGCAGTGTCCTCGCGCCGGGAGAGGAGTGAGCTAGAAATAGCTACGTACGCGGTAGGACAAAGCCGATACCCGATCCGGCACAGCGACAAACAATCAATTAGCTTTCTGGCGAAGTCTTCCTCCACTTGACGTCGAGTCCCGAACAACAAGGGGTTTGTTTGCAGTGTCTGGAGGGATCTGATGGTAGGGCTGCGCAAAAATGTCAAAGGTTTCCGGTAGCCAAAGATCATCATCAAGACAACACCCTCGGGTTCGTTCGTAGCTGAATAACAGTCCTCGTGTGGATTCAGTTAATTGAGTTCACTCTCACGCACACACACACACACAGAGGCAGACTTGCACGCGCCGGATAATAGAATGTACTCGTCCGAGTATAATCGATTCTTGCAAAATTCTTTTCAAAGTGTCGCAGCTTCTCGCGAGTGGAAGCCAAGATAACGGGTGAGACAGAATAAGGACCGGCTGCTGCTTAAGGATTAATAAATGGGATTAAAATGTAGGTGTGGATATTAACCCCGAGAAGGCTGCACACTCTTGTACTGTTTGACTTTTGCAACTTCAACAGGCACGCGCTCTAATGACTGGAACCCTGCAGCTCATTCATCTGTTTTTAAACTGAGTGCACTCTGAAGGTTAGTTCGTACGTAAACTGCAGCTGGGCGCTACAGATTCGCCTCCTGAAAAGCGTTCTGAACTTTGGTATGTTCCTGCCGCAATTCCATTTTGCCTGTTCTTAGATGGCACAGAACAGATGCTGTATTTTTTATTTAAACTTTCCCGGAATAAAACCGCCATCCTCAACAACAACAATATTTATTTAATTAGTTGTCTTATGTTTGCTGTTTTAAAGGATTACATTCGGAAGTTTTTCTTATTATTTTAAATCGATAATAGAATAGGAATGCTGTGTAAGAGCGCGTTCGCTTGGAAAAATTAAACGGAGTATCTTCAAAAACAGGTAATTCTCAATAAGAGCATTATTGGAGCACTAATAAAAAAGCAGAAATGCAATTATCTCTTAAATAAATCTTTTCCGTTGATAATGCTCTTAAAATAAGAGCATTATCTGAGGACCAAAAGCGAAAAAAAGTTGGCGTACTCTTTATTTATTACTGAAGAAGCGCAATTTATAATTTACAAATGTCAGTTAATACATGCTATCATTTCCACAAAATTTCTTTCAATTGGCAATATCAACTCTCTCTCTCTCTCTCTCTCTCTCTCTCTCTCTCTCTCTCTCTCTCTCTCCACTGAACTAATTCAATCTTAATTATTTTATTTATTTATTTATTTATTTATTAAATCTGTTTATTGCTCTGCCAAAGAGCCACCCCCTGGACAGCTAGAAGCTAGGGGGGTGATATTACACACAGAGGTTAACACAGGGACATGTGCCTGGCGGTTACATGGGGCCCATGTATGCTTAACCCGACAGGTACAGAACTTAGTGTTTATTATTTTACATAATTAAAAGAATTAAAGGATATTATTTTCTCTAAATTGCTATAAATTACATAAGCATGAGGGAAATATACAAAATATAAAGAAATGAGGCAGTCCTTCACCGGTTGTTACACGTGGTATCTCTTCAATTCTTCAATCTTGAACGTAATAGTGCAGTCAGGCGTCTTTGGAGTAGTAGATTCTAAGTAAGAGAGGACCAGTGATGGCTTCACCAATCTTTAACGGGATGCATTGTGGTGGCATTTTCCTTCTGGTGGCGTCTCATAAGTGTATGTTTGCATATGTGTCCTTTAGCTTCTGACGTCTGTATGAATGCTGTTCGCAGAATCTATCCAGGTCGATGGCTAGATTGTTCATCAAATGTACCGTGTTTCCTGGGAACATGCGTCTCAATCCTTTCAGGTTGTTCAAGCTGATTGTGAGTGGGAGCCTTGGGTCCATTTGATTCCTTCCGGCAATGCGTGGAGTTTTTATTAAATCAGTGATGTCAGGGGTGTCGAGTCGTCTTGTGATTAGTCTGGCAAGTGTAAGAAGATTTGCTGCCACAATCTGTTGTTTCCATGGGGTGACTTCCAGATTTATGTAGAACTGAGCCCTAGAAATGGTGTATTGGTTGCCAGTCCGCATTTTCTCATATTCCTTTTAATCAGCAATACCAGTTCTCTTCACAACAGCAATCCATGAACTAACTTAATACTAAACAATTCTTTAAATTTCTCTTAATCAGCAAATATAAATTCACTTTACAACTTCAACCAATAAACCAACTCTATACTAAACATTTCTTTATTTCCTGCAACTTCGACCTACTCTAAAATAATCTACAATTTTATCTAGGCAGCCTTTCCAATATCAGAGGACTTGCGTCCCTTCTCTTTCGCGGTGTGATTTCTTTCTACGGATCCCTTCAACGGAGTGCGGTGAGGTCTGTCTTCTTAGTTGAAGTCTGCCTTATAGCTCTTCCACTACCTCCTTACGGCCGGCCTCCCTGTGGCAGGTATTGGTAACGTCGGGTCTCACTAGGGGCCCGGCGGCTAACAGGCCGGACGAACAATGGGCACAACAAACTACACAGTACATATCCCACAAACTTTTAAATCTCTGGCTTGTCCGATACAGAGAACATACGCGGAGATGGGAGAAATCCCAGGTGCCGTCAGACCCCGAACATACCTAATACCTAATACCTAATACCTCCTTACGGAGGTAGTGGAAGCTAAAGTTTAAAGTTTAAACTTGGTTTAAACTTGGTAAAGTTTAAAGCTAAACTTTACCAACTTGGTATCATAAATAACGCGGACTGTCCCTGTGGCAACCCGGAGTCCTGGAGACACTTAATGTTTGAGTGCGATTTGTATGACGACCTGCGACTACAGCTAATAACGTCAATCCAATATATCCCAGACAACCAAGAACCCAGACTGCTAGATACTCAAGAGGACTACAAGGCACTCAGTCAATATGCCCAGGATTTATTTTCTAGAAGGAAAACAATGATAGAAATATACCAAAGGCAACCCAACTAGAAAGAATGCAGGAGGTCAAACAGGTAAAAATAAAAAAATAAAAAATAAAAAAACACAAGCAAAAAACTCAGCATACCACAGAAAGACAAGACTTTAGGATGATTTGAATGGCCTACTGTCGACCCAAAACTGTACTCCCTTGTGCGGTTTTTTTTTTTTTTTTTTTCCGGGGAGGGGGGGGAGGGTGTATTTGCTCTTCTCCTCTCCTCGCCTCCCCATATTTTCACTATGGTGAGGCATGGGCATGCCCCACTGATAATGGGGGGTCACCTCTCTATCCGACCCCTCTTCTTCCTATTTCATCCCCCCAGTCTTCACCCTCCCCTCCCAACACTTTCTCTTGTACAGCGACTGCCCCACATGTCCAAATTTAAATCACATCAAATTTTGCCCGACCTTTTAGGCTCTCTAGAAATAGTTCTTTCAGCGTAAAACCCCACGCAGCGCTTTCTAAATGCAATTTTACTTAAACCGATAACTCCAACTTAGCGATAACTCCAACCTTTATTTTAGGTCCTCGTCACCGAAATCCCAGGAAAGTAAGTGGCAGGACCTGCCAGAGTATAATTAGTCTCTTGGTACACCCGGCCGGCGTCCCCGTCGCTAGGTATGGTAACGCCGGGTCCCACTGGGGGCCCGGCGGCCAACAGGCCGGATGAACAATGGGCACAACAAACTACATACCACATGACCCATACATTAATTTTAAACCTCTGGCATAGACAGGGTACTGTCACTCGATACAAAGAACATACGCGGAGATGGGAGAAATCCCCGGAGCCGTCAGACCCTCAACATACCTATACCTATACCTATACCTCCTTACGTTTACTACCTCTTTACGTTATTTTATTTTTTTATTTTATTTATTTATTTTTAAATTTATTATTTTTTTTTTATTATTTTTTTTAATTGGTCTCCGTTCAGAAAGCTGAGGCGACCCAGACGGAGACCTGCCAGAGAATAATGGGCAGCCTGGCTAGCTCCTAGTGGTGTGTGCGGGCAACGTGGGGTTCCACCAGGGGCCCTGCGGCCAAATGCCAGGACACACAACAGAACCCAACACAAAACTACACATTCAACACACAACACTTTTCTGGCATTTACAGTGTTCTGTATTTCTTCACAGTGTACATATGGTGCAGATGTGGGAAACCACAGGTGGCGCCCGACCCTAACACTATGCACACTATGCACACTATACCTCCTTACGTATGACGACCTCCGCAGCGCATTCATCACCAAAATACAGTATCTACCATATGGCCAGGAGTACCACATCTTGGACACCAAGGAAGAATATCAGGCTTTCTCCAGCTATGCACTGGCCCTGTTCACAAGACGGAGAGCTCTTATCGCAGCAAATCGCAATCAACAACTGACACAATAAGGAAATGAACAAACCTCGAAGGAAATCATCCCGTGGAAGACGCCTGAATCCAATGGTCTCCGATAATCAAAGCACTAAACCCTGAAGTGGACCTAAAGTTGAATAAATGAGAAATGACTCTATAAACAACATGGACGCAAACACCACATGGATGGGAAATGTGACAAGAAAGACCCCACAAACGCCGACAAGCAAACCCGGACCTTTTGACGGTAAAGACTGCAGAACGGACGGGAACCACCCCATGACCGATCATGCTTCGGTCCGATCGCTCCTGGGAACGGACTAGGACCACCAACAGCTCCGCTGCCAAATACCATATGGCGAGCTGAATGGGGTACCCTTACCCTATTCACCTTAAATTCCCTATCCCCGGCAGGAGGGAGAGGAGACATGTTCTGTCTCCTCCCTCCTTTGCCGACCCATCTCTTCGCCTGGTGAGGCATGGGCCTGCCTCACTGACCACCTGGGGTCGCCTTCTCTATCGTCCCCATGCTTCTGCCTTTCACCCCGCAGTCTTCAGCCGCTTCCCCCACTCTACCTGTATACCTTATCCATGGCAGGGGGGAGATAGCTCTTCTTCGTCTCCCCCACCCGCCATCCAAACTCCCCTCTGGTGTGGCATGCCATACTGCCTAGCAGGAGTCATGTCCTCTATCGACCCCTTACTTCTACCTCTACCCCCCCAGTCTTCAGCCTCCCCTTCCTCCCACTTTTATCTTTCACCTAACGTATAGCCCACACGTCTAAATTTAATAACAACAAAATTCTGCCCGACCTATTAGGCCTTTTAACACATCTTTCTAGCGTTCAACCCCAACCAGCGATTTGCTAACAGCAATCTCCTTAAGAATTAACGTCAAACGCCTATATATATATTTTTTTTTTTCTTATTATTATTATTATTTTATTATTTTTTTTACTTTTATCATTATTATTTTTTATTTTTATTTTTATTTTATTATTTTTTTTACTTTTATCATTATTATTTTTAAATTTTTTTTTTAATTTTATTATTATTATTTTTTATTTATTATTTATTTTTTTTATTAATTTATTTATTTTTTAGGTCCTAGCCACTGAAATCCCAGGAAACTAGGTGGCAGGACCTGCCAGAGCAACTCGTCATGATGCTGAACACCCGGCTAGCCTCCACGTGGCAAGGTATGGGCAACGTCGGGCCCCACCAGGGGCCAGGCAGCCAATAAGCCGGACAAACAATGGGCACAACAGATCACACTGCACAGACATGACCCACACACTTTCAAGTCTCTGGCTTGACAGTGTACTGTCCTCGGTACAGCGAACATACGCGGAGATGGGAGAAATCCCAAGCGCCGTCTGACACGAACATACCTTATACCTTATACCTTATTATACCTCCTTACGGTTCACGGGGCTTTCAATGCAAAGCTTACAGCATTGGGAATAGTGGATGATCCGCGTTGTACTTGCGGGGAACAAGAAAGCTGGGTGCACATTATGTTTGAGTGTGTCCAATACGAAGACCTTAGATGCAGACTAATAACTGGAGTTCACTATCTACCGAGGGATCTTGAGTCACATCTACTAGATACACAAGAGGAATATTTAGCCTTAACTGATTTTGCCCAGGGATTATTTACCAGGCGCCAAACACTAACCGTCATATACAGAAGACCTTAACGGAACGAGACAAAACAAACCTGCAAATAGCACCGAGATGACACAGAGGAGCCGACTATACAGACCTTGGACTGAGTACAAAATGAACTGGGAAAAGACAAGTGACAATATATTGTCTAACCACAAGAGTCATGATTACTGCCAATGGAAGCGAAAAAAAAAAACACCTTTAAATAGTTGTGACATCAGAACAAAGGGACACTGCCCCAGAACTTGCAGCATAGACCCACTACATAATGACAAAAGGTAATGTGAGGACTATCAAACATCACGGAAGGGATAAAACCCCATAATGACAGCCAGTAGACTTTAGCATTAGCATTAGCATTAGTAGAGGCATTTGATGCAAGAAAGCAAGCTTATGCAGCATCAGCAAAAAAAAAAAAAAAAAAAAACCCACTTCCACTTCACCCCTCTGTTCGTTCAAAATACCTGTCCAGCTGAGCCTTAAACTTATTTAGGCTATCAACCTCCACCACAAGGGATGGCAGTCTGTTCCACCAACCAACCACCCGCTGGCTAAAGGCAAATTTCCGCACGTCTATCCTACATCTGTCTTTCCTCAATTTGAATTTATGCCCTCTCAGGTGATTTTTCTGAGCTAGAGGAAGAATCCCATCAGCATTGAGCATGCTTAAACCATTCAAGGCTTTATACACCTCTATCAGATCACCTCGCTGGTGCCTAGTCTCCAGACACTGTAATTTGCAAAACTTAAGCCTTTCTTCGTAAGAGCACCCCTTTGTTCCGTTCACTAATCTTGTTGCCCTTCTCTGTACTCGTTCCAGCAGCTCTACATCCTTCTTGAAATGAGGTCTCCAGACCTGTATACAGTACTCTAGGTGTGGCCTGACCATCGCCTTATACAATGGAATAATCACCTCCTTATCCCTGCTGGAAAAATTCCTGTATATCATTGACAATACTCCATGAGCTACTCTTGCAGCCCGTCTGCACTGTTCAGAGAACTTCATATCTGCCTGCACAATCACCCCCAAGTCCCTTTCATTCTCTACCACTGTCAGTGTAGTACCACAGAGTTGATACGTTGCTCTGGGGTTGCTGTTTCCCATGTGTAGTACTTTACATTTATCAATGTTAAACTTCATTTGCCACCTCTCAGCCCATCTGCTCAACCTTTCCAGATCCTGTTGCAGCAGCATAGTGTCAGTAGTGTCCTTGACAACCCTCCCAACCTTTGTATCGTCTGGAAACTTGGACATTAAGCCCGATATACCATCATCAATATCATTTATAAATACAGAAAACAATAATGGACCCAACACTGAGCCTTGAGGGACTCCACTAATAACATCAGTCCACGATGAGCAGTGTCCATTGATTACCACTCTCT
The DNA here is from genome assembly GCF_048544385.1 of Mastigoproctus giganteus. NCBI lineage: Eukaryota > Metazoa > Arthropoda > Arachnida > Uropygi > Thelyphonidae > Mastigoproctus > Mastigoproctus giganteus. The sequence continues at coordinate 264,833,289 of NC_143576.1, read as the reverse complement.
GTCTTCTCCCCCTCAACCACCCCTTTATCCATAGCAGCAATTTGCCTCCAATGTCACACTGCTCCAATTTGTGTAGCAGTCTTCCATGTGCAACAGTATCAAAAGCCTTTCTAAGATCCAAGTATATAATATCAAAGTTATTCCCTGCATCCAGTTCTTTTGTGACTGCATCATAGTATCCAATCAAGTTGGTCAGGCAAGACTTCCCCTTAAAAAAACCATGCTGTGTCTGAGCTATAACTGAAGTCTTGTCTAAATGATCCTGCAGTGCTTCTTTAACCAGTGCCTCCATTAATTTTCCTGGAACAGAAGTTAAGCTCACAGGTCTATATTTACTTGTGTCAGCCTTTGATCCTCCTTTGTGAATTGGGGTCACATTTGCACATTTCCAGTCTATGGGTACCTCCCCTGAGTCCAAGGAAGCTCTCATAATTATGGCTAAGGGTTTGCTTACTTCCTTTGCTGCCTCCTTTAATATAACTGGATAGATCCCATCCACCCCGGGTGCCTTTCTTGTGTTTATCTTCAACAGTTTGTCCTCCACTTTACTCCCAGTTATTTCAAGATTCTGTAGCTTACTGCTAGAGTTGAATACACCTCTGGCATTCCCCTCGCTGAATAACTCCTCATGTGTGAATGTCGATGCAAAATATTCATTTAGTTTGTTAGCTACCTGAGCAGGATCATCTACACTTGACCCATCAATATCAAGTGGACCAATCTGATTCATCCCCTTCCTTCTAGAGTTTACATAAGTAAAGAACTCTTTGCTGTTTTTCTTTGCATCCCTTGCCAAGGATTTCTCGTAATCTGCCTTCGCCTGCCTAACCTCCTTTGTAACTTGGTTGCATATTAACTTGTATCTATCATAGGCTTCTGTGTCATGTGTTAATTTGTAAGTATCCCATGCATGTTTCTTCTCTGCCATATGCCTCATTAGTTCATCTGACATCCATTTTGGCCTAAACCTTGAACAATATTTCTTAGTTGGCATGTAAAGCCTAGTAGCTTCCAAGATAAGTTCTTTGAATGCTTCCCATTTTGAATTTGCTGTTGGTAACATCATCAGTTGGTCCCACTGTATAGAATTTAAATACTGTCTCAGTCCATCGTAGTCGCCTTTACGGAAGCAATAACCCTTCCCTTTACCCCTAATGGTAGTTACCTCTTTGAGTAAATCCCACTTCAGCACACTGTGATCACTGCCACCTAGTGGTTCATTTATCTGCAGATTCTTAATGCATGAAGAATCACTGCTGATAATCAAATCAAGAGTATTACTCCCTCTAGTTGCCTCCCGAACATGCTGATGTAGAAAACAATCATCCAATAAATCCACAAAAGTCCTGCTAGTGTGTGAGTAACCAGCCCCCAAATTCCAGTCAATATCTGGGAAATTAAAATCTCCCATTATAAGACACTCTGATTTACTGGCCCACTCTATTTCCCTGTACAGTTCCTTATTATACTCATGAGAGTCTTTAGGCCTATAGCACACTCCTACTCTCAATTTTGATCTCCCAATGCTTATGTCACACCAAACTGACTCCACACTGCACTGTCCAGCGATGTCGACTGGCTTCACTTCCTTGGTTTTTATGTGTTTCTTAACTAATAGCATAACCCCTCCCCCCTTCCTATCCTGTCTATCCTTTCTGTAGACGTTGTACTCCCCAAATTGCAGTTCTGCATCCCTTATATCTGTGTGACACCACGTCTCTGATATCCCAACAATATCTGCCTTCGATGTTTTGAGCAATACCTCAAATTCATCAAATTTATTTACTAATGACTTGATTATGACCCCAAGATAATGACCAGAAAACAGGACCCAGACCACATGCAGTCTGGAAGGATGACATCCCAGATTTAATCCCCTATTAGTGTCCCACCTAGATGAGACTCAACGGCCAGCTTTTTAGGGCCTGCAAACTGATGGAGACGACATACGTGGCACTCTCCCGCCGGAACAGCCTATTTGGCGACCCAAATCCGCACTCTCTTGAGCGGATCTTTCTTTCCAAACTCCTGGGGAGGAGAGGCTTGCCTCTCCTTGCCTCCCCAATTTTCTCACTCTGGTGGGGCACGGGCATGCCTCACTGCCTGCAGGGGCTATCTACTCTATCGGCCCCTTATTTCCAATTTCTTCTCCCCAGTCTTCATCCTTCCCCCAAACTTTTGTCTTGCACAGCGTTTAGCCCTATATGTCAAAATCAAAAGAGAACATCAAAATTCTTGCCCGAACCTATTTGGTTTTTAAAACTCACTTTCACCGCACAGCCCCACGTCACATGCTATTAATACTAACTTGCTAAGTATCACTAATATCAACCTCGATTTATTTATTTATTATTATTATTATTTTTTTTTTTTTTTTTTTTGGTCCTAGCTACTGAAATCCCAGGAAAGTAAGTGGCAAGACCAGCCAGAGTACAAATATTGGTAACACCCGGCAAGCCCCCCTGTGGCGGGTATTGGTAACATCGGGTCTCATAGGGGCCCGGCGGCTAACAGGCCGGATGAACAATGGGCACAACAAACTACATAGTGCATATCCCACACACTTTTAAATCTCTGGCTTGTCCGATACAGAGAACATACGCGGAGATGGGAGAAATCCCACGTGCCGTCAGACCCCGAACATACCTAATACCTAATACTGCCTTATAGCTCTTCCACTACTGCCTTATTTCGGGAAACAGTTCTCTGAGAATACTGAAGGAAATTACCACAGCAGTAGTAGACGCAGGGCATTTTCTAACTGGCCTGCTATTCACCTTCCGGATCAACTTCTAGCACAGGAACAGGCCCGACGCCAGATAAGTTAAACTTTCTCTAATAACGTTGCTACTGCTTAAGGACTAACCGGACAAGATAGGTTCCATTTTACGTTACTTTTTTCAATACTTTCTCCTAACACTAAGACGTGACTCCCCCCCCATACGCTACTAAAACAGCTTCATAGTGCACGGTGGAACTCTTCACTACATAGCGGAACCCTTCCAGAACTGCACCCCGAACTGAACTCAGAACTACAACAAAAACAACCCCTAGAACTATCGCAGCCACAACCGAACTACAACAGAAACCACATTTAGAGCGCAAACCTTATTTATTTTCGCCTCATATTCTTTATCTTCGCCCATTTAGTTTAAATCCATCGGGAACAACACACCCTATCTTGTGACATTACTGCTGGAGTACTGCAGGGGGGGAGGTATCCTAGTCCTGCTCACGGCTATCATCGTGCCCATTATTGCCTCCACGAACGGTCTCTTGTGCTATGCTGATGACTTCGAACTGCTGACGTAACTTAACCCTGGCGACAACCCCGTTCAGCTAAACTTGACCCAATCGCGGTGTTATTGTTTAAACTCATTCTTCGCATATGTCAGTAACTCGCATTCTGTTTTTCCCACACAACGGAACTCTTTCATCTTCTCCCTCTCGATCACCCGCTGCCATACCTTTGAGCTGCTGCATACTGATAACCTCCACCAAAATACCTTAAAGGTTGCGTCATGAAGTGGCGGTGTAATGCAAAAATTGAACTATTGTGCTGACTATTTCCCTGAGTGCCTTTTAAATTCACCCTTTCTTTCTTCTCATAGTCCTCTACTTCCCATTTTTAAACACTCGAAAGACTCCGATACTTTGTCTATTGTTCAGAAGCTTTTAATTTTAACCTACTTTCGCACTTCACAATACCGTTGTTTACATACTCCTTAAATACCATACTGCCAGGGCTGGCAGTTGGGTATTTAAGTAATCCTGACAGTTGGGTATTTAAGTAGGCCTGACAGTAGGCTAACGCCGGTGAGAATTATTTAGAGGGAAAAACGAGGGCATCATTTCAATATATAAATAAATTTTCTGTTTATACTCCGGGACGACCAAACGGTCAGAGGAGTTTACAAGATAGACAGAATACAAGAAACAGCACCATATTCAGTAGTCACGGGCTTGAACCCCGGTCACTCAAGGCACGTGTACTTATGCACCCGCGCGCCTGACCACTAGGCTACGGCGGCCTTTGAGTATGTTGTTCGAAGTTTGTGATTATCTGTTTATTTGCTGATCCCGCGTGATCATACTACTCCATAAATTCGTGCAGAAGGAAATATTTCTTCAATCTTTGAGTATAATCATGGAGCAATATGATCTACGGGTCGCTGATGCTCCTGAAACCAACCAACAACAGTAGAATAGTTCAAATGGGTTAAGTGCTGCTAGACTCCTTGGCCGAACCTTAACAGACGTTTACCATTTGCATCTATAAAAGCACGCTGCCTCTGCCTCTCTCTCTCTACAATGATCTCAAAATAGACAAACTTAATTAAAAAATGCTTATTGGTTAGTATCCTATTATAGTACTGATGATAACATGGTACGGAGAACAATAGTCATCAGGTGGATGAGTTGCCAGTTTGCATTCTCTCGGTGTCTATAAGTGGACACTCGGAAAAAATATAAAAAATATGACAAATGCTTAAAAACGCGTCACAATTCTCACACATAGGAGAGTAATTGCCCTCAGCATGAACGACTGTGTAAGACGACCGTGTCCTGTGGTGAACAAGAACAACTTCCTCACTGCGGCTCTTGCTCAGATTCCACTGCCAGTGTTGGATAACAGGCTTTATCTCATTCAGCTTGACCGTGACCTGCTTCCATTCCATGACTGTAGCCACTGAGACAGTAATTTTGAGTGTATTCCTTGCCTCTAGTCTGTACAGGGGATTAACAGGCTACGACTGACTATTCTGGAACTGCACTGATGTGGCTGCAACATCTGCCAGATCATTCCCTGCGATCCCGATACGGCATGGGAACCAACAGCAGCGGATGTCAAAATTAGATTCGTCACGAGAATGTTACTTCTGCTGAACCTTGGAGAGGACTGAATGACGATTATACGTCTTCTTTGACAGAGCCTGTAATGCACGTAAAGAATACATCTTTGGTGATTATTAATTTTAATGAGGTCGAAAGCTAGCTCAATAACAACTACTCTGTGGTGTATGTACTGCACTCGTGGGGAATCTTTACAGATAAAGTACTCCCTGAGAAGATTTATTTTATGAATGTGTCCCTTCATGCAGATCCCATGGATGATCCTCACTTCAAGCCATCAGTGAAGATAGACAGAAATCTAAGTAAGCAGATCAATGGGCAGCAGAGAGTCATAAATAGACAGATCGTGAAGTAAGCGCTTGCTTTCTCTCTGTTACCAATGGTGAAGTTGCATGGTGGAAAATAAGCATGCCACGCTGGAAGAGGTTGCCTTGGTGATTGGGAAACTTTTTCCGCCATGATATTAAGCTCTCTGAGCAGTTCTTGAAGACCAATACCAAAAGGACATTTCTACATGCCTACACTTAGGACTAGTCTTCAAAGAAGATACAAAAGTCTCCATTTTCCTACAAAATGTTCGCAGCATATCCAATAAACTCCACACCTTACAGAGCCTTCTAATCAATTCAGAACACTCATTTATCTGTCTGACAGAAACATGGCTCCAAAATAATAAGCAGCTGAACGCTCTGGCAGACAATTTAGGCTACAAGTGCATCGGTAGAGGGAGAGAAATCAAAAGGGGCGGAGGAGTAATGATGCTATATAAAACCGACTTCCAGATTGGGAAAGAACAAAGCTCTAATTCAGATAACTTCGAAGCTGTTATCGCCACATTCTCTGGTGAGAACAGCAAGGTACAGCTTTGTCTTATCTACATGCCACCAGAACATACGAGAGAGATCAGAAATGAGTTCTTTACCTGGCTGATATCAAACTTAGAAGTAAATATTGAGACAATCATCTTAGGAGATCTGAATATGCCGTTACCGAGGAATAAAGATGCAAAAGCAGAGCTAGACGCCACAGTAGAAGCATTTGGAATGAAACAATTAACAACACCTGCGACAAGAGGATTACAGTGTTTGGATTTAATTTATTACAACGCGCAAGATGTTAACTTAATAGACAACTCCTTACAGTTTTCCTCCGACCACTCTGCGCTTTCAATGGAAGTTGCTCTTCGAAGACAGATTGCCGATCAGAACTGCGACACTCATCAGAGTAATGAATCAAATTTGATATTTTCCACAAAATATATTAAATCAGAGGTCATCTTGCAATGCTTAGCGCGATACAACTTTCAAAGTCTACATAAGATGTCCACTGAAGAAGCCATAGACGAGATTACGCGGTTACACTTGCATATCGCCCGTCTAGGAGCAGCAAAAGTATTAAAGATCTCCGACAGAGCGAACTCTTGGTTCACTCCACAAGTAAAAGTTATGTTTAAAAAGAAGCAAAAGCTCTACCGAAAGTGGAAAAGAACTGGGCACCCGACTGATCGGACTATGTACAAACGCGAAAGGGCACAGTTCATTCGACTGAAAAGACAAGCATACTTTGAGGTTATGAAGGAAAAATTAAAAAAGGGAAAGAGAATAGTTAGCGAGAAAAACAACAAAAAAGAAATGACAGACCAGCTGTTTAGAGAGTGGACAGAAGTCACATTCGGAAAGCCTTTGAATGGAAAGCAGAAAAATTGTGAGGAAAACATCAGCGAGATGCAGAAAATGATTGAAAAACTGACGGATCCCACTGGCACAAACCAAACTAGAGCTAGAAACGTATTACGTGAAATTAATATCAGCAGGGAAAACTTAAAGGAAGCTATTAACTCACTCCCCAGCAAAGGAACGATCGGGCCGGACCAGTTCCCGCTATTCATGATAAAAATATGTAGCGCTTACATAATTGACCTGCTCCACCACCTCTTCCAGCGAATACTAAGTGAGGGGGTTATCCCGGAAAAATGGAAGAGATATTACGTAAAACCAGTTCCAAAAATAAGCAATCCTAAAACCAGTAAAGATTTCAGGCCCATCGCAATCGGATGCTCTCTGAAAAAAATATTTGAAAAAGCAATCCTGAGCACCATCAATCAGCACTGCTTTGGGGACAGGCCAGAATACTTACATTCTGTGCTTCCTCGAAGGTCGAATATTACTAATTTAATGGAGACTCTACTCCGAATACAGCTAGCTTTAAACAATAAACAACAGTTGGACATCGTTTTTCTGGATGTTGCAGCAGCCTTCGACAACGTCTCAATCCCAGCTATAACAGTAATCCTCAAGGAGTATTTCCTCATTTCAGGAAGCACTTTAAGCATTCTCACTAACACCCTTCAAGAAAGACAAATTATCGCAATAAACGGGAAACAAACAGCATCTTACTGTATCTCCAGGGGTGTACCTCAAGGGGGCGTATTGTCCGCCACTTTCTTTGCAATAGCACTAGCCCCATTTTTAGCTCAAAACTGTGAACAATTTATTACATATGCTGACGATTTGAAATTTTTTGTAACATCTAAAGAACAAGAAACTGCACCCCATCTATCAGAGGAAGCAAACAAGGCAATCAAGAAGCTAGAAGAATATCTGCACTACATTGGACTGAAACTTAATGAAAAGAAAACTGCCCAAATGACCTTCACCAACAAAAAGAAGAAAAATGAAATTACGATTTTTGTGAACAATACCAGAATCCAAAATTCCCCCGCACATGTTGACCTTGGCCTTAAGTGGGATGAAGGATTAAACTTCATACCTCACTTCGAACACATTAGAAAAAAGACATACGCAGCACTGTGGAGCACTAGACAAGAACTCACCGGTCTCCGAAGCCCTCATCTTATAATTCAATACATCCTTAAATCCGTTACACCGATTCCGTTGTACGCATCGACTATCTGGTCATCAGCCCCTGAGAGCAACATCAAGGCCTTCTTAGGAGTAGAATACTGGCTCCTGAGATGGCTAAACAAGATTGCCGGAAAACCGTTTACCATCTCAAGAGCGGTCTTGTCTGCCAATCTGGACATCACACCCTGGAAGTATATCATCACAACCAGAAACATCGTAACTCTGGCAAAGCTACTAACGGAGAGAATAGATGCGCCGAAAGTGGGAAACGTGATCACTCGCCCCCGGATGATACGACCGAGAATAAACAGGGAAGAACCAAGTCTCAAGTGCCAACTGACTCAATTGGACTCTCTGGGGAGATTTTTCCCAGCAAATACTGTGAATTATTTTAATAATTTAAATATAGATCCAGAGAAACTATGTACAGACAAAATGTATAGGACAGAAATCTTTGGTAATGTGTATCGGCAAGTATAAATATAATAAGAAGACTAATTTAATAATTTATATAATAATATTTAGCATTTAACAACCATTTGCAATTAATTAAACCAACTTAACAATTAATTCATTAACCACATATTCTGTGTTTTTGCATCTCCAAATTTTGTAAATAAGTTCATGTAAACATGCTAGTAAATACTATAATGTAACCACACCCTCTAGCCACGTGCTGTCTATGGGTGTCTCGAAAGAGAAATAAACAGATAATAATAATAATAATAATAATACTGCCCAATTTAGATCGGAAAAGTGCACGATAGAAGCGGAGTAAAGCGCAGAGGTATGCTCCCAAATTATTGGATGACATAGCTCATAGGGAACTCAATTCCCTTGTGCACTTTTTCCGGAGTTGATGGATATGTGGTAGGAATATTAACTTATTATCAAATACAAGCCTCAAGAATTATTTCTCGGGGTATCATTTATAATATCATTTTCTGGATGAAGAAGGGCGACGCGACATTTTCCCGATTGCGTGGTCTTTGTTGTAAAAAAAAGCAAATTAATGCAGAGGTGTTGTCACTATTGTTTGCTCGATTAGGTTGGGGTCTTGTTGTGCCCTAGAAGAAAGAGAAGGATTTACATTACTAATGGAAATAAAATAAAAATTTTCGATACCATCACCACGACAAGGGTCGTCAACTCGTGAACTAGCAGGTACTGCGTACGCAAATGGGACGCCAAGTTCGCTTAGAGCAGTGCTTCTCAAACTATCTGTGGTGAAGGATCATTTTGTTTTATTTTCAATCCGTCGCGGACGGTACTTTTGTAAAATACGAATTTCGTGGACTGGGAATGAAAGAATCGTTGGGGACCGGTAACTTCCCGACCAAATTCCAATTCGTCGCTGACCAGTAACAAAAAGTTCGCGGACCAGCACCGATCCGCAAACCACACTTTGAGTAGCACTGGCTTAGAGCATTGTACCCACATTTCCATTAAGTCCTTACCCTGTCCCAGGACTAAAGGGCAGGAGACCTACTGCAATGCACTTAACGCTAGCAATAATAATCACCCGATAACCACCCAGTCGGGCCGGTCCGGGAAGTCTCGTTTTGTCAAAACAGGGGCCAAAATGATGTATTAGAGGTGGGTCTCTCACATACCATGGTCCGTCTTTCCGAGTTTCTAGCGGTCGCTGCGCAATGCTGCACACGCCGGGTTTCAATGATGTACCCTTGAACCAAAGAATGGGCGTTGGATTCGAGGGATGGTAATCTGGAAACCAAGCAGCATCACTGGGAGCTCCCCCCTCACCATACAGGTGCGTATGTGGAGGGGCCATTAGTAAGGATTAAAAATGAATCGAATGAGAAAGATCACTGAGGGGCTCCAAATGGAAATACCTTCGAACGTCTAATTAGTATTAGTATTAGTAACGGCCGCATGGTGCAAGAAAACCTATGGCTTATGCGCCAGCCAAAAAAAAAAAAAAAAAAAAAAATCCGAACAAAACAATGATAAAAACCAAAAAAAAAAATAATAAAGTAAATAAATAAAATAAATAACTAAATAATAATAATTAATATATAAAAAAATAAAATAAAAAATAAATAAAAAGGAAATTAAACCTATCATCCTATGCGCTTCCCTTACCCGAAAGTACTATCCAGATGACCTTTGAATTTCCCCAAACTGTCGGCCTCTACCACCCATGAAGGCAACTTATTCCAGTAATTTATAACTCGCTGGCTAAAATAAAACTTCCTGCAGTCCAATCTAAACATTTCCCCCCCAGTAACTTGAATTTATGTCCCCTAGTTCTAGCATCATTTATAATCTTGAAAATTTCGTCCTCATTCATTTTACTGATGCGTCTCAGAGCCTTAAACACCTCAATCAAATCTCCTCTAAGGTGTCTAGTTTCCAAATTCTGCAACCCACATATTCGAAGTCTTTCTTCATAAGGACGCCCTTTTGCCGATCTCACCAGGCGAGTTACCCTTCTTTGCACCCTTTCAAGAAGCTCGATGTCTTTCTTTAGGTGCGGTCTCCATACTTGAACACAGTATTCCAAGTGTGGTCTAACATAGGCCTTATATAATGGGATTATCACGTCCCTATCTCTACTTGAAAAAGTTCGATAGATCTTCGATAGGACACCATGGGCCTTCCTTGCAACCTGTTTACAATGCTCAGAGAATTTCATGTCTGACCGTATCGTAACACCCAAGTCCCTTTCCTCCAGTACTCGGTTTAGTTGAACTCCACCAAGTGAATAAGTTTTTTTTGGGATTACTGTTTCCCAGATGTAATACCTTACACTTTGTTGGATTAAAGCACAGCTGCCATTTTTGTGACCATTCTTGAAGTCTATCTAGGTCTCTCTGAAGAAGCTCAGCTTGACAGTGATCATTAACTACTCTACCAATTTTAACATCATCTGCAAATTTAGACATCACGCCCTCTATCCCTTCATCAATGTCGTTTATGAAAATTAAAAACAACAGTGGTCCTAATACTGATCCTTGGGGAACCCCACTTCTTACATCAACCCAATCTGAGGAATAGCCATTTATCACAACCCTCTGCCTCCTGCCCTGAAGCCATCCTGCTATCCATCTAAGGATTTTCCCAGTGATTCCAACCTGTTCCAGCTTATAAAGCAACCGCTCATGTGGGACTGAGTCAAAAGCTTTTCTGAAATCTAAATAAACAATGTCGAAATTATTCCCTAAATCCAGCTCGTGGGTGACCCTCTGGAAATAGCGAACCAGATTTGATAAACATGATTTTCCCTTTACAAAACCATGCTGAGTATCCTTGAGAATTTCAATTCGATCCAGTTGATCCTGAATTCCACCCTTGATCATTGCCTTTGCCTACTACTGAAGTCAGACTGACAGGTCGATAACTCCCAACTTCACTTTTAGAGCCACCCTTATGTATGGGAGATACATTTGCACTTTTCCAATCCAAGGGAATCTCCCCAGAGTCTAGTGATGCTCGCATAACCAGCCTCAGTGGTTCAATGCACTCGCTTGCCGCCTCTCTCAAGATTATAGGGTATATTCCATCAACTCCAGGAGCCTTACTGGTCTGTAGGCTTGAAAGTTTTTTCATTAAATAATCTTGCGAAATTTCAATATCATTAATTACATATTTTTTAACTTCGCTCCCACAATTTCCCATTGCCACAAAAGGCTTTTCATTTGTAAATATCGATGCAAAATAACTGTTGAGTTCATCTGCAACGGCAGCTGGTGTATTTATTACTGTTCCCTTTCCCTTACGTAAAGGTCCGATCTGGTTTGTCCTGCTCTTCTTGGCATTTATATATGTGAAGAATTCTTTATCTCCCCCCCCCCCTCTCATTGCTCTTTTTGCTAGTGATTTCTCATAAACTGCCTTTGCCTGTCGAACCTTTTCTGTGGCTCTATTACACATCACCTTGTTATAGGCTTCAGTACTTTTTATTGCTCTGTAACCTTTCCATGCCACTTTTTCTGCTCAAGTAATGCGGCAACTAATTATCCTGTGGGATCCTCATTTATTTTAATGACAAGCCAGCAAAGTTATCGAATGATTCTTGAGTATATCCTCTACTTACCTCATTAGGCAAAGCCATTCCATCCATCCTATTCCAATTGTTTAAGATAATTGTGACTAACAGAATCGAATGTTTGATAATCTCAACTAATTTCAAAGTGTTAATAAAGTTTCAACTCTTTATCATCACAAAGTAACAAATTATTGGATGTTGAATATGACTTTGTTTAAAATTTCAGGCTCTTAACGTTCGACAAAAGAGATTTTCGAATTCAACAGTAGTGGGCTAATATCTACTTTTTACACCAACTGCATTATTAGTGTAAAACTTCTTCCAAGACATAAATGACATTTTAGAATAAGACATTACTGGCGGATGAAATTCTCTTGCCTCATCAATCGACAAAAATTTTCAATCTTTGTTCTAATGTGTACAACATTTTAACCTGCTGGATATATGCCCTTTGATGAAATATGCCAATCGCAAATTGGAATAATTCATATTCATTTCCTTATATAAGTAATCCAAAAAATTGTAAAACCAAAGGTGGTTTCGTTCTTTCATTGGTATCAAAAATATAATTTTTGAACTTCAGTTTTATTTCCATCGTTTTTCCCTTTGCTGCCAATTTTAAATTAGAAAGTTATCGTAGCAGAACTACAAATACTGGACCGGTGTTAAAAACTTGGAGAAATGAAAGATGGCTCAGTTAACACGGAGCAATAATGACGGATCGAAAGCTTAATAATACTTGTCCCTAAAATTGCCCCCCCCACCTAAAAGTAATGACTTTAGCCATGATTTGGGCTCAAAAGAAGTGGCGTGTCAGATATCAATTTATTTACTTTAAAAATGCGATACACATCAATATGTTTTTCTGTTCATATTCCGGGACGGCCACACAGGGAAAAAACAACTTACAAAATAGAGAGAATATAAGAATATCGTTGTATTTAGTAGTCACGTGTTCTAGAACCACGGTCAACTCAGACGCGTGTATTACTGTACCCTCTAGTTTGATCCCCCGGCTGTGGCCATCAAGGCATATGAAGTATAGCTCCACGAATAGCAAAACAAGCGATTGAAAATCGCGGTATGGAGTCAAAAAAGATGAGGATGTTGGTAAACTTTAAGAAGGTTATCTTATAAGTTGGAAGTAGCTTTCGGCGCATTTTTCATCGTCTAATTGAAGACGCCAACCTCAACGCAGAGGTCACTGTCCCCGTAAAAAATATTGGTCTGGTTTCCTGGTGGTGGTGGTGGCACCCCAATCATCGTGCGAACAACAGGGAACTTCGATAGCAAATGCGAATGTAATTTGGATGTTGATGTTTATGAACGTCTTTTTCAAAATGTCAGCCCTAGACTTATGTATTGAAATGAACTAATTAAAAACAATTGTTGTGCCACCACCTGTGGGTAGATGTGCCTGTGCCCCAAATTTGAAGTTTCTGTGTCCATTTCGGGTTTTCAGCAAGCATTCTTCGACGACACAACCAAACTATTCTCAGGCCTGTGTATGATATGACCGGCAATTTTCAGTTTTGCTCCATATTTTATTATTCGGTTTTAAAGAGAGTGGATTCTTCGTTGGTGGACTTCAGTTTATATAACTAGTGTGGTATATTTTAAAAACAGAAATGGCGCCTTGGTGTTGGGGAAGTGAAATTAAAACGCCTGGAAAGTTGATAAAATACTCTCAGTGCGATACAGAACAGCGGCGACATTTCTTTTTTGCGTGTAAGCTGCTTATAAAATTGTCCAACTCGCACTTACCGAAGATGTCATTTCTTTTATAAACCAGGCTGGAAGTTTTGTTGTTATCACACTCGGAGTTTGGTTTTTATTGAACTTAAAACCGCTTTCACGCTTTGAAAATCCATTCCTTCCAAAGTCTTTTTTCTATAACTCGTTCGATTAGCTAAGAGGTTTTCTCTGACTGCAAGCTTTTATTTCAGTGAAAGGAACTTGGATTTCTTCTTTCGCAAATAGTTTTCTGAAGTGGTCAGAAAACGGTAAGTCAACTCAACCACTTTCTTCGTCAAAAATAATAAATAAATAAAAAATACCGTTTCGGGGTTCCTCAGATGGCTCTTTGTACAATCTTCGCAGCTAACACGCGCATTGCATGCGATGCCTTTCTCTGTCTCTCCAGAAGTGAAACTTCAACATCGAAGATTTGTTACAATTCCCTTGTCGCGAACTCCAGTGAACGACTGTGGGCCAATATAGGCAGGCGCAGAATTTCTGTCGTATATCATGAGTGAAGCCAACTTTATCAGGGGGGGGGGTGTTTTATCTCGACGATGAAAAAATCACGATACCAAGAAGTAAAAGCTTTACTTCGATCCAAATTTTCGATGGGAACTCTGCAAAGAATACACATATTATTATAATTTAAAAAACTGCGTTCTTGCCGACGTAATAGACTTTGAAAAACATAAGACAAAAAGCAGCAAGAATTTTGGAAGTTTTAAGCAAACCCAGAAAAAACAAAATAAATGTTTTCGACAAAGAATAAACTTACGGGATCTTGGGCACTTCAGATTCCTCCGCAGTGAACGAAAAAAGATTCACTGTGGACTCCCATACGCATCCTTCTTTGCGTGTTCGAATGCGATTACATTGTTCTTAAAATCACGTTGTTGTGGGTTTCTTTTGTGTTCATGGGTTCATCTGAAAGTAAACAAGAAGAAATCCTTGGAAAAAAAATAAAAATAATTACTTTGCTTTTCTCGCAGTGAAAAAGGAAAGGGCAGAAATCCTCTAAAGATCTTGTTTGCATTTCTTCTACCAGTACTGTTTAATTAAAGCAGCAGCGGGGAGTTGTTTGGAATCAAGCAAATGAACTCTCCAAGAACGCTCAATTGAAAACATACAGTATACAAATACGAAAACTTTCTTTCCTCGAGAGTTCTTAAGAAATCCTCGTATACAAACGTGCATCAAAAAAGTTGAAGTAAAATAACCTTGTAGAAAAGAGGAAAAGAAAATTTAGCTTCATCATACATCCCACATAATAAGGGACCCTCACGCACAAGAAACAATATTGAGTATCGCAAACTTCGAATAGCGTAGTTATGCTATCTCTATTATTCAGAAAGAAAATATTCTTCCCACGTTTTGTATTATTAAAATACAAAATATTTTAAAATTTTAAATTACGTAATAGTAATATTCGTCTTCTCCTTATTATTATAATTATTATCTGTTTATTTATCCACAATACTTCTACCTTTAGCATATACCATATGTTACATGTAGAAGGACATGCGGGCTCGACCCGAGAAAATATAAACAAAAATTTCAGTTATATACAGAAGGTTGAGGTAATATTCAAAAAGGGTATATCTAAAGGTATAAATATATGCGTGTCTTATCAATTAGAAGATCTATCTATATTTTTATATCTCTACACAATAATGAGACATCACGAATGCCTCAGTCCCGAGGAATAACTGGTTGCTTGTACATTCTCAAGATCTGTCCACGAAAATCCATTGATGCTAATCTAAATCTATGAGTTACTACGAGATACCCTTAGGCGAACTGCTTACTATGGATACCATGAATACCGAGCCAACAGATTATACTGATATTGCATCATTCCAATTGCTTTGTTTGGCAATGATTGGCTTAAACAATACAGCCTCTTACTTGCACTTGCATTCTCAATACGTATGCGTTTTTATTTTCAAAATACGTTTGGAGAAGCTCGTTGCTTTTGTATTCTTACTTTTTACTTGTGGCAATCCCTTTTTCGAATAGGAGGAACACTGGCAATCGCTGGAAGTTTATATAAAGTAAGTGCACCTACGAAGGACGTTTGAAAGGTTGTGTCTTGAGTATGAAGGACTTTGAGGAGTTTGGTAATATATAAAAGTAATTTTGATATCATATACTTGGTGCTGTTGCACATGGAAGACTGCTGCACAAATTGGAGCAGCGTGGCATTATGGGCAAGTTGCTACAATGGATAAAGGGATGGTTGAGTGTGAGCAGACAGAGTGGTAATCAACGGACACTGTTTTTCGTGGACTAATGTTATTAGTGGAGTTCCTCAGGGTTCGGTGTTGAGCCCATTGTTTTCTCTGTACCTATCAGTGATGTAGATGAAGGTATATCAGAGTTAATGTTCAGGTTTCCAGACGACACAAAGATCGGCAGGGTTGTTAATGGGAACCCTGCCGACGTTTGTGTCGGCAACAACGACAGTCGGAAAGACTGGATTGGCCCTAAGGCTTGGTACCGGGATTCTCCATCCACAGTTAGCTCACGAGTTTGGTTCAGAAATAATGCCAACCATCATTTTGACAGCAAAGACAAGTCTTCTCTCATGGTTGATGGCAAGAAGACGTTTGATGTTTAGAGCTGGCGCCATCTGGGTAGTCCTTGGTGTAGTGAAAGCCGAGATTTCCATATGGCCAACTCCAGTAGCCAAAATTCGTCCGCGAAAATCCGTCTAGATGCGTTGTGGCAGTTGAGGTTCAGACTTCTGCGCCATAAAGCATGACTTGAAAATAAACTTTAAAGCAGTTCATAAACGTTGTAGGTGCCTCCTTAGCCAGGTGGGAAGGGGCAGCAGTGCGTAGCACACGCTTCTTGATTAGACCGGGGTTCGAGCCCTTCACCAACGAATACGGACAATGCGGAAAGGTCAGGGAATGACCACCGCATATTTTATTTTATTTTATTAATAGCAAGATACACAACAGGTAACCATGAAGAGTGTATCTGAGATCAGATCGATAAACATAATAACAATAATATGAAATCCAACAGGACGATAAACATTGATATAGATTCAAACAATAAAAGCATATGTACAAAAGAGGATTGTATTAAGTTAAGTTACCGGTAAAACAAGTAATAATTAATCCATTAGAGAACAGAAAAATAATATAACTGATAATAAGCTACAATAATTAGATGTGAGCTAGTCACTTTGCAGTTTAAGTGAAGAGGCAAACTTGTGGATGGAGTTCATCAGTGATTGGGAGTTGTCAAAGAAGTCAATGCGAGAGTCGTTTGATGATTCTGTTCAGTGGACTGAACTTCATTAAGTCCGTGTTGGCAGAGTCAAGGCGAAACGGTGTAAGGTTTCTGACTTGTCTACAGGGAGCATTGAAGTTTATTTTTACTTAGGATATCAGATGCTTCGTAAATTCCAGTGATTACTTTGGCTAGAAGGGCGATGTCAGCAGTAACTCTTCTAGTGCACAGAGGCCTCAGATGAAAGTAATCACACAGCGATTCATAATACACTGAGTGATAGAATAGAGGATTGCGGTACGTAAAGTAACGGATAAAGTTTTTTTGGACTGCTTCAATTTTGTTAGTTCAAGTCTTTGTGTGAGGATTCCAGATGGGTGAACTGAATTCAAGGATTGGCAGAACAATAGTTTTATAGAGGATAACCGCATATCTGTAGCTTTTGAACTTGTATGTGTTCCGTTTGATGAATCCCAGTGTTTTGAATGCTTTGCTGGTGATTTTAAGGACTTGGGCATCGTGAACATGAGCATTAGCAACTAAGGTCATATCCCGGAGCAATATGGCCTTAGTTGCTAATGCTCCTAAAAAAAAAAACCAAACCATAAACGTTGTAGAAGCCATAAATGAAAGTCTAAGTAATGCAGCAAAGCAGTTTCAAATTCCACAAACAACTAATGACAAATCGGTAAAAAGTGGAAGGAAGACTGGAAAAAACTGGACGACCTGAATCGTGTTCCTATTAATGCTCCAATGAAACCTAAATTTTCCAAGGTGTAAAAGCAAATTGCATGAATCGTCAAACTAATTGCGCTATGTTTGTTACACCTACCTTAATATGCAACAACCAACATTCGCGTTTGTATTTTTATATCAAAATTGGTGAGACCAAAAAAGAGACCATTTTCTTTTTTTTTTTTTTTTTTTTGTTTGCTTCCCACCTATTCTAAGAATATCAGGCGCGTGTCTCGCCAATGAAAAGAATTATAATAAAAACCACCCCTTTGGCATGCATTCCATATGTCAGTAGTTTAATGTGGTAAAATTATATTTTCATCCCACATATTGTGTTTAAATATCGGGGAGTGAACGAGTAAATACGGTATTGTGTTTAGGTGTTAGCAACAAGTTCGGGAGAGATCTGACGCCACTGAATAGAGGGAAAGGGCGTGGCCCTCGCCCTTTCTATTATAACTCGAGTGTGATGAGCAGCAACATTTTCCGCCCACAAAGAAAACTGTTCTTCAGAAAACGTACAATGCAGCGGAAATCTTCATTTCTGCTGTGGGGGGGGGGCGTTCTCTGGCAACTGTTTTCAGCTGACAGGCAGTCGTTGTTGAAAAAGGCAATCTTAATTAATATCGCTAATTAACGTGGACAGATGAAAAGCTCGTGTTTTCGTCCTCCTGGTTTCGGAAAACAGATTGAACTCGGCGAGGCAGAAAAGCGGGCGTTCTCTGCGGGATAAAAAGTTGGCCGCGTGCACCAAAAAGATGTCCGTAATCCCGACAACCAATATCGGTCAGCGGCACCCACCAGTCGAGCGCCATCTCGCGGTAGGAACTGCGAAGAGCGGTTGTCGCGCGATGACTTCGCACGTGTTCGGGAGGAAGACGGATGCGCGAGAATCCGCAGCCGGCGAAGGAGTTATCGACGTGCGGCGGAACAACGGCCGATGACGTCAGCAGCGTCCCTGGAATGCCGAGGAGATATTTTTGAGGAACGCAAATTTGGTTCTCGAGCGCCTTTGTGTACGACCGCGAGGATTGTTAATTGGGGGTCTCGCAAAGGGGTCGGTGACAGTCGGAACAGAGATTAATACTGCCGAGGAAGACAGAAAAAAGAAGCGCGTGAATTATTCATTATCTTCCGGGATGGCGTGGTGAGCGGTTGAGGGGGAGGGGGAAGAGCAGACTTATCGCGACGTCGTACGCTCGCAATGAACAGCGGTGACAGATGTCAGCGGAACTATGAAGAAGCAAAATAAAATAATTCCCGGTATAAAAGAAAAAGTGCGTTTAACTAGTGGCACAACGCTGTCCTCGCGCGCTGAGGCGAATCCTCTGAAAGAGAGAAAAGAAGACTCGCGTTTCTTTCAATCATTTTCATTCTCAATAATTCGACTCCTTCGCTGTCAACGAAGAATTCCTTCTCACATTCCGTTATTTTATAGGATCTGCTTCTTTCGCAACACATTCGGTAAAATAAATTCACTCGCAATAAGAGGATTAACATTCGCGCGCTTCTTAAAAGCACTCTCCGCAACAACCCCCTTCGAAACTCCTTTTTGCGGCTACCATAATGACTACGCGGATCTTTCTTCCACCCCCACGAGCGCGAGTTCGATTCCAGTATAGGAACAAAAAATGTAGGGCTTCGACTTTTCTTCTCTCGAAAACTGCGGTTTTTCATCCCTTAAACAAACCAGACAACAAAAAGTGTGTAGGTAACATATTGACGCCTCGTGGTCTCCAGACATAAACTGATTTTAATAATAATAATAATAATAATAATAATAATAATAATATTTATGTTTTACTGCATTGTTGGCAAACCCATATTTCCTGGATGCAGCTTTCAAAGATGAGCTTCAACTGTTCATTCACCACGCCTCGGAGATATTGTATTTCCGCCTACTTCTCGCGACAAGAAAATAAACTGGATCTTACTTCTGGGTGTAAAGGAAATAGACAAATAATAGAAAGAGCTCTCCCCAGTGGCAAAAGGATTCATTCATCCTTCTGATGAGACACCAACCTGCGTGTGCAGGATGGTGGCTTAAGAAGGATAAAGTGTTGATCTCTGTGGCATTGGAGTGCGCCCAGAGACACGCTCGTTGTAAACCACGTCCGGTCAGTTCAAATCCATCCAAAATGGTGGATAGCAATATTCCACGCTGTTTTAATCCGTTAAAAGTCGAAGGAAGTCATCCTTCATGTTCCACGATGGCGGCCATTTATGGAGGAAATTTGGCAACACAAAGAGGGGAGCCCATCTCGCTGGCAAGCTGTGGAGTGAGATAAAGCGAACAACGGGTGTGACTCTCCGGCGTGTTTTAATGAAATTCATTCCGAATTCTCGACGGAACATTAAATTATCGGGCGATGTCCCCCGGCGAGCATGGACACAGTCATCGTTATACGGCGCGAGAGTGTCGAACGGCACAGCGGCATTTTATCGAAAGTTCGCAGTGAATCAGCGAGTAATGCCGCACTTCGCTGATTGAGAAACGTGTCATTAGAAGAAAGAAAGGAAAATCCTCTGGTGGGAACTGGCAAACTCAAAGCTGTTACGTCAGGTGAATCGCCATTTTTCCTTTCCACGCCAGTCTGACGATAAAACAATTCCGATTTCCTCCTTTTAATTAATCTTTCTTTGATGCGCGCCTTATTAGCTTATTAACGGAAAAGAAATCGTTTCATGCCGAATCCAAGTAAAAAAGGTCGCCCAATTATTGCTTTTTTCCTGCGAGGTGCGCTCTTTTCTCTCGAGGCCAATTACCAGAAAACATTTGTAAACCCGCTAACAAGACAAACTTAAACGTTGCGAATTTCTGCTTTTCTCTTTCGCACGTGGCCAAGAAGAAACACCCGTAGAACTTTGTCACTTTCGTATTTGCTTGACGAATCCTATTCTCGGCTTTTAATAAGGGGTAGGGGGATGTTTTTCCAAAGAAAGTCAGGCTTATATACGTAATGTGGACTCTGCAAATTATAAAGAAACATTGATCTCAGCCGGAAAGCCCTCGCCAATGCTGTAACCTACCAAATAAATCAATCGATGAATTCTACTCTTCATCAATAAATTTTGATACATTGTAGATACTTTTCTAAAAATCTTCCAGCCGATTCTTCAGAGTGCCCCACTGCTAGCCATACCAGTGCCAAAAATCCAAGTTCCATTAAAGATGCCAGCTCAATATGCATTAGCTGCGCACTTCTAAACGTTTCTGAAAAGGTCATACATTCAGACCGCTATGAACACTGCTTCGGCCATAGGTCCGTACGATTGCATTTAGTATTGCAGAAGAGGCGGACTCGGGAAAACATACCCAGATACCATGTGAAGGATACAACAAACACACATATGCTGCATTGCCTGTTCATCAAAACTCAACGCGTGGGTGAATCCAAAGAGCCCATGACCTGGAGGGAGCCAACAAATCACGTCACAGACTGTCCCTCTTTTTAGAAAAGAGATGACAATGAAGAAAAAGTGGACAGTGAGGTACCATCTGCAATTCATCCTATGCCTCACGGTGAAGTATTACCTGTTCCTGAACCACCCGACTGTTTTTCCGTACACTTTGATGAAGATGAAGACACTGATTACATCAACTTGTATACGCGAAGAAGTACAGCAGCCGTCTACCTTAAAGACCGCATCAGGGATCTCTCAGTGCCGAAAAATAAGGGAGAGCTCTTCGCTTCTCGGAAAACAGTGGAATCTTCTAGATTTATCATTCTGTGAAAGTGATAACATTTCGTACTCGAAATAAAGACTATGATAAATTCTATCAAACGCAAGATGAACTCACTTTTTGTAAGGATGTTGATGGTCCAATGGACATTAGGCACGTTCCCTAAGAATGGCGACTGTTTATAGACGCTTCTATGGTTAGCCTTAAGGCTTTCATTACACAATGGAAATATTCTGCCTTCAATATCTCTCGCGTATGCCATTCACAAAAAAGAAACATACGGAGTCATGGAGATCTTCCTCTTAGGTGTACACTATCAGAAGTATGAGTGGCAGATATGTGGTGATTTAATGGTTATCGCTTTTTCATTACGACTACAAAAGTGTTACACCAAGTATTGTTGCTTTCTCTGCGAGTGGGACAGTCGTGCCAAGGATTTACACTACGAGAAGAGAATAAATTAATATTCGAAATTGCTACGTTTTGCAATCCAGGTGTTAATGAATTTTGTTGAGGCCAACTAGTTTTCTAGGCAATGCCCCATAGGTGGGTGATAGATATACAAAGTCACCCCGTCACTGAAAAACACCCTACAAGCACCCACGGCGAAATGGAGGACAGCACCAAGTCGAGAACATCGCGATCATTGCGATCCCCATGAGATGAGGAATCTTCTGGGGAGATGCGCTGAGCCCACTATCGTTCTGTCTAGCACTCAACCGAATGTCCATCATGCTCAGTCTGCACGTGTAGCGCAGTGGTATCGTCACCGTCCTCCCCACACCGGGTGGAAAAGGCCCTGGTTAGAATCCCTTCGATGACGCGAGGAACTTTAATGGGCTTTTTTCACTCCGTGGCTAACTTGGTGGGTCTCAGGCGTAGATAGCAAGGCTTCTTTCCCAGAAACGGGTTTGTCGTTCAGGCAAAACAGGCAAATCGACTAGAGAACAGCCAATTATTCGACATTGGACAGATATGGTTTCGTATATTCATCCATACCACGGGCAGGTCCAGGTTCAGTAGAAGGTCCAGGTGGAGGTAGGTTCAGTAGATGACGCTTCCTGTCATAGATTAGACACAATTCACCACTGGACAGTGAGCAATATCAATAAATGAATCTCTGGGAGCCCATTACAGAGAAAAAAATTCGTATGGTATGGAAAAAGAAAAAGACAACCCCCATCCTTCATAAGATCTCAAACAGTCGTCTGTCTTCTTCTTCGTTCAGATGCAGCTGAGGCAAATTCTTGTAGTTTTGAAGAATAAAAAAAAACATACAGGAAGGAAATTTTTCTTCATTGTCAGAGAAAAGTCTTGATTACAACACCGTAGTTGTACTTTCAAGTCTGCATATAACGAACATTCATAAAGGAGATGTTTCCAATTTTCTTTGACATCATATATATATTTGTATCATGGAGACTCATATGATGCAATTTTTCGTTTAGAGAACCATCCTGTAATAAAGGAAGAAGTTTCCATAGGTATAGGTATGTTGAGGGTCTGACGGCTCCGGGGATTTCTCCCATCTCCGCGTATGTTCTTTGTATCGAGTGACAGTACCCTGTCGATGCCAGAGGTTTAAAAATAATGTATGGGTCATGTGGTATGTAGTTTGTTGTGCCCATTGTTCATCCGGCCTGTTGGCCGCCGGGCCCCCAGTGGGACCCGGCGTTACCATACCTAGCGACGGGGACGCCGGCTGGGTGTACCAAGAGACTAATTATACTATGGCAGGTCCTTCCACTTACTTTCCTGGGATTTCGGTGACTAGGACCTAAAATAAAGGTTGGAGTTATCGCTGTTGATTTAAGTAAAATTGCATTTAGAAAGCGCTGCGTGGGGTTTTACGCTGAAAGAACTATTTCTAGAGAGCCTAACAGGTCGGGCAAAATTTGATGTGATTTAAATTTGGACATGTGGGGCAGTCGCTGTACAGGAGAAAGTAATGGAAGGGAGGGTGTAGACGGGGGGATGAAATAGAAAGAAGAGGGGTCCGATAGGAAGGTGGCCCCCCATTTTCAGTGGGGCATGCCCATGCCCCACGACAGTGAAAATATGGGGAGGCGAGGAGAGGCAAATACCCCCTCCCCCCTCCCCGAAAGAAAAAAAAAAAAAACACCGCCCAAGGGAGTGCAGTTTTGGGTCGACAGTAGGCCATCCAAATCATCCTAAAGTCTTGTCTTTCTGTGGTATGCTGAGTTTTTTTTTTTTTTTTACTTGTTTGACCTGCATTCTTTCTAGTCGGGTTGCCTTTGGTATACGTGTTTCTATCATTGTTTTCCTTCTAGAAAATAGATCCTGGGCATATTGACTGAGTGCCTTCTAGTCCTCTTGAGTGTCTAGCAGTCTGGGTTCTTGGTTGTCTGGGATATATTGGATTGACGTTATTAGCTGTAGTCGCAGGTCGTTATACAAATCGCACTCAAACATTAAGTGTCTCCAGGACTCCGGGTTGCCACAGGGACAGTCCGCGTTATTTATGATGCCAAGTTGGTGAAGTTTAGCTTTAAATGGGCCGTGTCCTGTAAGGAGGAAGGTGGTATTTCGACCAGGGTGAAACCACGCTGGCGCCTTAGGGTACAGCTTGGTGACAGTGGGGAGGAATCTTCTGATCACTGAATCTTTTTCTGTGTTGCTCCATCTCCTCTGCCAAATCTGGACGAGGTGGTCGGTGATTCTTCTCTTCTCATAGTTGTGGTCATTAGTGATGTCAGTGGTGAGGTCATACATTGTAGCCGATGTGTTTCTGGCAAGATGGTAGAGCAGACCACAGCGGGTAGCTTCGAGATCCAGGGGCAGAACTCCTACCAGGACTTCGAGGGCAGCCATGCTAGTCGTTCTAGTTGCTCTCGACATGGTAAGGAGGATGGTCCTCTGAATGGTTTCGAGGATCCGTTTATTCACTTCTAGTGCCGCCCTCGCGTACCAGACAGGGGAGCCATATGTGATGGCAGGGATGAAGAGAGCTTTGTAGTACAGAGACCATACTCAGAAATTTCCTTACTGCTTTATTTACTAAATATGTAAATACAGGTATAACATTCCTTGTCACCCTACCTATTCAGTTATTCCGCCGTATCTGTCATTCCTAGCGCCTCCGTAGCCAGGTGGGAAGGAGCAGCAGTGCATAGCACACTCTTCTTGATTAGACCGGGGTTCGAGCCCGTCACCACCAAATACGGAGAATGCGGAAAGGTCAGGGAATGACCACCGCATATCCCGGAGCAATATGGCCTTAGTTGCTAATGCTCCTAAAAACCAAATAACAAACAACTGTCATTCCTTTATAAAAATCGTTCAAACATCTTTTTCTTTCTGCTTTAAACCTGCAAACCAGTTGAATGTCATGATAAATACTTGGAATTTTTATTTTAATTCTATAACACAAGCCGAGAAATATAGCGTATAGATCTAAAGTTCCAGCTAGTATCTATAATGTTGCAGTTCACACAGCCCTAAACTGGATTCACCACAAGAAGCATTGGTCTTTACACTGGTTGTAACTTATTTGCATATCTAATTGTACTGACCCTATGATATCAGGTGCTTTCCGCATACGCCACTACAGGTAAAAATACAGCATTATAATAAAACGACAATGATTTCCTAGAGTGACCCCAGTCCACTCTCGACATTCGAATCGTCACTCCTGTAGACTTTTAAATTTTCTCACCAATAATTGAGAGTAAAAACTTAACTTGGTATTTATTATAGTCCCAAAAAGATCCTTATTTTCTTTGATAGGTGTCAACCGTATTGAGTTGATTTTTGTTTGTGGTGGCCTTATAAAATTCATTTGAGTTTTAGAGAGCAGCATTTTGCTTTCATTGAGGTTTATTAATTTATTATTTAAAGACCAGCGAGAAAGGTCAGGTAGGACACGGTTAGCAGTTTGCTCAGTATGCACACGTCACCCTCCACTAATAATGGCGTAAGATCGTCTGCGAATGCTATAGTTTTACATCTTTTAAACTCCCATTCAAGCCATTCACATAGGACCACATTCTATAATAAGGGACCCGATAGTTATACGTTTAGGCAACCTCTTTAAGCTGTCTGCGTAAACTATTATGTTACAATCTGACTGCTATAATTCCATCCGAAAAATAACTTCCATAAAGTAAATATAATTGAAGAGGCCAATCAACACTCCTAAGACAATCAAGAACCTTCTCCAACCAGAGGTTCTTCAAAGTCTATAAAAATTGCTGGTTCATTTTAACAGGTGTAGTCTCTTCTCAAGGATTAGCGTTGATGACATTCACATTTGCCGCTTCCGGTTCATATGGCCTTTGTATAATTATTTTTAATTGTCAAATATTTACTATGATGACGTTCTACCTCAGTCACTGGCCAATGCCTGTGCCTTTGATATTTCCTCCTTGCAGAAAGTACCAATTTTCTTAAAGCTGTCAGCTCACTACTCCACCACGCACAGTTCCTTTGAGTTACCATCTTTTTACCGGTTAATTTATATGAAGCCTTCAACAAGCAATTAGAAATCTTACCAACAAGATCAATAGTAGAAATGCAATCTAACACATTCCAATAAAAGGTAAAATAATCTACTTTAACTGACATCTCAAAAGAAGTCCAGTCAATATTTCTTATGGAGAATCTAACAAAATCCATTTGCCTGGGCTTTGAAGGATAAATAACGGAACTGTCATTAATTACAAAAGATATAGCAATGGATACAGAAAGGCATGGATACGCCAGTTTGCTGCCTGGTTACGAATACTATAAATACAAAGTGTCACATCAATATTCGATTGCCCGGTAGAACTACAACAGGTTGTATAAAGACTAGGTCTATTAATAATGAATAAGCTGTAACTGTATAATTTTTTCTAGAAGCCTCCCTCGAAATTCAGACACTGAACTATACTCTCTGGGCCACGACAAAGGGAGAGACCTACAAATATCTGGGGATGGTGCAGGTTCACCAGTTGGAACACAAGGGATCGATGCTACGAACTAAAGGAAATATATCGAAGTGACAGATTATGCATGTTAACGATGCCAGCTAGCCCCAGAAACCAATCCCGCAGATCATCGCGGGATGCAGGGAGATCGCCCAGACAGAGTACTTTGGTCAACTCACAATTGATCAAAGAACGTGTACCGTACCCCAAGGATGAATCTCAGGCCGTAGTAAAGACCCCTTACTCACAATCTACACTGGACCGTGCTATAATAATGGACAAGACGATCCCGCACAACAGACCAGACATACCCTTTATCGATAAGGAGGAAGTAGCTACCTACCTGATCGACATAGCGATGCCCAACACTAGTGTCCTCCAGAAAAACTTTCTAGGAAATATTAGGAAGTATACAGAGCTAAGACAGGAGGTCAAAGAGATGTGGCATATGGAACTAGTAATGACCATCCCGATCACCGTGTCTACTACCGGCATGGTGCCAAAGAGCCTCCTTAAGAACTAGCAGCACAGGCCTCCCAGAGAATACTTAAAAGGAACTCCAGAAAGCTGCGATTCTGAACTCCTGTAGGACAGTCAGAGAGTTCCTCGACCAACAGTAATAAGAATAGTGATTGGACATAACAAATCACCCCATGCACTTGGTACCAATGCCCCTCACGGGGAGGAAAAGTCCTATGAAGGAGAAAAAATTTTATATAATAATAATAACAACTGCAAGGCTTTGGGGGATTCAAAAACTCTGTAGAAGAACGCTTTTAAGTCTACTTTAACAAAAGTATGAAATCGAAATGCGTGAGAATTGAAGACATTCTTAGTTAGAGGAAAGGAAGCAGCGAATGCGATTTCGCAACCGATGTGATTTGCAGCGGGGAAGTGCAGTCTTCATTCGGGGAGGGGATATACGGGGAAGAGGGATGTTCTTTCCTGCCCAACACTCATACGGTTCACCGTTCCCTTTCTGTAGCTCCCACTCATTCTGCGCCTCGTGAATGGTGACGAACATCACTTACGACTTCATATTCGGGTGACCTCTCGTGCTTGGCTGCCGCCTGTGCTCCACCGACTTCACGCAATACACGAGCGGTTTCTCATCCGCAACAGTGGCCCGTCGGGAGAATTACTCGAACTGGCGCGGGTGTGCACTTCGCTCGTAAATCGGCATTGCTATGGAAACGGACGAAGGAATTCGAGGAGCTGCGGAGAGGAAGAAACACGGAGCCGTATCGACGCACGTTCGACGGAGACGTGTTCCAGGAGTAATAAATTTCAATGAGCCCTGTTTGTATCGTCTGCACGCGTCACTTGCCCGCTTTACTGTTCGCTCGAAACACACTTGTTGGCACAGCGAAATGTGCCGCTGCCCCTTCGTTGCCAGGGTGTGCTCCAGCAGAGAAAGAAAAATTTTCTTTCTCATCCCGCTGAACTCTTTCGTCCGTCGTCTGAACCTTCGTTTTCCAATAAATACGCTACGGATGCGTGAGACTCGTCCTTCAACGGAGCGCATCGGACTTTTCGGAAATCTCAATTTCTCTTATCGACGTTCAACGTCTCTCAGGTTTAGACAAAAGCATCACGAAGGAA
This sequence comes from Mastigoproctus giganteus, assembly GCF_048544385.1. Taxonomy (NCBI): domain Eukaryota; kingdom Metazoa; phylum Arthropoda; class Arachnida; order Uropygi; family Thelyphonidae; genus Mastigoproctus; species Mastigoproctus giganteus. The sequence goes on along the minus strand of NC_143576.1, from coordinate 264,805,632 downwards.
AGTGCGTTGTGGTGACCCCAGACACGAAAGGTATCGGAAACAAGAGCACTCCAGTACCGTGAGCGGGTCGAAGACAGAGAACAGAGAGAGAGAGAGAGAGAGAGAGAGAGAGAGAGAGAGAGTGCTTGTTGACATCGGACTCCACTTCCTAGAAAAAGGACGAAATTTTAAAGAAGTACACACGGACGTAGATTGTTCGGTGGGTATTTGGTAGATACGCCTCTTTAGTACATATTCCGTAGATATGTGCCCCTTCAGTTGATATTCCGTGGGAGGGCACTGTTCCGAAGAACACTGCCAGCCCACGGAATATCTAGCATGATATTTGTATGATAGATGGACTTGGTAAGAGGCGGGTCGTTGATTAACCGGATTTCCCTCTTTAATCGGAGTTTAGAAGCTTAAGGGAGAATTTGTGGGCACCACCCACCCCAGGTCTGAGAACAATATTCAATGGGAGAACGGATTTCATATTTGAAGACAGTGAGCAGGTGTTTATAAGAAAAGTTACGTTCAGCGGGAAAGTGAAAGCCAAGTTACTTCACTCTGAGGGCAAACATGTTTATGTCTGCAAGATGATTACAGGAAAACAAACACCTTGCCAAGAACAACATTAGTTAGAGTTTTCATTTCGTGGTAAATAAAATTAAAATTAAAAGCACATTCCGCACGCGGTATCGGACAAAACAAGTTTGTTTATTAGTGCATCGATCTCATATATATCATAGGTGGTAGATGACTCTCATCAACCGGTGCAATACCAGCACTTTGCTTATTGGAGGCTTGAAGTGGTGAAACCCATGTTTAGTCTCTAGAGCAAAGTTTCCGGCATTCCCCTCCCCCCATACTTCTCCTTCAACCCATGCACAGTACTAAGTACTATAGGTTTTGATACCTTTCGTGTTTGGGGTTTTCATAAAAAAAAAAAAAAAAAAATATTGTGGAGGAGAGAGTTGCCTTGGTATTGCGTTCCTCTCAATGAAACGAACTGCTCCAGCAGAGAAGCACACTGCTGTTTCTCTTAATGTTTGAGTCAAATCAACCATAGCTATGACGTCATGTATGTCGCAATTTACATACATGACGTACTGACGTCGCACTGTAAATTGCGCGTGTTCTGTCGTTGACTTTCCTATTTTGGTGGATGAAGAATCAAAGTTTCTGGGATTAAATCACACAACCCTCACCTAACACCCGACTAACTCAGCCACGGTGTGAAAAAAGACCACAAAAGTTCCTCACGTCGTTCATGGAATTTGAACCCGGACGTTTTCCATCCAGTGTGGGAAGACCGCAATTATATCCACTGTGAAATCCGCAAGGTCTTCAGTGCCACTTTCAAGACTTCAGATTCGACCGTGGTTAGGAAGTGACAGTGATGACATGACAACCCAATGACGGTTAATACAAGAGGCAACCTCGTGCGCCAGTGCGTCCACAAAATAGCATCTGTACATTAAGAAGGAAACGTGGTTTGCTCGCTGCTACGTACAGAATGAGGCTACGCCCTTCGCCTTATACAGCCCAGTAAAATAAGGCTTGAGTCATAAACCCATTTTTCTTCAATGGTAAATATCGGGAAACCAACTTTTTCCGATGCAGAAAGAACTAAATTTATGATGTGATTTATATTACGAAAGATTAGAAGCGAGGGTAATCTCCAAGAAGGACAGCGATTTTGACTAGAAATCTGCGCGCATGGGTTTGTAAGCCCTCGTAAGTAGCAGATTTGGCTTAACCACCATCCTCCCTAAGCTGAGTGGAAAAGACCTGAGATCGAATCCCGTCAATGACCGGAGGAATTTGTATGGGCCTTTTTTTCCAACGTGGTTGAGTTAGTCGGCGAGGGTAGCACGGTTGTTTCTCCCGGAAACTCGGGTTGTTTGTACAGCAATATGGCCTAAGTTACTGAAGCGCCTAAGACCTTATATAAACCAGCATGGAAGCAGAACTCTCCTTATTTTGAGGAAAAGATATTTGGCTTAGCAAAAGTGAAGTAATAAGTTTCGTTCTGCTCACTGAAGATCAACAAACGAACTCGTAGTGGGTGTTCGAGACGTTGGAGCTGTTTAAGCGAACTGCGTCTGTCGAAGTAAGAAGAAAAATATAAAGAAATAATATTCATTTGTACAATACAATACAGATATCCAATTGTATGTATTAATTAATTCATGTAATTTCACGATGACATCAAATTCAAGAGACTTCCTCTCATTGACATTCACATTATAGATTGAGATAGCTAAATTGTAGTTCGTTAACTCATATAATAACAGAATGGTACTTTCTCTCTTCTCTCGTGGAGGGCATTACGCCATTAACTGCTCATTTACGGACCAAAGACACCACAGGCATTCGCGTATTACCAAAACGTACACGCGTTGATGGACTTTTATTCATCTCACCGGGGTGCCATCTGTTCAACGAGCGAGCGTTTGCAGCTGGCGTCTATTCCGAACTCTCTTGGTTATGTCAACATCCAGCTACTACAGGGAGTTCATTATCGGAAGGGCTTTCGCTACGAAAGAATGTCGTATCGTACATATACAGACGATCATGGATCGAAGAGAAAGAGAGGACCTGCGTGTGGAGAGGAGGGGGTATATGCAACTGGCACATTCTCAAACATAGGGCAATATTACCACGCTGGCTAATATCTTGACAGTGCTTTATTATTATTATTATTATTATCTTGCATGGATAGGACACTGGTTATAATCCATCTTCTTCACATCAGTGAAAAAAGCCCAGGTTCGAATTCAGTTAATGACATGAGGAACCAGTACGGACTTTTTTTTGTTTGTTTTTCCACTTCTTGGCTGAGTTAGTCAGTTTGTCGTTCCTGTGCGGATCGAATTCTGATGATTTAAAAAATCGCAGCTCTACGGGCCACAGCATTCTTTCTTCCAATATACAGCCCGTCGATGCAATGCGTGCATTCATGAGCTGCGCGCTTTAAATTAGCCCTTGATCGTATGGGCACCTTTCCCACACCCCAGGTTACAATCTTCACAGACTTCCCGAGTACAGTAACTGCTCTGTAATGTAAGTTTTCCCCCACCCTTCATCTCGTTATAAAACAAATTCGAACTTGGCTAGTCCAACTTAAAGCACGTTGTCAATCGGCGAAGTTCTGCTGGATTCCAGGGCACGCTGCAATTGACAGAAATGAAAAGTGCAAATCAGGCAGCCAGAATTGTGTGCAACATCCAATCAGCCAGTATCGTGTACCAGCACAGGTCCCTTCTTCGGACTGTAAATTCGTCATTTCAAGCATGCCACAATCAATGGCAATCTGAAACGTCAGCCACAAATGTGGAACTCCAGTTTTCGAAACAACAGACACGAAGGGGTTGTTCTTGCAGAGCAGCAATTGGACACACCCGTCTGATGAATCTGTTTTTAACGACGGAAAATATGATACTCCACAGTGCATTACTCGCAATCCTTTTGAGTTAAAGTGGCAATACCGCAGCGTTTGCATCCTTGTCGACCTAATGTCCACCACTAGCACCACCCCACTTTACAGGAAATAGCCTCAAACTTGAAATGAATTCACATTCTCTGCCCTGCCAATAATATCCGGACACCCGCGTATCTACAAATAATCTTTATTTTCAGGAAAACTAATAATATGTGCTGAAACCGTCGGCCTTTGTGACAGCCTGTAGTCTCGTGAAACGCTCTCCCCCAGTTTGTTTATTTTTATTTATTTATTTTTTTTTGCAAATGTTCGAATATTTTCCACCGTTCAACTCTGTTTTCTGGGCAGTCTCTCCTCTCACGTACCCAACGATCCAGTTCATCCGGTGGTTCTCTATAGGATCGAATTTAGGGCAATGGGTTGACCAGCCCAATTTTTCGACGCTTGTGTTCTCAATGTGATTCGGAGCATTGTCACGCTGATACAGGTGGTCGGGACCTTCCCCGACTTACTGTCACAACAAGGTACAGCATCATTATCAGATGTTTAGACAAGGTTTGTTTTAATTGCTGTCTCCAGGGGGTTCTTCTCTGTGCGGGAAAACAGGGACACCACAACATCCACATTTGCACTCTTTCGCAAATCCCCATGGCAAGAGAGAGAGAGAGAGAGAGAGAGAGAGAGTTTCTTCGAAATTGTTCCCTGACTGGCACTACACTTCACCGTCTACGCCAGAATAATGATTTTTCTGCAGAGGGCGCTGTACTCGTCTTTAATGACCTTGCCCGGTTTTCGTTGACTCCATTCCCTCGCAGTTCGCACGTAAACTTCGTTTCGCATCCCCAAACACCTCCGCATTCAGCCACGCGCACTCGCTCGCCCCACTTTTTCATCGCAAATGGCGTCCTTCCATTACGTGCCTTGCTTAGCGCGGTCCCTCGAGGGCTGCCTTTCGCCTCTCCTCCCGTACGTGATTTGAAAGGGCGGCCGCGGATGGACGGCGGACATGAATATTTGGCGAACGGGCGTGCGTCTGCCACAGTTGCCACCTCGTGCGTCACTACCGAGACCCGCAGTCACGCGTGCAACGGACAAAAACAAAACGCCAGTTCATTTCGAAGTTCCTGAAAGAAAACTTTGGGAAACTGAAGAGAATCCCCAGCAACACGCCACGGAACAGGAAGGAAGGAAGGGGGTTCTCTGTTGCAACACGCCACGGAAGAGGAAGGAAGGGGTTCTCTGTTGCAACACGCAAGCTGGCAAAATTATAGTTACGACCAAAGATCAAGTAAAAAGAACAATTTACTTTAAATCAGGCAATTATTATTATTTTTTTAATCAGCTTATCCAAATATATTGTACAAGTATACCTCTCCAGTACATCCACCTCCTGGACAGCCCACACGAACCACGGATAATATTAGCCATACAGGGCAAGCAAGCCACAGGCTTTTGCTGACCGCCAAAATAATAATAAATAAATAAGAAATACAAATTATGTTCTTCCCTCCTGACGTATCCAGTTGACCTGTAAATTTCTTCCAACTCGGCCTGAAATACCATTTTTCGAACCATGTGCAGCTGATCCCAGTCTCTTGGAAGCAACAGGGCCTGGCTCTAATTGTTTGAAGGTGGGATCCTTTCCAGCCTTCAAAGCATCAACAAAATTTGACAACTTACTTTGGATACCCTCGTCAATATTATTTAGGAATATTATTTAGAAATAGAAGGGGGACCCATTCATGGCAGCTTTCTGTCTCTTGTCTTTAATGTAGCCCGCAATTCAACGATGGATCTTACCGGTAACTCCAACTTCTTCCAGTATATACAGTAGTTCCACGAAGACCGCATCAAAAAAGTTACTAAAGTCTAGGAACGTAACGTGTAAATGTGTAGTACGACTGAGAGATTGTGTGCAGTGGTACCACTGCACACAAACGAATAAAAAAAGAACAGTAACTGATAATTAATGGTAGCTCGCTACTGCAAGTATGCATTCAGTCAATTGCGAAACCATCTGCTAATTTCAAATATCTCGTAATTGCAAAACAAATAAAAGAGACCAGTTTGCCTTCAACATCCTCCGTTCTTTGTGATATTATAGGTCGTGATTTCAACGGGCAGGGAGTTTAAGAATGATTTCGCCTGATAGAGGAGTCTGCATGTAAGTCACCAAGACTGCAGTCACCAACAGCTTCCTCCCCACTAAAATAATTGACCCAATGTGAGTACAGATCGTTTATTGTATATAATTATGGTGGTGCAGTGCACTGGTTGGAACGTGACGCTTTTGAGAGCGTAAGAGTACCAAATATCGCAAAATAAGGAAATGTCTTAGCAAACAAAGAAAAGGGGAGTTATCGGGAGATATGTCAGCAACAGATGTCCTCGGTGGTCCTTTAACAGCGCTGCGTGTTGGTTATACGGATTACCGAGAGTAATTAGTTTGGCAGCAGATCTTCCGTCTTTTACTTCGCGGACAACCCTGGGAACGCGAAGTGTCTGACTGCGCAATCTTGGGATGCTGCGCGAGGGGACGTTTATGTATGGAATGTGAAATGGAAGCCGACAGCCTGACCTTGTTCACGAGCTCCTTACAAGCGTTGCAGTGGATTAACGAGAGTTGGTGCCATACCAGGCGTGGCAGCGTAATCTCCGAGCAGGTGAAGGAAGGATTTGGACCGATGACAGTGCACGCGAGCGCAGAGACTGAGATCAAGAAATGCGACGTCACCGTTAATTCCCGTATCGGAACTGCACGCTGTTAGTGACGTCACGATTAGCATATGATTGAGGAGTTGTCAGCCAACCTCTGACGGAATAATGGGGTTGTTAAAATTCTTCTGGACACTTCAATTCCCACCGCTTCGTGGTAGTTGGGATTAAAGTTGTGAAGCAGCTAAGTGGCTGACGTGACCTCAAAATTACCTCGGAAATTCGAGGGAATGACGCCAGAGAAGCGAACATAGCTGTGAGATGAAGATGGATGATCCCGGGTCGAGAAGAGCCGAAGAAGCTGCCGTCAAGTGGAGATGAAACTAATTTATCGCTGTGAGGTGTGCAAGAGAATGAATTTGGACAGCACCCTCTCAAAAACATTGTAGGTCAACTTGAGGTCACATTTCAAGAATAAACATCATCGCACCAATCAAGGCAAAAGAAAGGAGATCTCGCTGTCTGTCATCTCATATCTTCCAAGTCCCACCGCCGGTTTGACACGCAGTTGTTGGCTGAAATCTTCTGTCTGCACCTTCTCGATCGCGAAGTTTAATGATTCTTCGGAAATGAACTGGAAACACTACAAATACCTTCTCGATGGAAAGCAACGATTTTGAGAAGTTCCTGCATGAATGTAGATTCAGTAAACACAACTCTTAAATCTCTTAAATAATTCTTCCAGATGTATCTTTAATTCAATTTAAGAATGTGCTTTATCATTGATGGTTCCTCGACTGGCATTGATTTTCAATTAAACGAGCAGTTAAGTGCTGACCTTTCTTTCAAACAGAGATCATTTCATCTCAAGGCGCACTGCGAATAGGGTTGTATTTTCCATCCCAATGTCTCTTTAGATGTGATCTCTTTGATCCGGGAGCGAAATTCGGCAAACCGTACCAAAAAATGCCAAACGGACTATTCGAAGTGTATCCTCTTTCTTCTACATTTCGCAGGGGGGATGTTCATACGCCGTATATGGCAGCTGAAGCACTGAATATCGCAGTGTGCTGATTAGAAAATTAATAGACAAGATGGCGGATGCACAAAAAAGAAATATTCATACGAAGAAGATCCCTGAATTAGATTTTATTTCATAGAAAAACAGAAGTAGAGGAATGAAATATTAAAATGAGGCGTGATGCGAAGTAATTAAGAGAGAGAGAGAGAGAGAGAGAGAGTTTGCAAGAAAATGAATTATACAGAAAATTACACAATCTTAAACAAATAGTTATACAAACTGTTTGCATCAAAAGAAATTATACATAAAATTTACAGAATTATGATACGAATGCAAAATATACAAAATTATACAAATACAGAGATACAAATATACAGATAATTATACGAATACAGAAATACAAATAAGTTATTACATATTCAGGAAACAAAAAGGGGGGGGGGGGTTTAACCATTAAAGTTAGTAGATGTCCAATGAGTACAAGAAATGAAACAGGTGTTCAACACCATAAATTTTACAAGATAATGTCATAAATTATAGTATTGCCCGTGAGATTTCATTTAATTTGTGATACTTTTTGGATACTCCAAGTTAAGAATTTAACAAATTTAGGAGATAAGCTTTGGTGAAGTTCTGAAATAATTGGTAGTGAGAAATTAATTTAAGAAAGTTAAGTATCGATCTACAAATACAAAATAGGTTTATAATTCAGACAATTACTCTCGTATTTTAAGAAAGACAGGGCGTGAGAAATTCTGAAAGGCCTGAAAGAAAGTAGGAGAGGAAAGGAAGACAGATTCCTGACCGGGACTAGCAGAACCAGTAACAGTCAGCATCTATGAATGAAATTTATTGTAAATATGTTAAAAGAAAAGAACTTGGGTAAAAACACCCTCGACAGAACCGCAAAGACAAAGTTCGCAGTTGGAAAGATGGAAATTAGCTAATCAAAATTGTTAATCAAAACCATTTACAATTGTTTCGATTAACAAATATAAACTTGTGGAATAAATAATTTCGTAATTAAATCTTTTTGGGAATCAGACTAGCGAAGTTGCCAACGGCGATGAAGAATTTTTAAAACTCCTTTTTTCTTGTTTTTGGACTGGAGGAAAGGTCAATTTGAATTCCACTGAATTCTGCAGGGAGTCTTTTACGAATGCTGTAAAGAAAGTCCACGGTAAATTAAATATAAGTCTAAGGTTGTGAACCAGAAAGAATATATGTTGGACAGAGGTAGCGACAGTTCTACATGCCCTAACTAGTGCTAGGAGGAAACTGCGCAGGATCGATCCAAGCGTGGACTGAACTGGAAGCAATTTAGTATGTTTAAACCAGGCGGTAGCAGCATAAGTGGAAATTGATAAAACAACAGCTTCATATAGTGTATGCAAAATCTTATGGTTCAGACCCAGTCCTGAAGGGGAATGCGAACAATTTGAAAGACAAATTTTCTAACTTCGTCAGACTGATGATTCAGATGGAGAAGAAAGTTAAAGCGATTATCAAGCAGTAATCAGAGAAATTTTGTGGTAGTTACAGAAATAATTTTTATGAGAAAAGAACGAGTTTACGAAAGGGTGCCTTTGAAGGCCATCATACAAGTTTTGTAAGATGTAACGTCATACGGATTATTTGCCTGTCGTCTGCATCAAGAAGACTGACAAGCCACGATTATTCGTGGTATGTTGCTGGTTTCACTGCAGTATCAGCCAAATCGTTTCTGCTAATCCCAATGTCACAGGGATCCAGCAGAAGTAGATATCAAATCCACCCTTCGCAGAGAGTGTATATATATAATCTGATGAAACCGGAACAGAGTTGGATGAATACAGTATCTCATCGCTGATAAAGCTTGTAGTGCACGCAAAGAATCCGTGTATGTAATAGATCGTTGCTTGGGTCAAATAAGAAATGTGACCCAATTTGTGCACATCTGCAGTATATAGGCTGCACTCAAGGGGGAATCTGCTCAGATATAGTATTGTCTCAAAAGACAGACAGCAACACGATCCGACTTCGAGCCTTCTGTGAAAACTGGCAATTCGGAACGTTCAAATGTTTGTGCTGAATAGAGCTGAAAGTACTCTGAAAACGGGGTACCAGACTTCATCCAGTTCTTAATGGAGAAATCAATGCTGGTCTTTGAGCATGGGTGGAAGGGGTTGCTTTGTTGATAAAACAACCTTGCCTGCCGCGATGTTACGCTCTCTGAGTAAACCCCCACCCTCTTTGCACACGAATACCGAATGGACGGTTGGCGATCGGGCGTGTGTTATAAAAATTTTCCCATTGCAGCTCAAAAACGGACGGATGTTCACTTTGCATGTTTTGGCAGGAAGATCAGCTTAAAAGCATACTGCAGAGACAACTGTTTTTTGTCAGAGCGACAACGATGGTTCATTTTCTTCGACATATACTTTGTAAAGGTGATGTTCGGAAAGCACCAAGAGCAATACAGATGGCCTGACGGTGAATGGGGTGAAGTCACCTAAGGGCGCTATTTCTGGCAGACGCGTATAACTGACAACCATGATCTAATTTTGATTGCACAAGTGCACAGTACAGACGGAATAAAGAGCACCAGTCTGCACCCAAAAAGGCAGAAGAAAGAACACGAATATTCAACCTTCTCGTGCACTTCGTGCGCAGTTGAGGGATGTCGAAGAAATTTCCCCTGTGAAATACGAGTCGCAAGAATTTTGTCTCCACTATTACTGCTATAGCGATCTGGCCAAGTCTTAAATTAAGTTCGACTTTAAACTTATACCTGTGACAAAAATATATGCAAATGGTCTTCTGCAGTGAGAATCTAAAACCAGTGGCCGTTACCCAGGAGTTCAGGTAACCAATGGCTTCTTGCAGGTGTCTCTAGATAACTCTCATGTTGCACGACTGGGAAAACAAGCTGAGTTCAACGACATAGAATGCACTCTTTACGGCTGGAGAAAGATTTTGTAATGTTGTTTTGTTGTCGTTGTAGAGTTTTAGGACCATTAGCGACTAAGGCCATTTTGCTGCGTATACATTGTCTGTAAATTGTATCCTGTTGTCGATTTTCTGTTTTCCGGACAAAAAACCCGAGTTTCCGGGAATAAAACCATGCTACTCTTGCTGAGATGTTTCGTATTGGAGTTTACTTTAATGGCAAAAAGCGTAACACTTAAAGCAGATCCTTGTGGCACTTCACCCTCTTGGCAAAACTGCAGATCCAATTCAAAATTGGAAAAGTGACGGGATAAAAAGTTTTAAATAAAAATGAGAGGGAGGGTGACTGCTTAGACCGAGGTTATAAAGATCTTTTAAAATCCCGAATTGCGTCATACTGTTTTTTTCCATGTCAAAGACGATGGACACCTGGTGCTCTCTTTTTAGGAAAGCATCTCGAATAGATGTTTCTATTTTAATTAAGTGGTTTCCAGAGTGGAACTTTTCTTCGGAAGGCCCAATGAATGCGGAACAGAAGATCGGTCGTTTGATTCTCTGCATCTTAAAATACGAGCGTTCACCCATTATCTCCAATATTTTACACAGCTAATGAGAGCAATAGAGCGGTAGTTTTTGGAAACTGAGGATCCTCTCCTGGCTTAGCAAAAGCAAGAAAAGTTGCCTTGAGCCAGGTATCTTTAAATTGCTGTTCAAGGAAGATTTCGTTGTATAAGAAAATAGGGTGCTCCATGGATTTTGTTGAAAGGTACTTATCATTCAAAATTGAATCATCTGGTCCAAGAGAACTTGCCTTCGTAAAATTGAGAGCTTTCTTTTCAGCAAGTGAATGATACTTGACCCATTATATGGGTAAATACTCTTCGATACAAAATTAAGGGCCTTCTTATCGCTTTTGTGTTTAAGAACAAGAAACTCTGACGTACCATGATGTTGCTGAGATGTTACAAAAAGTTTCCCCATGAGTACTGACTATTGGAATTGAGTTGAAGTAATACATTCATTATGTTCCAGGACCGATGATGGGTATGCTACGCATTATCCCTTCATTTTCCGGATTTTGTCCCAAACCACCTTACTACTAATCGCCTGTGTAATAGAAGTAAAACGGATCTGGGATTATTCCTTTTGGTTCTGACGTCGGATATAACTTGCTTTAGCTCGTGCGCATTTAAACGCTATTATTAGATATTAACTTCCATGGAATATCGTCGGAATATCCCCAAGTTTGTTTTGAACCTTTTTTGCTGCTGCATTCTGAAATCCACCATGGTTTGGGAAATGGGAGACCTGGTAAATGTTTATGGAATTGCAATTGCAGCTGCATGGACGATACTTTCTGTGCTGTACATGAAAGCATCATCGATACGCTCTTGACTGACTGTAGGGATGTCAAAATTTACCAGATGTAGAAAAGCATTCCAGTCAGCCTGATCAATCTTCCACCGCGGTAACCTAAAAGGAAGACGGTCCCACTATGCAAACAGGTTATCACAGAGAACCATTTTCTCTATAGGATTCTCTCCGGCGAAATGGATGATCAGGTATACAAGTGTCGGACCTGATGTCGTTTTTGTTCTCGATCTCTTTGCTGAAGTGGTGGTATCTGCGTTCGCGTCATTATTTTCTACAAATCCTGGTGGGGCTCCAGAAGAAAAAAAGTTTAGATTATGATGATTCATATTCATTTTAATTTTAGTTAAATGCTCGGGGTCCCTACACACACTAGAGAGCCCAAATGGGACATATACTGTCCCACCAAACAATAAATGCTCTCGGGAGTGGGAGGACACCACGGCTACCCAGATACCATAGCCACACCGCCGGCAGCGTGAATCCTATCTCTCGGAACATGAGAGTAGAGGCATGGCATTGGCACGGTTGACCCTTGCAGGCGAACCTACTAGCCAAGCCGTCCCAGGACTGTCCGTCTTGTCGAAGCAAGGACCAAAGTGATGTGTTGAAATTGGAACCCTCAACCACCACGATCCCACTTTCCAAGTTTTTATGGGTCACAACGCACGGAAAACATGCTGGATTCCTATGACATTAGCGTGGAACATACGCTGTGTGCTTTAGATCCCAGTGATGCTAATCTGGGGGACAAACAGCGTCATTGTAGGGTTCCCTCATCACGTGCAGTTTGTGATGAAATTTCTATAACGGAGGAGGTCAGCCAAGAAAGTACAGTTCTGATGTGAGTTACCAAGGACATTGATCTGACTATTCTGTTGAATATATCTATTTTTATTTTTTAGTAGAGAAAAAAGAAACATAAACACAGGGAACATGTGTTATTTGTACATTTTTATGTGTTTGCCTACTTATAACGCTGCCTTGAAGTAACCACTTCAAAGCAACGACGTTGGGAAGTAGTGGACATAGCGTTGTGGGTAAGCCACTGGTGGTTTCCCACAACTTCACCGTTAGTACTCTTGCGACGATTACAGACCCTGTAGATGTCAGATGTGTGATTTATGTGTGGTCCGTTGTTCTGTTGTTCTTTTGACACTTGGCTGCAAGGCCCCTGTTGAGGCTGCACTGTACCGTCCACTGCGAACGGGGAGGCGACCATGTATGTGCCAGTGATGTTAGATGTGTACGTATACTTCTGTAAACTTGTGTAAAACAGTTTAAGTGAACGACAATGTTAAATTTCTGTGCACACATCCTTCTGTGAAGCGGTTGCACAGGGGTGAGTCAAACTTTTGCAATAAACGGATTTTACACTGTGCTGCCACTTTATTATATACACCTACCAAGTAGCGTGTTGAGCTTCCTTTAGCCTTCAAAATAGCCTGAATTCGTCTGGGAATGAATTGTACAAGATACTGAAAACGTTGTGCAGGAATGGAGTACAATGCAGACATGAGTGTGTCACGCAGTTCCTTGACATTCGAAGGAGGTGTAGGCCTGCAGCGAACAGCCCTTTCCAGCTCATCCCAAAGATGTTCAATAGGATTGAGATCCAGGGACTGAGCGGGCCAGTGCAGCAAAGAAAGGTCATTGTCGTGGTCCTGGAACCATTCCATAGTGATTCGGGCTTTGTGCACCGGCGTATTGTCCTGCTGGAAGTAACCATCTGACTGAGGATAAACTGTCAACATGAACGGATGCACTTGGTCAGCAACGATGTTTATGTACGATGTGACGGGATGTCTTGGCAGACGTCTGGGTATCGATGGACCCAACGTGTGCCAAGAAAATATTCCCCACATCATAATACTGACCCCACCACCTTGCACAGTAGTCGTCAGACATGACGGGGTCCATGACTTCATGTTGTTTTCGCCAAATTCTGAACCTTCCATCAACATGATGCACCAGGAATTTCGACTCATCAGACCAAGCAACTGTTTTCCAGTCCTCGATAGTCCAGTGCTGGTGTTGCTGTGCTCACAGGAGGCTTGATCTCTTGTTCTTTATGGATAATAAAGGCGCGATGTGGCCGTCGGCTGTTGTAGCCCATTCGTGTGGTCCGTTGCGATATTTTGTTCTGGGCACCAAGGTTGTATTCTGACGTGATGTGAGACATTGTAGCCCGTGTTGCTTGCACAATTCTAGCCATCCTCCTCTGACCTCTGTCATCAACAAGCGATTTTCTTCCACAGGAGTTCCGTTGAGAGGATGTTTTCTGTTCGTTGCATCATTCTTGATACACCCTTGAAACTGTGATGCATGAAAAGTTCAGGAGAACTACCCTTTCCGAGATGCTTTGTCCAGCACGTCCTGCACCTACTACCATGCCACGTTCGAAGTCCGTTAGATCACTCCTTTTCTCCATTCTTGCTGCGGTTTGTACCCCTAACTGATACTAGAAAGGTTCTTCTGCTGCATTTATATCCACAACTGTGGTCATGTGTGCACAGCAGGGGTGTACCTAATAAAGTGGCAGCTCAGTGTATATATCATATAAGAGGTATAAACTTCAATAAATAAAATATCTCAGGTGAAAGAATTCTTCAGTTTTGTTGCCTCGTGCTATTGCTCTTTATGTGCGCTATCGTAGGGTGATTGCAACAACACCACGAGAGGAACGCAACAACACCACGAGAGCAACGATATCTTAACAAAGGGCGATATACTCTTTAAACTATGGGGATGCTCAGCGCCGCTGTGTGAGAGGGTGTCTCTGAACTGCACTGCCACTCCATCCGAAGATTATAAAGTCTCCAGCAGAGAACGACCAATTTTATGACACCGTACGCTGCGAGAAATCCCTGTTTTCTCCAACGAAGTGTGGAAAATGCAACAGACAAGCACTTCCTTTCGCAAAATTGGCTTTACATCGATCCGTGTCACGATAAGTGGATTTCTAGTTTCAAATGAACCCTGAAATTTCTGTGCAATGTGGAGATCGTGCGTAACTCGCACCTACTGTGAACTCCGAGGGTACACCTCTGCTTAATTGGATCAAACGCCAACTCGCGCATTCGTCTGCTCCATTTCCTCTTAGGGGATGTTTCCCTGCAGCTCGTGCCTTTTAAGCGTTACCCTAACTCACGAGACTCCTATTTGTCGTCAAGAGGCGACACGCGGGCCTCATCTGTGGGTAAAATGACCCCCTAGATGGATTAGTTAAAAGATGGGGCCCTCATACGAGAAACCCGATGTATTCACGTTGCGTGGTAATTTGAATGATAAAACTGTGACTGCGATTACAGACAAGTGATTTGACTTTAATCGGTACGATGATTACCTTATTCCGTAGCCAGGTGGGAAGGAGCACACGCTTCTTGATTAGACCGGGGTTCGAGCCCGTCACCACCAAATACGGAGGATGCGGAAAGGTCAAGAATGACCACCGCATATCCCAGAGCAATATGGCCTTAGTTGCTAATGCTCCTAAAAACCAAATAACAAACAAACGATTACCTTATGGTATTGAAGCAAAAGAAGAAGAAAAAATGTAAGCAAACAATTGAGATCGTGTTAGTCACCAAATAACGTGTCGTGCAAAACCAATTTATAATTCTTAGATTAGCGCAGTTGTCATTTTCAATTTAACTGATTTTCTCAATACACCAGACGTAGGATTTTAAGCTTAAAAACATTAGAGATATTATAAAAAGCGCGGGAAGTGAAAAGGGGTCTTCTGATCCGATATATACTACGATCCTTTGGCCCTGAGTGCACCAAATATTCTACAAGACAAAATATATAACGCTTTTGGAAATTTTCAAGAGGAATAATTCTCCATTTTTGACTCAAGAAATCTTATAATCGAAACAACCTATGGGTTCTCGGTGGGTTACGATCGGTTCCTTGCTGGCCATTCGACAATACATTGTTTTATACAACCACGCAACTACTCGTGTAGTCACGTGCAGCCGCTAGGCTTGTCTAGTGGAAATTCACGCAGTTACCTTGTGGAGAGCATAGTGTACGTGTCGAATTCTTATTTAGCTTAATAATACCCTTACTTTAATACCCTTTGATTTAAAATGAACACTACGAAAAAGAGTAAAACGTATCATTTTCATCAAATGGGAAACTAGAATACTTTTTCTTAATGATAAAAGAAAAATGCTGTTGCTTGATTTGCAATGCTTCCGTGGCTGGACCCAAAAAAAGGATATTTAGAAAGGCACTTCAGCGCACTCCATGGTAAATATCAGTCGGATTTTCCGCCGAATAGTGACCTTAGAAAAAATAAATTATTATTATTATTAGCTATATGGTGCAAGGAAGCCTGAGGCTTATACTGCACCAGCCAAAAAAAAAAAAAAAAAATTCCTGAGCCACCCTGAGAGAGAGAGAGAGAGAGAGAGAAGGGAATCACCAACAAAGAGAAGAATGATGATATCCAGCTCAGGACCCTGGGTGTGCCATGACCATACTCTTCTTCTACCGTGCCAAAAAAGCATTCCCCATACCATGATACTACCTCCACATTTTGGGTTGTCTTAACGAGGCAAGTAGGATCAATCGCTTCGTGAGATTCTCGCCACATCTGCTTGCCATCAGTGCAAAACAAAGTGTATTATGATTCACCTGATCACATGACCATCTTCCACTGTTACACTCTCTAATCGCGATGTTCTCGGCACCACTGCAAGCGGATTTTTCTACTCTTCTCTGAAACAAGGTAGACGATCCATCCATTATCCATTATCAGCCATTATCAACCCACTGCAGGATGGAAGCCTCCTCAACAATTCATGATGAGGGAAATGGACCATAATCTGCCATGCTGTCCAGTGCGGGTTGACAGATCGACCGTATTTAGCAGTCAGGGGCTTGAACCCCGGTCTACTCAAGGAGCGTGTGCTATTGCACTCCCGTTCATGACCACTGGGCTACGCAGGCGATCACCAATACCCAATTCTTTCATTTCTCTGCGCATGGTACGGGTTGAAATAGTGCAGTTCTGGACTTGGTCAAAGCAGATGCTATTTGCAGCACACTCGATGTCCCATTTCTCCGTATAGTCCTCCTTAGAATACGATGGCCTTGTTCTTCAAGTATTGCTTTACTGCCAAATTTACGCCTTTGAGAGGCTTGGTTTCCAGTCATTAAAAACCTGTCAAATACTAGTTATATCTTTCGTGTCTTCAGTCGTGGTTCCTGCTAAATGTACACCCACGATAAGATCTTTATCGAAGTCTGATACATCACGTGCTATCCCCATTCTGGCTTCAGAGTACCGCAGTCGAATAGTCTGTATAACCTTTGTACTCAACTAGGCAACACGACATCACCTCACGTCACAGTTTCCTTTGCATCTATTTGAATTTATTCGCATTTCTTTTGTCTGTGACTGTCTTAATGCAAAGGTTCGTATATTTATTGAGCAGTGTGTGTAATAATAACGTCAGACATATTGTCCCCCTCATCTAAAACCTGGCTGAGTGTAAGCGCTAAAGGCATATTATTAAAAGAGATAAAACAAAATTGCCGTGTATCTCTAAACACAGGGCATTCTATAAAAATGTGATGAATACTTAAAATGGTTTCGCGCTCATCTCACATGGATGGATCATTCGCCCTCAACAAAAAGGAATGTGTCAGATGACTGTGACCTATGCAGAGTCGAGCAAAAACACATTTCTCTCTTTGGACCCTGAGCAGATTGAAATTCCACTACTTTTGATTACAGGTGCAGTCTAGTGTCGTATATTTGTGGCCTGTCCTTGCCAAAAATCTTGGGAATAGAATTTGGTGCGCATTATTTATTTGTAGTCTGTACAAAGGACCGACAGGCGATGGTTATCCAGGGGAATGGCGATTTTCCAGCAGTATCAGGTAATTCTTTTCCCTTGCTTCCAATGAAACTTGGAGCCAGCAGAAACCGAAATCAAATTATGATTCAACGACAGAAAACAGCATCTGCCAAATTAGGGATGGGACTGGCTGACAATTATACTTCTCCGATGATAAGGCGAGTAACATGCTTGACGAATCACTATACATCATACATCTTTCGTAATTGATGTTTTTGCTGTGATCAAGGGCTATTTCTATTGCATGCAACTCTGCTATTTTGCTATATATGCTATTTTCTTTGAGAATCTTGTTGGATACTATTTTGTGTGAAAGGACGACAGCTGATACCACATATGATTCTGTCTTCGAGCTATCTGTATAAACCTGCAAGATGTCAGAATACTGCGCTGGATGTGAAAGATTTGCTGGTAGACAGATGGTGGTGGTGTGATAGCCTTCCCCAGATCTTGAGAGAGATATCATATCACAGGATGGAAAACCTGTATTTCACGATGGAAGGAGTTGCCTTATTGATTGGACAACGTTGCCTTCTGTATTGTTTAGTTCATTTAACAGCCCTTGGATTTGAATACTAAAGGAGTAGTTGCAGTCCATCGGCCGTTGTACGAATTTTCCCATCTTGGCTCAAAAACTTGCCCACGTGGGTTGTCGGGCAGGGATTTAAATTTAAATGCTTACGCTAAAGGGACAGAAATGGTTAATTTTCTTCAACGTAAAGGAGATATGCTTTGGACAAAGAGATGTGCGAAATGCTCCAGTGACATTCCGGATTGCCTGATGGTAAACTGGATCTAACCCTCGAAATGCACTATCTCTAGAAGAAGGATAAACCTGAGAACTATAATTAATATCGGAACGGACAAAAGTTCGGTAGAGACGGAGAAAGGTACAATAATCTGCACCCCACGAAGTTGATGATATATACTGCTGAATATTAAGCCTCATGGTAAATCCTGATTTTATCTTGGAGAAATATCAGCTTCTTTTCGAAAATTAGTCCTCGGAATTTAGGTTCTGCTACCATCGAGATGATATTGTGCCCAAGCCTTATTGGGATAAAAATTCTTCTGTTTGCGACAAAAAGGGCACGTAAACGGTCTCCTCCGACGAAAATTTGAACAGGCTAACCAATGTCCATAATGCAAGATGATTAATAACTTTCTGCACTTGTGTTTCAATGGCCCTCATATTGCACTAATGACAAAATATAGTAAAATCATCAAGTTAGAGGGAATTATTTACCTTTTGGTGGAAGGTTTTCTGTGATAGAGTTTATTTGATTGCGAAGAGCGTGACATTTAGTACAGGTACTTGCGGGAAAAAAAAATTCCTGCTGGAAAAATACTCGAGAGAATGTGGTTCCGACACGGACATGAAACTGGCGATTAAATAGGAAGTTTTTAATAAGAAAAAAAAAAAAAAAAAACTGGATGGTGACATCTAATATTTACGTTTCCACTTTGATGGAATGATCTAAATTAGCTTTTTAGAGCCTTTGGGACCTTGGATTTCTAGAATCTTTGCTGGTTTTGGGAAGGCAAGAAGAATTGTCGTCCTCCATAATCCGGAAATTCTTTGCCAAGGAAGATTCGATTAAAAGAAAACAAAAAAACTAGATGATCCTTAGATTAGGTTGAAAGGTGGTTTATCATTTCATTATGAATGTCATCTGGTCCAAAAGCGCTTGTTCGTGAGAGAATAAGTGCTGTACTTACTCTTCTTGTGGACGTTACGTAGCCAGGTGGGCAGGAGCAGTAGTGCATAGCACACGCTTCTTGATCAGACCGGGGTTCGAGCCCGTGACCACCAAATACGGAGGATGTGGAAGGTCAGGGAATGACCACTACATATCCCCAGCCCGGATAAAGGGTGAGCATTGTCGTCAGGAAGGGTATCCGCCCGTAAAATTTTCACACCAAAACAATAAAAACGCTGACCCTATATGTATATAATGGGAAAAAAAAAAAAAAAAAAAAAAACTTGCTCTTCCTGTGCAAAGGGCATATTGTGTTCAAGTCCTTTTCATGAGAAGTTTAATGAACGTTTCTCGTTTTTCTCTTTTATAACCAATAAACTTGGAAAGAATGATGCTTTTTTTTTTTTTTTTTTTTTGCAAAGAGTTTCGCAAATGTTCCACCGGCGAAAGAAATTTAAATATTGGTAAGAAACTTTTGGGAATTGTTTGGAAATCTTTCTTTGCCACTTTGGTGTCATTATTGGGTGGCAACTCTAATCGCATCGTATATAAGGTGCGGCTAAAAAGAAACGAGAATTATTTTTAAAATAATTTATTATTTTAAATAAAACAATTTCGATGTTTATCTCTTTCAAAAGTACTCTCCACCGCGCCTATGCTGCACTCCGTTCGCGATTTCCACGATCTAAAATAGTAGCGGAAGTCCTGGGAAGATACCGCGTTTAATTGCTGCGTTCCGTTCTTCTGAATACCTGCTAAGTCCTCAAAGCGCTTCGTTCCAGATGGATTTTAATTTTCGGGACAATTCAATTTCCTCGTGTCATCGATGGGATTCGAACCCGGGCCTTTTCCACCTGGTGTGGAGACTACGGTGACGATACCACTATGCTATCCGCGAAGAATAATTTTCGGGAAGAGAAAAAAGTCGGACGGCGCGAAATCTGCAGAATAAGGCGAACGGTACAATGTTGTGGTCTTGTTTTTCATTAAAAACTCTCTGGCTGCGACAAATGAATGACACATCACATTGTCAGGATGAAAAACCATCTGCCAAGATTGTTGCAGTTTCGTTGTCAATGTCTAACTGTTCTGCGATTAGATCGAATGCTCATCCAACGGTCTTGGCGCACGATCTCTCGATTGTTTTCAATATTTTCATCTGTCGTTGAAGTTTGTGTTCGTCCCTAAATTTGAAAATGTAACTGTCACTTTGCAACAACCGCCACACACCGTGGACGCTTGTAGAACAAAACTGTCCCTCGCAGTCCCCCCCCCCCCTTACAGAAAACGGGTGTTGAATCTACTCGCATTTCGACCTTTCAACTTTAGATTTTCGTGGAACGATGCGGCCGGCCTAATTCACGGTTGCACTTCTGTCCGATATAAGACACATTTGCTGTCCTGGTGCGCGTTTTACGGATGACATTTTTCCGGAATATTCCGCGGTTTGATTCGATCGCGGACCTTCCTACTTTCGTTTTCTCTGTGTTGGGCCTTAAACGCCATTCTGCTTCTGCCCCGTGTTCTTCTAAGGCCGTCAGATTTCCTTTATCTCTTAATTTCTTTTATCAGTTCCCCCGCATTACCGTGAGCTTTCATTTAAAACGGAAGTCCTGCACCTCACGAGTATATTCGATTTTTTTTTTTTTTTTTTTTTAAACGCGTGGGTTTGGTTTCAGTCGTGTTTCTCTCCACCGACAAATTCAAAAATCGACAATGCGATTTAAAAGTCAAGAAAACCCTTTAGTTGTGCTGCCATCTCATGGCCAGAAACTGAACTAATTTTACAAAATGAATATCTGAGAGATTTTCGTTGTTAAACATAAGGAGAATAAGAAACTAAAACCAAGGGGGAGGGGAGATTTTTCTACGCACAATTTGTGTTCGTGCCGCGACTTTTCCTGATATTTGAGGCCTTTTCATTTTTATACTGAGACGACGAAGTCAAGAGAGTTCATAGAGTGTGTGAAAGAACGATAGCTCGTTGCGGGTGTGATTGGAAAGCTTATCAATCCATCGCTTTAACCAGTCGTCACGTTGGAAAGCTTATGCGTGTGGTCCAAGGTAACTTTACTTGCACGTGGATGCATTTTAAGGAATCATACAACTTAAAAATCACAAATGTGAAAGTACAGTAAAGACTTAAAAATCCTTAAAACCAACCAATAAATAAACAAAGACAGTTAACGTCACTCTCCCTCGGTCATCAGCTCGAAGTCATTACTGAAGTAACACTCGGGTCTGAAAGCGATCATTTGCACGCTCCTTTCGCGATCACGAGGCTTTAAACGGTCATCTTAGCGCTACTCGTCGCTGCACGTGCGTATAATAGTTTATAATGACTCACTGCGCAAGCGGAACTTCTGACTTGAAAGAAGACCGGCACCGAAACCGATGAATGACCGGGAATTTGCATTTCTAGTAGGTTGGCGGATGCACCTGCGGTACCTACGCACTGGTGATCTTATCGCTGCAGCTTTTAGACACCGCGGAAAACAGGAGGAGTGCATCCCCGCATCTCTCATCCCAAAATGCAAATCAGCATCACCAGGATATTGACTTCTTGGCAGTCAAACTGCAAGAGAAGAAAATCAAGTCCTAAGGATGTAGCACAAGATCACCCGGAGTAAGGAAGACATCCCTTTATTGTACAATGCTGTATAAATATTAATACGTCCGAGATGCGATTCAAGTTGAAAATATGAACATTTAAGAAGTCGGTGTCCACTGTATAAAGAAGTAAAATTGATCCATTAAGGAGAAAGAAAATAAAATGTTAGTGTTTACTGTTTCATTGCAAGTGGATCCCTAAATTAGACTTAATGTTTAAAAATATACGTAACCTATATAAATATTAATGAACATTTAATTAATAATCCACAAATATATTACTAAACAAATTTTAATGAAATTCGAATTTCTTTCTGAACCTGTCAATATCGACTCTAGACAAATTGATATTGAACCATTTGTTTAATCAAGAAACAATCACCAAACTCTAATACTATTTTTTCATGGCTCTACTATTAGCATTTTATATATTTATTTAGGAGAGAGAGAGAGGGGAAGCATATAGAGAGAGATGAGTTGCAGTTGATTTCAGGGTGGGCGTCTGGAAAGCGTTAGAAACCAAATTTGAAATGGCCAGATCACTGTATTCGAGTATACGCTCGATAGTACGACAGCTTCCGCTGATGTCAGCACCACCCCACAATTAATACGTCCATTGCAATCCCCTAGTATTAGAAAAGGGGATTGCAATTGCTTAACGAGATCATCAAGGTCGACCTGGGGGACATCGTCCTCTGGTGGCAAATAGATCGATCAGATATTAAGATGCAACTGTCCTGTGAGAGGAGTCGCTACGGCTTCTGTTGTAGTGATCAGTAGCGTAGGTTGAAATGGGGCCTGGTTACTCACATGGATGGTGATTCCTCCTTGGGCAAATCCATCCGAGTTCCTTCCTTACATGCGTGCATCTACGCATGTAATGGTCTTCATTTGCCTTTAAATATGTCTCCTGAAAGCAGAAGCATGCTGTGTCGTACTTACGCAGGTCGACCTTGATGTCTTCACTATTTCGACCGAAACCACAGCAGTTCCACTGCAGAAATTGGAACCCTTACTTAGATTTTCTGGGTCCGTCTGTGGGCTTTTGAGCGGCTGAACTTATGTTTTCTCAGTTTTTGATTTTTTTTACCCGTTTTTGCCAAAGAGTGAGCGTTGTTCAGTGTTCATATCTTCCTCCTGAAAAGGGTTCCGAGACCGCGTCTTAATTTGTTTAAAATTTGACTGCAAGCAGCGAATCAGGATTTTTGGTCTTCTCCTTATTATGAGATTTAGTTAGAGGTGAAACAGTAAGTGGTAGCTGATTCTTACTACTTATTGAACACTCTTTTGAGTCTTCAATAAGTAGCCTGCAATGGGAGAAAAACATACTTTTGGTAGAATATCAACAAAATATGCCGACATCTTGTTTTCACCTTGTCGCCTATCAGTTTCAGTTCTTACAGATTGCTCCCCTGCGGCCTTCTGAGCAGATGTGGGCTTATTGCTGCTTATTGGCGTTACCAATTTTCTCGTCTCCCGATATGAGATCTTCAGCGCTGCTTTGTGTCGCTGTATTTTCTTTGGTTTCCATCCTAGGAATGCCCTCGAATACCAGAGTCGATTGAAACAAGTGGGTTGGATGATTGCAGATGCATTTCTTTTGTGGTCTTTTGCACCGCACTGGGCACAGAGCAGAGGCTCAACAATAGATCACTTGCGAACGTCCATATTTTTGGCATTTGAAACATCTCAGTGGTTTTGGGATAAATGGTCTTATTGTGCAATTTATGTACCCGGCTTTTAATCCAGTTCGAAGGTTTTTGAGAATTAAACATAAAGATGTTTCTAACTGGGACTAAAATCCCATTCCTACGCACAGAAATAAATTCTTCTGACAGCTATACCTCCCGGTGGTTTTAATTCAGAGCACATTTTTTCCCCAGTTACCTAAGAAGGTCCCACTATGAGACGACACTTCTTGATGAATTTAGTGCTCTGTGTGGTGTCATCGTTGGTACTCCTCCGAATGATGTTTCCCGGAGTAGCTGCTCAGAGTCCCTGCGATTTTTTGCTTCAATTAGAGATCGCCAGAACCAGATCGAAGCCTCTTAACTTATTTCAGGGAACTTCCTAATCCCTCTAAACCCTTCTCTGTTGTAAGATGTAAAATCTTACAAATATAATATTTTGTGGAGGAGGGAGATTGATTTAAAGTAAAACTTATAATATGACAATATGGGGGAGCGAACCTTACAAGCCAAGGGATTAAATTAGACAACGTCTATACAAGGGGAGCGGTAAGTGAAAAGCTATTAGCAACCTGGGTGAACTCACTCCCAGCTCACACAGGCAAACCAGAACAATAGAAAGCAGTAGCAACGGCTATTAGTAGAAGGTGTCAACTCTGGTAAACAATAGCGCGGTGGACCATGTGCTTGTAAGATGAAAAATCTTACATGTTAATATTTTAGAAAAAAGTGAGATTTATTTAAAATAAAGCTTAGGAAATAGCAAAACAGGACAGTAAACATTATCAGTCACTAATATTATTCTAGGTCACTCACAAGGATTAAAAATTAGACAAGGTTGAATTAGAGAAGGGAGCGGTAAGCTATTAGCAATTAGGGGCACATTTCAGTTCCCACCGTGGCAGAGAACAAACAATAACAACGGGAATGGTGGCAGGGACTACTGGCGTGCAGGTGCGAATAACTATGGCCAGAAAGAACAAAAGGGCTGTAGACTGAACATTGTCGGACATCCCTTTGTCCGGTGACATCGAGATATCGGCCAGGTATTTACGTCTGACTGTCGGCGATGGCAAGGTTGTTAGAGCAATGTAAAATAAATCTGCTAAGTTTAACGAGGGGTGACGAAGGTGACGGCGAACTTCAAAGCAGCGGATTGCCTGGGAAAAATTTGGAAATTTATTAAAATGAGCTCTGAATATACAGCTTGAGAAATTTTAAAGGACGAATAGGAAATGATGAAAGTTTGACAAAATGAGAAGATTGGGTAAACTCTGAAAAAAGGTAAGCCCGACATAAGGAGGTGGTATGTAATTGAGATGACAAAAGTGAGTGAACGGGGAGAGACAAAACACACACAGTTGAGATTTCGTTTGTGTTTTTGTGAAGATGAGTTGGGGACACACACAGTTGAGATTTCGTTTGTGTTTTTGTGAAGATGAGTTAGAGATACACAGTTGAGAAGATTTCGTTGGTGTTTGTGGAAATGGGTTAGTAAAAACATAGAGTTGAGTTTTGACGGTGTTAGGGAAAGAATGAGTTAAAAGTTACTGAGTTCAGTTTTTGTTAGTGTTTGTGAAAATGGGTTAAAAAGAACACAGAGTTGGGCTTTTGTTGGCGGTTTGTGGAGATGAGTTAGGAAAGACAGACGTAAGTTTTTTGACAGTGCTAGTGGGAAAATTGAGTAATAAGTTGTGTGGGGTTAGATAAGTCCTGTCCTGTCCTGTCAGCCAGTTAGGAAAGATCTAACAAGGTAAGATGGAGTAGTGAAGGGTTAGATGAGTTTCATAATAAAAGAGAACAGTCGAGTAGTTCGTCATGGAAGAAATATAGTAGAGAGAAATAGCCTAGTCCGTCATCGGAAGGAAGTGAAAGTGGCCAGAGTGAAAATAAGTGACAGGAGGAACCTTGGTAAACCGAAAGAAGCAGCCTTGTGAAGCTGAAAGTAGGAGCCTTGGTAAGGAGAAAATAAACCTAGTCCGTCATCGGAAGGCAGTGAAAGTGGCCATGTACATATAAGTGAAAGGAGGAACCTTGGTAAACCGAAAGAAGCAGCCTTGTGAAGCTGAAAGTAGGAGCCTTGGTAAGGAGAAAATAAGCCTAGTCCGTAATCGGAAGGTAGTGAAAGTGGCCAGAGTGCAAATAAGCCTGTCCGTTATAGGAAGGCAAGGGTAGTGGCCTGTATGCATATGAATGAAGTGTAAGGAGAATAAGCCAGTCCGTCGTCTAAAGGCAAGGGTAGTAGCCCGTATGCAAATGACTGAAGTGTATGGAGAAATAACCTGTCCGTTATAGGAAGGTAGTGAAAGTGGCCAGAGTGAAAATAAGTAGTGTAAGGAAAGAAATAACCCTAATCCATCATCTGAAGGCAGTGTTAAAGGCCAAGGAAAGAAATAACTCTAGTCCATCATCTGAAGGCAGTGATAAAGGCAAGGCGCAGATAAGTGAGCTGAGGAGATAAAGTTGTAATTCCTAGTCCGCCAGAATAGCTGAACCGAAGGTTAAGTAGCAGTATCGAAGACGAGCCCATGAATTCCTAAAAGACACAATGATGCCCTATCCAGACGTAGACTACAGACCAGGGAGAAACTTGAAGTTCTGAGATGAATGCAGTTGGTAAACGATGATGCCATTCGCAGACAAGGAGCTGAAGGCCCCAAAACGGAGAAATCCGATTCGTAAAATTAAGTAAGTGACTAGATATATATAGTATTCTCCCTCACAAATAAAGGACTGTTGGAACTCTAATATCAGATTAGTATAATGTTTAGAAAGATGTTAAGGGAAGATATATATATATATATATATATATATAAAGATATATATATATATATACGTATATATATGTATATATAAATATATACATAAATATAGAGATAAGTCAGATGATAGTTTTGGGTTTTGATTAATGTATAATTAGACATATGTAGAAAGGCAAAGGAGAGAAATTTGATATTTGTTATTAGTTATTGTTTAACATAAAGGTATGATATATTTTGGAAGGGAAGGGTAGAGAAATACAGAGAAAGAAATAGCCTTATGGATGTAGCTAACCCTTGGGACCAGCATTAGTCCAGAAATTGATGTAAAATGTACTATCTGTCTTGATTAAAGAAAGTTGTGAAGTTATATTCCCCAAGACAAAATGGGACACTAATTAAATTAGAAATTAAGAGTGAAATTCCTAAATCAATTTATAAGGTAAGAATAAGATTTACATAAGAGAAAGAGTGTGTGGGGGTGGGGTTTTATATATCTGTATCTTTATTATTATTTTTATTATTTTATATATTTTCTTTAAAATCCCCACTTTGCATCTGACTTGTTATCTCACAGAAGAATTCCTGTTCTGAGGGAGTTTCTATATTAGAGAACTCCTCCTTTGGGTTTTGCTGTGTGTTCAGAAATGACCAAACTCCATTTTCATTAAGTTTGGTTTGGTTTGGTTTGGTTTGGTTTTATTGGCGCATTAGCATCTAAGGCTATAATGCGCCAAGACCAGGTAATATATAAAAATTTAACATCTCAGTGACCTAATTAATTAGGCCACCGTGTCCAGATCTAATTACAATGATAAATCATGAATTTTAAATACGATTAAAAACGTTTATTGCTTTCAAAAAGCTAAAAATAGCAGACACATTGTCATTGTCAGATAAAATCTGACTGATGAGTGTATACGGCTCAGTCAGATGGCTAAAAGCGGTAAAACGGATATTGCTAAAATCTGGACAGTCAACTAAAATGTGTCTAATTGATAAAATTGTGCCACAGGACTCACACATAGGAGGGTCATCAGCCCTCAGCAAAAACGAATGAGTCAAATGACTATGTCCTATGCGGGTCCGGGCGAGAACAACTTCCTCTTTACGATTCCTGCGCAGACTAGACTGCCACGGTTCAATTAAAGGCTTTATAAGATATAATTTATTCGCAGTCTGTCTATTCCACGAATCCTGCCATTGGGAGTGTATCTTTTCGTGTATTATTCGCCTGCAGTCTGTATAAGGGACTGACAGGCAGCGATTATTATTGGGAACTGCTGATTTGGCTGCATTGTCAGCCAAATCATTTCCCTTAATCCCAATGTGGCTGGGAATCCAGCAGAAGCGGATATCATATTCACGTTCTCGGAGGAAGTGAATCTTCTGCTGAATGCTAGACAGAACTGGATGAGAATTATATCTCACAGATATTAAAGCCTGTAACACGCTGAGAGCGTCGGTATACAAAATGAACCGTTGGTATTCGCATTTACTAATGTGATCCAAGGCTAACTCTATAGCGAGCAGCTCTGCAGTAAATATGCTGCATTCAGAGGGAATCTGCTCTGATGTAATGCTGTCTGTAAAGACAGCAGCAGATCCCACATATGATTCCGACTGAATGTTCGATGGCCGTCATTCAGTGTAGCCACGTGTTCTGGAGCTCCTGAATGTTGAGTTATATTAATGTGTTTAAAGTATTTTCTTCCACTGGAAAAGTGTGCCAGCTAAAAGAACGTCGCAAGTGGATTAAGTGGGTAAAAAATTTTTGTTATTACGAGGGTTATCTGGTCTGTACTCTCTCGTCATAGACCAAATCCCTTTAGGCTTAGCATTCTGCTAACGCTTTGCTGTAGTCAAACACGCATTGTTGGCAGTTAGGCCTAGTGGATATTGCTGGGAATACGATACGTACAGTACATAAAGTTTTGGTATCAGTGGGTAGCTCTCTTCTCCAGCTTCTGAAACAAGTACCAACAGAAGACTGAAGCATACAGATGGTGTTGGAAGAAAGAGGAAATTGGACTGGATGTACAGGTGACCTTTTGTGACTTTTCGTTAACTATATTTAGAGAATGAACGTTTTTAAGAAATTTTCCTATGTAAACCAGTACAGCAATATGCTGGCAGTATATGTTTAGAATAATCGTTTTGATTAGAGCGGACCAAATTTTGGAAGCCCTAAAAACCTACAAAATAATCTCTTTGACCTGTATGCGTGTAGCGGGTATTGTTCACCAGCATATTACAGCCACAAACTGATATAAAGATTGACAACCCCGATAATCCGCTCGTCCGAATATCCGGAACCTTTGCTGATATGGATAGCAAAAATCACAAACTGAAAGAAACCCAGCCAAAAGGGCAGGACGACGAGATAATCCCCCTAGAACAACAAGAGGACACAGAAGACGCCTGTCCTGGGACCCCCCAAACACAAAGCAAGCGTAAAAACAAAAAGCTGTTAACAGCGAAAATAGAGCGGGGAACACGCTCCCAAACTGAGAATAAGGACACTCAGGAAAATGTCAATGCGAACGAAGAAACAAACAATGAAAAGCAGCAGGAATCTCCCCCCATAGATCCCTCCCTACCGGTGGGCACTGTCTATGAAAAGTCACTGGCACTCAAAACAGCACTGGAATCAATATTTAAAGAACCGAATAATAGAATAACCACCCTTGTGAGGTCGCAAATCGTCACAATCTTTAACAAGATGGAGACTATCCTTTTCAAGACATATGTTGAAAATGAAAAGGTCACCGCGAGGCTGCAGGCCTATAAAGAATGTGGGACAAATAAAATGCAACAGCGTGCTCCCACTTTTGCTGAAACGCTGAGGAGTAATCAAAATAAGGGAAAACAAACTCAGCCCGGGCCCCCAAAAAGGAAGCAACCTCTCTTGATGACACCCAACTTGGTTGTGCTTAGACCTGTGACCACAGATGGCCCCCAGGAAAAGAGAACTAGTGAAGAAATAAAGACAACTGTGATGAAGGAACTAAGGGATGACCTCAAAGCTACTAAGATAAAGTCCATTCGGAAAACGAGGAATGTAGGACTCGTTATTGAAACGGAGGGAAACGAAGACATACAGACGATAATGGATATACCCAAAAATTGCCACCTTGGGTTTGACTGCAGAATTGCCAAAAAAGAGAGGACCTGCTATCATTGTCTTTGACATTGACAAAGACCTAACCCCGGAACAGTTAGCCACAGAGATAATAAACAGAAATCTGAGACCGACCCCCCAGCAACTACAGGAACAGCGAACCCTGGTGCAGCCTAGGTACTCCACCAGATCTAGGGCAGGACCAAACAGAAACTGGGTTCTAGAGCTGGCCCCGACTGTCTGGCAGCAATTAAAGAATCAAGAGAGAATCTACATTGAATGGGGATCCCACCGATTCCGGGAGCATGTGGCAGTCCCGAAATGCTTCCGGTGTTGTAAATACGGCCACACAACTCATACATGTACACAAACAGAATCAACCTGCGGTCACTGCTCTGGCAGGGGACATGAATATAAAACATGTCCAAACAAGGAGCAAGATCCAATCTGTACAAACTGCAAGGCAGGGAAAATGGACCATTCGCATTCTATCAGAGACCCGAACTGTCCAGTTTATCTTAAAGTAAAAGGGTTATACCAGTCACGAACCGACTATGGAGAGACGCCCTAAAGAGTACAATAGATCCAAAATTGCAATAATACAGCATAACGCGCAGAGAGCTAGAGCAGTGGCGCAGCAACTTAGGGTCATAGCGGACGAGGAAGCAGCTGACGTCTTACTATTACAGGAACCATATACCCACTCAAAACGAGTGTGCGGATATCCGGCTGCATACAAAATAGTCCATGACGAGAGTGACACCCCTTGGGCTGCAGTTGTGGTGCGCAATCCCAATTATACTGTGACTAAAGTAACACAGCTTTGTGCACCCTGGGCGGCGTGTGCCCACATCTTAACGCCATTGGGCCAAATCTATGCTGTGGCCCTTTACAGCAGGCCGGGCGAGGACATCGCACCCATCACCAGGTACTTGCAGGCCTTGACCGACATGCTCCCTGATCAAAGGATCATAATTGGGGCAGATGTAAACTGCCGCTCACCAGCCTGGCACAGTCTGACCCCAGACAGGAGAGGTACCAGAAATGGACAGATTTTAGAGGACTTTCTCTCGAACTCCCGGTTCACTATCCTGAACAGACCACACCAGATGCCTACATTTTGTAATACCCTGTGGGAGGCGACTATTGATGTCACATTGTCCACGAGAAACCTTGCAGGTTACATTGATGATTGGATCGTCAGAGACTCGTGGACGACTTCCGACCACAGGGTGATTACCTGCCAAATCAGAAGATCATTAAACAGGCTACTGATACCTAAACAAACACTAAATCGCTTCGCCATCCGCTGGGCGAACTGGGAAAGGTTCAGAGAGGTTTTAATGCCCGCTGCAGCCCTACACCTGGAAACAACAAACCAGAATGGGGATCCAGACGAGAATCAAAAGAGGGTAACGGAAATAATACTTGCGGCGAGTGAAGCATCAATGAAGAGGAGAAATCCCAAACCGGGAGCAGTCCCGTGGTGGACTCACGAGATCCAGCAACTCAGAAGGGAGACCATGAGAAGAAGAAAACTCTTTCAACGGGCAAGACGCACATGGCCTGCTGCTGAGGTCCAGATACTAAAGGAGCACTATAGAGAAGCAAGAAACAGATATACGGATGCGATAAACAAGAGCAAACAAAGAGCCTGGGAAAACTTGGCAGGCATAACAGGAAATAATGAGCCATGGGGGGTAGTCTATAGGATAATCACAAACAAACTCCCCAGGGGGGAAGTTATTTCTACCACATTGACACCACAGGGGAGCCAAACCACCACATGGCAACAGTCAATCACAAATATTCTGGGCACTATTTTCCCGGAGACTGCCATGCCTACTTCACCTGAACAGCATAGAATATGTCAAGAAAATGACATATACACCACTGACTCCCGTGAACCACCGTTCACGCTAGATGACATCAAATCCGCGGCAAATCACGTAAGAAATAATAAGTGCCCTGGCCTCGATTATCTCGAACCGGAAATTGTCAAAAAAGTAACGGATCTGACCCCCGAACTCCTTCTAAATCTGTTTAACAACTGTTTGCATCAAGGCATCTTCCCAAGAAACTGGAAGACTGCGGGACTGAAGCTGATCCCAAAAACACCCACGAAGCCTCCACAACAGCCAACCACTTACAGACCGATAGCTTTGCTACCAGTGATCAGCAAACTATTTGAGAGAATGCTATATGCCCGAATTGACACACATTACAAGAGTGCTGAACTGCACATGTCTACCCAGTTCGGCTTTAAGCCTGAGTCTTCGACAGTAGAGGCACTTAGACATCTGCTGCACGGTGTGGCCAGTTGCAACAGTAAATACTACCTAATCATCTCCATAGATTTTGCCGGGGCTTTCGACACCATTTGGTGGCCAAGTGTCCTGGCAAGGCTAAGGCGGGCCAACCTTCCCTGCAATTTGTATCTCACTATCAAGTCTTACCTTACCGACAGGAGTATTAGTGTCGTGGCACCCTATGGTAGGGTAAACCGCCGTGTCTGCAGGGGTTGCCCCCAGGGTTCTGTCCTGGGGCCGCTGTTGTGTAACATTGTCTTGGATGAGTTCCTGGCCATGGACCTTGGTGACGTCCAAACCCAAGCTTTTGCCGACGACTTAATCTTGAAAATTGCTGCCGACAGTAGAACCCAGTTGGAGGTAAAAGCAAACCATGCCATCAGGATACTACAGGACTGGACCATCTTACACTGCCTAAAAATCTCACCAACTAAGACATCCTCAATCTTACTGAAAGGCTCCCTTGACCTGCACAGGCCACCTCAAATAAAGGTGAACAACACCACAGTGAAACTCCAAAGCCAGCTTAAGTACCTGGGGGTGATATTAGATTGTAATCTTTCCTTCAAGCAGCATCTCACACATTTAAGAACAAAGATAAGGAAGTACTCTGCACTGTTAGCACGTGTGGTTCGTCGGGACTGGGGACTTAAACGTCGCGTGCTCTCCTTATATTATAAAACGACATTCCTACCAGCTATAACATACGCCTCTGCGGTTTGGTATCACAAGGCATCAACCGCCGTAAATAGACGCATAATCGACTCAATCCATAGAACTATCCTGTTAACCATTACCAGAGCCTGTAGCACCACTAGCACTGTTGCCCTACAGGTCTTGGCCGGAGCCCTTCCCCTTGACCTGGACATCATACGTACTGGAATAGCCTATTATATAACCAAAGGAATGCCTTGCACCCACCAAGACTACACAGTGGATAACAATGCAACCCACAAGGCTGAAAAGAACAGGCTGCAGAAATACCTAAAAGAAACCTGGCAATACCGCTGGACAAACACAACAAAAGGGAACATCACCAAAAAGTTCATCCCGGACGTAGACAGAGTATACCCCATTCTTCCAACCTGGCTGCAACCCGGACTTTACACGACCTACCTCCTTACGGGTCATGGGGCTTTCAATGCAAAGCTTACAGCATTGGGAATAGTGGAGGATCCGCGTTGTACTTGCGGGGAACAAGAAAGCTGGGTGCACATTATGTTTGAGTGTGTCCAATACGAAGACCTTAGATGCAGACTAATAACTAGAGTTCACTATTTACCGAGGGATCTCGAGTCACATCTACTAGATACACAAGAAGAATATTTAGCCTTAACTGATTTTGCCCAGGGATTATTTAGCAGGCGCCAAACACTAGCCGCCATATACCGAAGACCTTAACGGAATGAGACAAAACAAAACTGCAAATAGCTGCGAGACGACACAGAGGAACCGACTATACAGACCTTGGACTGACTACAAAATGCACTAGGAAAAGACAAGTGACAATAGATTGTCGAACTACAAGAGTCATGATTACCGCCAATAGAAGCGAAAAAACACCTTTAAATAGTCGTGACATCAGAACAAAGGGACACTGCCCCAAGTCCATGCAGCATAGACCCACTACATAATGACAAAAGGTAGTGTAAGGACTAGCAAACATGACGGAAGGGATAAAACCCCATAATGACAGCCAGTAGACTTGATTATGACCCCAAGATAATGACCAGAAAATAAGCCCCAGACCACATGCAGTCTGGAAGGATGACATCCAGATTTAATCCCCTATTAGTGTCCCACCTAGATGAGACTCAACGGCCAATTTTTTAGGGCCTGCAAACTGATGGAGACGACATACGTGGCACTCTCCCGCCGGAACAGCCTATTTGGCGACCCAAATCCGCACTCTCTTGAGCGGATCTTTCTTTCCAAACTCCTGGGGAGGAGAGGCTTGCCTCTCCTTGCCTCCCCAATTTTTTCACTCTGGTGGGGCACGGGCATGCCTCACTACCTGCAGGGGCCATCTACTCTGTCGGCCCCTTATTTCCAATTTCTTCCCCCCAGTCTTCATCCTCCCCCCAAACTTTTGTCTTGCACAGCGTTTAGCCCTACATGTCAAAATCAAAAGAGAACATCAAAATTCTTGCCCGAACCTATTTGGTTTTTAAAACTCACTTTCACCGCACAGCCCCACGTCGCGCAATATTAATACTAACTTGTATCACTAATATCAACCTCGATTTTTTTTTTTTTTTTTTTTTTTTTTGGTCCTAGCCACTAAAATCCCAGGAAAGTAAGTGGCAAGACCAGCCAGAGTACAAATATTGGTAACACCCGGCCGGCCTCCCTGTGGCAGGTATTGGTAACGTCGGGTCTCACTAGGGGCCCGGCGGCTAACAGGCCGGACGAACAATGGGCACAACAAACTACACAGTACATATCCCACACACTTTTAAATCTCTGGCTTGTCCGATACAGAGAACATACGCGGAGATGGGAGAAATCCCAGGTGCCGTCAGACCCCGAACATACCTAATACCTAATACCTAATAATATGATTCCGACTTCGAGCCGTCTGTGTAAACTGGCGCGAAGTCAGAATATTCAGCTCGGTGTGCTGAATAAAGCTGCAGGTAGACAGACGATGGAGTGTCCGACTTTCCCCAATTTCTAAGTGACAAGTCACATGCCGGGAAATGAGCATGCCAGGGTGGAAGGGGTTGCTTCGGTGTTTGGGCAACCTTGTCTACCTTGATATTAAATTCTTTGAGTAGCTCTTGGACACGAATACCAAAAGGTCGGTTGGCAGTCTTACGTGTGTTATACAAATTTTCCCATCGTGGCTCAAAAACGGATAGCCACGTAGGATGGTCTGGCAGGGATTTCAGTTTGACATCCATTACTTGAAAACGTAGTTTAGAGACAACTGCTTACGACGAAGCGATAACGGCGGTTCATTTGCTTCGACGTATAAGCTCTGGACTGGAGATGTTCGATATGCTCCAATAGCGGTACGGAGTGCCAGATGATGGACAGGATCCAGCCAACGAAGTACACTGTCTCTGGCCGAATTGTATACCAGGGACCCGTAATCTAGTCTGGATCGCACAAGTGCACGGTAAAGCCGAAGGAGGGTACATCGGTCTGCTCCCCAAGATGTAGAGGAGAGAGAGCGGAGGATATTTAGCCCTCTTGTGCACTTGGTGCGGAGTTGACGAATGTGATCAAGAAAGGTCAACTTTTTATCAAATACGAGTCCCAGAAATTTTGTATCCGCCGCAACTGGAATAGCATTTTGTCCGAGCCTTAATTCAGGTTCAGGATGAAGATTACGCTTACGACAAAAGTGTACGCAAACGGTCTTCTCCGGCGAGAACCTGAAACCATTTTCAAGTGCCCAGGAGTTGAGGCGATCAATGGCTTTCTGCAGTTGTCTTTCAATAACCCTCATGTTGCATGACTGACAAAATATGCTAAAGTCATCAACATAGAGGGCACCGTTTACGGTTGGAGGAAGTTGTTCTGTGATGGAATTTACTTTGATGGCGAAAAGCGTGACACTTAAAACTGATCCCTGTGGTACTCCCTCCTCTTGGTTAAAGGAACGAGAGAGTGAGGATCCCACACGAACTTGGAAAGATCGATCGGCTAAAAAGTTTTCAATAAAAATGGGGAGTCGTCCCCTAAGACCAAGGCTATGCAGATCTTTTATGATGCCAAATCTCCAAGTTGTGTCATACGCTTTCTCCATGTCAAAGAACACCGACACCAAGTGTTCGCGTTTTAGGAAAGCATCCCGGATGGATGTTTCCAATCTAATAAGATGGTCCAAAGTGGACCGGTTCCTTCGGAAGCCGCACTGGATGTTGGAGAGAAGGTCATTTGTTTCTAAGTACCATATTAAACGAGAATTAACCATTCTCTCCAGGATTTTGCACAGACAGCTAGTCAGAGCTATAGAACGATAATTGGTGGTGACTTTTGGATCCTTTCCTGGCTTAGGAAAAGCAAGGACGATTGCCTTCCGCCAGGAGTCCGGAAACTGCCCTTCAATAAAGATTCTGTTATAAAGAAGGAGCAGATAATCCATAGATTTTGGTGAAAGCCGTTTAATCATTTCATAATGGATGCCATCTGGTCCAACAGCACTTGCATTAGAAAGAGTGAGGGCTCTCTTCAGTTCCTGCATAGTGAATGCCCCGTTGTAGGGATAGAGGCCCTTGGACTTGAAATTAAGTGCCTGCTTTTCGATTTTATGTTTCAGGACCAGGAACTCTGGGGAATACGAAGATGTTGCGGAGATGTTAGAGAATGTTTCCCCAAGAGCATTGGCTATTGCAGTTGGATCTGCAATAGCGCATCCATTATAATCTAGGATTGAAGAAGGGTGGGATGTATATTTTCCCTTCATTTTCCGGATTTTATCCCAGACTACCTTAGAATTGGTAGCCTGGTTAATAGATGATGTAAAACGGATCCATGATTCCTTTTGACTCTGACGGCGAATGTAGCGTGCTTTGGCTCGTGCACGCTTGAAGGCTATTAGATTACAAGTGGTAGGATATCGACGGAATATCCCCCACGCTTTGTTTTGAGCCTTTTTTGCTGCTGTGCATTGTGAATTCCACCAAGGTTTGGGAAATGGTGGAAACCGGGCAGATGTTTTTGGAACAGCATTCGCAGCTGCTTGGACAATGATTTCTGTGATGTACGTTACTGCGTCATTGATAGGCTCCTGACTGACTGTACTGAGTTCAAAATTTGCCTGATGTTGGAAGGCATTCCAGTCAGCCTGATCAAACTTCCACCGTGGTAACCTAAAAGGAAGACATGGTCTCCCACTGTGTAACAAGGTTATCACAGGGAAGTGATCACTTCCGTATGGATTCTCCTCCACTTCCCAAGTGAGTGATGGGAGTAGAGAAGGGGAGCAGATAGAGAGATCAATGGCAGAAAAAGTACGGGTAGGCATATGGAAGAAGGTGTTTGTTCCAGTATTTAGAAGGGAAAGGGCATTGTCATTGAGCATACGCTCTATGACCCGTCCCCTTCCATTGATGTTAGCACTACCCCACAGGGTGTTATGTCCATTAAAATCCCCAAGAAGTAAGAAAGGGGGTGGCAGCTGCGTTAGAAGATCATCAAGGTCTTCCTGGGAGATGTCAGTCCCAGGTGGCAAATAAATAGAGCAGACCGTTAATAAAAATCCCACTGTAAGGCGAATTGCAACAGCCTCTATGCTGGTTGTAATTAGCAAAGGCTGAACTGGGGTCTGATTACTCACAAGGATAGCCACTCCTCCATGAGCAGGACCATCCGCAATTCTATCCTTACGAAAGATTGTGATGTTATGCATGGTGGGATCATCATTTGCCATTAGATATGTCTCCTGCAAGCAAAAGCAAACTGGCTCATGCTTTTGCAGGAGGGCCTTGATGTCATCTGTATTTCGCCGGAATCCACGACAATTCCATTGTAGGAATTTAGCCATTATTTTGGCTTGGTGGGTCCATCAGGCGGCTTCCGAGGTGCTGAGGGCTTACTTTTATCAGTCTTGGTTTTATCTTTTTTGGGGAAGAATGGACGCTGTCCGGTGTCCATTTCTTCCTCCACGAAGAGTTGCAAGACTGAATCGTCCGGTACCTCCTTGTCCTCTACATCCATTGATTCTGTTAATTTTGGTTGCTCTTTTTTACCACTTGGTTTTGTTAGTGGTGGAGCACTAGGAGGTACGGATATTGGAGTAGCAGCTGATTGTGTTTTTGTGGTGGGCTTTTGTGAACTCAATAAATAGCGTGCAATCGGCGTGAATGACTCTCTTGGTGGTATAGTCATATCTGTTTGTGTACCGATAGTGCACTTCGCAGAAACCTTCTGAGCATATGAAGGCTTTCCGCTATTTATTGGTTGTATGCGTTTTCTGGCCTCTGGGTAGGAGATGTTTAGCTCCGTTTTTAACTTTTGTATCTCCTTTTCGTCCTTCCACCGCTGGCATGCTCGAGAGTATGCAGGGTGCTCTCCTTGGCAGTTAATACAGTTAGGCTTAGGAGCTATACATTCCTTGCTCTCGTGATCTTTAGCACCACATCGAGCACAGGCAGGGTTACCACGACAAGCTGTTTGTGAGTGGCCGTACTTTTGACATTTAAAACACCTCAGTGGGTTTGGAACGTAAATCCTCACTGGGCAGTTTAAGTACCCTGCCTTGATGGAACTTGGAGGCCTTGGGGTGTTGAATGTTAGGATGAGAACTCGGGTAGGGACAAGATTCCCATCCTTACGCATGGATATTCGCTTGACAGCTGTTACTCCTTGTTCTTTTATTTCAGAGCAGATCTCTTCTTCAGAAACGTGAAGAAGATCCCACTCTGATATCACACCTCTTGAAGAGTTCAAAGTTTTGTGAGGGGTTGTGATGATGGGTATTCCCCCTATAGATGTGGCTTTCAAAAACTTTTCAGCTTGATTTACATTTGATGCTTCTATTAGAATATCTCCAGAACGCAGCCGTTTTACGGATTTGGGTGAACCTGCCATCCCTTCTAATCCTTTCTGGATGAAGAAGGGTGACATTTTCCCAAGTGACTGCTCTCCGGTGGAATGGAGAATGAGGAAAAGAGGTGTCACAGATGTTGTTTTCTCCTCAGTTCTGGCTCTTTTAGCTGAATTACTTTCACTCTCATCTAACGATCGATTAGGTAGGGGCCTTGTTGGGGCCCCAGAAGAAGGATTTAAATTACTCATGAGAGTAAAGAAAAAATGTCTGATGCCTAAGTACCTCACCCACCACGGAGCCCTACGAGGGGGTGCCCACCCGTGAACTAGCAGGTACTGCGTACACGAATGGGACGCCGAGTTCGCTTAGAACACCATACCCACGTTACCAATAAGTCTTTATCCCGTCCCAGGACCAAAGGGAGGGAGACTTATTGGAACGCAGTTGACCCTAGCAGTATAGAACCACCCGCCGATTGATCCCAGTCGAGCCGGTCCGGGACCGCCCGTCTTGTCGAAGCAGGGGCCAAAGTGGTGTATTAAGGCTGGGCCCCTCAACCACCAGGATCCCCCTTTCCGCTTCCACGGGTCGCGGCGCACGGCTGCACACGCCGGATTCCAAAGATGTAACCCTGGAACCAAGGTATGGGCGTTAGATCCCAGTGATGCTAATCTGGAAACCCAGCAGCATCACTGGGAGGTCCCCTCACCACGTACAGGTGCCCACGTTGAGGGGTTTCATTAAGTGAAATACAATCAGTTTATTATACATACTTACAAATAAAAGATAAGACAAATCATTACACATTATTCACTTCATATATAGGTACAGGGCATGGATCACGTTCCTGGTCATTAGGCTCTCCCATCCATCATCTTCTTCTTACTATAGGCCCACTGACATCTCGTACAATCAGTTTAATTTAACTCTTTCTTAATTACAATTGACATTTATTATTTATTTATTTATATCTTCCTTTTTCATACCTATCTAGCACAATCCTACATTCTTCTTCATGGTTGAAACAATTCTTCTTCTGGAATTATGTCCACTTTACAAACTATTCTATTCTATTCTCTCCTCTCCCCAGCACTTTAAAGTTACATGTAAATGAAATATACATGGGATTATTTATGTCTTCATTCCCTCAAGTAAACTCCAGCATTTAGCGACTAATTTCTCTACATCAATGACATTATATAAGTATCATACAACTGTACCTGCTCTATAGGCTAACCCGTCCAAAATTATTACCTTTCCTCCATTGATTAATCAGTAAATAAATCATAACTGTAAACCATCATTCATTAACTATTTCTATGATATTTCCTTACTTATCTATACCTTAACTTAACTCTTAACTGTATGCTTCCCTAAATCTCACTTAATATTTATCTATCTTCCCTGCAGTCCTTTGCAATTACATAGAGGTAAATTCGTTGTTTAACCACTTACTTCTGGGGATTTGGATCTTACCGCTAATACAACGTGTGGCCTGTGACTTTCTGCTCTGCATCGGGTCCTCCATTGGTTTGGGAACGTTCTTCTCCGATTCCGGAATGCTAAACTTTGCCAGGGACACTTTTCGCTTTATCGATCATCCTGGTGTCGCATCCTTCTTTGCTGTGCCGGATCATTCAGTAGGAGTCGCTTCCCATCACTTTATTTCTACAGGACGGTATGGTGTTCTTCTGTTAGCATTATCTCGCTGCCCTCCTTTCAAATATATTTCTCGGTGGACGCTTTCGGACTTCTATGTTCCATCTCGAGAAAGTTCCCCTTTCCGTAACTTATCTACACTTTGCTAAAGCTATCAGAATTTAGTGAACTCACCATAACTGGTTCTACTGGTGGATCGCTTCCGTGGACTGTTTCCTGGGCCTATCTTTCCAAAAAATCACCCTCGAAGAAAACTTTATCATCTTCCAAAAAAACTTTTTCACCTCCGAAAAAACTTTTTCACATATCTAAAACATCACACATTCTAAAACATACCTCTCCGAAAAATACTTCATCACACTCCGAAAAAACTTTATCACATTCCGAAAAACTTTATCATCTCCAAAAAAACTTTATCACATTCCGAAAAACTTTATCATCTATCTAAAACATCCCTCTCCGAAAAAACTTCATCAACTCCAAAAAACCTTTCGCTCTTTATTCGCACGCTCTTGCCTTTTTATTTCCCAAAATTTCCTAATGCCCCTCCTTTCCTCGACCAATCGTTTCTATCTGACCATGATCGTCTCCATTCTCATTTGCCTATGACCCATGACACGATGGTCGAGCCCCTCCGGTGAGAGAGGACTTCCGTTTCTAGAGAATTCTCGATCCTTCTAGAAATGACCAGAAATTTCTGGAGCTCGGGACCCATCCGGAAAACATCTGCGTCCATTTACTTAATTCGTCTCGCCTTATTTTAAAATGACCACACCTGCTCTGTTTGCAGTAAACAAAAACGCTTATACCTGGTACCCCTATTGTAATCTCTGGAGCACTCCGTCCCTTTTGCCATGCCATCAATTAACCCCCACTGTTCCGTCTCGTATTCTTCACTTGCTGCTTCAGGTAGTGGGCGCTGATCGTATATCTGTTTCTAACGTTTTTCTTCAAGGTATACTTGCTTGTACATTAAATTTAACCTTCTCTTAAATTAATTCCATTAGCGCAAGACCCATTATCTTAAACAATATTTGTGATTTTAAGTGTTTTCTTGTAAGGTCTATAATATCACTCAATCTAGCGTCCTATCATAAATTATATAGACATTTAATTTAATTGGTAAGACTTTGTGTCTTTCAAGTGTGAAATAAACCTCTTAAGTAATTATTGTTCATGTGTGGAGAAAGAAGAAACTAAAATAAGTTTATGTAATGATATTGATTGAGTTGTATTGAAGTGGATAACCTTGTTTAGAGTAAAACCACTGTATTTAATTGCCATATATAACTGATAATACATAGGCAAATTTGAGAAATAATAATATGTGCTTGAGAGTTGTTAATTTTTTATATTGTGTGTATAAGTGTAAATAAAATATTATGTTATATATTAATGAGTGTGTTGTTTGTCATTCTTGAACACGCAGACCAGACTGTCCGAGGGGAATTATAAATAATTAAGAAGTTCCCTCGAATTTGGAATTCTCCTGAAAAGTAAAGTCAGATGTGTAAGTGGGAAAATTAAACTAAGGTGGACAACAACACACTCTATTAGGGAACAAAAAACAAAATAAAAACCAAAAAAAATAACTAATAATAGAAAGAAATATAAAATATATATATCATCATTTCTTTTTCTTTGAATTCCACCCCCCACATGCTGTCAGTGATGCAAGTTTTTAGATCGTGGGAAATTAGTCTGCTACAGTATAACTATAAGCGGCTGACTTCAAAGGTACTGACAGCCTGAGAAATTTTACAAAGTTCTCAAAATAAGAAGTTGGATAGAGCACTAAATAGAGAGCTTGAGAAAGATTAAAATCTAGCGAATAAGAAGAGAGGGGAAGTTGATAAAATGAGTAAGATTGGTTAAACTAAAAACTAGGCAGTTTTGACATATGTAGGCGGTACAGAAATTGAGATGAAAAAAAAAGTGAGTGAACAGGGAGAGACGAGTGAGTCACAGAGTTGAGTTTTATGTGTGTGTTTATGGAAATGAGTTAGAAATCACAGAGTTGAGAATTTGGGAGTGTTTTTCGGAGATGAGTTAGTGACAGATCCCGAGTTGAGTTATGTGGGTGTTTAGGAAAATGGGTTAGTGGATTCTAAGTTGAGTTTTGTTGGTGCTACGGAAAATGAAATAGTCAGCGGACACAGCAGTCGAGATAAGTAAAATGAGTTAGTAACATGGACAGTTGAGGGTTCTGTTGTGGTAGGAAATATGTGTCAGTTAACAGTGGAGTGTTTGGTCGTGGTGGGAAAAGAGCAGGGTAGCACCCTGGGAAGTTTTCTTCTTGAAAAAGTTCTTAATAGGTGGAGCGGAAAAACGAGGGTAGCACCCTATGAGTTTTCCTTGTGATAAGTTTTAATAAAGTGTAGTGGAGAAGGAGTTAGAGTGAAATGCCCTATGAGTTTTCCTTGTGATAGGTTTTAATAAGGTGGAGAAGAAGGCCAGTCCCAATGCAGCAAAGAGTTCCTAAAAAAATCATCTGTAGCAAATTCAGATGAAAGCAGATGAAGGAGATCCTCAGTGAGCCAAAAATGGAAGTTTGAAACCCCCCACAAAGGAAAGA
Source organism: Mastigoproctus giganteus (assembly GCF_048544385.1). Classification (NCBI taxonomy): domain Eukaryota; kingdom Metazoa; phylum Arthropoda; class Arachnida; order Uropygi; family Thelyphonidae; genus Mastigoproctus; species Mastigoproctus giganteus. The sequence goes on along the minus strand of NC_143576.1, from coordinate 264,763,443 downwards.
AAAAAGATAATAGTAAGTACTGTAAGTGAAACAGTATAGTGATTAATTAATGAAAAAAGGATAGTACTAGAAGTAAATTGATTGATAAATTATCTCTTAAGTAAATTATATATACTAACGGAGTTTAATTAATTCAAAAAGGTTATTGTAAAATGCAAGAGAAACGGAAGATAAGTAATAGATTAAATTGTTGTGCAAAGGATTATAATATGTTAGAAGGATAATAAAGTTTATAGTGAGAATCTTGGAATGTTCTAAAGATAGATAATTGAATATAGTAAATTTTATATGAGAATATTTGAGTGTTCTAAGGATAGATAATTGAATATAGTGTTTGTATTGATGAAGAATTGTTGATCTGTATTGTAACAGAATGGCGAGAACACAGAGTATAATGATGAAAATAGCATATTGATGGTTAATATAAGAATAATTTATGCAAGGTATCCTTGACTTGACCTTGTATGCATATTACATGTTTTTTTATTCAATTGTATATTATGTTGTAAATATAAATGTAAATAAACTTTGTTGTTGTTTGTTAATTTGTGAGTTTGTTATTCCTGAACACTCAGCCTTTCCGAAGGGAATTATACACAATTGAGAAGTTCCCACGAATCTGGAATTCTCCTAGGAAGCAAAGTCAGATGCGTAAGTGGGGGAAATAAGAATAAAGTGGACAAACACATAATAGGGAACAAAACGAAACGAAATAAGAATAAGAACAATAAAATAAATAAAAATAAATATATAACCATTCATCATCTTTGTTATTCCACCCCCCACACTGTGAAAAAGGGAGACATTTTTCTAATAGTTTCTCAGTCTGTGAATGCATAATTAAGAATTTTGGAACGGGAACTGATAGAACTTCAAATGGCGCCATCTTTGTTGCATTGCCATTTGTCTGTTTCTCTGTTTTGATTTTCTGATAGGGACCGTGTTGAGCTACCAGAAGAAATAAAACTATCAGGATTCATGAAGTTCTTTAGTTAGTTTCAGTGCTCGGACTCCCCAACACCACAGAGCCCAATTGGAACGCCAGTTACCTGGCAGGCAATAATGGCGCTCGGGACTGGGACACCAGGGCTACCCAAACACCAACCCACATTGCCGACAGCCTGAATCCTGTCCCTGGGACCATGAGGGTAGTGGCATGTTATTGGCACACTTCACCCTTGCAGGTGAATCCGCTAACGTTCCAGTGGTGCGAAAGCTGGGGGGCGCGACCCCCAGAGGGGTCGCGGAAATTTTTAAATAAATTTATTTTTTGTGTACGTAAAAGCTAAAAACTTGTTATTAAAATTACTTTTTTAATATTGTAGGTGTAGAGAGATCTTGCTATTTGAACTAAGTCTGAGATACGAATGAGCCCTACTGCCCACTGCGTTGGGAATACGCCTTAATTTGCTCACCTGCTATGGACAGTATATATTAATACTGTCCAGTATTCTCAGTATATATTAATATGTACTTCTCAGTACTAACCAAATGCTAAGTAGTACTGAGAAGTACTACTCAATTAATCCCTTACGGTAATCCCTTTAGCCAGGGCTGGATTTCCTATTAGGCACCATAGGCACAGTGCATAGGACCTACGAAGGAAGGTAAAAATTAAAAAACGAAAAAAGCGCTTCACTCTTTTCACTGTGACCAACGGGAAACGAGCTGAGAAAACATATGCGCAATCGACTCTACGAGCTTCAATTCAATACGCATACGCTATCTAGCGACTGTTCTCGAAACTAGAAGAATCTAAAGGATGGTCCCTCCGTCAATTGAGGTGGTTTATCTGTTATTATAGTTGAAATTGAGTCACATTAATTGACGTGATTCTCAGTGAAAGTGTTAAAATAGAAGAACAGTTTTACCCCCATTTTTTAGCACATTTCGGAATAAAAGGACCTCCGAACACCAAATCCAGCCCTGCCTTTAGCTCTTAATTCGTGCTTCCTGCAGCACAAATTCTCAAATTGCCTGCGCTGTATTGCCTAAAGGCCAGAGGTTCTAATGTGAGGGAGCGGTAGATATACGTAGCAATTGTGTGGCACGCAGGCGCGGCGCTAGGGGTTTTTGCGCCCCTAGGCAGAAATGTATTTGGCGCCCTTGAGATACTTTCATTAAATATTATTATAATAAAAAATCTTGAATTTCGGCGCCAGCAGACTTTTGCTCCCCAATGCTCTGCATACCAGGCTTATCGTGTTCCATCGGTCCTGGTTGCACGCAAGTTTGATTCTGGTTCGTAATTCGGTGCATTCTCCTTTTGTGGCAATAAAAATGATGTCAATGATGCATGGAGAAAAGTACAGAAACGATTGAAAAACCATTCCTCTGTCCATAGACAGTCTCGTGGCGTATTATCGCGGACCACATAAAATTCAATTTGATAAATCGCTTGAGAGAAAGTCTAATTTTTGCAATACAGTTAGATGAATCCACAGATATTTAAAACTTTGCTCAACTTATCGTATATGTCGGATACTGCTACGAGGGGATATTTTGGAGGATTTTCTATTTTTCAAAGCTTTGGAAGGAAGAACAACGGGCTAGAAGATTTTTTAACAAATAATCTACCGTGGAACAACTGTGGCTGGTGCAGCATACGCCTCAGGTTTCCTTGCACCAAATGGCTAATAACAATAACGCAACAAATAATAACGTAAGGGGAGTATTAGTAGCAAAAGAAATGCAAACTGATTTGGATTTGCACGAAGTTTTGAAAGATTCAGTAAGTGCGATCAACTATTCAAAACAGAAGCTCAAATAGTAGACTTTTCACCATACCTTGTAATGAAATGGGATCCGCTTATGAAACGCTTCTTTTATATACGAAAGTGGGGTGGTTGTCCAGTGGCAAAGTGTTGCGACGTCTTTTTGGCCTCAGACATGAAGTTTCATTATTTTTATCAGAACCTTGATCAATCGTTCGCAATTAAAAAATGGCTTGGAAAACTTAGCTACCTCGTTGATATATTTGAAAAACTTAAAATGATTTCAATTTAAGTCTTCGAGGACAGCGAACAGATATAATGCTCAGAAGCTTTAAAAATTAAACATAACCTTTGGAAAACTGAATTTGAGCGAAATAACACTGAAATGTTTTTCTGATCTTGTTAATAACAATAATATTGACATTTTACTATTTAGGGATGTCATTGCAACCCACCCAACAATGCGAATTAAGAATTTTTCCATATTATGTATCTTCAGAAAAAAAAGTTGTATTGGATTCGCGATCCCTTTGCTTTTGAAATTTCTTCATGTCCCGAAATTACATTTGCGCAAAAGGAAGATCTCATTGACCTGTCGTTCTGACGAAGCATTGCGTGCTCGTTTCAAGACTACTTGTGAAAAATGTTGAGTCTCGCTTTGAGATGAGTATCCAGAATTATCGAAAATGGCCATACAAAAGACATATTTATGTGAGGTTTGTTTCTCAAAATTAACGACTGTAAAAACAAAATAGCCTTGCAGACTTGATCCAGATGATAAGAGATTAGCAATTTCAAATATTCCATCCAAATATGGACCAAATATCATCGGTTATCCAGGCTCATCATTCGCATTAATTGTTTTGTTTGGCAATTGTTCATTTTTATTGTTTTGTAATCTTAATTGAGAATGAGAACTTTATTTGTAGTTTTTGCTGTATTCGATAAAAATATTAAACAATTATTTTAATGCGTAAATTAAAAAGGAAACAATTTTTTAATTCTTTTCTCAGTACTCAAAGTTTTCTACTACATAATTTATAAAATGCCATTTTATTTCTCTAAAAATCTGGTCATCCTCCCTCGGGGTTTACATTGAGGTGTCGCGTCAATTTAATATTTAATAAAGGGGGTCGCGAGCGATATAAGTTTGCGCGCCACTGCACGGTGACTAACCGACTGATCCTAGCTGAGCCATCCAGGACCACCCGTCTTGTTGAAGCAGGAGCCAAAGTACTGCTTTGAAGCTGGACTTCTCAACCACCAGGATCCCTCTTTTTGACTCTCTATGGGTCGCATGGCGCAGTAAAGACGTCTGATGTTAGCCTGGAACCTAGGCTGTGGACGTTGTCTCTATGATGCTAATCTGGAGGACCAGAGCATCATTGGGAGGTCCACTCACTACGTACAGGTGCCCACTTCGAGAGGTAGAGACTGTCTACAAATATACGGAGGTCTGAGTGAAAAACGATGGCCCACGATTCTGAAATAGCATCCTCACGATGAGCGCAACAATTAGAATCACCTCTTCTCTATGCCGGGTGGAAAATGGCAGGTTTCTAATCCCATCAATGACATATAAGGAACTTTCATGGCCTGTTTCACTCCGTGGCTGAGTTAGTCAGTCTGAGGAGAGAATGGCAAGGTTGTTTCTTCGAGATACTCCGGTTTTTCGTCCAGTAAAACCAGCAAGCTGACCAGAGCACAAACACAATTTATGAACATATTACACCGGTGGATGAGGTTATTCTGAGGTAACCCTAATATTGCATTTTTTTTTTTAACTACGGTTTCGAATATCTTCCTCTTCCATCTCTACAGTTGCGTTGTTTGATCACAGTGCTCGGATTTCTGAATGGCAATGTACGAATCACATTTGACTCGTACAATGAATGCAAAATATCTGAGTGAGTTCTGTTGCTGCGCGATGAAGATGGTTCTCCGCGGATTTTGAAGCGTTCCACATTTAAAAACTCTCGTCATTTCCACCGAAGGCGGTTAATCGGTGTTCTGCGAAAAGTCAACGCGGCAATTAAATCTGTTGCTAGGCAACCGAGCTCAGAATGAAGAATAAGCGCGAGCGCGGCAGCTCCATTTATCTGGAATTTGGTCCCGTAATATCGCTAGTGTAAGACGTGCGAGACAAAGAAAACATCGCTAAAGATTTAATAATACTCTGACAGTTCGTGGGTGTGTTGACATTTCCTTACTGATGCGATAAAATCCAGAACCCCCCCACACCCTCCCTTCGGCTTATGATGAGGTGGCTACGAGTTGTTCTTGTCAGCTGATTTAAATTATTTATGGCTTATTTACATAGCGGTGGACCGTGCGCCAAAGTTGAGTACTCAGAATCAGTACGCTCATCTTACAGGGTCACTTGGTGTTAAAACAAACACGTGCTGTTAAAACGAATTTCGGCATCAAACCGAACGATCCGACAAAAGAAACGCTTGATGTTCGGAGCTCCCGTGTGTCTTCAGGAGATGAGCGAAAACATTTGTTATAGAAAACGAAATTCAAAGTGACATTTCGAGCATCTCATACATAGTTTGCATAGTATTAGGGTCACGCGCCACTGAGGGTTCCCACATCTGCGCCATATGTTCGCTGTGAAGGAATACAGAACTACTGCAAATGCCAGAAAAGTGTTGTGTGTTGTATATGACATATTGCGTGAGGTTCTGTTGTGCGTCCTGGCATTTGACCGTACGGCCCTTGGGGTGACTTCACGTTGCCCGCACACACCGCTAGGAGGTAGCCAGGCTGCCCATTATTCACTGGCTTGTCTCCGCCGAGCTCGCCAGAGCTCCCTGGACGGAGACAAAAGAAAAAAAAAAAAAAAACAGATCGAGTCGGACAAGTAGAGGGTGTACGCAAGAAAGGAGGATAAAGCTAGAAATATGGAAGATGGAGGCGATGGCATCATCCAGGTTATCAATTGAGCAATAAGCGCCATCATGTGAGAGGGGAACCCGGAGAGGAGGATAAATAAGACACAGCAAGAAAGTTGCGTGTAAGTTGACACTGACGAATCAGGTGGCCCGTACGCCAGTTGATCCTATCCAGGTTAAGATCGGTTTGCCACTTAGGTAAGGATCGGATGTTTGAGATGTTCCTATTTTGCGTTGGCAAGAGGGTGCTCTGTCTTGTGAAGAGGCTCTGTCTGGTAAGCTCATAGTAGTAGTTTTCTTCTGTGATGAATAAGTGTTCATTTCCTTGAGGGCTATCTTGAGGTCCTCATAGTGTTCACAGGTATATACTAGATGGTTCCAGTCTTCTATTTCACCACATGCACAGTAGGGGTTGTCAATGATTCCCATGGATGCCTGTTTGTGGCTTATTGTTCCGTGTCCGGTAATGAAGTAGGTGAGATAGACACCAGGAGAGAACCAATTTGGAGACTTGGGAAATACGACATTCACATAAGGTATAAATTCCTTGGTGATCGGGCCCTTACCGGTAGCAGTTCATCTGTCCTGCTAAGTCTGAAGTAGTAGGTTGGCAATTTGTTTCTTTTCCTGTCTGATTTCATTCAGGTTATTGATGGAGTGTCCAAGGATAGTTGCTGGTATGCCACTTGATAGACAGTAGTGCAGGCCCCTTCGAAAAACCTCCAGATCGAGCGGAAAGACGCCCGCAAAAACCTAAACGGCTGGGTTGCTAACTGTGCAACATGCCCTTGTAATACAGTAGTAAGAAGGATGGTGCGCTGGATGGTTCCCAGTTTACGTTTGTTGTTGTAAATAGTTGCCCTGCGAAACCAGACCCCTGATCCATACGTTATGAAGGGAAGGAAGATTGATTTGCATAGAACTTTAAGGGTGCGTCGTTCAATCCCCAATCACGACGACTCACCCGTGCAATGGGAGGAGTGCAGTTTCTCACTTTAGTGTGCAAGATGCGGAGAGAAAGTGAGCTTAGGGTCAAGTACTGTTCCCAGTAGTTTTAACGTGGAAACTAGCTTGATGGTTTCGCCTTGAAGTTTGAGTGGGGTTTCCAGTAGGCTGCAGTGATCCCTTCAGGAGAATGGATTTTGTCTTTTGGGATGAGAGTCTTAGCTTGTGTAGAGCTGCCCAATCATGAAGAATTTGAAGTGCTTGGTTTCGTCTGGCCTCCAAAGAAGCTCTGCTATCAGCTTCAATGAAGATGGTGACATCGTCGGCAAAGGCCTATATAGCTACAGGACCTAGGTCCAGTCCAAGGAATTCATCCAGGACAATGTTCCACAGAAAAGGACCAAGGACTGAACCCTGGGGGCAACCTCTGTAGATAGACCTGGTGATTCTTCGGTACGTTGAACAAATTGTAATTTTCGTACTTGTTAAGTAGTTTTGGATACATTTGTATAAATTTAACTGAATATTTTTCTTGACTAAGTCTGCGAAGAATACTTGCCCACCAGAGCCTGTCGAAATCTATTGCTATTAGTAGGTAGTATTTGAAATTACGTGAAAAAAACCACGGCAGAAATTATCCTTTGCAGTGCGTCTTTTGTGCAACGCCCCGGTCAAAATCCAAATTGGAAGTTGGAATGGAGCCCGGCTTTGGTGTAATGGTCTTGGAGCCGTAGTAGGAGTAGACAAGCTCATACAATCCGATGGAACACATAAGCCGCATTCTGTACGTCTGTAGCTGACTACAAAACAACTTCTTATCAGGGAGTAACTGTTGAATTAGTAGGGTTTTAGGCACATCAGAAGCTTAAGCCATGTTGGGTATTTCTATAAATTGGGCGTGTTCTGTGGCTGGTTTTTCTGTTTTTCTGAACGAAAACTCCAAGTTTCTGGAAGGGAAAAAAAAAAAAAAAAAAAAAACATACAACCCACGTGCGAGACGGACTAACTCAGACACGTTGTTGTTGTTTGGTTTTTAGGAGCATTAGCAATTAAGGCCATATTGCTCCGGGATATGCGGTGGTCATTCCCTGACCTTTCCACATCCTGCGTTATTGGTGGTGACGGGCGCGAACCCCGGTCTAATCATGAAGCGTTTGCTACGCACTGTTGCTCCTTCCCACCTGACTACGGAGGCGCCTCAGACACGTTGTAAAAATGGTGCTTAAAAAGTGCTCGTTTAATCGACGGAATTCGAGTTCAGGTCTCTGGTAAGGGGAGGACGATGATTCTATCAACTATGCTACGGCAAGAGTACAGAAGGAAGTATTATTACAGTAATAGATATAATGGTAATATTAGGGACAATTGAAGGGTTCTAATTACTCTCCAAGAGAACAAGTTATGTTGGGCGAATAAATAAATAATCTTTACTATGGAAATAGAAACCAAACAAATCCCTTAGCGGCGATCTTTGGCAAGAGCTTAAGATTATGCGCACACCTGATTGTATTAGTTTTGGATGAGATCAGTGGTGCTGTTCCTGAGGTAAAAAGGACGCCTAACAAGACTCCTTCAGGAGGGATGCTTGAGATTATTTTCCGATTTTCCGAGAAAGGATGGTGTTATTAGCTTGTAGACATGTATAGTAACTTATGTAGGACGGCACCTGAACGTCAATTCATCTCCGCCTTCGTACACTGTGATGATTACAGAAAGCACTGTAAAAGGCCACAAATGTGTGTAATAGAGAGAGAGAGAGAGAGAGAGAGAGAGAGAGAGAGAGAGAGAGAGAGAGAGAGAGAGATAATCTTTATTACCCTTCACGGCCATAAAGCCAGGGGCTTACAGTTTCACAAACTTCCGGGAAAATTGAACAATTATTTACAAAAAGGTAATTATACAAAGAAAACATATTATAATACAAAGGAGAGAACTCCTTACGAGAGTTAAGTCTGATTGAGCTGGCTTAACATCGAGATAAGAGCACCAGCTCAATCAGACAGGAACAGATGCAAGGTATACATCAGTCATTGCCGATTAGTCCTACTCGTCATAATTTTTTTCCGGTAAGTCCGGTCAGCAGCGAATTTGTTCAGGTCGGCGTCCAGTGCCTGGGTTTGCTTGAGCATCTGCTGAGGAAGGAACGTGTCCGAGAGATGGAGTCGTGCTGAATGCGAGTAGAGCTCGGGATTGGCCCTAAAGGCAGCAGGGGGGGATCCTCCAGCCACAGGTATTCCAGAATGAAGGTGTTGCCATTATGCCTGTTATCATCTTGACTGTTGCTAGGAGGCGTTGGTCGTCGACTAAGGTGGGAAGCCGTGGAATTCCAAGAGAGTTGACAAGCTGCGTGGCTGTTTTGTGGCTGTTTTGGCTGTTTTTGGCTGTGTGGCTGTTTTGTCACCAGGCAGGCAATCACATGGAAAGCCTGCCCAGTGTCCGTCTACACCACGAGGAGGTAGGCCACAACTACACATGTATCGCGAACACTCTGGTTTACCAGCTCGTACTGCCCTAATATCAGAGCAAAACAAAAAAAATAAATAAATAAAAATAATAATAAAAAATATATATATGTAAGAAAATAATAAAAACTAGATAACAAAATCCTGCCCATCGGGCACCCCAAACCCAGGGAACCAGCAAAAATAAATATAAATAAGTAAATAAATACAAATAAAAAGTGAAGAAGAAAAAAAATATAAAAAGAAATAAAAAAATTAAATTAAATAAAAAATAAATAAATAAAAAATATAAAATATAAAAAATTTTAAAAATATATAAAATATAAAAAATTTTAAAAATATATAAAATATAAAATAAATAAAAAAATTTTAAAAATTAGAAAATAGAAAATTAGAAAAATAAAAATAAATAAAATATAAAATTTAAAAAAATAAAAAGAGAAAAGAAAAAAAGAGGGGGAAAAAATTTTATACATCTGATCCCGCACTGGCCAGAGGCCAGTGCCAGCAGGGATCTCCACTAGGAAGGCTAGGAGGTATTCCGTAGTTGGGTGTGAAGACGTCTCAGGCGATCAAAAGCATTACGAGCAAATTCTTGCAGGGACTGGAAGTTTTCTGTGGTGCTCAGAAAGTCCGGCTCATTTCCGGCGACAGTGAGATGAGCGGGGCAACCAAATGCCACAGCGCACCCCCTCGTATGCAGACGCGCTGAGGACTGCACCCAATGGGACACAACTACCAAAAGCAAGTGGACCCCCTTGGGGAAGAAGACACTGATCAAACACCCAAACCTGGTCGTTTTAAGACCAACAACGCAGGATACTGCGCAAACTAGCGAAGAAATCAAAAACCACGTTATGAAAAATCTAAATGAAGAACTGAAAAATACTAAAATCAAAAGTATAAGGAAAACCAGAAACGTGGGAGTGGTCATAGAGACTGAAACCAGGGAGGAATCCCAAGAAATTATGGAAAACCCAAATATCCAAACTCTAGGCCTCACTGCTGCTGCCCCCAAAAGAAAAGGGCCGTCAATTGTCATCTTCGACGTAGATAAAGACATCACCCCCTCCGAGATCACCGATGAAATATACCGACGTAATGTACATGGACATCTCTCGGACCTGGACAAGAGTGACCTTATTATGCCCAAATACTCAACCAAGCCAAGAGTCGGAAATGGAATAAACTGGATAGTGGAACTAGCGCCGATTGTCTGGCCTATCTTAAAAGATCAAACGAGAATCTATATCAATTGGGGCAGTCACCGCTTCAGGGAGCACGTGGCTGTACCAAGATGCTATAAATGCTGCAAGTTCGGGCACACTTCACACACCTGTGCCCAGGCTGTCAGGACCTGTGGCCACTGCGCTGAGAAAGGACATGAATACAACACATGCCCTAACAAAGAATCTGAGCCTGTCTGTGCAAATGGTAAAAGTAATAAACTAGACCACCACCACTCTATTCGGGACAATACGTGTCCGTCCTATATAAGCGCCAAGAGTTTATACCAGATGAAAACCGATTATGGGCTCACAGCCTAAAAGATATAACTACAGAGTTAATAATTTTTTTCAAATCAACGCACAGCGGGCCAGGGCGGTGGCCGATCAGATAAGAATCAAGACAGACGAAGAAATGCAGATATTCTCATTATACAGGAACCGTACATTCACACGAGGCAGGTGAGAGGTTACCCCCTGACCTACAAAATAATTCAAACAGATCAGGATACCACCTGGGCTGCAATAGTTATTCGAAATCCAGAAATCACAGCAACTAAAATCTCAGCACTGTGTACAGCCTGGGCTGCCTGTGCCCACCTGGTCAGCTCCATGGGATCCTTTTACGTGATCTCCCTATACTGTAGACCAGTCGAAAGAGATTACCTATGCTATCAGATACCTGGAAGATGTCCTGAGAACTCTGCCAAACGCAAAAATCATCATCGGAGCCGATGTCAATTGCCGATCACCGGTCTGGCATAGTTTGACACCAGACAGGCAGAGCACAGGAAGTGGTCAACGCCTGGAAGACTTCCTGGCAAACTAGACTATGACAGTCATTAACCAACCAAACAATCCTACCACCTTCTCAAACACCCTATGGGAGGCCACTATTGATATCACTATGGCCTCAAGGAACATTTTCGGCAACATCTCCAACTGGAAGGTCAACGAGGCGTGGACTACATCGGATCATAGGGTTATTTTTCCTTCCAGCTAAATCGATCTCTAGCTAGATCCCCAGCCATACGAGTCATGTTAAATAGATATGCAATTGAAAAGGCGAACTGGGACGTCTTCAGGAAAACCCTAACTAATGAGACCCAACCCCACCTACTTCCCGACAACGCAGATGCCCTCCAAAGACAAGTCACTGATCTGATCACAACCGCCTGCAACTTGGCAATCAAAAGGAAAAACCCTGCCCCAGGCGCAAAGCCCTGGTGGAGCCCAGAGCTACATAGGTTGCGCCGAGAAGTCATTATAAGAAGAAAGACTTTCCAGCGTGCCCGGAGGACCTGGCCGGCACGTGAAGTGGAGGCGCTCAGACAGAACTAGAGGGAAGTGCGAAACCAGTAAATGGCCCTGATCCGCAAACGAAAACAAGAATCCTGGCAACACTTGGTCACCACCACAGGCAATACCGACCCCTGGGGAGTGGTGTACAAGATCACCACAAACAAACTACCCAGGGGAGAGTTCACCACTTCAACCAAGTCATTACAAGGTACGGAAGCAACCACCTGGCAGCAATCCATAACAAACATTTTGGACGCCAACCTACAACCAGCAACAAACCCAATCACCCAATCAAACAAAAATCCCTCTGTGCAGAGAATGATACTTACCACACTGAAGAGCAGGAATTTCCCTTTGACTTAGGAGAACTACAAACTGCTGCGGCCCTGATCAAAGATAGGAAATGTCCAGGATCGGACCTGCTGGAGCCTGAGATTATAAAGAAAACAGTGGAGAGTGTGTCCCCGAATTAATACTTCATCTATTCAATACCTGTCTACGTGATGGTCACTACCCAACAGATTGGAAGTCGGCCAACGTAAAACTAATCCTAAAGAACCCGACGAAACCACCTGAACTCCCAAACTCCTACCGTCCCATCGCTCTCCTGTCGGTACTTAGTAAACTCTATGAAAGGCTACTCTACTACAGACTTCTCAAACACTACAACAAAGCAAACATGGCTTCTCACAGACAATTTGGATTCAAAACTGGGCATTCCACTGTAGATGCACTCCACAATCTCCTTGAAGCAGTAGGAATTACCCAAAAGAAATATTTTCTGGTCATCGCTGTCGACTTTGCTGGGGTTCGACTCACTTTGGTGGCCGAGCGTCCTAGGCAGACTGCGCCAATTAACGATTCCAGTAAACCTATATAACGCCATCAAAAGCTACCTTTCCAACAGGTCAATCACTGTCAATGCTGCATATATGAAAATCACCACACAGATCTACAGAGGATGCCCACAGGGCTCGGTTCTGGGCCCATTCTTGTGGAATCTTGTCCTTGTTGAATTCCTTGGCATGGACCTGGGAGAGGTCACCTCTCAAGCCTATGCAGATGATCTCATTATCGCCGTTACCGGCGATTCTAGGGCCGGACTGGAGACTTTGGCGAATAATGCACTACAGAAGCTACAGGACTGGGCTAAACACCATAACCTCACCATCTCTGCCGCCAAAACAGATTCTATTCTTCTCAATGGAAGTCTCAATGAAGCCAGACCTCCACAGATAAAACTCGACAAGAGGACCATAAAATTCTCCACTCAACTCAAGTATCTAGGAGTTATACTTGACAACAAACTGAATTTCCATCCACGTCTTAAATACCTAAGAAGAAAGATACGTAATTACACCGCCCTTGTCACCAGGGTCTCCAGACGGCACTGGCGACTCAATAGGCACACTCTGTCCTTATTCTATAAATAAGGACAGATATTTACCCCGATTATAACGTAGGCAGCAGGCATCTGGTACCCGAAAGCAATCACTGTTAGTGGTAGAGGAATCCTAGACTCTCTGCAAAGAAACATCCTGCTCGCTACTACCCGTGCCTGCTGCACTGTCAGTACCCATGCTCTGCAAATCCTGGCAAGCGCCATGCCACTGGACCTGGAGGTGGTCCGCTGTGGACTACTCTTCCACCTCTCCAAAGTAAATTCCAAGACCATCCTCGAATTCACAACAGACCCCACAAACGACAGAACAGCAGAAAAGAAGCGTCTCCTCACGCATCTGCAGCAGGCGTGGCAAGCGAGATGGACTACTTCTAACAAAGGCGAAATCACTAGAAAGTTCTTCCCTTACATTAACAGGGTGTTCCCCAGGCTTCCCCCCTGGTTTTCACCTGGTCTTTATGCTACGTACCTGTTAACTGGCCATGGATCATTAAAAGGCAAACTGACGGCGCTGGGAATCATCGATGATCCCACTTGCACCTGTGGTGGGAATGAGAGTTGGTCGCACCTTATGTATGACTGCCCCCTATATGAGAATCTTCGCTGCACCTTTATCACTTCCTTGACCAACATACCCAAAGACCAAGAAACACACCTGCTTGATAGTAGGGAGGAGTATACAGCTTTCACGCGTTTCGCACAAGAGCTCTTCAGCCGAAGGAAATCGTTATCTACAGTTCCTGTACCTGCGCCACAACGGTCCCAAGGAAGACAACAGACGGTCTGAGACCACGATGGACTTTCATCCAGATTAGACAGTCATTAACGTGACCGCCACACCATCAAACGGACAACTATCTGATGATTGGAGTTTGAAAGGTACCATTGAATTGAATTAAACCCCTGGATTGGACACCAACCGATGTCGATGACAGAGGCGCCAAATGGCGATCCTATCTGTGCTCAATTGTACAGTCACTTTCGACCCCATTCCTTCCCCTTCACCTGATTGACTGAGTGTACATTGACTGGTTGGGGATGCCTTCGCCTATATCCCCTTACTCTTACTTTCATTCCCCCACTTCTTCTGTACACCCTGTACTACCTCACTCTATCTAATCGCTGTTTTTTTTTTAAATTTATTAATTTATTTTATTATTTATTTATTTATTTATTATTATTTATTTATTTATTATTTTTATTTATTTATTATTATTATTTTTTTTAATTTTATTTTATTTATTTTATTTATTTTATTTATTTATTTTTTATTTTATTTATTTATTTTTTTTTATTTTATTTTACTTATTTATTATTATTTTTTTTAACTTTGTCTCCGCTCAGGAAGCTGAGGCGACTCTGACGGAGACTAGCCAGAGAACTATGGACAGCCTGGCTACCTCCTAGTGGTGTGTGCGGGCAACGTGGGGTTCCACCAGGGACCCTGCGGCCAAATGCCAGGACACTCAACAGAACCCAACACAAAACTACACATTTAACACACAACACTTTTCTGGCATTTACAGTGTTCTGTATTTCTTCACAGTGTTCATATGGCGCAGATGTGGGAAACCACAGGTGGCGCCCGACCCTAACACTATGCACTATGTGATACTGGTGGAAGAAGAAGGTTCTGTCGAAGACCTTGGTATTGATGGCAGTGGTATAAAATATGTTCCCAGCCTTCTGGGTCACTGCAGGAACAGAGAGATGATTCAGCAAGATTGAAAGTTGCAAGTTTGGCATTAAGGGAGCCATGACCAGACAGTAAGTACAGAGTGTACAGACCAGGATGAAACCATTTCTGAGTGGATTCAGAAACTGTCAGCCTCTACTACCCATGTAGGAAACTTATTTCTGTAATTTATAACTCGCTGATAAAATAAAACTTCCTGCAGTCCAATCTAAACATTTTCTCCATAACTTGAATTTATGTCCCCTAGTTCTAGCATCATTTATAATCTTGAAAATTTTGTCCTCATTCATTTTACTAATGCCTCTCAGAGCCTTAAACACCTCAATCAAATCTCCTCTAAGGTGTCTAGTTTCCAAACTCTGCAACCCACATATTCCAAGTCTTTCTTCATAAGGACGCCCTTTTGCCGATCTCACCAGGCGAGTTACCCTTCTTTGCACCCTTTCAAGAAGCTGGATGTCTTTCTTTAGGTGCGGTCTCCATACTTGAACACAGTATTCCAAGTGTGGTCTAACAAAACCCTTATATAATGGGATTATCACGTCCCTATCTCTACTTGAAAAAGTTCGATAGATCTTCTATAGGACACCATGGGCCTTCCTTGCAACCTGTTTACAATGCTCAGAGAATTTCATGTCTGACCGTATCGTAACACCCAAGTCTCTTTCCTCCATTACTGGGTTTAGTTGAACTCCACCAAGTGAATAAGTTATTTTGGGATTACTGTTTCCCAGGTGTAATACCTTACACTTTGTTGGATTAAAGCACAGCTGCCATTTTTCTGACCATTCCTGAAGTCTATCTAGGTCTCTCTGAAGAAGCTCAGCTTGAAGTGATCATTAACTACTCTACCAATTTTAACATCATCTGCAAATTTAGACATCACGCCCTCTATCCCTTCATCAATGTCGTTTATGAAAATTAAAAACAACAGTGGTCCTAATACTGATACTTGGAAAACCCCACTTCTTACATCAACCCAATCTGAGGGATAGCCATTTATCACAACCCTCTGCCTCCTGCCCTGAAGCCATCCTTCTATCCATCTAAGGATTTTCCCAGTGATTCCAACCTGTTCCAGCTTATAAAGCAACCGCTCATGTGGGACTGAGTCAAAAGCTTTGCTGAAATCTAAATAAACAATGTCGAAATTATTCCCTAAATCCATCTCGTGAGTGACCCTTTCGAAATAGCGAATCAGATTTGTTAAACATGATTTTCCCTTTAAAAAACCATGCTGAGTATCCTTGAGAATTTCAATTCGATCCAAATGATCCTGAATTCCACCCTTGATCATTGCCTCCATGATTTTCCCTACCACTGAAGTCAGACTGACAGGTCGATAATTTCTCACTTCACTTTTAGAGCCACCCTTATGTATGGGAGATACATTGGCACTTTTCCAATCCAACCGAATCTTTTCAGAGTCTAGTGATGCTCGCATAACCAGCCTCAATGGTTCAATGCACTCGCTTGCCGCCTCTCATAACATTATAGGGTATATTCCATCAACTTCAGCAGCCTTATTGGTCTGTAGGCTCGAAGGTTTTTTCATTAAATAATCTTGTGAAATTTCAATATCATTAATTACATATTTTTTAACTTCGCTCCCATAATTTCCCATTGCCACAAAAGGCTTTTCATTTGTAAATATCGATGCAAAATAACTGTTGAGTTCATCTGCAACGGCAGCTGGTGTATTTAATAATATCCCCGTTCCTTTACGTAAAGGTCCGATCTGGTTTGCCCTGCTCTTCTTGGCATTTATATATGTGAAGAATTCTTTATCTCCCCCCTCTTTGCTCTGTTTGCTAGTGATTTCTCATAAACTGCCTTTCCCTAGTCGAACCTTTTCTGTGGCAATATTACAGATCATCATGTTGTAGCTGTTATAGGCTTCAGTACATTTTATTGCTCTGTAACGTTTCCATGCCACCTTTTTCTGCTCAAGTAATGCGGCAACTTCACTATTCATCCAACTTGGAACCCTCCTCGTGGAGTATTTTTTTAATGGTATATACGCATTCAAGGCATCTGTGATTAATGTTTTAAAAGCGTACCACAGTTCAAATGTATTCATTTTCTGCACGATATCGACCCAGTTAATAGAGGCCATGTAGTACCTTAAGGCATCGTAATTTCCTTTTCTGAAATTAAAACCCATTCGTTTGTCTTTTACTTCTGCTACCTCTCTCGTCACCATCCACCGTAGAACTCCGTGATCACTTCCTGCTACTGGTTCCTCTACTATCAGCCCTGTTATGTCATCTGATTCATGTGTGATGATGAGGTCTAGGATATTCTTTTCTCTAGTACTTTCCCTGACATGTTGATACAAATAACAGTCACCTAGTTGATTTAAAAATTTTGTTCCCCATGTCGAGTTTCCTTCCCATTTACTCCAATCAATTAGAGGCAAATTGAAATCACCCATAATAAGGCATTGACGTTTATTGCCCATTCCATTTGCATGTAGAAGCTTTCTTCATAATCTTCACAATCACCTGGTCTGTAGATTACTCCTACTCGCATTATACCTTTGTTTCCAACTGTCTCACACCATACAGACTCTATACTAGCATGTGAAATGTCTGAATGCGGGAAAGCTATCGACGCACTCAGGCTGCTTCTGATAAGAAGCATCATCCCACCACCCCTTCTATCTAACCTATCCTTCCTAAATACATTATACAAGCCGTACTGAAACTCATCATTGCCAATTTCCTGGTGGCACCACGTCTCTGTAAGCCCTGTTATGTCGGCGTTACTTGTCCTAATCAGCAGTTTCAATTCGCTCATTTTATTGACGACACTTCTAACGTTACTGTGTAAACAATTAAGATTTACTGTTCTTGTATATTTAACAACCCCTGAAGTTTTTTAGGCTCTCTTCCGTGATATTAGCTACCCGCTCACGTGAAACGTTTCTGCCCCCAGAACATCTAGATAATATGTCCAGTTGGGGGTAACAGATAAGAACTCTTAAGGTATGTGCAAGAGTTACTTTGACCAATATTATCAGATAAACGCGTGTCAGTATTACCCACATCCCCCCTAACTAGCAGTTTCCCTGAGCCTTTAAGGTATCCTCAATAATACTGGCAAAAACTTTTGCACCACCTTTGTTTAAGTGTATCCCGTCTCTACAAAACAAATTCCTTCTACCTACAAGTGTGGGCCATGCTGATAGAAATTTACCCCCTAAAGCCTTGCAGATTCCTTCAAGTCTTGAGTTAATCCACAAGGCTCTTAACATATAATCCCTCCTATCGTGTCTGGGCAGAATTGCAGACACATAGACATTATGGCCTAGCTCGCGACATTTCCTCAGCATGGTCCTGTATTTTTCCAAAAAATCGTCAGATCGTGTACGTTTAATATCGTTTGTCCCCACATGAATAATAATATTTTCTTTACCCCCTTTAAAATCTGACAGTCTGTTGGTGACATCATCAATAGTTGCTCCCGGCAGACATACCCTGGTTCTGCTCCACCTATCTTTATTACAAAAAATATTCCCCGTTTCCCTGACAATGGAGTCTCCTAATAAAACAATGTCCTTTTTAACCAGAGTAGTTTGCACTTGGTTTTTCTGTTTTGAGGATCGAATCGGGTGTGCATCACTTGGTAGATTGCTGGAGTCTTGAGTCCCTGACGAGCTCCCAGATGCATTCTTCTCGATGGCAAGCACCCGTTTTTTCACGGACTCAAATTGTTCCATCAGTGCACCAAATTGTAATTTAAGATCGGTGTACTCCTTACATCGATCACACAGAAAAGAAACCCCAGGTGAGATAGGATTAGTCACCGGGTCGACCTTGGAAAACATTCCACAGGTTCCACAATGGATTAAATCATGACTCACCCGTAAATCGCCATCGGCTATTTCTGCGTGAGTCACGAAACCCTGTGACGTGTTTAAGGCAGATCTCGTAACTACCATTATAAAATTAAATAAATATAAATGAAAGTAACTTTAAAAAATTATATCTATAATATTATTAAAATCAAAACCTATAACAAAACCTATAACAGGAAATCAAAATCAAACCTATAACAGGAAATCAAAATCAAAACCTATAACAGGAAAACCTATAACAAAATAATCCAACAATATCTAAATAAATAAAATATTTAAAAGCACTATCCAAAAGTAAATTACTTAACTGAGGAGCCCTGACTAAGCGCGTCCGCTCACCTCGAATGTTATTTTGGAAGTTGATAGTTTATGATTAGCATTGTCAAATTATAAAAGAAAGGAAACTTATACAGCATCAGCCAAAAAAAAAAAAATACGACACCTTCCAATAGTTTGTCTTCCTTGAATTTATTTAAAATACAATTTATTTTAATTTATTTTTATGGGCATTATTCACAGCGTGGCTCAGTTAGTGTCAGGCGAGGGTAGGTCGCTTTTTATCACCGAAAACTCTGAATTTCATCCCGCAAACAGGCATATCGATTCCAAAATATTTTGGAAAAAGTGTACCGAGGGCTCATTGCCTTATTTCTTTGGCGTTTAAAATTCACACAAAATATAGCTTGCTTACATTGGTTCTTATTAATGGAGTCAGTTTGCACTAATTTAACCTCATGGTATAGCTGCATCAGAAAATTTCATTTCCTGTCATTTTTGATATTATTGTGGTATCTTTCATTTGGCATTTTTTTTCTTTTGTGAATTCGAAACGAAAATGATTTCTGTTGAATACCGCTGCCCGAATTGTGGAATGCTGGCGTCCCTTTTGATAGGTTTTTGTTTAAATGTCATCTCTGGACAGAGATGAACTTCAAATTCCTGTAGTTTTATGTTACATCCGATAGAGATTTGTCCTGTAATTGTCTGAGGATAGTATTTCCTTTTCGATAGCATCAAGTAGCGCTCACCAACGATGAGGAAATATTCCAGCTTAACGCTCAAAATTGAGATTTCTGGAAGAAACTAAAACAAAGTTCAAGAAGTCTCCTGCCCGTTGGTGCATACATCGAGCAATAAAATATTTTCCAGAGATAACGCTACCTTTCCAAATGCAGACAAAGTCCTGTTTAAGTACAATACTCACTCACTGTCCGGCAAGGACAAACCGTGCACTTTGAAATCTTCTGATGTTAACTGTTGGGCTGTGTGTAATAATCTTGCCTTCGACTAATTACAAAGCGAAAATACAACAGGAAATATTTATGGCGAGGTAACACTGGAATTGTAGCAGCACAGATCAGACTGAAAAGCTGTCGGATAAATCCGCTACTTGAAAACCGCAAACCCACCTTCCAGTTGATGCTTTCCTTTGAACACCAGATTACTACTGTAATTGCAGCTTTTGAAAGACGTCTACAGCAAGATGAGATCTGAATTCCGTAGTCCATTAATTAAGATTTATCCCAATAATTAATTCCGAAACGAACATGCTTTCTAGTAATCTGTTTCGGTTTCATTTTTTCTTTTCAAGTTTCTGGAACATGCTAAGCCGGCTGTCTATTAAATCCACGCAGCGTCTTCATCCATTTATTAAAGTACATAATCAACGCTACCTTCTCTCTCATCACGTGGTTGCTTCCTTTCGGTTTCACTATAATCATATCCTCTACTAAATGTTAGCCGGCTTGACGTGGGCGATACTAACGCCAATCTCTATTAATTAAGCGAACCCTGGTGATCAAGCTGACTAATGAGGCGCAACAAGCGCGGGCATTCCTCGGGCTTTAATTACCGAATAACCTTTGTTATTATAGAATTCTTGCTTTTCCTAATTTGCTTTGTGATCAGTGTGAAATGGAGGTGGCATCAACTTTGTCGACCGTTGCGTTATCGCATACTAAACAGAGAGATATTTGTGGATTTATTGGATGTCTGTTTTCTACAGCAGCGCGTTGGAGAAGTAACACGTGGAAGCGTGCTCTTTATCTGCTTATCAGAAGTCATTCAGGGAATAATCATAGAAGCTACCAGGCTTTTCTATCCACTAAGAAATACCATTCCAGGCTTAGACTGAAATGGATCTCAGATGAACAGATAAGACTCGTGACAGAGAAGAAAAATGCATATAAATTATCAAGTGATACAGAAGCCTATGGTAGAGATAAACTAATCTGCAATTCCTCGTGGGTAGCACAGTTGGTAGAATCGCCATTCTCCCCACACCGGATGGAAAAGACCTAACTTCGAGTCCCGTCGATGACGTAATGAACTTTTATGGGCCTTTTGCACATTGTGAAAAAGGCTCATAAAATTTCATTACGTCATCGGGCCATGTTAACCTCTCGGGCGAGGTTAACATGGTTTATTCCATCGGAAACTCGAGTTCAGTTTTCATCGAAGAAACAGAAAATCGAACATAGAACACGCAAAAATTATGGATAGTATATACGGAGCAATATGGTCTTAATTTCTAAAACCCTATTTATAACAGCAATAATAATCTGCGAACAAGTCACAAAGGAGGTTAGGCAAGCCAAGGAAGATTATGAGAAGACACTGGCAAAGAATCCCAAGCAACGCAGCAAAGACTTCTTTACTTATATTTTACAGCCGCCATCATTAGAATTTCAAGAAATGAGTGGGGCCTGTCTAGGAGGACCCTGCTACTTTACTATAAAGTGGTATTCCTTCCCATAGTCTCATTCGCGGCCGGAGCTTGGTTCCACAGAGTGGTAATCGTTAAAATGAAGCAAAAACTCAACTCAATCCAGAGGGCTATGCTGCTAGCAACACATCGAATCTGCCGAACGGTGTCCACTGCGGCAATCCAGGTTATTGCTGGGACTCTGCATTTAGACCTATACGTAATATTTGGATTATGCTTCAGGCTCAAAAAAGGAATACCTACCTCCATCATGGATATAGACCTATCGCTGAACGATGATAATAAAAGGGAAAAAGCTCGATGCTTTAAAGAGCTAATAAATGTCTGGCAAACAAGGTGGGACAATTCAACTGTTGGCACTGTAACCAGAAATTTCCTACCGGATGTCTCCTTTGTGATGTCGAAGAAGGTTAGCTCATGGTTCACAATTAGTCTGGAAACATCCTATCTCATTACTGGGCATGGATCCCTTAACGAAAAACTCCACCAGCTAGGCCTGTTAAACACTGACCTCTGTTTCTGTGGAGCAAAAGAAAACTGGCAACATCTTCTCCACGAATGTGCCTGCTATGAAGACATTAGGAATGAGCTGCGAAGTGAAGTCCCATCCTTCAGCATAAATCGAGTTGACCAACTTGTTCTGACCCCACATCACTTGTCTGCACTCCAGGCTTTTGCAGCTGCTGTCTTTGCCAGAAGGAAAGATATGCTTACAACTAATGCTGTAGCAACATAACCTCAAGCACCTATCAAAGATCAACCTATTGACCTTTTGAGGCATATTATTATTCTATTTTATTTTTATTTTTTATTTATAATTTTTCCTTTCCTCATCTCTTTTTTTTTTCTTCAATTTCCCACTTTTCTTTTCTTTTCTCTTCCCTTTTTTTTTTTCTTCCTTTTTAATATCTATATTTTTTTCTTTATTTTATTTAATTAATTTATTATATATTCTTTTTTTATTTATTATTTATTTTCTTTTATTATTATTATTTTTTTTTTATCAAAATCTGCACCACGGGTGAATTTTTTTTTTTTTTTTTTTTTGCTGAAGTCCCTCTGGAATGGGCCCCCAGAGGATCCTGGCCCACCTGCTGGCAACACCAGGTGAGTCAGAGTCTCTTTCGAGACGTTACGTGATATACTGGAACTGGCCCACCTTCCCGTGGTGTGGACGAGTACCCAGAATCATCTGTCCAGGTGACTGATGCTTCTGGGTAGCCAAGCGGCCAGAACAGAACAACAGAACACACACATAATACACACAAACCTCCGTTACACACATATCTGGCCCATTTGTAGTGATACTGTTCTTCACAGAGATACGAGGAGGAGTTGAACTAACGTTCTAGGTGCCGCCCTTTACATATACACATGTCCACATGTCTTTACTTATATTAAGGTAGAAGGTAGGAGTTGAATCACTTTGCTCCACTTGATGACGATGATTTAACTGTTTTGATCCTGCCCAGATTGCTAATAAACTGAACAGGTATTTTGCATCTGTATTCACGCATGAGGAGTTCTCTATTAAGGGGAATTCCAGAAGTTCATTAGAATCTAACAGGGAGCAAATATTCTTTTCTGATAACTGAGAGGAAAGTGTAAGAGGAACTGTTAAGCTTAACATAAAAAAAGCACCTGTGCTGGATGGGATTTATCCAATTATACTGAGGGAGGCAGGAAAGGAAGTACGCAAACCAAATAAGCAAAATTATAATTATTAGAGCATCTTTGGATCCAATAGTGGAACCTATAGACTGGAGAAAATGTGTCTCCAATTTAAAAAGGGAGATCAAAGGATGACATAAGTAATTACACACCCGTTAGCTTAAATTCTGTTCTGGTAAAATAACGGAGTCTCCGGTTAAAAAAATAACGCAAGGTCATCGAGACAGGAATGCACTTATACTTCATTCATAGAATGAATTTGTTAAGCGGCGATGTTGTCTGACCAATCCGATTGGATATTATAATGCCGGCACAAAGGAAATGGATGCAAAAAATAATTTTGATATTATATACTTGGATATAATTTTCAAGCTTTTTGTTGTACATCAAACACTAAACAAATGTGTTTAGCAACAAGCTACTAAAGAAATTAGACCAATGGCTGAGAAATGGCCGCTGAAAATTAATATTAAAAAATACAAGTAACCGCATTTGATAATCAGTAATTCCAGATTAATGCACTAACTGTAACTTTTGCAGTCACATATGAAGTTCTCTGAGTAATGCAGACAGGCTTTGCCAGGACAACCAATGGAGTTTTGTCTATGACATAAAGGAGCTTTGCTAGCAGGATAAGGATTATCGCTTTGTATAAGGCATTGGTTAGGCTGCTTCTTGAGTACTGCATACAGGTCTGAAGGTTTCATTTTAGGAAAGATGTAGATCTTCTGGAAGGGGTTTAGTGAAGGGCAACGAGATTGGTGAAGGGAATGGAAGATTGGTCTTACCAAGACAGCTTCTGTTCTGCAAATTGCAGTGTCTTGAGACTAGGTACCTGTGTGGTACTACTCTGAGTGTAGTACCACACAGTTGATATGTCACTCTGGGGTTACTTCTACCCATATTCAGTACTTTATATATTTGTCAATGTTAAAATTCAGTTGCGACCTCTCAGCCCATCTTCTCAATTTTTCTGAATCCTGTTGCAGTAGCGTACTGTCATTAGTGTGATTAACAACTCTGCCAACCTTCATATCGTCTGCAATTTTGGACATTAAACCTGACATACATCAATATCATTAATAAATACAGAAAACAACAATGGACCCAACACCGAACCCTGTGGGACTCCAATAATAACATTAGTCCACGAAGAACAGTGGGCATTGATTACCATTCTCTATCTTTTCCCACTCAACCGTCCCTTTATCTATGGCAGCAATTTACCCTTAATCCCATACCGCTCCAATTTGTACCGTAGTCCTCCATATGCAACAATATCAAAAGCTTTCATAAAATCCAAGAATATAATGATATCAAAATTATTTTTTGCATCCAGTTCCTTTGTGATTTCATCATAGTATACAATCAAATTGGTCAGACAAGATTTCCCCTTAACAAATCCATGCTTTTTCCGAACAATAACTGCAGTCTTGACTAGATAGTCCTGCATTACTTCTTTAACCAGAAACTCCATTAAATTCCCCGGAACAGAAGTTAAAGTAACAGATGTGTAATTACTTGTGTCACCATTTGTGAATTAGGGTCACGTTTGCACATCTCCAGTCTATGGGGATCTCCCCTGAGTTACAAAGACGTCCTACTTGGCTAGATCATGTCCTGTTCTAGAGATCCGCAAACATTTAACATTGTGCACATTTTTTTAAACTGTGATACGTTGGAGAATCATCCCCTTCGAATTAACTTTCTTTCCTCAATTTGAATTTATGCCCCCTCAGTTGTGGAATCTAAACAAGAGGAAGAATCCCATCAGCATTTAGCCTGCTCAAACCATTCAAGGCATTGTATAAATCAATCAGATCAACTCGCAGGTGCCTAGTCTCCAGACGCTGGAATTTCGCAGAACTTATGCCTTTCCTGTTAAGATCACCCCTTTGTTCTTACCAGTCTTGTTTCCCTTTTCTGTACTTGTTCTAGCAACTCTACTTCCTTCCTAAAATGACATTTTCAGAACTATACGCAGTGCTAAAGGTGTAGCCTGACTACTGCCTTATACAGAGAGATAATGAACTCCTTTTGCCTGCTAGCAAAATTCCTGTGTATCATTGAGAAGAACCCATGACCTGCTCTGGCCGCCTGTGGCCAGAGCAGGTCGTTATACCCCGAGAGTAGTACCACACAGTTGGTACATTTCTCTGGGATTACTGCTATAGGCTTGTTTATTTGTTTTCTTGAAAGTTTTATGGCGCATCAGCATCTGTGGCTATAATGCGCCAAGTCAAAGAGGTGTAAAAATATAATATTATCATAACTACATTATTGTTAAAGGAGTACACGTATTAAAACAGTTAAATCCATCCAACAATAAAAGATTCTACATAAAATATTATAAATTAATACGCTGTACAACGTTAAATATAGTTGACACGTCGTCATTGTCCGATAAAATCTGTCTGACTGTATAAGACTCAGACAGATGGCTGAAATGTAAACAAGGATCATTATTAAAACAAAGACATTCAGTTGAAATATTTCGGATTGATAAAACGGTGTCACAATAACTACACACAGGACGATCGTCTACCCTCAGCAGATAGCAATGTGTCAAGTGATAATGTCTTATGCGGAACCGAGATAGAACAACTTCCTCTTTTCGTTTTTTGTGCAGTCTAGACTGCCAAAGTTCAATTACAGGCTTAATCTCATATAACTTGTTTGCAGCTTGCCCGTGCCATGAGCGTTGCCATTGGGATACCAATTTCTTTCGAATTACTTGCCTGTATAGGGGACTAACAGGCAAGAGTTAAAAAGGGTCACTGATTTGGCTGCAGTGTCTTCCAAATAATTTCCTTGGAACCCAATGTGGCCGGGTACCCAGCAGAAAAGAACATCAAATTCAGATTGCGAAAGGAAGTGCAGCTTCTGCTATATCCGGGTCAGGACAGGATCAGGGTAGAACCTCATCGATGATAAACTCTGCAATGAACTCACAGAATCGGTATATATGTATAATATTTTGTTTTTGTGGGTGGTTTGTATATGATTCAAGGCTAGCTCAATAAGTGCAGCTGTGCAGTGAACACACTGCATTCGTGGAAGATCTTCTCAGATACCGTGGTGCCTGGGAAAAGAGATGCAGATCCCAAAGCCACTTCTGACCTCGAGCCATCTGTATAGACTGGCAAGAAGTCAGAATATTCAGACCAGCGTGTGAAAAGAGATCTGCAAGTGACAGCAGATGGAGTTCTGTCCTTCCTCCAGTTGTTAAGAGGGAAGTCGCAGTTTAGGACAGGAGCATGCAAGGGTGGAGATGGTTGTCCTGGTAATGGGTAACAGTGTCTAATGTGATGTCCAAATCTCCGAATAGTCTTTGGATACGAATACCGAATGGATGATCGGCAGTCTTACGAGTGTTGTACAGTTTTTTTCCGATATGGATCAAAAACGGGTGTCCACGTGGGATGGTCTGGCAGGGATTTCAGTTTCAAGGCATACTGTAGAGACGATTGTTTCCTACGAAGCGATAAACAATTATTTTTAGGCCCCAGAATGATTAAATTCATCTGCAGTGTTAATTGGTTTTCTATGGTTGATCGATTTGTCTATTTTGCTGGAAGAAAAACAGACAAATCGATCGGGGGGGGACCTTTCTATCTACGCCAGAGACCGACTAACGCAGCCATGGAGTGAAAAAAGTCATTAAAAAGTCCCTGGTGTCATTGACGGGATTCGAATTCAGTGGTATCGTCACCGTTCTCCCCACACTGGGGAGGACGGTGACGATACCACCGTGCTACCCGCGCAGACTATGGCACTTGCACCTCTTGCCCCATTATTATTTCACTTTTGAATTCGGAAAGATCTCGACGCCGACCCATTCTTCCTCACAGACACTCAAAAACTGATCCCCACACGTGCCATCTACAATTTTATATTCCCGACTTTGAGCTTGCATCAGCGTCATCGACCAGTCGATGCGCACACAAAGAGGATTCAGCAAACTGAGCGTACACGTCTGGGCATCTGCGGGGGATTTATTCAGCGGTGTATTGTCAAAAGCTTAGACCCTGGTTCAAAGTAAATTTGATGTAACTTTCTCATTTCCAGTGTTTTATTTTGCGATGTGTAGGATTGGATTGGATTGGCCAGACTTTTGACAAAGATCAGTACGATGGACCGTTAGTATAGATGGTAAATGAACTTATATTGTTTTAACAAACGAATCTTATTGGTTGAAGGAACACAATGAAGAATTAATGGCCCAACTCTAATATCCAACGTGAAATTGCCTGAGAGCACTTCGTAATCAGTTTGTTATACATAATCGATGCAGTAAAGTTTATATACCGCGGTATATATTTTTTTCTTTTTAATTTATCAAGAAAAGATTCGAAGACTGTTGATGTGAAAGAACATTCTGCTGCTTTCGTCATGGTGCTTTGTTTCCATGCACGATGGTCGTAAATCGGTTTTTCGTAACTCGAGGAGTGACTGTGTAATATATCATAAATAAATTTTCTCCTTATACTCCGGGCACCACATGTTACGAGCAGTTCACAAGACAGAAAGAACACCATATTCAGCGGTCACGGGCTTGAACCCCGGTCACTCTGTGCACGTGTACATATGCACCGTCGTGTTTAACCACTCGGCTACGGCGGCCAATAACATAATAACATCATAATAACATCGCTTGCCCTTTTTAGATTTGTATTACTTCGGTACGCTGGTAATAGTTAATAGTGTGTTTAGGGTCAAACGGCACCAGGGATTTCCCCATCTCCGCGAAGTAATAGTTAATATATCATTCGTAATTAATTTACCAAAGTTTAAAGAATCCTCTAAAAATGTAAAAGCTTTTAATATTCACACAATTTACAGACCACCCAATAACAGCGTAAGATCGATGAATATCAGTTGCTTTACCACCGATATTTTCTCTTCGTCAAGTGACCTGAGTTTACTGCGTAATGGCTGTTAAATGAGACTTTTTAGGATGCGAAGCCCAACGCCCCTCAACTGGAGGCTGACTGTTGACGTAGGCACCGAGGCCTTGAATAAATTTATCGAAGCTGGCTTATAAGGGTCAACGTTACAATAACCATTTTGGTGTAACTGGAATTTGAAAGTTCGTTTGATTTTGTTGGTTTTAATGTAACTTCTGAGAAAGTTTTCTTCTGCTTAGAATGTGATTTTGGATCGGGCATTTCGAGGAAGAGCTTCGTCCAGAAAGGAACATATTGCTGCTCTTAAGTAAAGAGTGAGAATGAACTGCCTGAAGTCCACAAATATTATTACCAATCGGTTACTAGGATACAGTAAACGTATCTCTCTCTCTGTATTCATGGCAGCCGAGCCGTCTGCTTTCTCTTTTTATATTTCATTGGGCACAGCCGTATTAGTGGGTTTTAAAAGGTGGATGAAATGAGACGTTGCGAAGCCATCCTTGGACGAGCATTAATCACCGACTCTGATTGTGGCTTGTCATCCTCGTTCAATTCGGATAACCGAGGAAATTGGGAAGACTTTTAATATAAGTCTCGGTGCGCACGATAAGCTGTAGCAAAATATCGTCTCGAACACCTAGAAATGCATTGAAGGGGGATGGAATAAACGACCATTACGTCAGCGTGTCTAATCCCAATCGAATGGCAAGACGGAGACATTCCTTCGTATGACGTGCCCGGTAATAAAGGAACAAATGCAGCGCTCAATCAATAATTCACTCGAGCCCATTTACAAGAAGACAGAGATATGAAAGGCGAAAGATTACTTTGCGAGGCACAGCGGCTGCGAGGGACTTCGTGTATTCAAAAACTGCTCCATTCCACCGTGAATCCGTAACAGTGCAGCAATAATAAGGAAAAATCAATTTCTCTCTGGTTCCATATGATGGAAAAAATTAAGCTTTATTTCTGACGTCAATCATCTTGTCGCCAGAGTTAAAAGATTCACTGGGATGTTAATAAACGTTTTAAGACAGGAACAGAGGCCGAAGCGTAAAACTCTACATATTTATTGCAATGGTATCTTTGTACCAATGGCTACGTACTGTGCAGCAGTGTGGTTCCACAGGGCCACAAACGTGACCTTACAATCCAAACTCCACCCGCTGCAGAGTTTCGCGTTAATTGCTATCGTTGAAGCCGGTGTGACGGTCTCAACAATGGCGCTTCAAGTCCTGGCTGGGGTTTTGCCCATAGACCTGCATTTAGATTTAAAGGTCTTCGTTACAAAATAAGGTAAAAAAAAAAAACATTCCCTCTGAGTTCATGGGACCACTGCAAACATAAGTACCGACAGCAGGAAAGAAAAGACTCGCTGTTGGAATGAACTAAAAACGTTATGGCAAAAAATCATCAGATTAGGTACCTCTACAAAAGGATAAGAATAACAAAAAATGATTCTTGCTTAAGATGCACCCTTTATATTTAATCACTGGCCATGGCTCTGTTAAGCAAATGTGCGACTTTGGACTGGAAAGTTCAGATCTTTGTTCTTCTTTGACTCTAGAGAAGACTGGGAACATCTGTTATATCATTGTCCTATCTACAGTGATCTAAGGGATCTTCACGACCATATCTGGACCCTGTTTTACCTGGCAGAGAAAACGTTTTTATAGATAATCAGCGCTCATTCAAATCCTTCCTTCAAAAGCTTGCCCATTAACTTCGGATCTTTTACCCTTGCTACTGCTAATATTGCACCGTCTAATAATTTAACTCCAGACAGCTCAACACATTAATCTTCTGGACTTCACATCTAAACAGCCACCTAAAGAATCTGACAATTGAGCTGACTCCGACTTTTCCTTTTCTTTTTGATTTTGGTCTTCATTCTTATTTTGATTTCTCATTATTATTCACTTTTAATTTTATTTTTATAATTATTTTAATACTTTTAACTTTAACCTTTTATTTTAAATTCAATTTTTTAAAGCTTTCATTTTTAAATTTTAAATTGTTTAATCTTTTATTTTTACTCATTTTTCCTTTAACTCTTTTCCAGCCCTTCGGGGCAGAATTGTTGGTGCCTCTGGCATAGACTACTGGGAGTAGGGGATTGCGCACACTCTTATGCTTCGTTCTCTTGTGCATCTACGAGTGCGAGATCTCTTTGGCCCTATAGTTTCGGTACGACAGTACATTGTGTAGACTGATACTAGAAAGTAACATTCCTGATGATCGCGGCGTCCGAGTAGCAACATGGCCAGAACAATTAAACAATACACACACACACACACACACACACACACACACACACACACACACACACACACACACACACACACACACACACACACACACATTACTACACTCATTTCTGAACATTTTACAGAGTTTCGTGTATCATCACAGAGTAAGAAGGCACAGATGAACTATAGTTTTGGGGCCGCCCTACATAAGACACGATACATGTCCACATGTCCACTACTTTGATATTTGTTGAAACAAAGAAATAGATTCGGGATTCGCATAATAACACTGAAGGGACAGAAATTCATGGGATACCTGGTTCCTGGACAAAGCGACGCTGTTACCCCTCTCACTAGTGGACGAACCCACCGCTTGGCAGGTATACGGGTACACTGCATTCACGAAAACGGTAATTTTATTGTCAGTATGGATAAAAGTCGTGAGTTAACCGACTTTGAAAGAATAATGATAAAGTGTAAAGTGTAAAGTGTGTTCGTGTCAAACGGCACCAGGGGTTTCCCCCATCTCCGCGTGGTTTTCTTTGTAGGTGTAACAGATCACTGTTAAGGCCAGAGATTTAAAAGTGTATGGGATTTGGAAGTATTGTGTTGTGTATCGTTGTTCCTCTGGCCATTTAGCCGCTAGACCCCTGCTGGGGCCCAACGTTGCCCACACTCAGCCCCGTGGAGGCAGACCAGGTACACCCAGCATAATTATTTACTCTGGCAGGCCCTGCCACCTAATTTCCTGAGATTTCAGTGGCTAGGGCCTATAAAAAAAAAAAAAAAAAAAAAATAGTAATAATAAATAAAATAAAATAAATAAAAATAATAATAATAACGCGATTTTAAGGGGTGGTTCGCTAATGAGGTTAAGTTTTGGAATTGATGCACGATTTGGCTGTTATAATTTGGAAGTTTAATTTTTTTTTTGTCGTGTGGGGCGTACACTGTAATGTATAGAGAGAGAGAGAGTGGGGAGAAAGACTGAAGACTGGAGGGGAAAGACAGAAATATGAGGCCAATAGGGTAGACGACCCCAGATATCAGTGTGGCATGCCCATGCCGCACCAGGAGAAGTAAACGGGGAAGACGGGGGAGGGGACGGTCCCAGCCCCTCCCACCGCCAGGATATGGAGAGAAAGTGGGCCAGACTAGGTGTCCAACCCAGATCGCCAAAAGGCGAGGCAACAGCGTAGCTGCGGTCACAGTCATGGTTTTTGGATGTTCAGTTCAGTGTCACTTCAGGTAGGTCACAGTCTTGGTTCAGTCTCACTTGTCTCGTGTTCATCTTATGGGATCAGGAAGAGGAGTGATGACTCTGGTCAGTTTGTAGTACTGCTTTGATGTCAATTCAGGTAGTCATATTCGTTGAGAGCATCAGTCCTGGCCATTTGCACCAGGTCATGAATGGAGAGTTATCTTTGTTGGTAATTTCTTCTGATCGGTTGTAGTCATGCGGTATGTTCATGCTGTAGTCTCCTCCTTGGTTAGTTTCAATGGAGTTCTTCTATTCAGATGTTTCCATATTGTTGCGGATAGCGATTTCTGTTCTCCTTCTGTTAAAGATGTCCTGGGCGTAGCGGCTGAACGCGGTGTACTCGTCTTCCGAATCCAGGAGGTGATGCTCATTGTCTTTTGGTACAAATTTTATACTGGTGATGAGTACTGATCTTTGTTCCTCATAGCATTCACATTTGTGCATGATATGTTGCCACGTCTCCATATTGCCACAGGTGCAAGTTGGGTCCTCGGTCAGTCCGAATGCATTCAGTTTTGCGTTAAAGGGCCCATGGCCCGTCAGGAGGAAGGTGGTGTTCAGTCCTGGGTAGAACCATTTGGGGGCTTTTGGATAGGTCTTGTCTACGTAGGGTATAAATTTCCGTGTGACTTCACTCTTGGTCGTCTCTTGCCATCTCCTCTGCCAAGTTTCTTTCAGGTGTTCCATGATTTTCTGTTTTTCCATTCGGTGGTTGTTTGTAGGGTCCAGTGTAAAAGTGTCAAACGTGGTCGGTGTTCCCTTTGCCAGGTAGTACATCAACCCACATCTCGCCACCTCCAGGTCCAGAGGGAGAGTTCCCGCCAGGACCTGCAGCGCACAGGTACTCACCGTGTTACATGCCCTGGTGATGGTGAGGAGTATTTTTCGCTGTATTGTATCGAGGATTCTTTTATTTACTGCAGTTCTTGCTTTGACGTACCATATTGGGGCTCCATAAGTAATTGCTGGGACGAAAATTGCTTTATAGTAGAGGGATAATGTTCTTTTGTTTAGTCCCCAGTCTCTGCGTGTTACTCTGACTACTAGTGCTGCGTATTTTCTCAGCTTCTCCTTCAGATATAAGAGGTGTTGTTTAAAGGACAGGTTGGAATCTATATATATATATATATAATCTTTATTGTATACAAACATGGTATATACAATAGACCCTTCACAGCAGCAATGCCAGGGGTTTTACATTGGATGGTGGACAATAATAGCCTTGGGGAGACGGGGCCCACATCGAAGTTCGGGCTCATTCCCCAGAGCCAACAATAAAATAGAATCAGTGTCAGATTATTTACAGGACATTTTATGGTTTTGACAGTATTTACAATGAAAAATAAAGATATTCACATTTACATTATGTTATATTAATATTTATATTCATAACGATATTCTTCACTTTATTTACAACACATTCATAAAGACATCGTGCTTTCAACATTATTTACAATATATTGGACATTATTATGCTGCTCTTATTAATGTGCACTTTGCCTGGCCAAGGTCAGGCTCTTAAGGATCTGTCTTCGGTACCCCCGATCCTTCACAAACCTACAGAGGTCGCCGTCAATTGAAACGATTGTGGGGAGCATCTCCTTGGGGAGAAAGCGGTCACTGAGCGATAGTCTGTTATAGTGAGCTGTGAGCATGGGAGCTGACCTCAGTCCGGGTAGAGGGATCCTCCAGCCACACAGTTCCCAGATGCTTGGCTCCGAGACCATTCCGGTTGTCATCTTGACAGTGAGAACAAGGCGTTTTTCAAATACAAGATCTGGAAGTCGGGCAAAGTGAAGTGACGTCGCCATCGCAGTTGTCCTTTGCTGGGGTGGACGACGATGTTTTTGCGTGATCCAACGAAGGAGCCAGTATTCGGCGGAGTACACGCGCTTGATGTTGGTAGGGGCTGCGGACCCCCAAATTTCCGAGGCATACAGTACGACGGAGTATACTGAGGTGTATACGTATCGACGAGTCACATCCAGATCCCTAACGTGGAGCAGTTTTTGTTTTGTGGTCCAGCGCATTTGACAGAATTTTGCTGTGAGCTTGTCAATGTGGGGGTTGAAGCTCAGTTTATAGTCGAACACGACGCCCAAGTCTGTATGCATCTTGACCATTGGGAAGGGAATGCCGTCTAGAGAAGCTTGGATTTCAGTGGGTTGGCGCTTCAGAGAAAAGACCATTTGGGCTGATTTGGCGGGGTTAATGAGGAGGCCAAATTGATGGAGATAGGATCCTAGGTTATGTAACTTTTCACAGATCTTTTTATTGATGTTTGAGAGATGTTCGCCGGGGTTAATCTGAGTATATATTTTAATATCATCGGCATAGCAGAGTATGTCTTCTCTCTGTTGCACAAACGGAATAATAATTGCGGTGAATAATGCTCCGGAGAGAACTCCGCCTTGGGGAACTCCCGCAGTGATCTTTCTCCAGATTGTGTGTTGATCCACTTTGAGAAGAATGGTTCTGTCAGAGAGCAGGGCTGTGATAAACCACAGCATGTCACCTTTTATGTAGAAGTAGTTTTCTAGGAGGTGAACAAGTGAGGGGATACTGATGGAGTCGAAGGCAGCTTCCAGGTCGATGTAGGTGACAGAAAGCTCTGCTTTCGCTTCTAGTGCACTGAGAATGGTGTTGGTTAACGATGTTAAATTGGTGACTGTGGATCTACCTGGAATGCCATAGTGAATCTGTGGGGGGTTTGTGAGGCATGATTTGATTGATGATGGTGGAAAGTAATGTCTTCTCCATGAGCTTCAAGAGGCTGGAAGAATGAGAGATTGGCCTGAACTGTTTAATGAGGGTTGCAGATTGGCATTTAGGGTGTGGCTTCACAGTATATCTGTTCCAGAGAGGGGGAAAGTATTGCTGCGTTAATACACGGTTAAAAATTGATAGTAGAGGACCGATTATAAACGAGCTAAGACATTTAATCATGAATTGTGGCACAAGATCGGGGCCTGCAGTTGCAGTGGGTGGCAATCCATTTATAGCAGTTATAAGCTGCTTCCTGCTGATGCGAACGGTGGCGAGCATATCAGTAGGGACATCTAGGATAATGCCTAGGTATTTCATCTGTTTTGCCAGTTTGATTGTGCTTCCCCTTACTTTTATCTGGGGCGGCCGTCTGATGTCGAGTGTTCCTCTCAGTAGAATTGAGTTCGTTTTGGTCGGGGAAATCTCCAGTGTATGCAGGTTTGCCCAGTCCTGGAGCACTTGCAGTGCATGGTTTGCACGGGCTTCTAACTGTGATCTAGAGCTCGCTGCCACCGTTAGGACGAGATCATCCGCGAAAGCTTGTGCGTTGACATCACCCAAGTCGAGTGCCAGGAATTCATCAAAAACCATGTTCCACAGGAGCGGCCCCAGGACAGATCCCTGCGGGCAGCCCCTGCGGACCGATCTTGTCAGGCTCCGGAACGGTGCCATTACCCTGATTTTTCTATCTGAGAGGTAGGATCTAATGCAATTATATAAATTCATGGGGATTTTTGCCTTGCGGAGTCTGCCCAGGATGATAGTGGGTGCCCGACGCATGGGTCACTCTGTCGTGGAGGTGATACAGAAATTGCACTGTCCCCGTTCGACAGAATCGAAAGCCATTCGCGGAATAACATCTCATCTTGGACAGCGCTGTGGGCAGAGAAAGGTGGTGGATGAACGTGGCTGTCGACGTCACTCTCGCATTGTTTCAGCCAACCAGAGAGCGATAATGGCACAAATCCTTGGCGACTTCAACGCAAGAAACGTCTCCACTAAGACCATCAGGCGATCATTAGCCGCAATAGGTTATGGGAGTCGCCAACCCACCAGGGTCCTATTGCTAACACCACGACACACGACTCTACGCCTCAACTGGACGAACAAACATCGGCACTGGACCTTGGATGATTCGGGACGGGTCCGATGAGTCCCGTTTCCAGTTATTTCGAGTGTACGCGAGGGTGCATATCTAGCGGAAACCGCGGCACGAAGCTATGTGCCCGTCATGTAAACAAGGAACTATTCAGGCAGGTCGGCGGACGGTCGGTAATGGACTGGGGCGTGTTCAACTGGCACACATTCAGACCTCTAGTACGTCTAGACGCATCTCTGAATGGTCCAGGTTATATGCTCATCCTTGCACACCATCTGCTTAGTCATCGTGCAACCACAGGGCAATGGACTCTTCCAGTAGGACAATGCGCCTCCCCACAGAGCCGTGAAGACTAGAACATGGTTTGAAGAGCATTCCGCAGATTTTACCAACATGTAATGGTCTCCCCGTTCACCAGAAATGAATCTGGAGCATCTTTGGGATGCTGTGGAAAGGTCCGTTCGAGCTTTGAATCCTCCACCCAGGAATGCGACGGAATTATGGACAGCGGTGCAGCAAGCATGGATGGAAATACCCGTGGAACGGTTTCGTGAACTAGTGACCTGAATGCCTCGCCGAGCGACTACCCGTACCCGAGCGAAAGGTATTTCAGCCATAAAATTAGCTTATCTCGAGATAACGTATAATGGCAATGTAGACACGCATAGTATCTTGCGTACGGCGGCACCAGCACGTTAGTTCCACTCCACATTGGTACGCTTTGATGGATGCAGAACTCTGTAAAAGGCCAGAAATGTGTGTGATGTTATGTTTGCGCAGTTGCGTCGTTTAGGTTTTTCTAACCACTGAGTCGAAGGAAGGGGATCACCGGAATGCCTGCGCACGACGGGGAGGTCTCCACAGCTAAGTGTGTCCCTAACCAGATGGGTTACAACACCACGTGGAGGTGTGCCAAATGTTGTTGAATCTAACTGTCGAAAAGAAGACGAGAGAATAAATAAAAAAATTGTACAAAAAAAGCACACAGTTATATCACAAATTCAAAATAAATGGAAGTCAATTAAAAGTAATTAAAACCAAAACTGGGTTGTATAACTTTGTCAATATACATAATTTTTTTCAAAATAAGGGTTCAGGCGAGCACCAAACTAATCAAGAAAATTGATACATTACATCCGAAACAGGTATTAAAGTCAAAATATTCAAGTTCAAACAAATATTCGGGTTCAGGTTACATTTAAAGAGTCACAAACAAATTCAGGTTGGTTAATAGCGTATAAAAAGAAATCAATTTGCAAGTTATTACAGCAGTTATAATAATAATTTTAAAAATTTTAACAAAAAATAATTTAATAATTAAAAAACAAATAAACAGATTCATCGCACCACAAATTAAGTCTAAGCTACATCAGTTTGTGTAAGAGTTTTTCTTAAAGTGAACACTTGAGGCAAAGTCCTGTAAGGCCTGGAAGTAAGTTCTGTTATTCACAAGATGTTCACAATCAGGAGGCGTCATATGTCCAGTAGTATTAAACAGTATTAGACAATCAAAGTGGAAACATGTCCACTTTGATTGTCTAAAGACATCAAAGTGGACATGTTACTTAGATTCGAATTCCACCGGTGCAAGGCTTATTTAAGTCGTTTTGTTTCATAAACAGAATTGTTGTTATGTTATTATTTTAACAAATAGATATTTATTTAAAGTATACCCAGTATAAAATAAAATATAAGTACAATTTCAGTAGCTTTCGGAACTCGTGTCCCTTCGTCAACTGACAGAATTTTTGAATACATTACAAGCAAACTGTGGCACGTTACTCATTCGTCATTGTTGTAGCACGGACGTGTGCTGCCTTGCGCCAGTGATCATCCATCAATAAAACGGTTGTCTCCAGGATTGGATGTATACGCATGCCTTTCTGGCGATTTAATGCCTTAGGGTTGTTCATTATGTTTAGTGACTCTAGCCATAGGCGGTGGCGAAAGTGTCGCGCGTGGTCCACTATCTCAAAGTCGCGCTTGGGGTCAAGATCGTGGTTGGTAGCCCAAAAATGTTCTGCAAGCGCGGACTGGTCAGTTTCGGCAAGCCGGATTGCTCTGTCGTGTTCCGTGAGGCGATCCTGGAGACGTCTCGATGTCTCACCTACGTAGCAACTGTTACAGGCCCTACAGGTGATACGGTACACTACATTGCTGCGTAAGACAGGTGTGACAGGGGTCTTCACACTGGAGACAAGTGAACGTAGGTTCCTACCTGGTAATTGTACACATTTTATGTTGTAACTTCTCAGGATCTTCGAGATACGTCCTGACACTCCTGGATAGTACGGAATGTAGGCGGATGATATGCCGACTTGCTTCGGAGGTCTTGGGTTGGAAGTAAGTTCTTGTGCCTGTAACAAGCATCTGTTTAGTACATGGGATGGATAACCGCATCTGGTTAGGTCCGCCTTCACACGGGAGATCTCGTTACGTCTAATTGTGTCGGTGCTGGAATGGCTCCAGGCCCTGGAGAACAGGGTGCGGGCAGTGCTATTGAGATGGCTTGGAGCGTGGCCGGACCCGTAGTTGGTGAAAGCTACTGAAAGCTACTGAAATATTTTATTTTATTTTATTTTATACTGGGTATACTTTAAATAAATATCTATTTGTTAACTATGGACCCCACTACTCCAGGTCCATTTGTCACTATTCGATCACTTTATGGCCATAATACCTACAACGATTGTGCACAGTTGCAAAAGTGCTTCCTCTCAATAGCTCGCTACAGGCAACATTTACGCTTCGCACACAGATGCAAAAGCAATCGAATTATACCTAAAGGGTTCCGATACAAAGCCCCGTTCCACAACTCTCATATGGATCGTGCCTGCTTTAACTTCAGCCTGCGCACGTTAAATTTATGGATATCCCATCTCCACCGTGAAATCAGGAACGCTGACTACAACAAGTCCAGACTGTTACAACATCTACAAGGTAAGGTCTCGCCTATTGTATTTACAAACCTTATACATACCATCTGCCATCGGGCTAGTCAGACCTCGGATACCTACCGTTTACGCCAACAGCGCAAGTTCATAAACTTGAGCATAGAAACTAACTCCTTAAAGACGAACACTCGTTCAGACGACACGACTTCTTTCGTCTTGAATCTAAGTAACAAACAACTGTCCAACGAGCAGCTGAGTGTTTTATCAAACGGTATGAAATTCGCCGTTATACCATCGAAACCTCCCATCACGCAGCTCGCTATGGGTATAGAAGCCAGTATTACCAACCTTCCCGAAGAAACTGCCAACGAGATCCGATTCAAGACTGCCGCAGTCCTCCGCAACACTCGAAAAACGTGCTCAAACCTCAACCACCGCCAACGTGCCGCCCTGTCATCTATAAGAAAAGACAACTCCATCGTTGTACTTCCTGCGGATAAAGGGCGCCGGACTGTTGTGCTGGACCGATCAGCCTACCGATCAGCCTTGGCCCTATTACTCGATCCTAACGTATATGAACCTCTACCTGATCCTCCCGTTAAAGTCTTGAAACGTCTGGAAGCAAATGTTAATAAACTTGTCCACGCATGGCTTAAAGATAAGAAGATCCCGACCGCGACTCACCATCTTCTACGTGCTACTGGCTGCCAACTACCGCAATTCTACGGATTACCAAAGATCCATAAACCGGGTATTCCTCTCAGACCTATAGTGTCTTGCTGCAGTGCCCCAACGTATGAACTGTCCAAACACATCGCGAGCCTCCTCTCGCCTCTTATAGGTAATACATCTCACACCGTTAAAAACAGCAGTGAATTCATTAACACCATTAAGGACATTTCAATCCCTGATAACTCTGTCATGGCATCATTTGACGTGGTTTCTTTATTCACCTCGATTCCCGTCAAACAGGCCGTGCACTGCGCCAGAAGGCTCCTTGAGAGCGACTTAAGCCTCCAATCCAGGACGTCACTATCCACTGATGACATCTGTACCGCCCTCAACCTATGCCTCTCTAGCAGCATCTTCACCTTTGAAGACTCACTCTACAAACAAGTACATGGCACTGCTATGGGTGCCCCTGTCAGTTCCGTAGTAGCTAACATCGCCATGGAAGATCTGGAGAAGCAGATACACCAGAACCCACCTACACCTATTACAACGTGGTGTAGATATGTCGACGATATTTTTACCATAATACCACGTGGTTCTGAAACGGTACTACTAGAATACCTCAACTCTCTATCCAATTTCATCAAGTTTACCGTAGAATCAGAGGTGGACGGTTCGCTCCCGTTTCTGGACGTGCTAGTGCATCGCGTAGGCCCACATCTAGAGACCTCAGTATACCGCAAACCCATGTGGTGCGGTCAATTCACCAACTACGGGTCCGGCCACGCTCCAAGCCATCTCAATAGCACTGCCCGCACCCTGTTCTCCAGGGCCTGGAGCCATTCCAGCACCGACACAATTAGACGTAACGAGATCTCCCGTGTGAAGGCGGACCTAACCAGATGCGGTTATCCATCCCATGTACTAAACAGATGCTTGTTACAGGCACAAGAACTTACTTCCAACCCAAGACCTCCGAAGCAAGTCGGCATATCATCCGCCTACATTCCGTACTATCCAGGAGTGTCAGGACGTATCTCGAAGATCCTGAGAAGTTACAACATAAAATGTGTACAATTACCAGGTAGGAACCTACGTTCACTTGTCTCCAGTGTGAAGACCCCTGTCACACCTGTCTTACGCAGCAATGTAGTGTACCGTATCACCTGTAGGGCCTGTAACAGTTGCTACGTAGGTGAGACATCGAGACGTCTCCAGGATCGCCTCACGGAACACGACAGAGCAATCCGGCTTGCCGAAACTGACCAGTCCGCGCTTGCAGAACATTTTTGGGCTACCAACCACGATCTTGACCCCAAGCGCGACTTTGAGATAGTGGACCACGCGCGACACTTTCGCCACCGCCTATGGCTAGAGTCACTAAACATAATGAACAACCCTAAGGCATTAAATCGCCAGAAAGGCATGCGTATACATCCAATCCTGGAGACAACCGTTTTATTGATGGATGATCACTGGCGCAAGGCAGCACACGTCCGTGCTACAACAATGACGAATGAGTAACGTGCCACAGTTTGCTTGTAATGTATTCAAAAATTCTGTCAGTTGATAAAGGGACACGAGTTCCGAAAGCTTCTGAAATATTTTATTTTATTTTATTTTATACTGGGTATACTTTAAATAAATATCTATTTGTTAAACTATGGACCCCAGTACTCCAGGCCCATTTGTCACTGTTATTATTTTAGTTTTTAGGAGCATTAGCAACTAAGGCCATATTGCTCCGGGATATGCGGTGGTCATTCCCTGACCTTTCCGCATCCTCCGTATTTGGTGGTGACGGGCTCGAACCCCGGTCTAATCAAGAAGCGTGTGCTACGCACTGCTGCTCCTTCCCACCTGGCTGCGGAGGCGCCTGATCATAAACAGAAAAGTTTGGGGGAAAACCCGTAATGATAAGCTGATATTACGCAGTGATCGGGCCGTGTAACCAATCAAGTTTCTGTGAACTGTGGGTAGATGGATGGATGGCCGGATGTGTGTACAACATTTGACCGAGTTCTGGTGGTTGCAAAGTGGTCTTAAATTACGCGCTTTTAGTGTGGACTTTTGTGACCTGCACAATGGAAGATTCGAAGACTGAGAAATGCTCTTCGCCATTCTGTTTGATGTGGTACGAATGCAACAGACGCCGTAAGAAAACTTCAGTTTTCGAATATCAAAAGGCACATTAAATATTGTCGAGAAACAAGAAGTTGGCTGACGCGGCTATTAAGGCTAGTCAGATTCGATCCTGACACTCCCTAAGAAACGCACACCCTCCTTAGCAACTTCTAAGGCTGCCTCAAAATCTTCCCCCCTTCTGGTCGCTCTATGCGAGTTAAGAGCTATGGCTCGCAGCTATTTGCAGCTGCATTTTTTCAACGAAAGTGTTAATTTCTCTAACTGAAGTGAATCATTAAGCTCCGCTTTCTGTAAAGAGAGACAGACAGACAGACAGACAGAGAGGATGAAAATGTAATGGCGCGTAAATCCTGTGATTACAGCACTTGTGAATTTTGTTCTCAATATAAGAGCCTGATAAAGCTCTCAAGGAAAACTAAGAAATCATTCAAAAGTTCCTTCTTAGACAGAAAATTGCAAGGAAGGAGAAGAACTGTGATATCAGTAATACTTTCCGCTCTCCAAACGTTTCACCGGAGGATACATCAACCATCGGCTCAGAATATCTTAAAGCATTAGTCAATCCTATTCAAACAGCTGTTTTACAATTCTCCGATCAGCTTAAACACTTTAAAGAGAATAAAACGGACGTGTTAGCTGTTATGGTAGAGGAGTTACGAAGAAAAAGGGATGCAGGGAACGGGAACTTCAGACACCATTAATGCGATTCAAAAAATGAAATCTTTTGGAATCAAGAAGCGACAGCATTGAATTCACACTGAACAATGTCAAAGAACTCCTCGCAGATGCATCTGGCCAAATCACTTATGGCAATCAGACTTATGGCAATACGATTATGTTACAGAGCTGCATAAAGGAAATAAATAGATAAAGTTTATCCTTCTGGACATATGGATATAATAAAATTGAAAGAAGTAAGCTCAAGCTTACAAACTTTCTCGATACAGAAAAACTCATACAAAAATACCCAGAGCACAGAGCACCTCCCCCACACACAGCAAGAGAAATCCAGTTAGTAATCTTACGACAGTAGGAGTACAGGCACTTTCAACCAAACTGACCAGGAGGGGTCCTCCACCCCCCTCTCCCCACCTTCGCCGCCAGGTGGCACTGCCACCGAAACACTTTGAACAAAACTGACCGGGGGTTGTATTCCACCCTCCCTCTTCTCACCCCCGCCGCTAGGCCGCGACACCGTCGCACAGTGTTAAAACATGGATGGTGTAACATGTTGTGGGGGGTGGAATTGGAAGGTCCTTAATTTATATACATATGTCTTTACTCTTCTTTAAATTTTATTTTTAATATATATAATAATAATGCTTTATTAAATATTCCTTATTTGTTCTGTTCAATTATAACTATAGACCTCTATTCCTTACACCCCCACGTACACATCTGACTTTGCTTTACAGGAGAATTCCAGATTCGAGGGAACTTCTCAATTAATTATAATTCCCTTCGGAAAGGCTGAGTGTTCAGGAATGACAAACAACACACACATTAATATATAACATAACATAGTTTATTGACACTTATGTATATACAACATAATATACAATTGAAAAAAAAAAAAAACATGTAATATGCATGTAAGCTAAATCAAGGATACCTTGCATATATTATTCTTATATTAACAATCAATATGCTATTTTCATCATTATACTCTGTGTTCTCGCCATTCTGTTACAATACACTGAAGACTAATCTTAACTTTCCTAAAGTCTCTATTTGTTATTAGTCTTTCAGTTGGACCAACAATTCTTCATCAATACAAACACTATATTCAATTATCTATCCTTAAAACATGGTCAAAACTTCTCATAGGATTCAATTATCTGTCCTTAAACATTCACATATAATTTGAACAGTCTGGGTGCGAGGTTAGCCTGTGCGGCCATTGCTCCTTAAAGCTCTTCAAACAGAGAAGTTTTTCCTGATTTATTTTCTGCTTTATTAGTTTAAATTGTCATATTAACTTATTTTCTAGAGTAGCTTTATATTCCTAGTTACGATACTTAGTTTAAAGTTTAACTTAGACAGAGATTTTGTAGGTATTACTTAGTATCGGTAACGGTATCAAATCCACGTGTCACAAATTGAACGAGAGGTCTTTTAACCAAATTTAGTCGATTTATTAACCAATTGTTATATCAAATTATCTTCTATAAGTAGATTATAGACCTAGTCAGGATCCTTAGTTTAGTCTAAATTGAGATAGCGAGATTTCGAAGCTAATCAATACTTACGAGTCTGTAGAAATACCGTTCGTGAATTCCCGCCATTTTTACACGATAGCATAAGCTTAGTGTAGTATAGTGCATAATATAATATTGCCAATTAATCAGTAAATCTATTAATCTTGATAAACTTTATTGTCAATTAAATTGTACTTTTAACTCTATATATATATATATATATATATATATATAACGACTAACGACTTAATCGTAACAAATAATTAATATATGCCAAGCCCTATTCAGAAGAATACCATATGCGCCGCAAAAAGCACGTGCAGCCAGTGCCAAAAGCCTGCGGCGCTCACCGTGCAATGTGTCAGCTGCTTACTCAGCTTAGGGGCTTGTTGTGTTTCTAATCTTTCAAAATTATCATTAGCTAAGCGAAAATCCTACTTGTGCCAAGCTTGTAAAACACCTGTACGTAAAAAAGTACAAGCAAATAAAAAGACGAAATCGAAAGGAATTGAGACCCAACATAATAACTCCGCTAATATAGATAAAACGAAGCCTCTGTCAATAACAAACGATGGGAACAGTAATATCAGTCCTGCTGTCGTGTTAATCTCAGAGAACTCTGTAAATGAAAACGAAACTCCATGTGAGGAGCCAACCATCAGTGAAGATTCTATGCATGGAGACGTACTAATTGGGCAGAAAACAGACGGTTTGATATTGGAGAAAACACCCAGGGTTTATACTAACGACAAACTAGCTGGCGAACACAGTGCACCTGCCATTTCTACACCAAATTCTGCAATGAATTTTAATACTGGAATACAATCTCCAGTAAATAAGAGTTATGTTGTTAATGCTAACGGCAATCTTACAACCCACACTAAGCCAGTTGTCTCCAGAACACAACTCCACAGAAATCGATGTAGACGACGGCATAATAGTGATACTATTGTATATACCAGCCGTCATAATGAAAATCTGGCTAATGTTGGTCTTAACAGTGAAAAGAGTATTGTAAACTTAAATG
Organism: Mastigoproctus giganteus; assembly: GCF_048544385.1. NCBI lineage: Eukaryota > Metazoa > Arthropoda > Arachnida > Uropygi > Thelyphonidae > Mastigoproctus > Mastigoproctus giganteus. The sequence continues at coordinate 264,719,329 of NC_143576.1, read as the reverse complement.
AATTTCAATATTCAATATGGCACTCCCAAATAAACAACAGCGCGAGTCTAGATGTCCCAAGTGAAACACCGAACTCGGTTGTGGAAGCTTGCCTAAGAACCAAGAAAAAATCTGACCATCGACAAGCAGTTGCCAAAAATCTAGAGCTAATGGTGAATGAAATAAGGCATCAACAGCCACGAAATCAAGCCGAAACTGAGAATAGTTCAGAACGTGACACCTTATGTTTAGCCCTTCCAAACTTTGAAGGTCGCCCGCTGGAGGAAACATGTCTCTTCCCTGAGAGTATTGGGCATATAACCTTCCTGATAAAACGTTTAGGGGCGCAAACTGAAGATCTCAGAGATGAAGTTTTCGCTATGCGAGAACAAAATAAAACCGTCAAGCATATGATAACAGACCTCTTTGACTTATATAAGTCTAACCACAACCTTGAACAGAAGCGATTGGCAAATCCGAAGCACTCCATTCAAATGGCTGAGACTAATGAACTGTTACAAAGAGAGAGTCAGCATCACCTCGAAAATGAGAAAGGACAAGTGAGCCTATCGAAAGTTAATGATCGACTACACAATGCTTCCTCCAGAAAAGAAAACCCTACCTCTATACATAATTGCCTATGTCCTGACCACCTAGCACAACTCTCAGGGCACCTTAGCCGGTCGGAACGAGTGCTTAGGGAGCTGACGTTACCACTGCAAACCAACTTGAGTAATTTAACTGAAGAAAACCAATATTTAAGATTCCAAAACCAAGTAATTTTAGACAAACTAAATAACGTAGAACCACAACTGCATGATTTAAAACAATTTGTTAGTGAAATGGGAATTCCAACAAGTCAACATTCACTAATAGAACCAATATTAAACCATCCTTACCCCAACAAACCTCAAGAGGATAGTATGCCTGCTACCACTGAGATTCCACTCCATGTGAACACAGGAGAGAAAGCAAACGAATGTGCCGAACTTCAGAAAAAAACATGCCAACAACAACTCGCTAAACAAAATTCCTACTCCACTAGGCTGCCATGTCCGCGAAGACGTGATACACCAGGTTCCCCAACAGTGACTGAAGCATCATGTACAAGAGGAATCATAGTCCGCACCCAGACCTCTGAAAGCCCTAAAATAAGCATAACGGATTCGACTTTAATAGAGTATCCCACATGTGCGGAAACAGTCCAAATTCCCGTAGTCGAAAACCAAAGTAAAAAATTTAAGCATGCCCCATTGAAAGCTAATCTCTCTCAGCGAACTACTAATGTATCAGTTGATACGAACCTCCCATTGATTATTCAGGAAAGAAGACTGGCGGACAAATACCATATATCAGCTGTTCGCACCAGAGAAAGGATCTTCATATCCAGACTGGGCCCTGAGACAAGAACAGAGAGTATTAAAAGTCTCTTTTTGATGGAATATGGGTTTGAAGTGGACGTAAAGAAATTAAGAACCAAACACCCATGCTATGCCTCCTTCCTAGTGACATGCACATCTAACGCGACTAATACTGTCATGGACCAGAAGAACTGGCCTCCAGGAACACTGGTAAAGCCTTTTAAAGAAAGACGCCCCGTGAGGGCGCACAGACAAAACTCACAATCTAATCCAACGTAGCACCTAATGACTAGTTTGGAGACTGCATCAAAGACTATGCAATTGCGGTATTTCCTACAAAATGTCAGGAGTTTATCTAATAAGCTCCACTCCCTCCAAACGCTTTTAACTCTCAGAGAAATTGATCTCATCTGTTTAACGGAGACCTGGCTGACAAATGAGCGACAAATTGATATTCTTCTTAAAACTACCCCTTACAAAGGTATCGGAAACAGTAGAGGTATGGGAAGAGGAGGGGGCGTCCAAATATTCTTTCCAATCCAGTGGCAGGCGACTAGAGTTAAAATAAGCCAGTCTAACAACTTTGAAGCTTTGTGTGTAACGCTGATGAACCGACAAATGAAAATACAACTCTGTTTGGTTTACCTCCCTCCTGACCATTCCGAAGTTACACGGATTGAACTTCAGACCTGGTTACTAACAAGCCTAGCCCCTAATCAACAAACTGTTGTAGGTGGAGATTTCAATATGCCAGTCCCAAGACATGTAAAAGCTCTACAAGGCTTAACGTTAACCTTGAATTCTTTAGACCTCAGGAGACATATCACACCGCCAACGAGAAAAGGTCAAGCTTTAGACCTAGTATTCCACAACTTTCCCAACTGTAACAACATACCCAACCCTTTCACATTCTCATCAGATCACTCACCTATCACCTGTACCTTCTCCATACCAACGTTATCGGGAAAGAAAATTAGAAATTACTTTTCGGATACTCACTCTGATCTGATTTTTTCTCCAAAATACCTGAAACCTGATATAGTTATCAATCATCTCTCAACCATTAATTGGGATAATTTATCTTCGCTACCTGTTGAAGAGGCAATCGAGACCCTAGTTGAGCAATTGACACATATCGCCACGATCGGAGCGTCTAAAGAAGTCAAAATTACTGAGAGAACCCAGCGGTGGTTTCATTCGGATATGAAAATTGCCTTTAGAAGTAAGCAAAGGGCATATAGAAAATGGTTAAAATCGAAAAGCAGTAAAGACCACGAAACTTTTAAAAGAGAGAGAGCTCGTTTCCTTCGCTTCAAGAGAGGAGCACATCAACAGTATATATTATCCCAAATTACAAAAACCAGGAGAATTTTCCCAAAGCGCAACAACCATCAGAATATGGATGAAAAGCTATTTGATGAGTGGACTCGCATTTCTTTCGATCATCAAGATGCGACCACTGAAGTTTCACCCCTACCTAGTGTAAACCAGAACACTCTTTCTGCCATGGATGATGTTATTATCACTAAGCGGCAGCTCATTGATGCCATAAATGGCCTGCCCAACAAAGCTACTAAGGGCCCTGACGGTATACCGCTGTTTATAGTTAAGGTGTGCTCTGTGTACATAGTGGATCTTCTCTTAAACATCTTCCAGAAGATTCTAAAGACAGGCACCATACCGGAAATCTGGAAATCTTATTATGTCAAACCTGTCCCTAAAATTGGAAATCCCAAGATGCCTAAGGACTTCCGTCCAATCTCCATAGGGTGCACATTATTAAAGATATTTGAAAAACTCATACACCCAGTGATTATTCAACACTGTTTTGCTAACCGACCACCCTACCTCCACACAGTCCTGCACCATAGGTCCACGACCTCTAATCTCCTCGATACTCTCTTTAGAGCACAAAAAGCCTTGAATGACAGAGCCCAACTGGACATAATCTTCTTCGATATCAAATCTGCCTTCGATACTGTCTCCATTCCTACTCTTATACGCATCTTAATAGAATATTTCAAAGTATCTAACCAAATTGTCAGCATTCTGAAGTCCTTACTACAGCGGAGGCACTTAATTATAACCAACGGAACTCACCAGAAAACAACCTATGCAACGAGGGGTGTACCTCAAGGTGGGGTGATGTCGACAACCCTCTTTGCAATCCTACTTGAACCATTCCTCGAAAAAAATCCAAATTTTAGTTCCTTCGCTGATGATCTAAAATTCTTTATCAATTCAAAAGACCCCAAACAGGTACATGAAATTAACAATGAAACCTCCAAGCAGATTCAACAGTTAATTGACTTTTTACAGCGAGCTGGACTCCAACTCAACAATGCCAAGTCAGCGCACATTACAATCACAAAGAGGAAGGTCAAGAATGACATTCGAGTTATGGTTCTTGGTGAGTCAGTCCCCAAAGTTTCATTTGATACTGACCTGGGACTAACGTGGGATGAACACTTAAATTTCGAGGAACACTTCCTAAAGGCGAAGAAGAAGACCTATGCTGCTTTCTGGGCTATCCGCCAAGAGCTCGCAGGCTGTCACAACACCAGACTGATTGGACAATACATTAATAGATGTCTAACACCCATACCACTATATGCCTCAGAAATCTGGTCCTCTGCATCTACCTCTCGATGTAATAAATTTCTATCAATGGAATATTGGATTCTGCGGTGGCTGAACCGTCTGGGAGGGAACCCCTTCACAATCTCGAAATCCATTCTCCTAGCCAACCTAGGCATGACCTCCTGGAAGCTCATTGTCCTCAAAAAAAATCTGTCAACGCTAGCCAAGCTGCTAACTCCCCATATTGATGCCCCATCAATAGAAGATATCATCGCACTAACAAGAGTAAGAAATAGAAGCCATCACCCACTTAGGATGAAGCTATCAAACTTGGACTCCCTAAAAGGAATGTTCCCATGTAACACCATTGAACACTTCAACACTTTCTCCATTGATCCGGTAAAGTTTGAAGTCAATAAAACCTACAGAAGCCAAATTATAGACCAAATCTGGACTAAATCACCAGGATTTCTGTGAAAATTGAGCAGTTTTTATTAGAAATTTGATGATATGACCAAATAAAATGCAATAATGTAATGAATATAAATAATATGTTAATTCAAAGGGAATACATTTAGTAAATGTATATATCTATTTAATAGTTTTTATTATACAATAATTATATTGTAAAGAGCTGAAAATTTGTACAAAAGTGTATAATGTATATTTTATAATTTCTGTATACCCTTCTAGCCTACTTGCTGTACAGGGGGTGAACCTTGTGTTAATAAACTGATAGTAAATAAAAAAAAATAAAAATAACTATAGTGGTACACGTGATACGGAAGTTGTATAAAGGGAACTCGTAGAAAACACTAGATACCGAAAAAAATATATATATAACATAACTGTTTTGGGATATAACTTAAGGATTTAATTTTTGTTTTGAAATTTTATTGAATTAAATCGGAATCATGACTCTGACCAGAGCAGCAAAGCAAAAGGCTCAAGCTAATGGGAGTGCTGTGGTTCAGGGGAGAACTGAGGGGGGCAGTTGCCCTCTGAATCACAGTCTATTAAAATGCACTGTTTGCTTGATGTTTGCGGAGCAGTCGGGTACGGGACATGATACTGCCAAGGGGGATGTCTTTGTGTGTGCACGATGTAAGGAGTGCAAGGAAATCAGGCGACAACTCAGCGTTGTTATGGGCCTTTATGAGAGCTTGAAGGACAGGGTGGATGCCCTCGAAGGAAATAAATTGAGGAGCCCATCAAGCTCTCAGCTGCCCACATCAACGCCAGAGCTTGCAGTTGGTCATCAGGCAACACAGAAGCAGCCCCCTAGGCAGAATGCGCTGGTCCCACAGGAACTAGTAGTTGCTGGTGACTCTATTGTCAGGGAAACGGGGAACATACTTTGTAAAAAGGATAGATGGAATAGGACCAGGGTATGTCTGCCAGGGGCAAAGGTTGATGACGTTGTAGAGCGGATATCATCTTTTAAGGGCACAAAAGGTGATATAGTTGTACACGTTGGCACTAATAATATTAAGAGTAGGAGACCGGCAGAATTACTTAGCAAGTACAGGTCACTGTTGAAAAAAAGCCGTGAATTAGGGTTGAACTTGAAAGTGTCTGCAATTCTGCCCAGACACGATAGGAGGGAGTATATGATGAGAGCCTTGTCGATCAATTCGGCCCTGGAGGGATTGTGCAAGGCTCAAGGGGTAGAATTTTTTTCAGCCTGGACTGTACTTGTTAACAGGAGAGATTGCTTCTACAGGGATGGGATACACTTAAATAGAAAGGGTGCAAGAATTTTTGCTGATGCTGTCGAGGCAGTGTTAGGTGGGTCGGAAAACTGCTAGTTGGGGGGGATACAAGGACTAATAGATTAACAGTAGCCAGTGGCAGAGGTGGAAGTGATTCTTGCACTGCTTCTATTGAAATGAGCAGAAGTCTGAAAAACAAGATGCAGGATATTTCAGAGACTGCTGGTAGTCATTGCGGTACAAGTAAACACATGGGTTGTGTTAGGGTAGCTAAGAATAGAAACAGGTGCATGTATACCTGCGTGTACACCAATGCTAGGAGTTTGGTAAATAAATTTGATGAATTTGAGGTATTGCTCAAAACATCAAAGGCAGATATTGTTGGGATATCAGAGACGTGGTGTCACACAGATATAAGTAATGCGGAACTGGAATTTGGGGAATACAATGTGTATAGAAAGGATAGACAGGACAGGAGGGGAGGAGGGGTTATGTTATTAATTAAGAAACACATAAGTCCAAGGAAGTGAAGCCAGTCGACATCGATGGACAGGGCAGTGTCGAGTCAGTTTGGTGTGACATAAGCATAGGGAAATCAAAATTGAGAGTAGGAGTGTGCTATAGGCCTAATGACTCTGATGAGTATAATAAGATATTGTACAGGGAAATAGAGTGGGCCAGTAAATCAGAGAGTCTTATAATGGGGGACTTTAATTTCCCAGATATTGACTGGAATTTGTGGGTTGGTCACTCGCACACTAGCAAGGCTTTTGTGGATTTATTGGATGATTGTTTTCTACATCAGCATGTTCGTGAGGCAACAAGAGGGAGCAATACTCTTGATCTGATTATCAGTAGTGATTCTTCATGCATTAAGAACCTGCAGATAAATGAACCACTAGGTGGCAGTGATCACAGTGTGTTGAAGTGGGATTTACTCAAGGAGGTAACTACCATCAGAGGTAAAGGGAAGGGTTTTTGTTTTCGTAAAGGCGACTATGATGGTCTGAGACAGTATTTAAATTCTATACAGTGGGACCAACTGATGATGTTACCAACAGCAAACTCAAAATGGGAAGCATTCAAGGAACTAATCTTGGAGGCTACCAGGCTTTACATACCAACTAAGAAATATTGTTCAAGGTTTAGGCCTAAATGGTTGTCAGATGAACTAATGAGACATGTGGCAGAGAAGAAAAATGCATGGGATACATACAAATTAATGGGTGACATGGAAGCCTATGATAGATATAAGTTGGTCTGTAACCAAGTCACAAAGGAGATTAGGCAGGCAAAGGCAGACTATGAAAAATCCTTGGCAAAGGATGCAAAGAAAAACAGAAAAGAGTTCTTTACATACTTGAACTCGAAAAGGAAAGGGATGAATCAGATTGGTCCACTGGATATTGATGATTCAACAGTTGAGGATCCTGCTCAGGTGGCTAACAATCTAAACGAGTATTTTGCATCTACATTCACGCATGAGGAGTTATTCAGGAAGGAGAATGATGTAGGTAAAGTAAACATTGGCAGTGAGCTGGATGATTTTGTAATAACTGAGAGGAAAGTGGAGGAGAGATTGTTGAGGATAAACATAAAAAAGGCACCTGGGGTGGATGGGATCTATCCAGTTATATTAAAGGAGGCAGCAAAGGAAGTATGCAAACCCCTAGCCATAATTATGAGAGCTTCTTTGGACTCAGGGGAGGTACCCATAGACTGGAGATGTGCAAATGTAACCCCAATTCACAAAGGAGGATCAAAGGCTGACACAAGTAATTATAGACCTGTTAGTTTAACTTCTGTTCCAGGTAAATTAATGGAGGCACTGGTTAAAGAAGCACTGCAGGATCATCTAGACAAGAATTCAGTTATAGCTCAGACGCAGCATGGTTTTGGTAAGGGCAGGTGTTGCCTGACCAATTTGATTGGATACTATGATGTAGTCACAAAAGAACTGGATGCAGGGAATAACTTTGATATTATATATTTGGATCTTAGAAAGGCTTTTGATACTGTTGCACATGGAAGACTTCTGCACAAATTGGAGCAGTGTGGCATTGGAGGCAAATTGCTGCTATGGATAAGGGGATGGTTGAGTGGCAGAAGACAGAGAGTGGTAATCAATGGGCACTGCTCAACGTGGACTAATGTTATTAGTGGAGTTCCTCAAGGTTCAGTGTTGGGTCCGTTGTTGTTTTCGGTGTTTATGAATGATATTGATGATGGGATATCAAGTTTAATGTCCAAGTTTGCAGATGATGCAAAAGTTGGCAGGGTCGTTAAGGACAATACTGACGCTATGCTGCTGCAACAGGATCTGGAAAGGTTGAACAGATGGGCTGGGAGGTGGCAAATGAGGTTTAACATCGACAAATGTAAAGTGCTGCATATGGGAAACAGTAACCCCAGAGCAACGTATCAACTCTGCGGTACTACACTGACAGTGGTGGAGAATGAAAAGGACCTGGGGGTAATTGTGCAGGCAGATATGAAGTTTTCTGAGCAGTGCAGACGAGCTGCAAGAGTAGCTCATGGTGTCTTGTTAATGACATACAGGAATTTTTCTAGCAGGGATAAGGAGGTGATTATTCCCTTGTATAAGGCAATGGTAAGGCCACATCTTGAGTACTGTATACAGCTCAAGGCTTCATTTCAAGAAGGCCTCATTTCAAGAAGGATGTAGAGCTGCTGGAACGGGTACAGAGAAGGGCAACAAGATTAGTAAATGGAACAAAGGGTTGCTCTTACGAAGAAAGGCTTAAGTTTTGCAAATTACAGAGTCTGGAGACTAGGCACCGGCGAGGTGATCTGATAGAGGTGTATAAGGCTTTGAATGGTTTGAGCATGCTCAATGCCAATGGGATTCTTCATCTTTCTCAGAATAATCACCTCAGAGGGCATAAATTCAAATTGAGGAAGGACGGATGTCGGATAGATGTGCGGAAATTTGCCTTTGGCCAGCGGGTGGTTGGTTGGTGGAACCGACTTCCATCACTTGTTGTTGAAGTTGATAGCCTAAACAAATTTAAAGCTCAACTGGACAGGTATTTCGAACGAACGGAGGGGTGAAATGGGAGTGTTTTTTTTTTTTTTTTTTTTTGGCTGATGCTGAATAAGCTTGCTTTCTTGCATCATATGCCTCTGCTAATGCTAATGCTAATGCTATTACTTATCTTTTGTTTCCCTTGCATTTTACAATAACCTTTTTGAATTAATTAATGCCTGTTAGTATATACTGTATATAATTTACTTAAGAGATAATTTATCTATCAATTTTCTTCTAGTGCTATTCCTTTTTCATTAATTAATCACTATATTGTTTCACTCACAGTCCTTGTTAACTTACAGTACTTACTATTATATTTTTTCTTTCCTTTGCTTTCCGGGGCGGTTTCAAACTTCCATTTTTGGCTCTCTGAGGATCTGCTTTCACCTGAATTTACTACAGATAATTTTTTTTAAGAACTCTTGGCTGCATGTGACTGGCGTTCTTTCTCCACCTTATTCGGGCTACCATCCCTCCGCTGCTTCCTTCCTTCTCCTCGAGCTACTAATTTCGCATTTTCGCTGCTTTTTCTCGAGCTACTGATTCTGCGGATTTCGCTCCCTTTCTCTCCACCTTATTATTACCTATTACAAGGAAAACTGATAGGGCATCTCACTCTAACTCCTTCTCCACTCCACTTTATTAAAACTTATCACAAGGAAAAACTCATAGGGTGCTACCTTCGTTTTTCAGCTCCACCTATTAAGAACTTTTTTAAGACGAAAACGTCCCAGGGCGCTACCCTTCTCTTTTCCCACCACGTCCAAACACTCCACTGTTAACTGACACATATTTCCTACCACAACAGAACCCTCAACTGTCCATGTTACTAACTCATTTTACTTATCTCGATGAAAACACTGCTGTGTCCGCTGACTATTTCATTTTCCCTAGCACCAACAAAAACTCAACTTAGAATCCCACTAACTCGTTTTCATAACCACCCACTAGAGTCTCAACTTTAGGTTCTGTCTTTAACTCATCTTTGCAAAACACTCCCTAAATTCTGAACTGTGTGTTCCTCCTAACCCATTTTCCTAAACACCCACATAACTCAACTCGGGGATCTGTCACTAACTCATCTTCGCAAAACACTCCCAAATTCTCAACTCTGTGTCTTCTCTCTCCTTGTTCACTCACTTTTTGTTCATCTCCTTTTTTGTACCGCCTACATATGTCAAAGCGGCGCTAGTTTTCAGATTAACCAATCTTACTCATTTTATCAACTTTCTCTCTCTTCTTATTTGCCCATTTTATTTTCTCAAGCTGATTCCTTGTTGCTCGATCTAACTTCTTGTTTTAAGAAGTTTGTAAACTTTCTCAGGCTGTCAGTACCTTTGAAGTCAGCCGCTTATAGTTATACTGTAGCAGACTAATTTCCCACGATCTAAAAATTTGCCATCACAGACAGCCAGGGCCAGACTTAAATCTAATTCGCAGCATTTGTTCTGTTTTTACTGTCCAGGTGTCACGATCAAAGAAATGTCCCGATAGCACATGGTCCACCACGCTATTGTTTACCACAGTTGACACCTTCTACTAACAGCCGTTGACACTGGTTTCTATTGTTTGGTTTGTTTGTGTGAGCTGAGAGTCGAAGTGTCCTTAGCTTACTAATAGCTTTTCACTTACCGCTCCCCTTGTATAGACGTTGTCTAGTTTAATCCCTTGGCTTGTAAGGTTCGCTACCTCATATTGCCATATTATAAGTTTTACTTTAAACTAAATCTCACTTTTCTTGAAAAATAATATATTTGTAAGATTTTACATCTTACAATGTCTTATGATGTCATAATCCTTTTGGTAATTCTTGGAATTCAAAGAGAGGGTTTTGTTCCCCCATGCATTTGAAGGTGATGACGTGTTTTTTTTTTTTTTTTTTAAATTTTGCTGCTGGATGATAGCACATGTATATTTCAAAAAGAATTTTAAATGAGAAGTTTAAAATTCCAAACTACATGATATTTTTAGGCAATAAATTAATTAGTGCTATTTTGAATTGTTGTTTTTACTTTAAAGTATTCGTGAACAAATAAAGGGTATTATTTTAACATAATTAAAGTATTCATGGCCAATATTTTTAACCAATGGTATTTTGTCAGTTGAAAGTGATTTTCAATATAATTTTTTAGGAAAACACAGAATTAAAATGAACGAAGTGTTTATTGAACACTGTTAACAAAATTATTTACAATTATTCTGATAATATCTTTACACACCTCTCTCTCTTCAATGTGCACAATGGAAACTATTAATAAAAATGAGCACGTGCTTGGTCTAACAACATGGATCTCAGTTCAGATCACATTGAATTAACAGCATTGAATATTTGATAAGAATCGAATTGTGAGAAGAGTCCTTTACCTTTCTTTTCCCCGTCGAATTCACGAACAACATCATAAGGATATACAGTCTTTAAATATAATTCATAAATATCAATGAAATTTTCATCCTCAGCGCCGTTCAGGAAAGTATTGGTTTGGAAGAGTTTCCTTTTTAGGAACACCTCACGAGATTGATATAAAAGTGAAACTATAATATTACCCATAAGTTTGAAGATAGCAGCTTCCTCCTGTAAAAAATGCAGTCGTTTTTGAATGGATATGGTTTTAATTGACAAAATTTCCACCTCTAAACATCGAGTTTAGCATCGTGAATATCGTTGTTTTCTATACGACGAATAGTCAAAGATCCATTCCCACACACTGTTGCCAGATTTTCACTCATTCTGCATTCGGTGCCTTCTTTTTGGTTCATATATTGTGTAAATTCCGGAAGTTTCTTTTGAAGCAGCATCCATTCTTCACACTTAATAACAATTATTAGGAATCGGACTCCAACTGAACACAGGGTTTAAAATTTACAAATCCAACCCGGACAAGCCATTTTGAAGACACAGAGCGATAGAAACTGTAATAGCAAAACTTAGACGCCACGGCTGGAGAGAGAGAGAGAGCTGAAATGAGCACAGATGAAAAACCCTTTCTAAACCAAATATCACCCTACTTTTCAACCAATCAAAAACAGATGCGTACAAACAAGCGCAAAGGTATAAACTTCCAAACATTTTTAAATCTCTAAACTTTAGACATGTTCAATCGTGATTAAAACCATTGCATGGCGTAACAAGTCTTATGACGTCATAACCCTTTGGGGTAATTCAAAGAGAAGGTTTTCTTCCCCATACAGGGTATAACAAGTCTTACGACGTCATAAACCATTGGCGTTATTCTTGGAACACAATTCCTAATTAAATAGTTTATTTTTTACATTATTTTAATTTGTTTTGTAGCCAATAAAAAAATAATTGCACGTTTATATGAGCGCAATAATAACTATGTGAATATATAAACAAGTGGCCGTTTCAAGTTGAATTTCCTTCGGCTTCTGCAGACATCGGCTATTTTCTGTTGAAATAATGAAATTAAAAGTGGTGACCTTCAAATGTACACGCTTCCAGTTAAAATTATCTTAAATTTTCATGCGCTTGTTTCGGATTTTTCCTTTTTCAAGTACTGTATAAAGTAAGGCGTTACATTGGTAGATGACCAATTAAATAATAAACACGGCATCTGCTGATACATCAATAAGGAAATGATTGTAACAGCGGTGATTATTACTGCTAGTACCATGGTTTCGGAAATCTTGTTTGCTTTGAGATTCAAAATTACGTGTGTTTCTGGAAAATTGTGGTGAGTTTTCCTATTGTAACTCACTGCTGGTGTTTCTTATTGTAACACGCACTTTAAATAGGGTAGTTTAGAATTGTTTGAACATATGTATGGTGTTTTACCATCATTTAGTATGTTGTTTTTGTCTAGCTTTGTTAAATCTCAAGGTTTTTGTCTCAAATTACCGTTGCTCATCTTTTGTGTGTGTGTGTGTGTGTGTGTGTGTGTGTGTGTGTGTGTGTGTGTGTGTGTGTGTGTGTGTATGTATAACAACTGTATAACAACTGATCAATGAAAATTGATCAGTTGTTATACAGATCGATTCATAAAAGTATAGTTTCCGTTGTCATTGTTAATTTTACAGAGTGGTGTGTGCGTGTGTGTGCATTTTCATGTTTCCGCTGCAACAACAGGTCCAAAAATTGTTAACATTTCAAAAGTTCAGAGTACTTTGAAAAGTTTTTTTTTTTTATTATTAAAAATATCATCTTTTTTTTTTACTGTTTTGCTATGTAAAAACCAGCAAAGTTATTTGTCTATATGTCGCACACAAGCAAATTTTCAACTTTTGATTGTAAATAAGAAAAAAAAAACGCTTTTTTATTTGAAAAAACCCTATTATTTTTCACTAATTCTAATATGTTCCCTTGATTCCAAATGTGTAATTTCTGAAATTTTGAGGGATGATGGAATTCCTGGAAACACAAAAGATCTAAAATGTAATTATTTCAACGATAACGGTTTATATATTTTTAACCTTAGGCGGGTCTTAACACCATAATCGTTTTGAGGGGGGGGGGTTAAGAACCTGTGAAGTTGTGGCTGGGGTCTGAGGGTTGAATAAATGTTGACGCTGTATTATTAAAGATATTTTTACTTAAATTTCTTATATTTCTGTCTCTTGACAGTATTTTGTGTGTTTCCACCCAGCTTTTCACTGTGACGAATGAATTTCATGTTTTGACAGCACAAAATTGTTGTGATGTGTAAGCAAATTTTAATTAAAAATCTCACAAACACATTCCTTGGGTACATGGGGAAAAGCCGATTATTTTCTCTCTTTCTGACCATTTTCTCCAATTCTAAAGGGTCCATTTATTACTTGTACAGAGTTTCCGTTGTTTTTTCATGTTAATGTGTATGCTTATTGGAATTCTGAGAAAAAAACCCAAGAACGTTAAAATCATTATTAATCCCCTTGAGTTGGTGATGACGCTCTATGTATTTTTGAATCATGAGGCGTTGATCTGCTGTGACACCGTAATCCTTTTGTGTGGGTGGGGTCTCTGTCTTAAATAAATGTTGGCAAACATTTTATTAAGATTTTTTACATAATGTTTCTTAGATTTTCCGAGGTTTGGCTGTATTTGTTGGAGTTTTATGCTATTTGGGGATGTGTGTTACGCTATTGAACAAAATGTTTCCATCAAATAGTTTCTTTTATAAAATAATTTTCCATTCCAATTGTCTTTATCTGAAATCTTTCTGTAGATGTGGCTTTCTTGGAAATGGCTCTCTCAAAAATAGGTCAGTTTTGTATCACGTGATTATAAGCTCAATATAAATCCGATGGTTCTTGGAGATGGGCACTTTTTCTTGTTGCGTTTCATAATTTTGGCTGTTATTTGGTTGCTATCAGTTGTAATTGGTGATATGGAATCCAATACTGTAAGTATTATTTATAATATTTGAATTTTTAACTTTACTTTACCTGTTTAATAAAAATTCATTTTTCAGAACATTCGTTTTTTTTTTTTTTTTCGACTAATGATAGTTAAGAATAGAAATAAGGTTTCTATTGCTATTTTTCCATGGTAACAAGACGGTTTCGAAATCACAACGATGTTATTGTTTATCGATAAGTTTTTATTACAAATTCCGCATTCTTTTAACGGTCAAATTGTTAATCTATAGGATATTGTATATAATGTCCGCCAAATTCATACGAAAAATGGGGTGTGTAAAGGTGTGACAGGAACAATGAACATTCGTGATATTTTATTTTTCTTTCCAAAAAGTTAAACAGTCTGTCAAAACTTATCTTATTCTTTCGACAGTGTGTTTTTTTTTTTGTTTTCATATTCTTAGTTGTACATGTGAAATTTAACAATTCGGTGTCGTTATCTTTTCGGTTATATTTGTAATAAATTTCTGAAAAAATCTACAATTGTTTTAATAACCACTCACTTTCTTTTAAGGTAATTGAACGTGTTGTCGGCGATGTTTCAAAAATCTGTATGATTATCGACATGGACGATTTTATGTTGAATTGTGGGACCACCTCAACGTCAACTGACCACAGGCAGTTCCAGGAAATGGGTAAAAAATCAGCAGTGATCGATTTTCAAAAGTTTCTAAATTCTCATGGAAATTATTTTCTAAAGGAAGTTGCATTTTTTGACGGTGAAAATTTATTTAGCAAGGTAATGTACCCACCATGTGGGTGGAATGAATTACCAACCGCAATTAAGAGACAAAATATTTGGATTTTTAAAAACTGTCACCAATTACCATGGAATTCGGGTTTCATTCAACATAAAGATTTAAGGATGTGGTTGGATATGGTCACTACAAAGTGTAGTATAATTTATGTCAAAGGAGAAAAAAAGAAACACATTTTGTCATAATATACCATTGCATCTGTAATTAATTTAGAAAAAAATTGGTTGTCCACAAAGAAGGGAAATTCAGCTTGAAACGGCCACTTGTTTATATAATCACATAGTTATTATTGCTCTCATATAAACATGCAATTATTTTTTTATTGGCTAAAAAACAAATTAAAATAATGAAAAAAATAAACTATTTAATTAGGAATTGTGTTCCAAGAATAACGCCAAAGGTTTATGACGTCGTAAGACTTGTTATACCCTGTATGGGGAAGAAAACCTTCTCTTTGAATTACCCCAGGATTACCCCAAAGGGTTATGACGTCGTAAGACTTGTTACGCCATGCAATGGTTTTAATCACGATTGAACATGTCTAAAGTTCAACAATTTACAGATTTAAAAATGTTTGGAAGTTTATACCTTTGCGCATGTTTGTACGCATCTGTTTTTGATTGGTTGAAAAGTAGGGTGATATTTGGTTTAAAAAGGGTTTTTCATCTGTGCTCATTTCAGCTCTCTCTCTCTCCAGCCATGGCATCTAAGTTTTTCTATTACAGTTTCTATTGCTCTGTGTCTTCAAAATGGCTTGTCCGGGTTGGATTTGTAAATTTTAAACCCTGTGTTCAGTTGGAGTCCGATTCCCAAGTAATTGTTATTAAGTGTGAAGAATGGATGCTGCTTCAAAAGAAACTTCCGGAATTTACAAAATATTTGAACCGAAAAGAAGACACCGAATGCAGAATAAGTGAAAATCTGGCAACAGTGTGTGGGAATTGATCTTTGACTATTCGTCATATAGAGAACAACGATATTCACGATGTTAAACTCGATGATTTCGAGGAGGAAACTTTATCAATTAAAACCATATCCATTCGAAAACGACTGCAGTTTTTACAGGAGGAAGCGGCTATCTTCAAACTTATGGGTGATATTATTGTTTTACGTTTATATCAAACTGGTGACGTGTTCCTAAAAAGGAAACTCTTCCAAACCAATACTTTCTTGAACGGCGCTGAGGAAGAAAATTTTTCATCGATATTTATGAATTATATTTAAAGACTGTATATCCTTATGATGTTGTTCGTGAATTTGACGGGAAAAAGAAAGGTAAAGGACTCTTCTCACAATTCGATTCTTATCAAATATTCAATGCTGTTAATTCAATGTTATCTGAACTGAGATCCATGTTGTTAGACCAAACACGTGCTCATTTTTATTATTAGTTTCCATTGTGCACATTGAAGAGAGAGCGATTTATTTTACAATTATCAGAATAATTGTAAATAATTTTGTTAACAGTGTTCAATAAAAGACTTCGTTCATTCTAATTCTGTGACTTCCTTAAAAATTATATTGAAAATCACTTTCAACTGACAAAATACCATTGGTTAAAATATTGGCCATGAATACTTTAATTATGTTAAAATAATACCCTTAATTTGTTCATGAATACTTTAAAATAAAAAGAACAATTCAAAATAGCACTAATTAATTTATTGCCTAAAAATAACATGTAGTTTGGAATTTTAAACTAGTCATTTAAAATTCTTTTTAAAATATACATGTGCTATCATCCAGCAGCAAAATTTAAAAAAAAAAAAAAAAACACGTCATCACCTTCAAATGCATGGGGGAACAAAACCCTCTCTTTGAATTCCAAGAATTACCAAAAGGATTATGACGTCATAAGACATGTTACACCATGCATGTTTTAACACTGTGCGACAGGGGTGAGAAGAGGGAGGGTGGAATACAACCCCCCGGTCAGTTCTGTTCAAAGTGTTTCGGTGGCAGTGCCGCCTGGCGGCGAAGGTGGGGAGAGGGAGGGGTGGAAGACCACCCCCGACAAAATCGGTTCAAAGTGTTTCGAGGGTAGGGGCAGTGGGGAGGGTCGACAGACCACCTGCTGTGAAATTCTGTTCAAAGTGTTTCTATGGCAGCGCCACCTAGTGGTCGGGATGGGGGTGTGTTGACAGACCGTCCCCCATGGTCAGTTTGGTTCAAACTGTTTCTATGGTAGTGCCACCTAGTGGCGGGGTGGGGGAGGGAGGGTCGACAGAGCGCCCCCCTGGTCAGTTTGGTTCAAAGTGCCTGTACTCCTACTTACGACGACTGTCATTTATGAAAATTCTCCCGAAGCATTAACAAATATCACTCAAACGGGAGACGAGGGCTATCGACCCCAAAGGCTGCCTAGTAGGATCAAAAGAAATTGCAAATCTTCCAAAAGATCTTCTGAACCACGCAGTCCAAAGTTAAAACTAGCAAAGAAAACAGCATTTTTTTCGCCTTGAAAATGAAGAGATCCCTGTACCAACATGGGAATAAACAGGACAAAATATAACTGTTTGTATCCAATGCTCCTCATCCAAACTTGCGTGCAAATATGGTATCCAAGACTACACCAGAACGTTAAAGAATACTCATTAAAAGTACTTGTCCATCATCGTATGCATCATTCAACATCTCTGAATCGTTTGATCCGAGTCAACTAACTAAATTTAAATCCATGTCGCCTTAATAAACCTGTAGCAGGTTTCAGTCTCAGCCCCTTACTGCGAAGCAAAACAAATAGCAACCAGTGATATCATCACATGATCCGATGGAAAAAAAATACCAGATGCTACACGGAGAACATACGAGGTGTTTCGAACAAACTCCATACATTACAAACAAAAAATTTGAAATAAAATTAAAAATATCATATATTGCAGCGATTAAGTCAACAGTTCTGATGCGTGTACATAAACATGCAGTAATAAAACGCATTCGAAATAAAACTTCGGTTTCTAATAAATTGCAACATTCACTTAATAAAAGGAAATATGTATTCCCTTTAAATGCATTTACAAATCTCACCACCCGGTTACAACAAATCGCGGCTGCAGTTGCACAATGCCATCTTAGAAGGCAGATTCTCGGGTGCTTCCACTCTCCCTCAGAGTCCAAATTACAAATTTGTAGAGAAATTAAATGCGTGCCATTTTCCAGCAAAAGCAATCTTTTAAACTCGGAAATGTTTGCGCTCCCAGACTGCTACAAAATTGACTTTTTAACGTTTGGGATCTTACGCTGTCCCCTTCCCCCCATTCACCCGGTCAACTAACACAGACGAGAGAAATAAGACTCTGCCCACTGCATTAGCTTAGTCAAACAAACGCTGTTGATCTTCCAAAAATAAAACAAAATGGCAGAGACTTCTTACAGTAAAAAAAAAATCGATGGGCATTACTTCTTTTAATTGAATAAATAAATAAATCTTTATTTGTCTTACCAAAATTAAAATATGGGTGTACATTGGTAAGAGACAAATTCCCTTCAGGGCAGAAAATGCCAGGGGTTTACCATAAAATGAAATATAAAAGAATGTCTCAAATATACAAGAAAGGTTAAATTGTTCGTTCAAGAAACGAACAGATGAAATATAAACCACATTACTCATCACTGCATTTCTGTGTAGAGTCCTGGCAATTGTAATACAAAAGTTCATCTTAACATCACATCCACTGATCAACTTGTGCGAGATGTACACTTGTTGAAATAAGTACAGACAGTCCTTGACAGAAATTCACACAACTACTAGGCAACAGTAGCCTCAGCGAACCACACTGCGGTTTGTTTCCTATATTTAGAATCCTCTATGAGGGTCCTTAGTAGGTCAATTTCGCACTGAAATGATTCTAACGCACTGGCGGGTATAAACCTGTCGGCCATCTTCAGTCTGTTGGTCTTCATTCTCAAGGATTTTGTGCCTCTTAATGCAAATGGCGGGATGTGCCACTCACAAATCTGCCAGAAGCATGGTGATGATATCGTGCCATTCATCATTTTGATTGCGGTTATTAATCGTTTCCAGGCAATGATGTCTGGTAAACGCTGCAGTTTAAGCTGCTCAGAGAGCTGCGTGGTCCTTAACTGTTGAGGGAGATGGTGCTTATGGTCTGCCCACTTCAGCAGCCAGAATTCACTCGCATATATTCTCCTAATGTGGGTAGGGGTGGCTGACGCCCACAATTCAGCGCCATACAAAATGGCCGAATACACTGCGATTCTTAAATATCGTGCGGTTGTTGTAGTCTGTTTCACGTGCAGGAGGTGCTCTTTTGTTGCCCAACGTAAGGAGTTAATTTTCTTTACAATCAGGTTCAATATGCGACCTGAACGTAAGTTTAGTATCAAAAGTTACTCCCAGATCTCTATGTGTCTCAACAACTGGGATAGGTTTGCCATTAAGTTTCGGGTGTACGAGCGTAGGCGATTTTTTGAAGGAGTACACAATGATTACAGTCTTCTGCGGATTTAGGGCCAAGCCAAATTTGTCTAAGTATACGAATAAGTTCAGAAGCTTATAATTAATCTGTTCACACAATGCACTATTGGTCATGGACGGCTGGATGGGTGTTAGGATCTTAATATCGTCTGCATAAGTGCATACATCATCCCTACCCTTGCAGAACGGGATCATGGTGGTAAAGAAGAGTCCAGATAAGACTCCACCCTGTGGAACTCCTGTATGGAGCTGGCGTTGGAGGATCTGACTATCTGTACGGTAATAAATGGACCGACAAGTAAGTAGGGCCTGTAGAAACTTCAGCAAATTTCCTTTTATTTGGAAGGCGTGTTGGAGCAGATGAAGTATGGCATGTACATCCAGACTATCGAAGGCTACTTTTATATCGGCATAAATTATTGCAGTTTCCTTTCTGGATTGGAAAGCATTTAGTATCGCGGCTTGAACTGTGAGGAGGTTAGTAATTGTTGATCTTGCAGTTATTGAATACTGAATTTGTTGAGGCTGCCCAGCCAGTATCTGATTCGACAACTTTGGCAATAGAGCTTTCTCCAGTACTTTTAACAGGGTAGATGCGGTAGATATTGGCCTATAGTGCTCCACAAGGTTAGGCTTTGTAATTTTCGGCATTGGAATTACAGCATACTTATTCCAGTTCTCAGGGAAACTCGGCAAGCAAGGATAGAGCTATAAATTGCTTGGAGTGGTTCAATTATTTTTATTTTTATTTTTTTAACATATAATATACACAACAGGCATTAGCCCAGTTAAAGGGTATAACAGAGCAAAGGTTGTACAAAACATAAAAATAAATGGTAGACTAATATACTTTGTATAATGAGAGTTAATTCAAAGGGGAAAAGTCCAGTTCACAAAAATAAAAAAAGATATTCATGACGTCAAGTCCAGCGCTATGTAAACTCGCAGAAAGCAGTTTGCTGCAGGAGACATCATCACACACACACACACACACGAATAATGAGGACATCTTTAGCCCAGAACTCATCCGTCAATCGGTCAACTTACTCCAAATAGTTCTGTGAAATTGTTTCTTGTTCACAGCCATATCCAAGTCAAACTTGTTCATGAGTGCCAATTTTCTTTTGAAGAAGGAGTTCCTGGATATCTCTAATCTGGAGTTACCGATGTGGAATGTAGTCTTCTGTCTAGTAGCCACCACTCGAACGTGAATGTCAATATGGCACAGAAGATCCGGCAGGTAGGTTGAACCAGCGAAGATGTGGTACAACAGTTTTAAATCAAGAACAGTTCGCCGAGTTTCCAGAGATTGAAGCTTGAAGTAGGAACAGAGATTCCGGTAGACGATTCTGTGGTAAAACGTGGGGTTACGTCTGGAAAGATAGTGGATAAATTTCATCTGGAGCGATTCTATTTGCTGTATCAAGTATGCATAGTGTGGGTTCCATATAGGAGAAGCAAACTCTACTATAGGGAGTATAGTTGTCTTAAATAGGAGCACAGAAAACTGAGGATCTTGAAATTTGTACGTCTGCCGTTTAATGAAGCCAATTTGTTTTTTTTTTTTCTTGGTTTAATATATTCCTAACATGTTTATCGAACCCACATATAGCGGTAAAAGTAACTCCCAGATCTTTAACTTCGTCAACTCTGGAAATCGGCATCTCCTTGATGTAATATTCATTAACTAAAGTCTTAGTTTTCCTCGTAGCTGCAAAGGAAATAGAGCTGCATTTCCTAGTATTAACCTCGAACCCATTCAAAGCAACCCAATCAGCAAAAGAGTTGAGAGCAGTCTGAAGGTTAACTGCATCATCTTGACTGCTGATACGTGAATATAGTTTCACATCATCGGCAAACATTAGTGTCTTGATACCACCTCTCTCAACAAATTGCAGTAGATCGTTGATAAAGATGGTGAATAAAAGAGACCCAAGAGGCCCTGTGGTACTCCTCTCGATGGAAAAATTCCCTTGAGACTTCCTGTCCGATGATCACCCTATGTTTTCTATATGAAATATAGCTCATCAACCAGGATAATAAAGGGTCAAGTATTCCATAATGGCTTAGTTTTTGAGCAAGTTGATTATGCGGGACACTGTCGAAAGCCTTAGTAAGGTCTGTGTAGATCACATCAACCTGTCCCTCGCGATCAACGGTGTCTAGAACCTGTTGCCAGATAGTGTGAAGATTAGTGGTAGTTGATCGGCCCCTGGTGAAGCCATGTTGGCAGTCGCAGATAAAGTGATGAAAATATCCCATTAATCAGTGTAATGACAGTGTCCAGAATTTTTGCCAGCGAGTTCATAAGGCAGATGGGACGGTAATTCTCTAGTGAGTGGTTTGCACTTCTCTTTGGGATAGGAATAACATTAACAGTTTTGAAGTGAGTGGGGTAGATACCAGACTTAATGGAAAGATTGAATATATGCAATATTATATATTTAAGTTGTGGAAAGCATTTCTTCCACAAGATAAGTGGAATCTTATCTGGGCCTGCAGAAAAATCTTTTGTTAGTTTCTGAAGCGCTTGAATGATATCGTCTGTGTCCACCGAA
The DNA here is from genome assembly GCF_048544385.1 of Mastigoproctus giganteus. Classification (NCBI taxonomy): domain Eukaryota; kingdom Metazoa; phylum Arthropoda; class Arachnida; order Uropygi; family Thelyphonidae; genus Mastigoproctus; species Mastigoproctus giganteus. The sequence continues at coordinate 264,697,539 of NC_143576.1, read as the reverse complement.
AGATTATTCAGTGCATCATCCTTAATGACTTGAAATTGATAAGCTGAAGCAGCAGTAGCTGCTGTTTTCTTTGAAAAGGAGGAGGAAAAGGTCGCAAAAAGATCTGCTTTAGTTTTGTCACAGGTTATAGGCTTGCCATCAGAATCAATGAATTAGGTAAGGGCTGAGACACTTTACCATGAAGTGGGGGACTCCATCAACTCCAGCTGTGTTAGTTGGCCTGAGGGAGTTAATACTCTGTATTAGTGCTTCTTTAGTGATAAGAACAGACTCCATCTCATTGTCAACTAATTGATCCCACTCAAACTCCCTGACTTGAGACTCGTGATATATGCTGGAGAATCTGCTGATGTGGTCCATCCACGCTTCTTTGATAAATCCCTGATTTGTGTCACTTTTATGTGTGCAACGAGGTAGCTTTCCCCTGTCAAGTGTGTCTTTCATGTAGCGGTTGATTGCTCTAGATTTTCCCTATTAAATGTTGCTCTGGCTCTCGAGTAGTTAATTCTATTTTGTGTGTCATTAGACAGTTTACATTTTCTGTGCAGAGTTTGCTTTAGCTTAAACAATGCAGTTAGGCTACAGTTCCACCAGGTTTTCGATTTTGATGATATCCTTACTGCTTTGGAAGCTCCAAATTCTGTAATAGAGTTGATCCAACTGGTTAAGAGAGTTGTTGCAAATAAGGCATCACATTTGAGTAGACATTAACACGGGATACAGCTGGCAGCAAATAAGCATTTATTTGGGTCCAGAAAGGCTGGCCAAGTGACAAGCTGGCTCTTAATTTTTTCCTTGACATTGAAGTCCACATACGGTGGCATTATGAGCATTGCAATTGGGCTATGATCGGATGGAAAGAACATTTCGGGAGGTACATCAATTATACATTAATTGGTGTACTTGTTTAGACTAAAATGTGCATGTACACAGAAAAAAATCAGCGTTTCCACTTCGATACAATGCAATAAGTTTTAAAATTTAAATGTCGTATCTTAAAGAGGATTTTTGATTTGTAATCGGTATATGCGGCAGTTTGCTAAATAATAAAAATTAGTCAGAAATTAGCTAAGGGATCAATTTTAAAAAATCACGTAAAGGAAAATTTTCCACGAATATTTATTGAGGAATCAGGCGCCCACCATTATTTTCTAATAAGCAACAGTCACGAGGCATTGTGTTCCCACAGCTGCTTTCAAAATTTCCGATGGCACCTACAAATCTGGAAAAGCTGAAGGGAGATCTTCTAAACACTGTTTTAAATATGCCCGCAGTTAAAAAGGTACTGGAGTTAGATCGGCTGATTGTGCAGGCCAGGGATATAGTGGAATAGTGTTTGGGTAGGGGAAAGCCTCCGGCGGATTCCCACATCTGCGCCGTTTATTCTATGTGGTGATACAGCACTCTGTAAAATCCAGAGGTGTAAGTTGTGCGTTGTTTTGTAAAGTGTAGTTTTGGGTTATAACTGGCTGTTCGCCATGGGGTCTCTGTTGGATTCCCACGTTGTCCGCCACTAACCTCTGGGAAGTAGCCAAGCAATCTCAAAATCTCTGGCAGGTCCTGCCACCTAATTGCCTGAGTTTTCAACGGCAAGGACCTTAAATAAAAATGTGAAGTTAGAGTGAGGAGTAAAAGGTCAATAGAGAGAGAGAGAGAGAGAGAGAGAGAGAGAGAGAGAGAGAGAGAGAGAGAGAGAGAGAGAGAGAGAGAGAGAGAGAGAGAGAAAGGTAGAAGTATGGGGATGAGAGGGAAGGCATTCCCAGAGGTTCAATGGAGGCAGTGCTCCATCAAAGGAAAAAGGGAAGGGGTGAAGGGATAAAAGTAGCAGCGCTAGACTGCACTGCAGGCGGTCCCCAAATGACCAGTACTATCAACCACTTTTCAGTGTGATGTCAAACCCAATGTTATATATAGTCCAGTTGTTCCAATGGTGTATAGCCCAGGATGTTGAATCCCGTGAGTATATTCAAATCGGAGTGTGTTATTCACGTTCTGTAGGTATGCCCAGACTGTGGTTGGATATCTATCAGTGCTTTATTCGTTTTATGAAGGTCAGATAGATATTGCATCCTATTTGCATCTGTCCGTTGGAAAGGTAAGGAGTTTAAATTGTTTGTCCAAAATTGGTGTTATTGGCATTTTCATCAGCTTGGTCAAAAGGTAATAGAACTCTGGGAGGTACTTGTCTGCTGTTAGGTTGTGTCAGCGTTCGTCTTCTGCTGAAGAGGTTTGGCGCAAACTGCGAGAAGGCAACGCGTTTTTCGTTGGAAACCAGGCAGGAGGTGTGATTCTTGGTTCTTAGACGAGTAGGTTATGGCAGTAATCAGGATACATTTGAGGTCCTCACATAGCGGGCAGTCATAAAGTTGATGTGACGTGACAAAGTCCCCAGGCCTCCAAAAGCGCATGTGGGGTTATCCAAGATTCCAAAAGATGTGAGCTTGCCCGTGATAGGTCCATGGCTTGTTATTAGCTATGCAGTATAAAGTCCTGGTGAGAACGAAAGGGGAGGTTTGGGTGCATCCCGTCAATATTAAGAACAAATTTGTGCGTGATTCCTCCCTAGGTTGATGTGGACCAGTGCGCCTGCCACAGGTGGGAGCCAGAATGCGTTTCTCCTCCGCTATACGGTTACTACTTGAATTCGTGGAGGTTCAGGATCTTCTTTGAGGTACCCTTAGAAAGGTGATTTAACAGTCCAACTCCTAACTACTTCCAGGTCCAGTGGAAGGGTTTCTGAAAGGAGCTGCAGTGCATCTGTACTAACCGTGGAGCAGGCGCGTGTAATTGCGAGGAGAATCGATCTCTGGATTGTGTCTAATGTTTTTTTTCCGGTGACAATAGCGGCCCTATGGTACCAGTTACCTGACGCATAATGCTGTTGGTTACGGGAACAAAAACTGTCTTATATAACAGTGGCAGGGTGCATCTTTTAAGGTCCCAATCACGACGCGAGACTCTTCCAGGAATGTGCCAATAGCGACTGACAACATGTTGTTCCCCGAAGTTCCTTATTGGAACTATTTGATATTATTGTAAAAATGGAGCATAGTGCCATGCTGCATGACAGCTGTACTTCCATGTAGACCACCTTTATTCATCTGTGCAATAATGTGTGAATGTTTCTAGGAATGTAATTTGTACTTTTCGGTCTTGGGAATATCTGTAAATTCCATGGGAAGCTACTCCGTTATCGGCCCTTTTGTCATCTGAGTTTGTTAGCTCCGTGCAAGTTGAAGACAGAGATAAACATTTAATTCTTTCTCCGAATAGCAAGCCCTTACGATTGAGGTGAGTTTACGACGATCACCTTTATCTTATATTTCATTTGATTGCAGTTAAAGCGAACCAATTCACTGCTGCCTTACCTTTACTTACCTTTGTTACCAGGTCATAGCATTGAATGGACAGATGGCAAAAGACGCATAAGTCAGAACACACAGCTTCGCAAAATATGAGAAAATAGAGTGCTGAGAATATATTTACGAGGAAGTATGTACACACTATTTAAAAGAAAATATTTATAAAGAGCCAGCCAATATCATGCGGGTGAAGCTGAAAAGCAGCATCACGAGGAATTGAAATTAGAACGGCTCTCAAAATTCAAGGTTCTGGCTGGAAGGTGTTTGTGAGAAATCCTAATGAATGCTGCGATTTTCAGTAAAATCTAATTTCAGTTCAGTGAAAACGGAAGTTGTTCAAATCATTAAAAAAAACCCTTGCGGGAAACTACAAAAATTTCGACCCAGTAAATCTGATTGGTCACGAAAACATGCGTCACTGAAGTGATTATCTAATCGGTGGCCGCCGCCAGAGGTGCTTCCTACGCTCCCACCACTAGTCTGTGTCAAGCACTCAATTCGGCGGTAGTGTGATGAGAGCGCGTGACGCATATTTTCGTGACCGGTACGATACCTCGAGTTCTAGTGAGCAGATTTGCAAATTTCAAACGCCATTCGTTTGAATTTCGTCGAACTGCATTATAAAAACACAATAAAAAAATTAATTTTCGAAAATAAAGGCGAAGGATACTCGAAATGCTTAAAGTGCGTGTGCCGAACACGCGCAGTAGATGGCTTTATGTTTCGCATAAAGCCATCTACCGCGCCTGCTCGGCACACAATTTTTCTGTTTTTTTCTTATTATTGGCGAATTATCAACTAAGGTTATAATGCACCAAAACCAAGTCATATAAGAGAGGTTTTCAGTGACCTAACGAATTCCATCACTATCTCCAAATATACAACAGCAAAAGCATAAAAAGGTATAAAATTTAGCAGTAATGACATAAAAATAAAAGGTAAATTTTAAATACGGTTAAAAAATCTTTATTGATTTTAAATAGTTGAAAACAGCAAACACATGCTCATTGTCAGATTATAACTGACTGAGAGGTCTCAGTCAGATGGTAACTAAAAGTGGTAAAATGTAAAACACGTTCGTATCCATAACTGAATTAAAATAAATAAATATGATCTTTATTGTAAAGTTCCTAGTTACACGCAGATACCTTACCTTTACAAACCCTTCACGGCAGTAAGCCAGGGGTTACAAGCGGCAGAGATATCATCTCGCCGGAAATGTAATAAATAAATAATAGGATAAATAAAAAGAATACTGCAGATTGAATTTAGTTAAAAATAAAATACAATAATACATCAGTTGAAAATAATAAAACAAATTAAATTAACACATGACAGTTTTCTTGAATTCAAGTTTCCCTGAAATTCTTGCCGAGCCGCAGCGATCTCACATCAGTTGATGGTTGAGGAACACACGTGCAGATCCAGGATGCGCCGTCTGTTCTTTTTGTCATCAACGATTTTGCACAGGTCGGCGTCCAAGGACTGAGATAGATGGACCTTATGATAAGGGAGCAACCGGTCTTTAAAATGTAACCTCGACGGAAGAGCAAGAAGCTTGGGAGTGGAGCGGAGTGCTGGGTGAGCGATTAATCAGCACACAGTGTCCCAAATGTTGAGAGCTGAGATTCTTCCAGCGGTCATTTTGATGGTGAAGATTAGTCTTCTTTCGTTCATTAAGTCTTCGAATCTGGTTAAATTCAGTCCCACTGGGGGCCCGGCGGCCAACAGGCCGGATGAACAATGGGCACAACAAACTACATACCACATGACCCATACATTATTTTTGACAGGGTACTGTCACTCGATACATAGAACATACGCGGAGACGGGAGAAATTTCCGGAGCCGTCAGACCCTCAACATACCTATACCTATACCTATACGTTCTTATCAGATTTGTGTAAAGAATATGTAGCAAGTGCTGCTTGGCAATCCACCATTTCCTGTTGAATTGTTGAATTTAGCACAGAGTTCTTCAATGTGATGATGATGGAATCTTAATTTTCGATCAAAGGTCACACCCAGATCGTTCTGTTTTTCGACGCAGGGGGTCAAGACTGTTTATCGCATGCTGTTTATCCCAGGTTTATCGCAGAATTATGGTTGGTGTGGATTTCAGTGAGAAGACCATGATGGCGGATTTTTCAGGATTAACTTTGCAGGTCAAATCTCATGAGGTACTGCTTTATTTCTGATAAAGTCTTGATGATGGTTGCTGTTGTGTCTATTGCCTCATCGGTTGATTTTATTTTTGTTAAGAGCTTCAAGTCATCCGCATATGATGACATATCTGGTTTTTTGTGTACTAGAGGGTTAATTAGGGCTGTGAAAAGAATTCTAGACAGGACTCCCCCTTATGGCACGCCGATTGCTCTGAGTGGACCGAGGTTCAACCCCGTCACTGCTAAATACGATTAACGTTTGTATTGAGGAATTATTGTAAACTACACTGATCTGGTGGTCTTCCCAAAGTATAAACAGGAAAAGTCAAAGAGAGCACTGTTTATGGTTGGAGGAAGTTGTTCAGTAATAGAATTAACTTTGATAGCGAAAAGCGTAACACTTAGAATTGACCCTTGGGAGACTCTCCTCGTGGTAAAAAGGGAGAGAAAGAATCAGCCCTACACGAACTTGGAACGAGCGGCTTAATAAAAAGGTTTTAATAAAATGGGTTAGATGACTTTTAAGACAAAGATTATAGATATCTTTTAAAATTCCAATTTTCCAAGCCGTCATACGCTTTTTCCATATCAAAGAAAAAATTGACACCTGTTGCTCGCATTTGAGGAAAGCATCTGGAATAGATGTTTCCAGCCTTATTAGTTGTTTGACCTGATCCTTTGTTTGTTTGTTATTTTGTTTTTAGGAGCATTAGCAACTAAGGCCATATTGCTCCGGGGATATGCGGTGGTCATTCCCTGACCTTTCCGCATCCTCCGTATTTGGTGGTGACGGGCTCAAACCCCGGTCTAAATCAAGAAACGTGCGCTACGCACTGCTGATCCTTCCCACCTGGCTATGGAGGCGCCCTGATCCTTTGAAAACCACATTGCACTGTGGAAATGGAGGTCATTTTGTTCTAATTACCACATGGAGCGTGCATTGACCATCCTTTCCAGAAGCTTGTGCAAGCTCCTGGAAAGGAAAGATGGGACGGCAGTTGTTTGGAATTTTAGGATCCTTAGCATTAGCATTAGTAGAGGCATTGATGCAAGAAAGCAAGCTTATGCAGCATCAGCCAAAAAAAAAAAAAACCCATCCCCATTTCACCCCTCCGTTCGTTCGAAATACCTGTCCAGCTGAGCTTTAAATTTATTTAGGCTATCAACTTCCACAACAAGGGATGGAAGTCTGTTCCACCAACGAACTACCCGCTGGCTAAAGGCAAATTTCCGCACGTCTATCCTACATCTGTCTTTCCTCAATTTGAATTTATGCCCTCTCAGGTGATTATTCTGAGCAAGAGGAAGAATCCCATCAGCATTGAGCATGCTGAAACCATTCAAGGCTTTATACACCTCTATCAGATCACCTCGCCGGTGTCTAGTTTCCAAACACTAATTTGCAAAACTTAAGCCTTTCTTCGTAAGAGCACCCCTTTGTTCCATTCACTAATCTTGTTGCCCTTCTCTGTACTCGTTCCAGCAGCTCTACATCCTTCTTGAAATGAGGTCTCCAGACCTGTATACAGTACTCAAGGTGTGGCCTCACCATTGCCTTATACAAGGGAATAATCACCTCCTTATCCTTGCTAGAAAAATTCCTGTATATCATTGACAAGACACCATGAGCTACTCTTGCGGCCCGTCTGCACTGCTCAGAGAACTTCATATCTGCCTGCACAATTACCACCATGTCCTTTTCATTCTCTACCACTGTCAGTGTAGTGCCACAGAGTTCACACGTTGCTCTGGGGTTGCTGTTTCCTATATGTAGTATTTTACATTTGTCAATTTTAAACTTCATTTGCCACCTCTCAGCCCATCTGCTCAACCTTTCCAGATCCTGTTGCAGCAGCATAGTATCAGTAGTGTCCTTAACAACCCTGCCAACCTTGGTATCGTCTGCAAACTTGGACATTAAGCTTGATATACCATCATCAATATTATTTATAAATACAGAAAACAATAATGGACCCAACGCTGAACCCTGAGGGACTCCACTAATAACGTTAGTCGACGATGAGCTGTGGCCATTGATTACCACTCTCTATCTTCTCCCCCTCAACCATCCCTTTATCCATAGCAGCAATTTGCCTCCAATGCCGCACTGCTCCAATTTGTGCAGCAATCTTCCATGTGCAACAGTATCAAAAGCCTTTCTAAGAACCAAATATATAATAATATTTGGATATAATAACCCCGAATGCCAACACTCATATTCGAGTTTTGGCATTCCAGGTGAGTAGACGCGTTTCGTCAGGGCTCCTCGGTTAAGTGGATTGGATTACTGTTGATTAGTGCTTTTAAATATTAGATTTATTTAGATATTGTTGGATTATTTTGTTACAGGTTTTCCTGTAACAGTTTGATTTTTATAATATTAAAGGTATAATTTTTTAAAGTTAATTTTCATTGATATTTAGCTAATTTTATAATGGTAGTTACGAGATCTGCCTCAAACATGTCACAGGGTATCGAGACTCACAAGGAAATAACCAATGGCGATTTACGGGTGAGTCATGATTTAATGCGTGTTGCGGAACCTGTGGAATGTTATCCAAGGTCGACCTGGTGACTAATCATAGCTCACCTGGGGATTCTTTTCTTTGTGATCGATGTAAGGAGTGCACCAATATTGAATTACAATTCGGTGCACTGATGGAACAACTTGAGTCACTGAAAAAACGGGTGCTTGCCCTCGAGAAGAATGCATCTGGAAGCTCGTCAGGGACTCAAGACTCCAGCAGTCTACCAGGTGATGCACACCCGATTCGGGCCTCAAAACAGAAAAACAAAGTGAAAACTACTATGGTTAAAAAGGGCATTGTTTTATTAGGAGACTCCATTGTCAGGGAAACGGGGAATATCTTTCGTAATAAGGATAGGTGGTGTAGCACCAGGGTATGTCTGCCGGGAGCAACTATTAATGATATCACCAACAGATTGTCAGATTTTTAGGGGGGTAAAGAGAATATTATTATTATTAATTTGGGGACTAATGATATTAAACGTACACGATCTGACGGTTTGTTGGAAAAATACAGGACCATGCTGAGCAATTGTCGCGAGCCAGGCCACAATGTCTAGGTGTCCGCAATTCTGTCCAGACAAGATAGTAGGGATTATTTGTTAAAAGCCTGGTGAATTAACTCAAGACTTGAAGGACTCTGCAAGGCTTTAGGGGCGAAATTTCTATCAGCATGGCCCACACTTGTAGGTAGAAGGAATTTGTTTTGTAGAGACGGGATGCACTTAAACAAAGGTGGTGCAAACGTCTTTGCCAGTATTATTGAGGATACCTTAAAGGTTCAGGGAAACTGCTAGTTGGGGGGATGTGGGTTATACTGACACGCGTTTATCTGATAATATTGGTCAAAGTAACTCTTGCACATACCTTAAGAGTTCTTATCTGTTACCCCAACTGGACGTATTATCTAGATGTTCTGGGGGCAGAAACGTTTCACATGAGCTGGTAGCTAATGCCAGGGAAGAGAGCCTAAAAAACTTCAAGGGTTGTTAAATGTACAAAAACAGTAAGTCTTAATTGTTTATAATGTTAGAAGTGTCGTCAATAAAATGAGTGAATTCGAACTGCTGGTTAAAACAAGTAACGCGGACATAATAGGACGTAATCTACAGACCAGGTGATTGTGAAGATTATGACAAAAGCCTCTACATGCAAATGGAATGGGCAAGTAAGCGTCAATGCCTTATTATGGGTGATTTCAATTTGCCTCTAATTGATTGGAGTAAATGGGAAGGAAACTTGACATGGGGAACAAAATTTTTAAATCAACTAGATGACTGTTATTTGTATGAACATGTCAGGGAAAGTACTAGAGAAAAGAATATCCTAGACCTCATCATCACCCATGAATCAGATGACATAACAGGGCTGACAGTAGAGGAACCAGTAGCAGGAAGTGATCACGGAGTTCTACGGTGGATGATGACGAGAAAGAGAGGTAGCAGAAGTAAAAGGCAAAGGAATGGGTTTTAATTTCAGAAAAGGAAATTACGATGCCTTGAGGTACTACACGGCCTCTATTAACTGGGTAGATATCGCGCAGAAAATGAATTCATTTGAACTGTGGTACGCTTTTAAAACATTAATCACAGTTGCCTTGAATGGGTATATTTATTTATTTATTTATTTATATACCATTAAAAAAAGTACTCCAGGAGAAGGGTTCCAAGTTGGATGAATAGTGAAGTTGCCACATTACTTGAGCAGAAAAAGGTGGCATGGAAACGTTACAGAGCAATAAAAAGTACTGAAGCCTATAACAGCTACAAGGTGATGGGCAATAGAGCCACAGAAAAGGTTCGACAGGCAAAGGCAGTTTATGAGAAATCACTAGCAAAAAGAGCAAAGAGGGGGGAGAGGATAAGGAATTCTTCACATATATAAATGCCAAGAAGAGCAGGACAAACCAGATCGAACCTTTACGTAAGGGAAAGGGGATAGTAATAAATACACCAGCTGCCGTTGCAGATGAACTCAACAGTTATTTTGCATCGATATTTACAAATGAAAAGCCTTTTGGGGAATTGGGAAATTGTGGGAGCGAAGTTGAAAAATATGTAATTAATGATATTGAATTAATGATACTAAAATTTCGCAAGATTATTTAATAAAAAACTTTCGAGCCTGGAATATACCCCATAATCTTAAGGGAGGTGGAAAGTGCATGCATTGAACCATTGAGGCTAATTATGCGAGCATCACTAGACTCTTGGGAGATTCCCTTGAATTGAAAAAGTGCCAATGTATCTGCCATACATAAAGGTGGCTCTAAGAGTGAAGTGGGAAATTATCTACCTGGCAGTCTGACTTCGGTAGTAAGGAAAATCATGGAGGTAATGATCAAGTGTGATATTCAGGATCATTTGGATCGAATTGAAATTCTCAAGGATACTCAGTATTGTTTTGTAAAGGCAAAATCATGTTTAAGAGATCTGGATCGCTATTTTGAAAGGGTCACTCAGGAGCTGGGCCGACCGGGCTAGCCAGGTGGGTAAAGTGCCTGCCTGGCAACCCGAAGGTCGCGGGTTCGAATCCCGCCTAGGGCTTGGATCAAAGTTCTTCAGAAACCTTGGGAGGTGCACCGTAGCTACAGAAGCCGATAGGCCAACAACTACCAAAAAAAAAAAAAAATCACGAGCTGGATTTAGGGAATAATTTCGGCATTTTTTATTTAGATTTCAGCAAAGCTTTTGACTCAGTCCCACATGAGCGGTTGCTTTATAAGCTGGAACAGGTTGGAATCACTGGGAAAATCCTTAGATGGATAGAAGTATGGCTTCAGGACAGGAGGCAGAGGGTTGTGATAAATGGCTATTCCTCAGATTGGGTTGTTGTAAGAAGTGCGGTTCCCCAAGGATCAAAATTAGGATCACTGTTGTTTTTAATTTTCATAAACGACATTGATGAAGGGATAGATGGCGTGATATCTAAATTTGCAGATGATGTTAAAATTGGTAGAGTAGTTAATGATCATTGTCAAGCTGAGCTTCTTCACAGAGACTTAGATAGACTTCAGGAATGGTCAGAAAAATGGCAGCTATGCTTTAACCCAACAAAGAGTAAGGTATTACACCTGGGAAACAGTAATCCCGAAATAACTTATTCACTTGGTGGAGTTCAACTAAACCCAGTACTGGAGGAAAGGGACTTGGGTGTTACGATACGGTCAGACATGAAATTCTCTGAGCATTGTAAACAGGTTGCAAGGAAGGCCCACGGTGTCCTTTCAATGATCTATCGAACTTTTGCAGAGATAGGGACGTGATAATCCCATTATATAAGGCTTATGTTAGACCACACTTCGAATACTGTGTTCAAGTATGGAGGCCGCACCTAAAGAAAGACATCGAGCTTCTTGAAAGGGTGCAAATACGGGTGACTCGCCTGGTGAGATCGGCAAAAGGCATCCTTATGAAGAAAGACTTCGAATATGTGGGTTGCAGAATTTGGAAACTAGGCAGCTTAGAGGAGATTTGATTGAGATGTTTAAGGCTCTGAGAGGCATCAGTAAAAGGAATGAAAACGAAATTTTCAAGATTATAAATGATGCTCGAACTAGGGGACATAAATTCAAGTTACGGGGGGGGGAAATGTTTAGATTGGACTGCAGGAAGTTTCATTTTAGCCAGCGAGTTATAAATTACTGGAATAGGTTGCCTTCATGGGTGGTAGAGGCCGACAGTTTGGGGAAATTCAAAGGTCACCTGGATAGTACTTTCGGGTGAGGGAAGCGCAAAGGAATGATAGGCTTAACTTCCTCTTCTTTTATTAATTATTATTATTTCTTTTATCATTGTTTTATTCGGTTTTTTTTTTTTTTTTTTTTTTTTTTTTGGATGGTGCAGAGCATAAGCCTTCTTGCACCATGCGACCATTACTAATACTAATACTAATATCAAAGTTATTCCCTGATTCAGTTCTTTTGTGACTGCATCATAGTATCCAATCAAATCGGTCAGGCAAGACTTTCCCTTAAGAAAACCATGCTGTGTCCGAGCTATAACTGAAGTCTTGTCTAGATGATCCTGCAGTGTTCCTTTAACCATTGCCTCCATTAAAGTCCCTGGAACAGAAGTTAAACTCACAGGTCTATAATTACTTGTGTCAGCGTTGGATCCTCCTTTGTGAATTGGGGTCACATTTGCACAACTCCAGTCTGTGGTACCTCCCTTGAGTTCAAAGAAGCTGTCATAATTATGGCTAAGGATTTGCTTACTTCCTTTTCTGCCTCCTTTAATATAACTGGATATATCCCATCCACCCCTGGTGCCTTTTTTATGTTTATCCACAATTTCTCCTTCTCTTTCCTCTGTTATTACAAAATCAACTTGCTCACTGCCAGAGTTTATTTCACCTCTGGCATTCTCCTTCCTGAATAACTCCTCATGTGTAAATGTAGATGCAAAATACTCGTTTAGTTTGTTAGCCCCCCTGAGCAGGATCATCAACAGTTGAACCATCAATATCAAGTGGACCAATCTCATTCATCCCTTTCCTTCTGGAGTTTACATAAGTAAAGAACTCTTTGTTGTTTTTTCTTTGCATCCTTTGCCAAGAATTTCTCATAATCTGCCTTTGCTTGCTTAATCTCCCTTGTGAATTGGTTACAGATCGACTTATATCTATCACAGGCTTCTGTGTGACATGTTAATTTATATGTATCCCATGCATTTTTCTTCTCTGCCATATGTCTCATTAGTTCATCTGACATCCACTTAGACCTAAACCCTGAACAATATTTCTTAGTTGGATTGTAAAGCGTAGTAGCTTCCAAGATAAGTTAGTATTAGTATTTTAGTATTAGTAACGGCCGTATGGTGCAAGAAAGCCTATGGCTTATGCTGCACCAGCCAAAAAAAAAAAAAAAAAAAAAATCCGAACAAAACAATGATAAAAACAAAAATTAAATAAATAAATAATAATAATTAATAAATAAATAAAAATAATAAAATGAAATTAAAAATTAAATAAAAAGGAAATTAATCCTATCATCCTATGCGCTTCCCTTACCCGAAAGTACTATCCAGATGACCTTTGAATTTCCCCAAACTGTCGGCCTCTACCACCCATGAAGGCAACTTATTCCAGTAATTTATAACTCGCTGGCTAAAATAAAACTTCCTGCAGTCCAATCTAAACATTTCCCCGCGTAACTTGAATTTATGTCCCCTAGTTCTAGCATCATTTATAATCTTGAAAATTTTGTCCTCATTCAGTTTACTGATGCCTCTCAGAGCCTTAAACACCTCAATCAAATCTCCTCTAAGGTGTCTAGTTTCCAAACTCTGCAACCCACATATTCGAAGTCTTTCTTCATAAGGACGCCCTTTTGCCGATCTCACCAGGCGAGTTACCCTTCTTTGCACCCTTTCAAGAAGCTCGATGTCTTTCTTTAGGTGCGGTCTCCATACTTGAACACAGTATTCCAAGTGTGGTCTAACATAGGCCTTATATAATGGGATTATCACGTCCCTATCTCTACTTGCAAAAGTTCGATAGATCATCGATAGGACACCATGGGCCTTCCTTGCAACCTGTTTACAATGCTCAGAGAATTTCATGTCTGACCGTATCGTAACACCCAAGTCCCTTTCCTCCAGTACTGGGTTTAGTTGAACTCCACCAAGTGAATAAGTTATTTTGGGATTACTGTTTCCCAGGTGTAATACCTTACACTTTGTTGGATTAAAGCACAGCTGCCATTTTTCTGACCATTCTTGAAGTCTATCTAGGTCTCTCTGAAGAAGCTCAGCTTGACAGTGATCATTAACTACTCTACCAATTTTAACATCATCTGCAAATTTAGACATCACGCCCTCTATCCCCTCATCAATGTCGTTTATGAAAATTAAAAACAACAGTGGTCCTAATACTGATCCTTGGGGAACCCCACTTCCTACATCAACCCAATCTGAGGAATAGCCATTTATCACAACCCTCTGCCTCCTGCCCTGAAGCCATCCTTCTATCCATCTAAGGATTTTCGCAGTGATTCCGACCTGTTCCAGCTTATAAAGCAACCGCTCATGTGGGACTGAGTCAAAAGCTTTGCTGAAATCTAAATAAACAATGTCGAAATTATTCCCTAAATCCAGCTCGTGAGTGACCCTTTCGAAATAGCGAACCAGATTTGTTAAACATGATTTTCCCTTTACAAAACCATGCTGAGTATCCTTGAGAATTTCAATTCGATCCAAATGATCCTGAATTCCACCCTTGATCAATGCCTCCATGATTTTCCCTACTACTGAAGTCAGACTGACAGGTCGATAATTTCCCACTTCACTTTTAGAGCCACCCTTATGTATGGGAGATACATTTGCACTTTTCCAATCCAAGGGAATCTCCCCAGAGTCTAGTGATGCTCGCATAACCAGCCTCAGTGGTTCAATGCACTCGCTTGCCGCCTCTCTCAAGATTATAGGGTATATTCCATCAACTCCAGGAGCCTTACTAGTCTGTAGGCTTGAAAGTTTTTTCATTAAATAATCTTGCGAAATTTCAATATCATTAATTACATATTTTTTAACTTTGCTCCCACAATTTCCCATTGCCACAAAAGGCTTTTCATTTGTAAATATCGATGCAAAATAACTGTTGAGTTCATCTGCAACGGCAGCTGGTGTATTTATTACTATCCCCTTTCCCTTACGTAAAGGTCCGATCTGGTTTGTCCTGCTCTTCTTGGCATTTATATATGTGAAGAATTCCTTATCCCCCCTCTTTGCTCTGTTTGCTAGTGATTTCTCATAAACTGCCTTTGCCTGTCGAACCTTTTCTGTGGCTTTATTACACATCACCTTGTAGCTGTTATAGGCTTCAGTACTTTTTATTGCTCTGTAACGTTTCCATGCCACCTTTTTCTGCTCAAGTAATGTGGCAACTTCACTATTCATCCAACTTGGAACCCTCCTCGTGAAGTATTTTTTTAATGGTATATACGCATTCAAGGCATCTGTGATTAGTTTTAAAAGCGTACCACAGTTCAATTGTATTCATTCTCTGCGCGATATCTACCCAGTTAATAGAGGCCATGTAGTACCTTATGGCATCGTAATTTCCTTTTCTGAAATTAAAACCCATTCCTTTGCCTTTTACTTCTGCTACCTCTCTCGTCATCATCCACCGTAGAACTCCGTGATCACTTCCTGCTACTGGTTCCTCTACTGTCAGCCCTGTTATGTCATCTGATTCATGTGTGATGATGAGGTCTAGGATATTCTTTTCTCTAGTACTTTCCCTGACATGTTGATACAAATAACAGTCATCTAGTTGATTTAAAAATTTTGTTCCGCATGTCGAGTTTCCTTCCCATTTACTCCAATCAATTAGAGGCAAATTGAAATCACCCATAATAAGGCATTGACGCTTACTTGCCCATTCCATTTGCATGTAGAGGCTTTTGTCATAATCTTCACAATCACCTGGTCTGTAGATTACGCCTACTCGCATTATACCTTTGTTTCCAACTATCTCACACCATACAGACTCTATACTAGCATGTGAAATGTCTGAATCTGGGAAAGCTATCGTCGCACTCAGGCTGCTTCTGATAAGAAGCATTACCCCACCACCCCTTCTATCTACTCTATCCTTCCTAAATACATTATACAAGCCGTACTGAAACTCATCATCCCCAATTTCCAGGTGGCACCACGTCTCTGTAAGCCCTATTATGTCCGCGTTACTTGTTTTAACCAGCAGTTCGAATTCGCTTATTTTATTGACGACACTTCTAACGTTACTGTATAAACAATTAAGATTTACTGTTCTTGTATATTTAACAACCCTAACACAACCCTTGAAGTTATTTAGGCTCTCTTCCCTGATATTAGCTACCTGCTCACGTGAATGTTTCTTTGAATGCTTCCCATTTTGAATTTGCTGTTGGTAACATCATCAGTTGGTCCCACCGTATAGGATTTAAATACTGTCTCAGTCCATCGTAGTTCCCTTTACGAAAGCAAAAACCCTTCCCTTTACCCCTGATGGTAGTTACCTCTTTGAGTAAATCCCCCTTCAGCACACTCTGATCACTGCCACCTAGTGGTTCCTTTATCTACAGATTCTTAATGCATGAAGAATCACTACTGATAATCAAATCAAGAGTATTACTCCCTCTAGTTGCCTCCCGAACATGCTGATGTAGAAAACAATCATCCAATAAATCCACAAATGGCTTGCTAGTGTGTGAGTGACCAGCTTCCAAATTCCAGTCAATATCTGTGAAATTAAAATCCCCCATTATAAGACTCTCTGATTTACTGGCCCACTCTATTTTCCTATACAGTTTGTTATTAGATACACATATAATTCCTGTACAGAGTCATTAGGCCTATAGCACACTCCTACTCTCAATTTTGATCTCCCAATGCTTGTGTCACACCAAACTGACTCGACACTGCACTGTCCAGCGATGTCGACTGGCTTCACTTCCTTGCATTTTATGTGTTTATTAACTAACAGCATAACCCCTCCTCCCTTCCTATCCTGTCTATCCTTTCTGTAGATGTTGTACTCCCCAAATTGCAGTTCTGCATTCCTTATATCTGTGTGACACCACGTCTCTGATATCCTAGCAATATCTGCCTTTGATGTTTTGAGCAATACCTCAAATTCATCAAATTTATTTACTCATAATTGGATCTGCAATTGCAGATCCAATTATGAGTAAATTGGCATATACGCAAGTATACATGCACCTGTCCCTATTCTTTGCTACCCTAACACAACCTATGTGTTTATTTGTACCCCAATGATTCCCAGCAGTCTCTGAAATATCCTGCATCTTAATTTCCAGGCTGCGGCTCGTTCCAATAGAAGCAGTGCAAGAATCGTTCACCTCTGCCAGTGGCTACTGTTAATCTATTTGTCTTTGTCTCCCCGAAGCTAACAGTTTTCCGACCCACCTAACATTGCCTCCATAGCATCAGCAAATATTCTTGCACCCTTTCTATTTAAGTGTATCCCATCCCTGTAGAAGCAGTCTCTCCTGTTAACAAGTACAGACCAGGCTGAAAAAAATTCTATCGCTTGAGCCTTGCACAGTGTTTCCAGGGCCGAATTGATCAACAGGGCTCTTATCATATACTCCCGCCTATCGGGCTGGGTAGAATTGCAGACACTTTCAAATTCAACCCTAATTCACAGCTTTTTTTCCACAATAACCTGTACTCGTTAAGTAATTCCACCGGTCTCCTACTCTTAATATCATTAGTGCCAACATGTACAACAATGTCGTCTTTTGTGCCCTTTAAAGATGATATCTGCTCTACAACGTCATGAACCTTTGCCCCTGGCAGACATACTCTGGTCCTGTTCCATCTATCCTTTTTACAAAAATATGTTCCCCGTTTCCCTGACAACAGAGTCATCAACAACTAGTAGTTCCCGTGGGACCAGCGCATTCTGCCTTGGGGGTTGCCGCTGTGTTGAGTGATGACCAAGTGCAAGCTCTGGCGTTGAGGTGGGTAGCTGAGAGCTTGATGGGCCCTCAATTTAGATCCTTCGAGGGCATCCACCTTGTCCTTCAAGCTCTCATATAGGCCCATAACAACGCTGAGTTGTCGCCTGATTTGCTTACACTCTTTACTTTGTGCACACTCAAAGACATCCCCCATGGCAGTATCATGTCCTGTACCCGATTGCTCCACAAACATCAAGCAAGCGGTGCATTTTAAAAGGCTGTGATTCAGAGGGCAACTGCTTCCCCTCAGTTCTCCCCTGAGCCACGGCAGTCCCATAAGCTTGAGCCTTTTGCTTTGCTGCTTTGGTCTGAGTCATGATTTCGATTTAATTTCAATTTCATTTCAAAATTATAACCCTAAACTTGTATCTCAACGCAGTTATAACTATAAATTTATATATTTTTTTCTGTATCGAGTATTATCTACGAGTTCCGTTTATATAACTTCCGTATCAAGTTTTGTATTAATTAATTATGTTACGTTTGTAATCTAAGTCGTTATGTATATTTAGTTAAAAAGTACAATTTAATCGACAACGAAGTTCAACAAGTTTAATAGATTCTACCAATCAACTGACAATATTATATTATATACTACACTAAGCTAACGCTAACTAGTTCGGGATAGAACGTTGTATCGTATGACGAAGGCGGAAAGTTACGAACGGTAAATCTACGGACACTTAAGTATTAATTAACTTTCAAATCTCGCTGTCTCAATTCAGAATAAACTAACGATCCTGACTAGGTCTATAAGCTGCTTATAGAAAATAACTGATGTAAAAAATGGTCAATAAAGCGGCTAAATATGGTTAAAAAAACTTCTCGTTCAGCGGACCTGCAACTTGTAACACGTATATTTGATACCCTTACCCACCGATACTAAGTAAAACGTACAAAATCTCTATCTAAGTTAAACTTTAAACTAAGTATCGTAACTAGGAATATAAAGCTACTCTATGCCAGGAGGCTAGAAACTGAACTTCAAAATATATCCTGTTGTATAGACAGAGCAGCCGATCCATAGATTCAGATGAAAGACGCTTAATCATCTCATAATGGATATAATCTGGTCCAACAGCACTCGCCTTGAACAGAGATAATGCTGTTCTTCCGTTCTGTAGATAGTTGATTGAATGCCTTACAGTTATCTGATGACAACTCAAAGACTTCTTTTAAGCTTTTTGTTTCATGGCCAGGAACGTCGGGTGGGGAAGGAAAGTTGTTTCGGCCAACAATTTGGCAAATATCTCCTTTGGAGTGATCTAAATTACAGTTGGATCTGCAATTGCACATCCATTATGTTCTAGTATAAATGTAGTGTGCACCATGCGTATCTGCCCTTCGCTTTCCAGACTTTATCCCAGACGAGTTTAGTGATGCCGTCTGGAAGTTATAGTATTGCTGTTGTGGTAGCGTTTGAGGAGCATCAGCAACTACGGCGATATTGCTCCGTGTATGTTGTCTGTAATTTGCGTGTGTTCCGAGGTTGATTTTCTGTTTGTTGGACGAAAAACCGAGTCTTCCCTTCGCCTTAGACCGACTAACTCAGCCACTTCATGAAAAAGGTCCCATAAAATTTCCTCCCGTTATCGACAGGGCTCGAACTGAGGTCTTTTCCACCAGGTGTGAGAGGACGGCGATCCTACCAAATGTGCTACCCACGAAAGCTATCTCCACGGAAATCACCTAATAATAGAAATGGGGTAGCGATTGATAAATAAGGTCATCAAGGTCGACTTAGCCACTGAAATCTCAGGAAAGTAGGTGGCACGACCATCCAGAGTACTTTACAAAATACTGGTACAACCTGGCCGGCCTCCCCGTTGGCAAGGTATGGTGAGGTCGGGTGCCATCTGGGGCCTGGCGGCTAACAGGCCGGAAGAACAAGGGGCACAACATATTACACAGTACAAATCCCACACACTTTTCAAGTCTCTGGCTTGCCCGATACAACGAACACAGGCGGAGATGGGAGAAATCTCAGGTGCCGCTAGAACCCAAACATACCTCATCAAGGTCGACCTGGGGGATATCGTTCCCCTGTGCAAATATATGAAACAAACAGTTAGAAGGAACCCTACTGTAAAACGAATTGCTACAGGCTACACCCTCTAATGTGGCGGCAAGTGGCGTAGCTTGAAAAGGGGTAAGTTACCCACAAGAATGGAGACTACTCCGCGGCAGGTTCATACCCAGCTCTGTCTTTATGAAAATTGTACAGTTACGCAAGTAATGGCCCTCATTTGCCTTTAAATACGTTTCCTGCAAGGAAAGGCAAGTTGGCTCATGCTTACACAGAAGGCCATGATGTATGTCATCACTATTTCGATGGAATCCCCGGAAATTCCATTTAAAGAATTGAAAAGTAGGCATTCTTAAGGTTTGTCGAATCCGTTCGGTAGATTCCGGATGATTAACGGCTTTGGTTTCTCAGTTCCTCGATTTACCACTCTTTGGGAAGAATAGGCGTAGCCCTGTATCCATTTCATCTTCTTCTTCCGCAAAGGATTCCAGGACATATTCGTCCTTTACCTCTTTAACTTTTACTCTCGTTATTTCTTGTATTTCAGGTGGCTTCACAGTTTTTTTTTTTTTTTCTTTTTTTTTTTTTTTGCCATTATTTTACCACTTTGTTTTGGAAGTGGTGGAGCACTAGGAGGTACCGATATGGGAGTGGGAGCTGATCGATCCTTCTGTGCAGGTTTTTGTGAGCTTAACGGGTAGCAGGCGATGGGAGTGAATGACTCTTTTGGTGGGTTTGACATTTCTCTTTGGGATCTGATGGAACATCTCCCTGCTACCTTCTGAGCGTACGTCTTTGCTCTTAGGAAAAGTAATTGAAAGAGCAGCATTTACTTGAGCTTGATGTGAGCCCACTGTTAGTTATACTGCAAACAAAAGAATTAATTGCCAGCTGAAGGCAACTAATATTTCAGATGTTGTTCGCAGATCTGAACATTTCCACTTCATCCATGCAGATTAATGTCTTGTAAGATGTAAAATCTTACAAATATAATATTTTGTGGAAGAGGGAGATTTATTTAAAGTAAAACTTATAATAAAGCAATATGGGGGAGCGGAACATTACAAGTTAAGAATATTACTAAGATCACTGGCAAGGATTAAATTAGACAACGTTTATGAAGGTCAGCATTAAGCTTGAGAAAGGCTAATGGCAAGGAAGGGGTGTACTTCGGTTCCCAGCGCACAGGAGCATCCAAAACAATGGAAACTGGTTGCAACTGTTATGAGTAAAAGGTGTCAACTCTGGTAAACAATAGCGCGGTGGACCATGTGCTGTCGGGACATTTCTTTAATCGGTTACACCTGGACAGTAAAATACGGAACAATGCTGGGAATTAGATGGAAGTCTGGCTCTGGCCGACAGTGATGGCAAGTTTTATAGATCGTGGAAATTAGTCTGCTACATATAACTATTAGCGGCTGACTTCAAAGGTACTGACAGCCTGAGAAATTTTACAAATTTCTTAAAATAAGAAGTTAGATCGAGCAACAAGAAATCAGCTTGAGAAAATAAAATGGGCGAATAAGAAGAGAGTGGAAGTTGATAAAATGAGTAAGATTGGTTAAACTAAAAACTAGGGCGAATTTTTGACATATGTAGGCGGTACAGAATTTGAGTTGAACAAAAAGTGAGTGAACGGGGAGAGATAAGAGACACAGAGTTGAGTTTTATGTGTGTGTTTATGGAAATGAGAGTGATACCCCGAGTTGAGATTCATGTGGGTGTTTATGGAAATGAGTTAGGGGACACACAGTTGAGAATTGGGGAGTGTTTTGGGAAGATGAGTTAGACAGGAGAGAAACCACAGTTGAGTTTATGTGGGTTCTATGAAAATGGGTTAGTAGGATTCTAAGTTGAGTTTTGTTGGTGCTAGGGAAAATGAAATAGTCAGTGGACACAGCAGTCGAGATTTTCGTCGAGATAGGTAAAATGAAATAGTAAAACATGGACAGTTGAGGGTTCTGTTGTGGTAGAAAATATGTGATAGTAACAGTTGAGTTTTTAGGCATGTTAGAAAGTGTAAGGAGAATAAGCCTGTCCGTCATTGGAAGGCAAGGGCAGTGGCCGTTTTTGCGAGTCTAACCGTCATGGAGGAAGGCGAAGGTAGTGACCCGCATGCTAATGAGCGCTGTGAAATATTTCTTATTTTAATAAGAAGTTTGTATAAGGTGGAGCAAACTTCACAGCGCTCTGTGAAGTTTTCTTCTTGAAAGAGTTCTTAATAGGTGGAGCGGTAAAACGAGGGTAGCACCCTATGAGTTTTTCCTTGTGATAAGTTTTAATAAAGTGGAGAGGAGTAGGAGTTAGTGTGAGATGCCCTATGAGTTTTCCTTGTGATAAGTTTTAATAAGGTGGAGAAAGAACGCCAGTCCCAGTGCAGCAAAGAGTTCCAAAAAAATCATCTGTAGCAAATTCAGGTGTAGCTGATGAAAGAGATCCCCAGAAGATACCCTGAGATCCAGGAAAGCTTGGAACCATCCCGGAAAGCAAAGGAAAGAAAAAGGATAATAGTAAGTACTGTAAGTGAAACAGTATAGTGATTAATTAATGAAAAAAGGATAGCACTAGAAGTAAATGGATAAATAAATTATCTCTTAAGTAAATTATATATATACTAACTGAGTTAATTAATTCAAAAAAGGTTATTGTAAAATGCAAAAGAAACGGAAGATAAGTAATAGATTAAATTGTTGTTCAAATGATTAAAATATATTAGGATAATAAAGTTTATATTAGAATATCTGAATGTTCTAAGGATGGATAATTGAATATAGTGTTTGTATTGATGGAGAATTGTTGATCTAACTGAAAGACTAATAACAAATAGAGACTTTAGGAAAGTTAAGATTGGTCTTCAGTGTATTGTAACAGAATGGAGAGAACACAGAGTATAATGATGAAAATAGCATATTGATTGTTAATATAAGAATAATATACGCAAGGTATCCTTGACTTAACCTTGTATGCATATTACATGTTTTTTATTCAATTGTATATTATGTTGTATATATATATATGTAAATAAACTTTGTTGTTTGTTAATTTGTGAGTTGTTATTCCTGAACACTCAGCCTTTCTGAAAGGGAATTATAAATAATAAATAAATCTTTATTGTGAAGTAGAGTTAGAGCACAATATCCCATCACGGCGACAAGCGCCAGGGGTTCACATATAAATAAGATAAGTACGGCGTACAAATACAAATGGCTACAAAATGCAGGAAACACATGCAAAAAGGCTACAAAATACCGATCACAAATGCAAAAGAAATACAAATACAGCATAAAAACACAGAGCTAGACACAAATACAGAACTAAATACAACTGTACAATACATGAGGGTTCAAGGGCTTTGATAAAGTTGTGTCTGTCCTTCTTCTTTCTTATTATGCTGTCGATGTCGGCGTCCACACGGTTGAGGGCGGGGAGCATCTTCTTGGGGAGAAATCTCTCAGTGAATGCAAGCCGTTGTGGTGAGCCACGAGTGCTGGTACCGACCTCAGGCTTGGCTGTGGAATCCTCCAAGAGCAAGCGTTCCAAATATTTGGAGATGATATCTGGCCTGTGATGAGTTTGGCCGTGAAGACCAGCCTCTTTTCCACGATCAGGAACTTCAACCTCGGGATGTCGAGTGCTTGTGCCATCATGGTGGTTGTGGTAGCGGGAGGTAGCCGAAGCTTGTTATTGGCCCATTTCAGTAACCAGTATTCAGCGGTGTACACCCGGTTGAAGTTTGTAGGTGCAGCAGAGGCCCATATTTCTGCACCATAGAGAATGGCGGGGTAGACGGTGGAGGTGATGAACCTTTTAACAGTGACAGGATGTTGGACGTATAGCAGCTGCTGCTTTTAAATCCACCGTAGATGAGAGAATTTGGTACTGATTTTGTTGATCTGGTTGAGAAAGGACAACTTTTGGTAAACAAAACGCCAAGGTCTGTGTGCGAGGGTACATTTGGTATTCGTACCCCTGCGAGTGAAACGTTGAGTACTGTCGGCATGGATTTAAGGGAGAATATAACCTGGGCAGACTTCACTGGGTTGATTTTTAGATTGAAGTTTGCCAGGTACAATTCTAGATCCTTAAGTTGGGAATTGATCTTGTTGCTGAGCTGAACGGGATTGTGGCCAGGGTTAATTTGAGTCAGCAGTTTAAGGTCATCGGCATAGCATAAGAGATCGTTCTTGGAGGCAAGAATGGGCACAATGATAGCCGTGAACAGGACACCAGATAGGACATTTCCCAGCGGTACTCCAGCAGTAATGTCACAGGATGGGTGTGTTGTTCCCAATGGAGAATAAGTATTCTGAGACAGAGCAGAGATTCCAAAAAGCACAGCATATCACCTCGAATGTGAAATTTCTCCTTAAGTAGGAGGAGCAAAGCCGGGATTGACACGGCATCAAAGGCTGCGCTTATGTCTAGATACGTGGTTGCTAGCTCAGCTCTTTGTTCGAATGCGTTCAGTGGTGGCTGCCAAGTTAGTGATTGATGATTTTCCTGCGATGGCATAGTGGATTTCAGGTGGTTTCGTCTGGAGGATTTGTTGAGTGATTGTGGGGAGCAAAGCCTTTTCAAGAGTTTTTAACAGACAAGAGGCAACTGATATGGGTCTGAACCGGCTGACGTTTGTGGCAAATTGGTTTTTAGGGATGGGGTACACTCTGTACTTATTCCACTGGGGTGGGAAATAATGCTCCGCGAGGCATCTGTTGTTGATCGAGAGAAGAGGGTCTATGATGAATGTGCTTAAGCATTTGATCATAAATTGCGGAATTCCATCCTCCCCAACAGTGGCTGTTGTGGGAAGGGAATTGATGGCACGTATGAGCTCCTGTTGCGTGATCTGGATAGTCACTAGGACATCTGAAGGGTTTTCATAGTCGGGCTGGACAACTGTAGATGGGACTGTGGTTATATTTGAAAACCTGGCGATGTATTTGAGCCATTCTTGAGGATCAAGCATGTGATTGAATCCACCATGTGGGGCAGCATAGAATGGCTTTCCTTTCCTCAGAGTGCGGTTAAGATTTACTTGGATTGCAGCAGCTTTCTTTCGATTAACGTGGGCCCTGGCGCGGGAAAAGGCGATTCTGTCTTGACTGCCATTCGTTTGCTTCCATTTCTTATGTAAGACTTGTTTAATTTTGAAGCTGTTGTTGAGGTCAGCGGTCCACCACGATCTGGAACGGGGAGTTACTGTTACTCGTTTGGTGGCAGCATAGTCGGTGACGGATTTAATCCAGTTAGACAAGAGTGTCACTGCGAGGCTGAGGTCACAGTCAAGGAGGACATCCCAAGGAATGCAGGATGCTGCTTCTACACAGAGTTGGGGATTAAGGTATTTATAAATAAGATCTTTATTGTACAGTTCACCGGTACACGCAGGTACCACGACCACACAATACCCTTCACGGCACCATGCCAGGGGTTAACAAACGGCAGATATAATAAAGGAATTGTAAAGATTAATTATAAGCAAATTATATAATAAAAAAAAAAAAAAAAAAGTACTCATAGCAGATAACATTGACTTGAAAGGAAAACTAATACAAAATAACAAAAATAACAAATTGTGATAACAAAAGCTTTTCCACAAGTCCAGTTTTCTGAGAGTCTCTTGCCCGGCCATAACGATCTGAGATCAGTTGGTAGTTCTGGAGACCACGTGCAGATCTAGGATGATCCGTCTATACTTTTTATCATCTATGATTTTAAATAAGTCAGCATCCAGGGATTGAACCAGGTGGAGCTTCTGATAAGGGAGGAACCGATCTTTCAAATGTAGTCTCGAAGGAAGAGCAAGAAGCTTGGGAGTGGAGCGGAGACCTGGTTGGGGAATCCGCCAGCACACGGTGTCCCAAACGTTGGGTGCTGAGACTCTCCCGGCAATCATTTTTACGGTGAAGATGAGTCTTCTCTGGTGCATTAATGCTGAAAACCTGGTTAAATTCAGCGCTTTGGCCATCGGTGATGTGCGCTGCTGTGGTGGGAGATGACACTTCCAGGTTGCCCACTTCAGGAGCCAGTATTCAGCGGCTTTTAATGGTTTAATTGTGGTGTCTGCAGCTGAGCCCCACAACTCTACTCCATACAGTACACTTCCAAAAATCATCATCCTGATATACATTTTTATCAGGTTTCTGTTGTGAATGTGTAGCAAGTGCTGCTTGGCAACCCACCGTTTCTTGTTGAATTTAGCACAGAGTTCTTCTATATGGTGATGGAATCGTAATTTTCTGTCGAAGATTACACCCAGATCTCTTTGCTTTTCAACGCAGGGGATCGGGACTCCGTCAACCGCAGGCTGAATTATGGTTGGTATGGGTTTAGGTGCTGAAACTTATTTGACTATTTTGTTGTCAGGGATGTTGAAGTTTGGCACCTGCAATGACCATGTCAAAACTATGGGCTGGTGATCGGACAGGAAGAATGCGATGGGATCATCCTCAGCTGTGCATGGTGTTGAAGCAAAAGCGAGATCCAGTAGGTTCAATCCCCTGGTGGGGTTCTCATTGAACCTTGTGATGTTGATAGATTTGAAGAACTCGCAGAGCCTGATAAAGAGGTGATGTCGGTTTGGAGGCAGGTTAAAATCACCACAAACAAGGCGTTGTGCAGACGGACGAAGATGGTTTAAGAGCCAGTTCCATAGATCTTCAATAATTTCAATTGTAGGCCCTGGGGGAATATACACAGATGCGATATCAAAGTGGCTGGAGTGGAAGCGTAGCGAGACTATGATCGCTTCGAAAGCTTGATTCTCCTATTATAGGTTCTCCTATTATAGTAGTATTCTCCTACTATTGGTTCTCCTATTATAGTTGAGGTCGAATTCTCATATGAGAATAGGGAGGTGTTGTACAGTATGGCTACTCCACCGCCTCTAGATTGCTCCCTGGAGGCAGACAGCATGTGGTAACCAGCAATAGCTGAGCAGAAGAGTGT
This sequence comes from Mastigoproctus giganteus, assembly GCF_048544385.1. Lineage (NCBI taxonomy): Eukaryota > Metazoa > Arthropoda > Arachnida > Uropygi > Thelyphonidae > Mastigoproctus > Mastigoproctus giganteus. The sequence goes on along the minus strand of NC_143576.1, from coordinate 264,671,043 downwards.
GTCTTGATTAGGTTGAAGCCACGTTTCTGCGAGGCAGACCACGTCAGCGACCTGGGAGAGGAAGATCTGTTCTGCTGAGTCTAGTTTGTTCCTGATGGACCTGATATTTTGGAAGTACACCCTGATGACAGGTGTTCGACGAACTTCCGTCCTGATTGGAGGTGTTCTGATTTGGCGTGTTCGCAAGCGAGCGCCACGACTTCCTAACGAAATATGGACTGGTATTTTATGGGGTACATCACATAGGGAACTCAGGATACTCTTATCATGGCCGGTGGTGCTTTAACCGTGGGGCTTGGCAGAGCAGTGGTATGAAAGGAGGACTGTTGAGATCTTTGGAAGTTGTCCGGGAATGAGTCCAGTCTGCTGTCGGTGGTGATGGTGCAGACTTGGTTTTGGTGCAGAGGTGGAGGTTGGGGAAGGTGACTGGTTCTCCTATTATAGAAGGGTCGGATAATGGTGCCAATAGGCCAGATAGATTCGGTTCCAATTAAATTGAACAGGTCCTGTGCGCATTCAACCCTGAACGATGCGAAGCGGGGGTTCCTGGTGTGACGTTGCTGCACCTTTAGTCGAAGGTTTAGTTGATCACGTAGAGCCTGAGAAACATGATTTGCTGTGGTATTTGGGGCTAAGCGAGATATGAAAAGTCCACTAGAGGATCTGGACTTCTGCCGTCTGGGAGGTGTGTGGAAAGGCTGCAGTTTGGAGTTGGTAGATGTGCCAATTCGAAGCCATTCACGTGAAGCCGTACTTGTTCGTTGGCTCACTCTGAAGTTCGTACTTGTTCTTTCCTCTGGTTGCATAGGGTAGGATGGATTTACAGTGGGGTGAGCTGGGAGTGGAAATTGTAATGTGGAAGAATCCGCTGGTTCGAATATTGAATTCGCTCCGACACTGAGTCCCAGGCCTTGTGAAGATGAGAAGTGCGAGTGAGGCATGATAGGACAGGCATTGCGAGAAGTTGGGTGTGAAGGTGGAAATAATGACTTTTGCCTCATTGGTATAGAGGTAGAGAATTCGTTATTGCAAGTAAGAGAGTTTATACATGCGGTGCCATTGACCGTTGGTGGAGCCTGCTTCTGTAATTGTGGAAACCTCTGTTTCGTAGAGTGGTGATTAACATCAGTTGCCCTTTTCAGGTTCTTCTTGAGCGTACGTGAGTGATGGGCTTTTGTAGGTGGTTTTTGCCCTTTCCCATCTGTTTTTAGAGGCTGGCTGGGGCGAGGAGATGGCGCTCGACGATGTCCAGTGTTTGGCCGTTTTTCAGATTTGTTCCTGCCTGGAGCTTCTGATGGAGGACTGGGGATCGAATTTTTGCTACATTCGGGGCAGACTGTAATGGCCTTTGGGTAATTTTTATCTAATCTACGAAGATCGTCTGAGTTCAGAAGGTTAGTGAGTTTGCTCGGATCTGCTAGCTCACTCAGTTCGATCTTATTATAGATATCAAGGAGTATAAATTTCATCTCCTTGTTTTCTTTGTGTAGCACTGTGATGTAGTCTTGTAGCTCTGCCAGTTGTGCTTTTGAGATTTCATTTCCATGATCTATTTTCGCTATTGCTTCTGATGAGGGTGTCCTGAAGTTTAATAATTCATTTTCAAGCTGATTAATTCTGGAGATCAACCGCTCGGTACCCTCAACAACCGCGTCCGTGGTTCCTGAACATGACACACCGGGTTCAGGTATCGTCAGTTCTAGAAGTTCATCAGGTTTAGCACCTGTGATGTCGGTTTTCTGTTGCCCTGAGTCTTTTAACTGTGTAAACTCAGCAGAAAGTTGAGAGATTGCGATCTGAATTTCGTTGACAGAATCCCTTAGCTGAATAAAATCACGGCGGGATACGCACTCCGGATCAGTTTGTAAATTAGGTGAAGTGTCATCGACATTCCTCGAGTCATTTTCTGCTTGTTTGCAAAGTTGACATTTCCAAGAATTTTTGATTTTCTTTGCGAGTCTTAATTGAGAAGTTCCCTTGAATCTGGAATTCTCCTAGGAAGTAAAGTCAGATGCGTAAGTAGCGGAAATAAGCATAAAGTGGACAAACATATAATAGGGAACAAAACGAAATAAAAATAAGAACAATAAAATAAATATACTAAATAAACAAATAAACAATTATCATCTTTTTATTCCACCCCCCACAGTCTGAACTTCATTGTTGTCAACTGTATTTCGTAAGGTCTTTAATGAAGATATTGCGGAGAACAGATCGGGGGACAATGCTGTGAGACCCAGTCTGGGGAAAAAAGGATTTGGGTAATTTTTTGGATGATAACGCAGTTTCTTCTATTCCTCAGATAATTCGGTATTCCTGCTTGCAGAGACTTGAGAAGGAGTGAAAGAAAAGGAAACCATAATGATAACTTTGAGAAATTCTTCTGTGTGCCAGCTGGCAATCGATCCCATTTAAAATTTCTTAAAATGCAGGAAAGCATTAATCTTACAGTAAATGCCCGTATAACCCCGCTGACTCGGTCAGGAGTCAGGGTCACTTTGTTCAAGGTAAAGGACGGCTTTCTTTGTCACCGATGAAGACTTACACTTACAAGTAAAAATGTTTATCGAAATTCGACTGAGAATTGCTTCTGTTGTTTGGCCAGTGGGCCCTAGTGGGAGACCACGGACCCACTGGTACCATGGGGTAACGGTGAGGGAAAAAATAGTTGTGTAACAGCTTACAAAAGCAAAAGCAAAATATTTAAGGAAAATGGAAAACACACGGTGAAGACATGCTTTCATGCGCACTGATTATATCATGCATGACAGATGACTTCTGCAATCGTTCTTTCGTTCACTCTATCTTTAACGGTAATATTTGTGTGCGGAGGAGAGGAACAGAGAGAGAGAGAGAGAGAGTACAAAGTAACAAATCATCCTTCAAGGCGACCACCTTTTAGGTTCTCTTCTGGGTGCAACATTTGCGCGGATGCGTGCATTTATCGGAAGGAAGCCGCATTTTTCTTTATGTGGAGGACGAAATCGATCCCCGAGTGTGGGGTGACGTGCAATTTACTGTCGTTGGCGCGATGTGAAATCAGAGGTTGAAGAACGCCGCGATCTTAATCCCTTGTTGACACTCAAGTGATCAATGCTCGTTGCGAGGATACATTAACACGAACTCGACGATTTACGCGCATAAAAAGGGTGGCAACTTTAATAACGGCAGAGGATGGACGGAGATCGTTAATCTATTTAAACTGTTGCTGTCAGCGGCAGCGAGGCCATTGTGCGCAAGAAATTGTGCCGCGTGAAAGAAATGAATGGACACGAGGGGAAGCTCGTGTCCAATGTCACGTAGGTAATTATCTCTCCTCCAAATTAATAAACGTTTTTAATTAGCGGCTCTGTCCCAGTCGTTTTTATTTGCAGAATGATGAATGGACACTCGCAGTGGATCTTGTTGCAAGGGCGTGGAAGAGGAAATCTAGTCAGCAGTTGTTTTGCTTTCTCTGAGGGGCAAGAGTGGAATCGTGCAAACTCGCGACATCATGCTATCGTCGATACATTGCAGTTTCGTTAAAGTGCTCTCTTATAAGGACTGTGTAGGTACTTTTCATCCACACGAAGATGTGTGAACTTTTGTATTGTTTCAATCCATTCATACAACGTGTACATACCCATTTACAGGGAACAGCGTATGAACAGTATTTACCTTTTACTTCATAAAAGGTAAACACCATTCCCTCAGCTACGAGGATCATTCAAAAAGTTTCTCCAGCTGCGTATTTTTACGTTGCATTCCTTGTATTCCGTACTTCTACCCCACAAACCATTATGTGAGAAATCAAGAAGTTCTTTCTTGAATTCTGAGACAATGGTTTGTGGATTTTAGAGATGCGATTCTTTGTGTTACTTGTGCGTAATCTGGTGTACCTCCAGGCTCCTGCATGGCACTCCTACGGACGTTCCCCTTATATTATTCTACTGTCTAGCTTACGAATCGTCTGTTATTTACAAGCAGTTGTCCTGTCTTACCTGATCAAATGAAATTGTGTCCTCTAAAAATAACTTTGAAACACTGAAAGACCTTCAGGTCTTCTCATTACAGAAATACCACTTTTGCCAACCAATGACCTACAATCTTCATAAACTACAAATGAAATTGTAGCTTTCGCTAAAAATACTTTTGTAATGTTTCGACGATTATTGTGACTTGTAAAACACACTTCTAAACTATTGTCAACAAACTTTTGAGATTTGTCCGTTAATTTTATTATTATAGTTATTGATTTGATATTTTGTAATCACACGACATGACATTGACTCTATATTTCAGTTCTCTAACCTGATTCACTGTAATTCTGTCTTGACCTCCCTCCTTTCTTTTTTATTTATCTTATGTTTTCTTTTTATTATTTATTTATTTATTATTATTTTTTTTGTGCTGGAAGTTGAGACGTGGACTGTCTCAACTACGAGGTGGTTGCACCCACTGGTATTGCACTGCCTCCAGTGGGTGTGGGATATTGTCCGTTTCAGGGTCCCTATACGAGATTAGTATTAGTATTAGTATTAGTAACGGCCGTATGGTGCAAGAAAGCCTATGGCTTATGCTGCACCAGCCAAAAAAAAAAAAAAAAAAAAAAAACATATCCGAACAAAACAATGATAAAAACAAAAATTAAATAAATAAATAAATAAATAATAATAATTAACAAATAAATAAAAATAATAAAATGAAATAAACAATAAATAAAAAGGAAATTAATCCTATCATCCTATGCGCTTCCCTTACCCGAAAGTACTATCCAGATGACCTTTGAATTTCCCCAAACTGTCGGCCTCTACCACCCATGAAGGCAACCTATTCCAGTAATTTATAACTCGCTGGCTAAAATAAAACTTCCTGCAGTCCAATCTAAACATTTCCCCCCGTAACTAGAATTTATGTCCCCTAGTTCTAGCATCATTTATAATCTTCAAAATTTTGTCCTCATTCATTTTACTGATGCCTCTCAGGGCCTTAAACACCTCAATCAAATCTCCTCTAAGGTGTCTAGTTTCCAAACTCTGCAACCCACATATTCGAAGTCTTTCTTCATAAGGACGCCCTTTTGCCGATCTCACCAGGCGAGTTACCCTTCTTTGCACCCTTTCAAGAAGCTCGATGTCTTTCTTTAGGTGCGGTCTCCATACTTGAACACAGTATTCCAAGTGTGGTCTAACATAAGCCTTATATAATGGGATTATCACGATTGTTAAGGTGGGCTCCTGCATGGCGCAGACGGACACTGGGCAGGTTCTAAGTGGACAAAAACAACTGAGCAACGCAGCAACAACACTTTCACTGCTCAACCACAACATTACACGCCTTTCTACCCTTTTGCACAGTTCTGTGTCATTATTGTGTACCACGGCGGAGTTGAACTAAAGTTCTGGAACCGCGTTACACAATATTCTGTACATGTCTGCATGCTAAGCATACCCAAAGTCCCGATTCAATTCAGTTCAATATAATGTTAAGACTTGCCTAACCAGGTTTCCACCTGTAGGAAGTAGAAATATCGAGTGCTTCCTGAATCCATGCCTGTACTTCCATCACGCCTCTATCGAAAAACACTCAACCAAGGTTTCTTCCTACCTCCTTTGTAGTTTCTAAGTCTTCAATCAACTAGCAATCCTGGATCCTGCACTATGGAGTCCGCGTACACTCAAAAGGTGTTCTATGAGTCCAACACCTTCTCCGGCCAAAGGGATGCAAACTGAGACGTTGAATATTTATTACAAAAACATAGACACATATTTAACAGTTTATAGATTTACTCAAAAAAAAAAAAAAAAAAATGTCACAGTTAATTCCGAAGTCCAAACCATTGATTTTCAAGAAGTTCTTTCTTGAAAATCAATCTGGGCAGAACTCTGAAGTACTAAAACCTCACAGATTTGGTGCTTTATACAAAACTGTGTCATGGAAAGGTTGAAATAAAATAGCTTCGTATTAACTGAACCATGCCGAAAGAGGATAGTGTGTGAGCTTGGATTGTACCACTGCAAGGTAGCTTTCCCGAGAACGGATACAGATGGAAAACACTTGTAAGTAGTTCTACCTTTGAATGAGGAAAGCCAAAGTTATTGCCGACGAGAAATAAAATTTGGAAACAGGGAGATGTTTCCTTCTGTAGAAGCTTCAAGGTCAATTAAAATGTGCTATCCACGATGGCCAATCACTCTCTGACTAAATGCAAAAGTTTGCCCATCTATCCTTCAATAGTATTTCTTTAATACGAATTTATGACCCCTATCCTCATGTGTGTTATCATCCTTCTGAATGAGAGGCAGAATGACAACAACAGCATTTAGTTTACTCGATCCATTTAAGGCCTTAAACACATCGATAAGATCTTGCCGCAGCTGCTTCGTTTTCATGTTCTGCAACTTAAAGAAGTGAAGTCCCTCTCGATAGGAATACCCTTTTGCTCCTTGGATAATCTTGTTGCCCTTATCTTTACCTACTCCAACAGATTCACAGCCTTCATAAGATGTGGCCTCCAGTCCTGTATGTAACACTCAAGAACGGCGTGAACATTGTCTTTGTACAATGTGATAATCGCTTCCTTATCCCAACTGTCAAAATTTCTAAATGTCATTGAGAAAACATCAGCTGCCCAAAGAGCCCGTCTGCATTGTCTGTCGGACTTCACAATTAACCTGAGCCTTTTTCATTGTCCACCACACTGATGTCGCGCTACTCAGTGGTATGTTATTCTGGGATTACTGCTACTATTATGCACCAGCATTGCATTTATCCGAGTTAAGCATTATTAAATTGATGTTTACTGTTCTCAGCCCATCTGCCTAATCTCTCGAGATCTTCCTGTGGTAGCGTACCCGATTACCGTCATTAACTACCCTGCCAACCTTATCAACCATTTAAGCCTAATATACCTTCATCAATATAAATATGATTAATAAATATAGAGAGCAACGATGAACCCAGCACTGAACTCCGTTAATACCAATTGTCCGCGATGAACAATGCCCGTTGATAATCATTCTTTGTCTTCTACCACTCAACCTCTACTTTATACACAGCAGTAACTTTCCCTAATGCACAACACAGTTTCAATTTGTGCAGCAGTGTCAAAAGCTGTCCTGAAATCTAATTAGATTATGAAACCCAAATTATCTTTTGATGTCGTATAATTTTCGATTAAAAAGTGAACCGCGCGATGAGAAGGCAATGCCAATACAATTTTTTTTTTTTTTTGCCACCATCGAGGTTAATTAACTGTGACTGATGCTGCTCCATCCGACGGCTGTCACCCGAGACACTGCGAGGCGTGTCATCTTCCCTCCTGTCGCCAGATCCCGTAAGGAGATCAGAACGGGGGGGAGGCCGTGATGAGATTCCAGCTGACCGAGTGACATTACATTACGGTGTGACAAGCCACGTGACTAAAACAACGAGACGCAGTAGCGTTTGGAACATTCGGAGTAAACTTCGTTTCGGTGCGTCACCATGGCAACTCTTAATGTCACCCGACAATTCACCTGTCGGGAGGAGGGCGGACGAGTTCTTTCGAGCAGCGCGTGTTTCGACCGGCCGATTAATTAGCTTCATCAGCCCCCTCTCTCGGAACGCACACCGTCGTGGTCGTTTAATAATCGCCGATTGATTTCCTCGTGCAGCGGTTCTCGTGTCGCACGCAATAGAGTGTCCGCCACCAATTTGACGCATCCCAACGAACGACCGCTGTCGTCCGCCGAAAAGCGGTTCGAAAATGAAGGCGGTTCACTTCGCGAGATGCCCGACCCTCGAGTGACTTTGAAACGATAAATGGTTAGGCTTCACGCTGGTCCGAGATGAGAGCCGAAATGGCTTGCTTTGAAGTGCCGAATGTACAAAATCCCCCCACCCCACCCCGTAATTATCTGCGGGACGGTAAAAAGCCGAGACATTACTTCGAGATTAGCAAAGAATGTTTCCGGGAGATGAAGAAGCGGGGCTTTCCTTAAAGGAATCTCTTTCGCTGCACGAAGATTAATCTGAACTTAACGTTGAGTCGACTTTAAAGACTTCCTCCCACAGTTAAAAAAGGAAAAAAAGAACTCGGAAATATCTGCTAACCACATTCGATGCGGGCGTTCTCTTCTTGGTAAGCGAACAGATTTCATTTTCCATTAGTTTGCTTCTGTGAAAAAATGGTCCTTCCTTTTTTTTTTCGAAGAAATACGAAAATAACGGAAATAAGGAAAACTGCTTAGTTTCTAAACGACTGACGGACAGTAATTACGAGGGGGGTTTGAAAGGATAGCTGTAGAGTGTTAAAAAGTTCTGTACTTACTGTATAACACTTCAAACAGTAACCAAACAAGTTTCATGCAGTCTCAATCCCTCTTTTTCTACTTGCAGTTTCTGAAGTCAAGAGAGTTGTGTGAATGAGAAAATAATTGAGAAAAAAAAAGCAAACGCCAAATACAATTCATGAGGATATGATTACAACAGAGGTGGAGGATGTCCCCTTCCTGTTCCACGGTCAAGAAGCGGCCAGCATAATTTAAAAGAGGCAGGGAGAGAATGAAAGATGACCCACTCTGCGGAAGACCTGCAACGTCCGTCACTCCAGAAATTGATGAGAGTGAGCATGATCTGCTGATGAGTGATCGACGAGCAACAGTACGGTACATTGCCAGCTTCTTCGGCATCTCATCTGAACGTACACACCACATAATAAATAACAGACGTTCTCGCTATGAAAGAGGCATCAGCACGATGGGTCCCAAAATTGTTCCCAGCAGATCAGAAACGCACAAGAGTTGTCAAGTGAATAATTGCATCCTTTTCAAACAGATCCAATAAATTTCTTAGCAAGGTGCGTATGACAATGATGAGATGTGGATCCATTGTTTTTAATCAAAGACAAAGGAGCAGTTCAAACACTGGAAACACAGCGCTACTTCCCCTCCAAAGAAAACCAAGTCGATTCCTTCTGTTGGCAAGATAATGGTATCGGATTTCTGGAGGCTGATAGAGGGTTTCTAGTGAAGTACTTTCAGAAAAGGCTAGACATTATGCAGACCTTGTGAGGCGCTTGCCTGAAAACATTAAAATAGAAATACCGAGGAAAACTCAACAAACTTTGTCCTTGTCTTCCACAAGAACAAAGAGCTTGCCCACAAGTCTCTCATTGCCATGGCTACACTGCATCAGTGCAGCTTGGAAGTCTTGGACCATACCCAATGTTCAGCAAATATAGCACCATTAGACTTTCACCTATTTCCTTAATTTATAAAATAATACCTGGCTGACATCCATTTTTCCACTAATAGTGACATCATTGCTGCAGTTGATGCATTTCTGAAGGCCCAAAAGAAAACTTTCTTCGCAGCTGTAATGAACACATTGCAGCACCGGTCGCAAAAGTGTATTCACTCTAATTCTAAATCACCATGCACCGCCTGAGTAATAAACCTTTCATGTTCAAGCCACAAACTTTTCAAACGCCATTCGTAGACGGGAAGATAAGTAAGAGGTAGCGAAAGATTGCATACCCCTCGTCTGGGAAACCCACCCAAAGCCAGGGAAAGAGGAGAAAGCTTGCAGGGTTACAGTACCATGCAAAGAGGTGCGCCATTTGGCCTGACCCATCATACGGCATGTAGGTTCCAAGCATCTCAAAGCCGAATGGTTAGCATGAAGTTGACGTTCACTGCCTTAGAGAAGAGAACAGGGTTCAGGCAAAGATGTTCTATTCTGGAGCTGGTGGGACCACAGGAGTGGGGGCAGCGGCCAGAAGATTTCTTCTACGCTTGAAAAGAGCGGTGCAAAATTGTAGGAAGGCATTGAATGCTTCCTTGCTTCCAGTTAGAGAATGACGTGGATTAAGGGCTGAAAGACTGGTCTTGAGATGGAGCAGCCGTCTGAGGTCAAGGTAAACTGTGCAGTCTTACAGGATGTGTGTCCTGTGGGGGGTGATAATTTAAGAAAATGTTTTTTTATATATTTTTGGTTATATTTATTATTTCCCCTTTTAAACAATTCCCTTTTATAATATCTCCCCACTTGCGCATCTGACTTTACTTCTCAGAAAATTCTAAGTTCATAGGGGAGAAACTCTTATATGTTTGATTCCCATTAGTTAGGCTTGTGTCCAGTACAACAATTACACACACACAAATGTTATACAAAAAAAACAAGTTTATTAGGTATAGTTACATGATCATAATTAAAAAAATATAACAATTGAATATAAACCTAAGACCATCCTGATTTGGTCTCATCTTATTATACACATCTATTTTAATCTAGCATTGGTTGAAACCATCAATTACAATACTAAGTTTCATTCCCTCCAGTATACATTCAATCCTACATCCTTTAAAACATCAATAACAAAATCGATCCCTTTCTATAATTCGCTTCAGGTATTGATCATGCATCAATTAAAACCGTTAATTAACAAAATAACAATCCTCTTTCTATTAACTCTTACATAAGTCAATACTACATTCAATTTATCTATCATAAAGATTATTAAAAGGTATCACTGTCTTCTATTTCCCATCCAAAATTTCTAAATGTTAGCTATTAGCTTGTCCTGGCTAATGTTCCTTCAGCACGTTTCCTAATTTTAACTTATCCTTGCTACTGAGTAATTCTCATGTACAGTATCTTTCTAAAGTCCTACTATTTAATTTCGGGGTCCCTACAGTTCGTAGTGTGTATGAGAACAATTATGTGACTAACCACTTACTTTGTTATCTATGGGTTTTGCGGCATGTCCTTTGTCCTTCTCGCAGTGACCATCAGATCATCTTCATCTAGAACTCATCTTTCAATCTTTGGAGAGTTCGGCTGGGGTTTCCGGGTTTGCTACTTGGGTTTCGAGTGCCCTTGCTCCTAAAGAATGATTCACTCATCTGATCAGCACGTTTGTTCTCCTTTCTGATCGGCTCCGGATTCCATCTGCTTCAGCTCCATTACCTCCGGACATCAGGCATTTTGTTTATCCTACAATAAGCTAACTTAGTGGCGTTTAGCTTTCTCCATTATTATGGTTGCCTACGGTGCTTTAGTGAACTCGAAAAAACTCTGAACACTCTGAAGTCTCCTTACTGAAACAAAACTGAGTCGGCTACTGGCTGACGGACTGACTAACTGCTACATCTTAACTTGCTTCCCTCTCGTCTTCCCAACACTCATCTAACTGCCCAACTTACTCACACTGACCCGCTCTTCCTTCTTCAACTCCTCCGCACTTCTACTACAACTCTCCCGACCAAAAACAATCTCTTACCCCTGAATTTTCCACGCCTCCCCACAGTGGGTTTCTTCCAATCACCTCTTTCTTTATTTATTATTTTTCCTTTAATTCGTTGAAAAGCTTCGGTCATCAGCCTGCCCCGTAGCACGTGAACAATACTCTCTATTCTCCACCTGTTGGATCTGTGGCCATCCGGTGTGTTCCTTTGAAGTAGCCGGATACTTCCAAAACAACGCATTACCCTACACATATAACACTTCGTCTCTAAGGCAATTTAAAACCACAAGGAAACGACATCCGTGACTATAGCATCTGTTTTTGGGAACTTGTGCGTGTGTTTACGAACCGATTTCCTGTCTGCGGTAATTTGGCTGTACTAAAGTGTCACGGAATAACCTTCACTAGTTTGTCGTAGTAAGCTACCCGCTGTGCCTTCCGCAGTGTTCCTTGTTTTAGCGAAAGTAAGGCAAATTGTTCTGTTTTCGTTTCGCTATCATTCCCAGGACAACTAATTTGGTTCTGCCAGTGTTATGTAGGAAATTTTACAAATGGGAAATTTTTTAATATTTTCAGCCCCTACCAGAATAAATTTGATTTCAAAACTGCAGATTTTATTCCTATTTCTCATTAATGGCAAGAATCTAAACAAAAAGAACTAATTTTCCAAATAAAAAAAATCAGAATTTTTTGTAAGATTTTCAATATTCTTACAGTCCAGTATTCCCTTTCACCACACAGGCAGATTTCATCTTCAGCAAGGCCAAGCTGTTTGAGAAGGACTTTAATGGAGCCCTGACCGGTTAACATAAAATTAGTTTCCAGGTTTGCAGTAAACCAGGTCACGGTATGTTTGTTTAAGTGGATAATGCCAAGAATGAACTTTCTGATGGCTTCGCCTTTGCAACTAGACGACCAGCGGGTCTGCCATAAATTGATAAATTTTGACCATTATCCAAAAAGTGATTGTCCTCTGCAAGAGTAGATATACTGAGAAAGTTAGTTTGAATGCTAGACTTCGCTGCTTGTAGGAGGTCACAGAAAGCAATGTAGAGATCTAGGCGGTTGCCGGAGATCACCTGGAGAGCTGGAGTGGATGGTGGTTTGCAAGCCCTGGTCATACGTAATTAGAAGAGCCGCTGGATTTGGTTAACTTTGCAAATATTATTCTGTCTACCCTGCGAAACAAGAGGGGGAGCACCATAACTTGTTATCGGGAGAAAAACAGCAGCATACATGAGATTGAGGGAAGTTCATGCATATACGAGACCTCCCTTTGAGTTCCCAGTCTTTACGGGTAGCCCTAGCGAGCATCTCAACGTACTTCTTTACTTTAGCTTTGATGTAGTCCAAGTGTAGGAAAAATATTCATTTATTGTCCAATATGACTCCGAGATATTTTTTGTGACTCAGGATTTGAGGGATGCACCCTTAATACTAATAACTGGAGGTCAAATTATGTCCAGAGTTCCCTTGATCATGAGTATCTTCGTTTTGGTGGTGGAGATAGTCATCTTATGTAGTTATGTCCAATGTGCAAGAGCAGACCGGATGCGGTTTGCCAGCAACTCAAGGGTTGCCAGGGTGGGACCCACGAGGAGTATGGTTAGATTGTTCGCGTACGCGAACATGGGGGTTAGCTGGAAGGTGTTCCAAAGCCATTCATGCAACACCATATTCTATACAGCCAAGCCCAAAATGAAACCTTGCAACTAGAGGATAGCCTTTAGGACAGCCTTGAACCTTCAAACTAGAGGACAGCCTCTATATGTGGACCTGGTTTATGTTATGGAAGAGGGTTTCGATAGTGATTTTCCTCTCAGTGAAAAAATTGATGAGACTGTTGTAGATCTCTGGTGGGCTCTCCGCTTGTCTTACCCGTCTAATAATACTAGGACAACTGACCGAGTCGAAATCTGCCTTGAAATCGATGAAAATTGCTAAGACATACTTGTATTAAGATTATTCCCTTATCTTGCTAAGCTGTAATAGAGCATCTGTTGTAGAGAGCCAAGGCCTGAATCCAAACTGATTTGGAGAAGAGAGTCCTTTTTCCTGGTTCCTGGTTGAAAGGCTGGAAAGAAGAAGCTGTTCCTGAACCTTTCCCAGATTCGGAAGAAGTGCTAAGACGGTAAGAAGCAGTTTCGTTTGAGGAGATGGCCACTTTAGAAATGAGTTTGAGGTTCACATGCTTCCAGATGTCTGGGAAACAACCCTCACGAAGGCAGGAATTGAACAGATCCAAAAGAAGTTCTGGGGTAGTTGACCAGACCCGCTGCACCACCTCACTCTCAATTACGTCGATGCTTGAAGCCTTACCTGGCTTGATTTTGTTGATGGCTTCAGCAACATCTATGTTGGAGAAGTCTTCTTCCTGTTCAGTGGGTGCGTGGCGATTGTTGTCTTCAATTATCTGAAATTGAGGATCATTTAGGGTAGAGGTGGTCAACAATGTTGGACATGGCGTCAAGCCAGGTGGCGATTTCAAGTGTCCCTTGCATGGTAATGGAGTTAATTATATCTGGATTACTCAGTTTGTGCCTGACGATCTTATGTATGATACCTCAGGGAATTTCGTTCCCTCTGTCTGGACGAAGTTGCGCCACGAGGATTGTTTCTGATGATATATCATAAACACAACACAATCAGTGTTGTTTGTGCTCCGCGATCTAATGCTAATTAAAGTGGTTTTAAGTTCAACCTGTGGATAAAGTACACATCATTATCGAGCGAATGATCCACTGAAGAAGCTTTCGTCCTGTTACCTGAATCAAGTAAATTTTTATTACTATTTTCCATATTCAAATTCAGCAAAACGAGTACGAAATTCTACAGCATCCTTTATCCACTAGCCATAACCCAGAGCGCTGAAAAGCTTAAAAAAAACCAAACTATCATTTTTAGACCACCCGAATAATTAAATTCATCTGCCGTGCTGTGTGTCTTATATCTATTAATTGCATGTGTTCTATGGTCGATTTTTCTGTTTCGCTGGACAAAAAACCTGAAAACTTACAACCCGATCACAGCATTAAATTGAAGCGCTGTATTCCACTGCACAAAAATTTCGCAATCTCTAGCCTAAAGCCAACTCACAGCAAGTCATCCATGACGACTACACAAACCCCTGTCTATTGAATTTCCCCACTGCATTCCCCTCAACCATGAGCACAAAAGGAAACCTCCCAACTCAACACAGAAGTGTGCCCTAAGCTATCATTTGACTGGTGAAGTCATCGTCTGTACTAGCTATGACAACGCCATCTGTCCCGGATGTTCGGACCTATCTATCCCCATACAGCTGGAAGAAATTCTCCATGGCAGCCAGGCTGAAGTTCCAGGGATCGTGCTGCAGGAAGTCACGTTCATCAGGGAACAAAGACAACCCGAAATCCTCCAACAACAAGCAGAACTCACCAGGCACAGCTCAAAGCTCTAAGAAGATAAATCCCAGCGAAGCAGAACTTACAGAAGCTGCGTCCCCACTCAGTAAAATTCAACACAATGCCAGCCTGCAACAAAATATGGACAGTGATACCTACAAGACTGAAAACTCCTCAACGGAAAAAACGTCACATAACTAAGCCTCCTACAGACCAACACCAGGTCATCTGAACTTGTCCGCACCGGATGCAAGTATCGAACGCATCTTCAGCAAACCCTCCCTGGGGGCTCACATTTGGTTAGTATAGGCTCGGCAAACCCAGGATCCTGAGCTGGATATCATCATTCTCTTTCTTGGTTATTCCTCTCTCTCTCTCTCTCTCTCTCTCTCTCTCTCTCTTTCTCTCTCTGGGTAACTCGGGAATTTTTTTTGGCTGGGGCAGCAAAAACTTCAGGCTTCCTTGCACCAAATGGCTAATGATAACAACAATATTAATAAAAACCCTTCAGACAGCTTATATTATGCAAAGATCTGAAATCGGTCTTAGCGTACCTGCGAAGAGGTCCGAAGGGTGTCAAACCGAACTAGCTATAACCGTTCAATACTTAAAGTCACACCTAGAGCAAATTATTAACAGCAAAATCGACGAAATGATGGAAGCTCCCCCAGAGAGAATAACAACTTGCGTAACAATTCACCAAATCAACTCCAGCCTGCAAGGCAACTCTCACACACTTGGAAGCTAGGAAAGCACCATGTACAAGTCTGCTGACTCAACAGCATCGCCCCAACATGGCTGCACAGCTCTTAACAAATACGCATGATGCTCGATTTTCAGAGTCCCCTGGGATAAGTCATACGCCGATCTCCTGGCGACCAAGAAGAACTAGAGTGGCAAAAACACACTATAAGTGAAATATGCAGTGTGATAAAATCGCACAGGTCTCTCCCTACTTCAACCCCTGAGAGTCATCCAAACCAATCGCAGTCTGGAAAATATATCGACAACCTCATCAGGCCACGTCGATGCCCAGGAGCGCTCAGTTTACATAATTCAATCAGAGACGGTTGATGAGCGCAACAGCAGCACTGCCAAATCTGAAGCTGCTTCAGTAAGCAGCGATACAAGGCAAGAAACACGCACTCAGAGAAAAGCTGTAAAGTATGGCACAGTAATAAACTCCCAGCTGCGAGATTTTGGAACCCAATAAACCACCAGAAAGAGTACAACCAGCCTTTTCGTATCTCGATTGGCACCATACACAACCCCCGGACTAGTCAAACGTCCTATATGAAGAGCAGAATCTACTGCCGGCTGTAGACAAACTACAAACTAGAAGTGAACAATGTGCTGCATTTAAAATTGACTGTAGCCAACATCAAGTAGACCTGACAGGAAACGTCACCATTTGGCCTGTCGGAACGAGAATCAGGCCGTTTATTCACTACCAATCAACCTCGAAACCTAAAGTGACTACTCAGACCCAACGGGAGAATCCCCACTGCAGCCACATCTGACTTGGTGACTACACTTGCGTGTCAGAAAGGATGCCAGCACCAAAACCTTTCCACACTAGCACACATGGGTAAACTCTGTCCACGTTTGCAAATACCGCCCTCCAATGCGACGGATGCCAAGGTCGCCTCGTCCCTCTCCTTATCTCTCAACGTCAAGAGACTCACTCGTGCGCAGCCGGGAAGCTAGGCTCCCTCCCGTTTTTTTTTTTTTTTTTTTTCTCTTCTTTTCTCTTAGCGTTCTTCAGTGTTGCTGTCACACTGTGTTTTTTATTGTTTTAATTTAGTTATTTATTATTATTATATTTTTCAAAATTTAATTATTATTTTTATTTATTATCTCTTTTCTTTTCGTATTCGTGTAGCTGTCACATTGTTTTATTTTATACCATTTTTTTAAAATATTTTATTTAATACCGGTATAGATATATATATATATTTATATATTTTTATATATATATTATTTTTTCCACTCTGGAGTGGGTCCCTATAGAAATCTGGCCCACCTATTGGCAACATCAGCTGGCCAGAGTCTCGAATGACACAGTCCACTGGGACTGGCCCACCTTCCTGTGGTGTGGACGAATACCCAGAATCATATGTCCAGGTGATTGATGCTTCTGGGTAGCCAAGCGGCCAGACACAACAACAGAACACACACGTCATACATACAAGCCTACATCACCCACATATCTGGGCCAGTTGCAGTGATACCTGTTCTTCACAGAGATATGAGGCGAAGCTGAACCGACGTTCTAGGAGCCTCCACTTACGAAAACGCATATCCCGTAAGGATATCCCGTTATGATTTTCTTCATAAGGTGATACTTAAGGTAGCAGTACTGAACTTCAAAATGGACAGGTAGTTTCCCAAGCAAAACCTGAAGAGCCATGGTGGAGGTAGTTCGACAAGCTCTTGGCATGGTCAGGAGGGCAGCCCTCTGTGCTTGTAACAGTTGTTTTTCTATAGCAACTTTATTGGCTCTAAAGCCTCATGCAGCAACTTTATAAGAAATTATCGATAAAAACACACAATTATAGTGAAGTCGTAAGGTTGACCTCTAAGACCCCAATCTTGTCTTGTTATCTGTTTAATTCGGTTCAGAACAATTTAGCCTTTCTTTAACATATGTGTCTCAGAAAACTGAGAGCATCATCAATATAAATGTCTAAATATTTAGTCTTCGGTAAGTACTTAAAGGCTTTTGCGCTATATTTAATAACTGGAGGTCTTTCATGGTCAAGCTTTCCCTTAAGCAACATCTGAGACGTTTTTGCAATAGAAATCTGCAATTTATATGTTGAAGCCCAGTAGGAGAGTTCCAACAACATAGCATTTGCTGATTCTTCAAGGCTTTTCCTAGAATTACCCTGAATTAATATTGTAAGATCGTCAGCGTATGTGATCATATGAATAGCTGGAAAACTCTTAACCAACCAGGAATCAAAAACCAGATTCCAGCAGAAGGGAGCAAGAATTGACCCCTGTTGACATCCTCTCGTAATTCTGCGAGAAACCTCGTCCAGTCCAGATTTGACAGAAATGGTACGATCAGAAAAATAGCTCTTTAAAAGCTTATATATATTTATGGACACATTCCGCCTCCCGGAACCTCGACAGGGCACTGTGTCACCAAAGGGTGTCAAAGGCCCCATTGAAGTCCACAAAGAGGCCGAACAAATACTTGGAATCTGTTTCAGCCTGAAAAGCTAATAGTCTAACTAATGCATCTTCTGTCCCTCACCCTTTGGTGAACCCATACTGGTCTCCAGAAGCAAGTCCTTTGTTGGCATACGCTACAATTAATCTACTGGCAAAAACCTTCTCTAGCGCCTTTCCCAGAACTGGGAGAAGGGTTATAGGCCTATATGATGATGGATCCTCAGCCGATTTTTTAGGATTCTTAAGCAAGATTTTGAGAAAAGCTCTTTTCCACACTCAAGGAAATTCACCACTTCGTAGGCATGAATTAAACAAAATTAATATTGAAGCTGGTACAATTTTCCAGACTTTTTTGATAACATCTTCTTCAATTTTATCATACCCAGGGATTTACCTGAGCATATGGATTTTATTGCGCATTCGACCTCTTCCAGAGAGAATGGAGATTCTTCAGTCAATCCTGCGTAATTAGAATTTAAATGTACGATGTCAATTTGTTCCGGTGACATATTAGTGTCTTGATGTATAATTACATCTAATATTCTATCTGTTGTAGAAGACCAAGATAGGGTACTTTGACCTTCTGCAGTTGTGACAGACGTGAAAATCTCTCCTGGTGGAATCTTTTTGGTCACAAGCTCACATCTGGTGAGTATGGACTTGGCACACCCAGGGTCCTGATCTGGATATCATAATTCTTCTCTTTCTTCGTGATTCCTTTCTACTTCTCTCTCTCTCTCTCTCTCTCTCTCTCTCTCTCTCTCTCTCTCTCTCTCTCTCTCTCTCTTTAAGGGTAATAGGGAATTTTTTTTGGCCGGTGCAGCATAAGCCTCAGGCTTCCTTGCACCATATGGCTAATAATAATAATAAATAAGTCCCCAGGTATCACTATTTCCCTGGGTGCTAATTAAACTCGCCCAAGACATCCTTTTTTGTTTGCGAATCTCATTATGATAATTTCGTCTTGCTTGTTTGTATCTACTTTGTAAAACCGTCAATTCAAGTACCGTACGCGATGGATTTTCGTCCTCTGGAATTCACGTCTAGTCCTTCTAGTAAGCTGTTTTAAATCAGTTAATGTAGAAGACCACCAAGGAACGTGATATGGTTTGCGCTTTCTAAATTTCATTGAGGCTTCACAAGCCTGTATAATAGCGTTCTGTATAAATTCAACTTGATTATCCAAAGGAAGAGATTCCATAATACCCATCTGCTCAGGAGTAAACGTTTCTTTTATTACCTTGTCAAAGACTTGCCACTTTGCAGACCTAGTGTGAAAACGAGGAACATCAAAAGGATCCGATCTAGAACGAGAAACGACATCTCTCATAGTAAACTTGATAACGTTATGGTCACTTGTTACCCAATCAGTTTTAACCTGCCAATCCGAGATCCTTTGGGCCAAAGATAGTGTTGCCAAGGAGACATCTATAAATGATTGTCCACGTGTGGTAACAAAAGTCGGTAGATGTCCATGTGTGTTAAGAATTTTTAGGCGATGTGACATGATTACTT
This sequence comes from Mastigoproctus giganteus, assembly GCF_048544385.1. Taxonomy (NCBI): domain Eukaryota; kingdom Metazoa; phylum Arthropoda; class Arachnida; order Uropygi; family Thelyphonidae; genus Mastigoproctus; species Mastigoproctus giganteus. The sequence continues at coordinate 264,651,759 of NC_143576.1, read as the reverse complement.
CCTCCAAAATTTCCCCTTTTTCATTTGTTTGTTGAATATTCCACAATGCTGGATGGTCATTAGCATCCATTAACAGGAATATCGGTTGATTCTGTAAAGCTCTCACGGCGGAATCAATATAGTTCACAAATGGTTGAATAGAATCATTATGTTGGGCACATTGACAATAATTCGAGATAAGATAAAACTTCTCGAACCAGCCTTCAATGCAGGCACAGACTGCGTGAGCAAAGACTTGAAATCCGAGTAACAGTTAAATTAGGGTCAGCAATGACAATAGCTGCCCAAATTCTCCTTCTTGCATTTCCACCAGTATCAGTAATGTCTGGGTCAGATTGTAAGACTCTAAATCGCATAAGTAAACCTTTTACTAATCCCTTATAGGAGTAAGGTTCTTGTAAGGCCATGATATGAATAGCGTGATCAAGAACAGTTGTGGTGGTGAGGTCATTCATAACTGCAATCGCACGTTGACAGTTAAGTTGGAGAAATTTTAATTGTTTTAAATTTGTACTGCTTGTGTTGGAACTGATTGGAGGCGTATTATTCATAACTAGTTTTAGAACTGATAATTTCCAGCGCCTTTAAATATTCTTGGCATTTAGCATCTTTGTATGAATGAGCATAGTTCTTTTTCTCCGCTTACAGTTCGGACATTCTGGGGTTTGTCTTTATTCTGGCAATCTGCAATATTATGACCTGAACGACCGCAGTGACCACACGTCTGAGCTTCTTGAGTACACGTCCTAACTGAATGGCCGTAGCCAAGGCATTTAAAGCAACGTGGCACTACAGTATAGTCCTTAACCGTGTGCGATGTCCACGCTATGTAAACTCTATGAGTTAAAAGCAAAGCTTTCCTAATATCACTGGAAACCTCGAATATACAATTTACCGTTGACCTATTTGGTTTAGGACGTGTTGAAAACCTATGTTTTACTTGCGTCTGTACCTCCTCTGAGGTAAATCGATAATCCTTTAGTTTTTTGTGAAATAAATCATCTCATATATCTTCAATTTTAACCTCCTTGTGTATGTCATACATAACAATTGTTGGACCTAGTTTCTTGGGTGTCTCAGATTTGAGACCACAATCTTGCAATTTTGAACACTTTCTTATCTTATCAAGATCCTGCGAAGTAGCAGTCTCAATAAGTATCCCATTAAAAAAAAATCAAATTATTATTTTAGGGTTGCCCGTAATTAAATACATTAACCCGTATTTGTGTCTGTAAATTGCGTATGTTCTATGGTCGATTTGCCTGTTTTGCTGGACGAAAAAACCCCAGTTACTGGGGAATAAAACCTTGCTATCTACGCCTGAGACCAACTAACTCAGTCACGGAGTGAAAAAAGCCCATTAAAGTTCCTCGCGTCATCGACGGGATTCGAACCCAGGCCTTTTCCACTCGGTGTGCGGAGGACGATGACGATACGCGCAGACTATAAGTATCCCATTAGATCGAATCTTTCTTATGTATTTGATTTTTACATCCTTGATGTCCGACGCCAATTTGGTTTTAATCTCCTGGCTAACCTCTTCGCTGGTAGAAAAGACACTGCCTGACCCTTAATAAGTATAATGTGTTGCTCTGGCACAGGCTTCGCTGATCCAGTCCTTGGCGTAGCAACATGTGATGGAGTGTAGATTTTTGCCGCTTGTGCATATGACAAATTAGGAGCAGCCAAGGTAGTTGGCAAAGACACTGAAGGTCCACCTAGAGTTCCTTGTATTTTGCTAAGCTGGTATTCTCTTTCCTCAAGCCTTTCCTTCGGCCTTTATCCGCTCATTCTCCATGATAACTTTGGTCAATAATTGCTCCATTGCAGTCCAAGTTGTTTGAATGTCCGTGGTAACCGTCTTGGCCAATCTACCAACTCAGAAATAACCTCAAACAAATGTGAATGGAATTTAAAAACCTGATCTGTATATGATCCAAGATATTGGGATTATTGAGATTGGTCTAATGTATCTACAGAGTCTCTGGCTTTTGTAGCATACAGGGAATCCTGAGACCTAGTTGAAATCATGTTCGCGACCACTGGAAGGCGAAGTGGGGAGAGAGTATAGGGAATTACAGTCACGGGGGCAGGTACCCCGATGTGAGCGCCGTTGGTCTGGCGCTCTGTAGGGTTTTCCTGCAGTCAGCAGAGTGCCAGCAGCGTAGATCCCGCACCCACAAGAGGGTGCCAGCATAATCCGACCCCAGAGTGTGTTTGCATGATACCTCGGTTGCTATAGTTTCCTGCACTTTGTGAGTGCTAGCATTTATTCTTACCCCTATTGGGGTTTGCAATGGTGGTGGAACGTTCCGGTCAGGCATGTCATGGGTGTGATGAACCCGTCTGGTGGTAACAACTGCCTGTGCAAATCGTGTAACGGCTGCATAAGATGTTTCATTGTTTATGAGGATGTGCTCCTGTTGGCGGAGGTTGGATTCTATCTCGGTGAAGAATCGTAGGCAGTGATCATCATATCAGGGACACTTGTACATGACGTGGGCCCAGGACTTCTCATCTCCACAGTGGCAGTAAGGATTGTTCTCTATACCGAGCGCTGTTAAACTTTGCTAGAATGGGCCGTGCCCAGTAAGCAGAAAGGTTGCCTGCAGTCCAGGTGAATACCAAGGAGGAGGGTTGGGTAGGTAAGGACGATTGTGGGGAAGAACTTATTAGTTACTTCTCCTTTATTTGTTGCATTACAGGACTCCTGCCATACACGCTGTAGATGGCTGGCGATAAGCCTTTTTTATTGCTTATGGTCATTTGTGAAGTTCAGATGTAGATCTAGTAGTTGGTTGGGAATGCCTTTCTTGAGGCGCTGGTAGAGGCCTCTTTTCACTACTTCCAGGTAGAGGGGTATGAACCCTGCGATGACTTGGAGCACACGGGGGATGACTATGTGGCACGCCCTGGTAACAGGCAGTAGCATAAATCGCTGAACTGAATCGAGTTTACGTCTTTTGCGCTCTAGTGCACCATATGGAGGCACCAAAACAGACAATCGGTACGAACCGCTTTGTAAATTAGAGAGAAGGCCTTGTGCTTCAGACCCCAGTCAGCCCAGCTTATTCGTCTGATCTTGGCTGCGTGTTTTCTTATTTTAACGGCAAGGTACTGCAGGTGAGGATGAAAGGTGAGGTTTGCATGTACGTGGAGGCCTAGGGGTTTACTTTAATATATAATCGGATTGGTATGTTGTTTATCTTGATGAATTGCCACCGAGGCATCATAATGCAGTTTATTGCATTGACAGAGGAAAATGAAATCTGGTTTGGGCAACCGGCCACACTACGCTCTGAACCACTCAAATGCTCCAAGAGTCTTCTTGGGATTTTAATCATATCACCATGACTTGGGCCTCCAGATTTAGCATCTCAGACCTCTTTTTATAGAAATTATTAAAGCTGAAAGCAACCCGACAAATTCAGCAGCTCAATGCGAACATTGAAATTAAGCCGGGAGTGTATTGACGGAAACTCTTTGTACTGCTTACAACGGAGGATACTTCCAGCATTGTTTATAAACTTATTTGTTAGTTATTCGGATAATAAAGTCTATTTACCTTTGATCACTTTTGAGTTTACTTTTAATCTGAACACCATGTATGATAGACTGATGCCTCAAGACAACTACTAGCTTGCATCTTTATAGATGTTTGCTCAATGCCTGAATTATTGTTATTTGCTGAACGTGATGTATTCTGACACGTATTGCAAGACTCCTTTCCCGATGAAAGCCTCCCTTTGTGTGAGAGCTCTTTTCAAATTCTGTAAGTATTATGCTGGGTCGCCATCGAATTCCATCCTTTTGATCTTCTTTGAAAAAGAATTATTCAAAACAAGCCCACTATTAGTGCCACAAAGACTAAAATCATAGTCTTGAAAATGAAGCTTGACTTCAATAGAGTTCCCCAGGTGGGAATAAATGGTCAACAACTTCCTGTACATAAAGAAACTAGATACCTTGCAGTTATGGTGGATTATCAACCTAACTTTAATGCACATTTATCTCATTTATATGAAAAGAGTAAAACGTTTACCCGGGCGAATTTCAAGATTTGAAATGGTACTGTGCAGAAATCATTAAGGATTTATTACCATTCTGTATGTACAGTGGTTACCTGTGCTGCTGGAGCGTGGTTCCATAGGACAGTAATCATAAATTCGAGCGAAAACTAGTCTATTCAAAGAACGATGCTATAGTTCTTTTATGGGCTTGTAGGACCGTATCAACGGCTGCCCTTCAAGTAAAGGCGAGAATATTGCTTCTGATATTCATGTTTTCCGGGGACTTTGTTAATCGAATACGCAAGACGATCCCAACAGATTTCATTTGTTTTCAGATTGATGTTACATGTGACGTTTAAAAAGAAAAAAATCGATGCTGCAATGAATTAGTAAATGTCTGACAGATTCGATGGAGCACATCTGAAGCCGGTACAGTTACTAAAGTATTTATTCCTGAAGTTTCATTTATATTGGATAAAAAACATAATTTATGGGTTTTGTTTAAGTATGTTTACTTCCTTTATTTCTACTGGGCAGTGCCCTCTTAACAAAAATAATTTAAACTAGGGCTAAGTACAACGCCTCTTTGTATATATGGGGAAATCATAAGTTGGTTTTATGTTTTGTGTGAATATTTATGGTATGAGAAAATCAAATCTGAATTTATTGGCTCTATTAGAGAAATTATCCCCGGATGAGAATCAGAGTTCATTTAAACTCCTCAGAACTTGAATGCTTTTCACATCTTTGATAATGAAATTTTTATTAAAAGAAAACGAATGCTGTTGACTTCAGCATCTAATGAGTGAACTACACTAAGTGGACAGAAATCATAGGATACCGACCTAGTAACGGGTAGGCCCACCTTTATCCCGGATAAGGGCAGTGACGCAGCGAGGTATCGAGTCCACTAGTTCAAGAAAGCGTTCACAGGTTTTCCATCCACACTGTTCTCCCAAGAAACCCACCAATCACTGATATTACCTTAGGCGTGTCTAACACGTTTCTCTGAAGAAGTGGCAAACACAATTCGCCTAAAAACTGCAGTAATTTTGCACCATGCTCGCTCTGCTTCTTCCAATCTCAACCGCAAACAAATTTCTGCCCTTAAGACATTGAAACAAGACATCCTACCGGCAGATAAAGGACGTCTTACAGTCGTAATTAATCGCACAGATTACGAGACAAAAGCCTTGCTGCTCTTGCAGAAAACTTCTGTTTACCAACCCTTAACCGTTCCTCCCATCAAAGCCTTGGAACGATGAAAATCGAAAGTGAACATCCTCATCAACAGTTGGTTTAAACAGAAGAAAATAACAGAATCCACACACAATCGCCTCCGTGCTTCCAGCTGCGAGATTCCACAACTCTACGGACTACCGAAGGTTCAAAAAAAAAGGTATACCGTTAAGACCCATTGTCTCCTGTTGTGGCTCACCGAGTTATGAATTAGCGAAGTTTGTTTTGGGGCTCCTTTCTCTCCTAGTATGCAAGACCATCAACACCATCTCCAACAGTAATGAATTTATAGAACGGATCCAAACCCTAACCATCTCGCAAGATCAAATCATGGCATCATTTGAGGTAGTGTCACTTTTCACCTCCATCCCAGTAGAGCTTGCCATCACATGTGCAAAGCAACTCTTGGATAACGACCAAACCCTTGGCAGCAGAACCGAACTAACACTAGACGATATCTCCACCGCCCTCAGACTGTGCTTAACAGGTGGTGCAATTATGTTTAACGACTCCATTTACCATTAGGTACACGGCACAGCCATGGGTTCCCCGATTAGTTCAGTCCGGCAAACATCGCGATGGAGGAATTAGAGGGTCGTGCATTTACGAATGTACCAGATCCCATTACCTTTTGGTGTCGCTACGTGGATGATGTGTTTGTGGTTATCCCCAGAAATTCGGGTGATTTATCACAACCCTCTGCCTCCTGCCCTGAACCCATCCTGCTATCCATCGAAGGATTTTCCTATTGATTTCAACCTGTTTCAGCTTATAAAGCAACCACTCATGTGGAACTGAGTCAAAGGCTTTGCTAAAATCTAAATAAACAATGTCGAAATTGTTCCCTAAATCAAGCTCGGGAGTGACCCTTTCAAAATAGCGAACCAGATTTGTTAAACATGATTTTCCCTTTACAAAACCATGCTGAATATCCTTGAGAATTTCAATTCGATCCAAATGATCCTGAATTCCCCCCCTTGATCATTGCCTCCATGATTTTCCCTACTACTGAAGTCAGACTGACAGGTCGATAATTTCCAACTTCACTCTTAGAGCCACCCTTATGTATGGGAGATACATTTGCACTTTTCCAATCCAAGGGAATCTCCCCAGAGTCTAGTGATGCTCGCATAATTAGCCTCAATGGTTCAATGCACTCACTTGCCGCCTCCTTTAAGATTATAGGGTATATTCCATCAACTCCAGGAGCCTTACTTGTCTGTAGGCTCGAAAGTTTTTTCATTAAATAATCTTGCGAAATTTCAATATCATTAATTACATATTTTTCAACTTCGCTCCCACAATTTCCCATTGCCAAAAAAGGCTTTTCATTTGTAAATATCGATGCAAAATAACTGTTGAGTTCATCTGCAACGGCAGCTGGTGTATTTATTACTATCCCCTTTCCCTTACATAAAGGTCCGATCTGGTTTGTCCTGCTCTTCTTGGCATTTATATATGTGAAGAATTCTTTATCCCCCCTCTTTGCTCTGTTTGCTAGTGATTTCTCATAAACTGCCTTTGCCTGTCGAACCTTTTCTGTGGCTCTATTACACATCACCTTGTAGCTGTTATAGGCTTCAGTACTTTTTGTTGTTCTGTAACCTTTCCATGCCACCTTTTTCTGCTCAAGTAATGTGGCAACTTCACTATTCATCCAACTTGGAACCCTTCTCGTGGAGTATTTTTTTAATGGTATATCCGCATTCAAGACATCTGTGATTAATGTTTTAAAAGCGTACCACAGTTCAATTGTATTCATTCTCTGCGCGATATCTACCCAGTTAATAGAGGACACGTAGTACCTTAAGGCATCGTAATTTCCTTTTCTGAAATTAAAACCCATTCCTTTTCCTTTTACTTCTGCTACCCCTCTTTCTCTTCATCATCGAGCGTAGCACTCCGTGATCACTTCCTGCTACTGGTTCCTCTACTGTCAGCCCTGTTATGTCATCTGATTCATGTGTGATGATGAGGTCTAGGATATTCTTTTCTCTAGTACTTTCCCTGACATGTTGATACAAATAACAGTCATCTAGTTGATTTAAAAATTTTGTTCCCCTTGTCGAGTTTCCTTCCCATTTACTCCAATCAATTAGAGGCAAATTGAAATCACCCATAATAAGGCATTGACGCTTACTTGCCCATTCCATTTGCATGTAGAGACCTTCGTCATAATCTTCACAATTACCTGGTCTGTAGATTACTCCTACTCGCATTGTACCTTTGTTTCCAACTATCTCACACCATACAGACTCTATACTAGCATGTGAAATGTCTGAATCCGGGAAAGCTATCGTCGCACTCAGGCTGCTTCTGATTAGAAGCATTACCCCACCACCCCTTCTATCTAACCTATCCTTCCTAAATACATTATACAAGCCGTACTGAAACTCATCATCCCCAATTTCCAGGTGGCACCACGTCTCTGTAAGCCCTATTATGTCCGCGTTACTTGTTTTAACCAGCAGTTCGAATTCGCTTATTTTATTGACGACACTTCTAACGTTACTGTATAAACAATTAAGATTTACTGTTCTTGTATATTTAACAACCCTAACACAACCCTTGAAGTTTTTTAGGCTCTCTTCCCTGATATTAGCTACCCGCTCACGTGAAACGTTTCTGCCCCCAGAACATCTAGATAATACGTCCAGTTGGGGTAACAGATAAGAACTCTTAAGGTATGTGCAAAAGTTACTTTGACCAATATTATCGGATAAACGCGTGTTAATATTACCCACATCCCCCTAACTAGCAGTTTCCCTGAACCTTTAAGGTATCCTCAATAATACTGGCAAAACTTTTGCACCACCTTTGTTTAAGTGTATCCCGTCTCTACAAAACAAATTCCTTCTACCTTCAAGTGTGGGCCATGCTGATAGAAATTTTCTCCCTAAAGCCTTGCAGAGTCCTTCAAACTTTGCATAATGTTCACCCTTCTAGCCGAACCAGGCTGTTCCAAGGATGTCCACTGATGTGGAAATAAAATGATATTAATAATAATCATAATACATGGGGTTTGGCAGACTCCAAGTGGAAATGGACATCGTTGAAATTAGAATTGAGACCACGTATATTTGTGAAATGAACTAGGAAGTGTCTGGGAGATTTAGATCTTTTCGCACATAAGCTTGCTCTATTATTTTGACAATTCATGGTGTATTCAATAGTAAGAAAAAGTAGGTGGGACATGCTGTATGAAGTAATGAAATTTTTGGATATGGCGTACACATGGTAAGAATATACCCAGATCCTTCACATAACGTAGCCTCGACAATGCCCCCCCTCCCGCGCATATACTCTACTTTGACTCCCACCAGTCACTATCTAACAGAGTAGAGGTAGCAAGATTATACACTAGCTGATCCGGAAGCCTCCTAGAGAATTAACAATAGGTTCGGTCCGGTTTACTAACTAGCGGCCGACCTGCGAACACCGTTTTAGAGCTGTACCCTCGAAATGAAAGGAATATTGGATCTCGCCATGATGTTCATCTTTACCTCAAAAGTCATCAGTCGTACTGCATGATGGAAGAGTTGATCGGAACTTATCTCTGGAGACTAAACATGGGTTCCACCACTTCAAGCTTCCAATAAGCGAAGTGGTGGTATTGCACCGGTTGATGAGAGTCATCTGCCACCTAGTATCGCCTGGTAACACAGAGGGGCGGCATTCCTCTATGTGGTGTGATCCATACTTCGCTCCCTGCTTACGTTGGTTCACACCTGGGTGGTCACCCACAGTGTGCTTGTGCATGGAGGTTATACCCAGGATTACTAACAGTCCCACCATCGTGAAGGTGCAAGCAGAGGATTTGGCTGTCACAGACCGTCCGGACGTCACCGAAATTGTGTCTACTTGACTTGAATGTTACCCGAATATCAGTTCCATCAGCGTTTTAGACTCCCAGGTAGCTAGTGCAGCTTGTCTGGCATATTTGAGAGAATGTCCTTGACATCCTCAAGGACCAGATGCTTGCTGCACGGCTCTCCATAATTCCGTTGCATTCTAGGTGGAGGATGTAAAGCACCAACGGACCTTTCCACAGCATCCCAAAAATGCTCCACGGGGTTCATGTCCGGTGAATGGGGAAGCAATTCCATGTTGGTAAAATCTGCGGAATGCTCTTCGAACCATGTTCTAGTTAACACGGCTCTGTGGGGAGGCGCATTGTCCTGTTGGAAGAGTCCATTGCCCTGTGGGTGCACGATGATCAAACAGTTGGTGTGCAAGGATGGACACGTAACGTAGACCGTTCAGAGATACGTCTAGACGTGCCAGAAGTCCGAACGTGTGCCAGTTCAACACGTTCCTGACCATTACCAACCGTCCACCTGCCTGAATAGTTTCTTGCTTCGTGCGGTTTCTGTTAGATACGGGACTCATCGGACCAGAAGACCAGTCTTCAAACATCCAAGGTCCAGTGTCGATGTTCTTTGGCCCAGTTGAGGCGTCCAGTCGTGATTCGTGGTATTAGCAATGGGACTCGGGTGGGTCAGCGGCTCCCATAACCTATTGCGGCTAATGATCGCCTGTTGATCTTGTTGGAGATGTCTCTGGCATCTCCTTTTTGAAGTCGACGGTGATTTGTGCCACTGTCGCTATCTGGTTGGCTGAAACAATGCGAGACAGACGTCGACGGTCACGCTCATCAGCCACCTCTCTCTGCCCAAAATGAGATGTTATTCTGGAAATGGCGAATTCCCAATACTTTCTTGATACCGTCGAACGGGGACAGTGCATTTCTGTACCGCCTCCGCAATAGACTGACCCATACGTCGGGCACCCATTATCATCTCTTTTTCAAGTCGGTTAACTCACGATGTTTATCCATACTGACATCGAATTACCATCTACGTGAATGCAGTGATGCAATCTACCTATATACCTGACAAGCGGTGGGTTCGTCTGCTAGTGAGGGGTAACAGCGTTGTGTTGCCTAGGAACCCCACTAATTATGTTCTTTCAGTGTTGATCTGTGTTTTCGGATGTTGTTCAGAAATATCTTAGAAAAACCTAATAAAAAAAGATTTACCAGATATATCATGCCAATCAATTATTTCAATTTTTCTCTCGGGTTCCATTCTTAGGAGTTATGATTACTGTAGTTGGCACACACACACGAGCTCAGTGTTACATGAAGAAAAAACAACTTTTGTGAAATTCGTGCGTCACTTCTTTTGAGTGGATTTAGAGCAATATGGATTAAGAATAGAGCTGGTTACCCGTGATGCTGAGTAGGTAATCCTAAGATTCTAGCGAACGCTAATGTCTATTCCAAGATCGGCGCTTCTGGTGGATACACTGCATAATACTGGAAGATAGACTATTTCCTTGAATTTTATCCATATTGCTATTTGAGTTATTTGTTCGCTGGAGTGAACGTATATGGGAGCAGTTTTCTCTTTTCTTTTAAAAAGAGTTCGATATATATATATATATTTTTTTTTTCTATTGCAAATGATTGGTTTACAAAGTACGATTATTTATTAACACAAATAATGTCTTTGTGTAAAATGTCAGGATTTTTTTTTGTTTGGAATGGACCCCCCCAGGGAATATATACGGTGAGACAGTCTCTATATTGAGATGAGATACAAGCATCTACTAGAATGGTCCAACTTCCCGTAGTGCGGATGAGTACAGTACTCAGAAGCAGCTTTCCATTGATTGCGGCTCTGGATAGTCAAGTTGTCAGAACAACCCAACACATAATACACACACAACAGCATAATATATACAGCACAATACAGCCACCATACAAAAAATAAGTCGCTTGTGGTATTTTGGGTGTAAATCAGCTTGAAGACACGCATCTTCTGCATTTGCTTACAGCACTAAAACTGAAAAAAAAGGTAACCCTTTTTTTCTCTTCACAGGTATACCAGCTACGGCTTAAGAAGCAAGGATTTTCACCACGAAAATGGGCACAGAAAAGATGTTTATAAGTGGCAGAAAGGAGTGATAGCATTTGGCATGTCTAAAGGACACACCGCTAAAGGAGTGGTTTAATTTGCTGATGTTCCAGAAGGGGATCTAGTAGGATCCCTACCAGCGAGAATTCATGAAGTTATTCGTGATAAACGAGAGGAGGGGCTGAACATTATTAACTGAAAAATTACAGATGTGACCAAATTTCCAGAACTCACCAACGTTCAAAATTTAGCCCACATTTCGCGTTTTACCCAATTCAGAATACGCATCCCCAATCTACTAGCAAACTGCTGTAGAAGGGTTGAAAACTGTTTGGATGAATAAATTGAAAAGCAAATTAAGAGAAAAAAGATTCTTTACACTAAGCAGACAGAATTTTACTACGGTTTCTGCTTCCAAGTAGTACGTTGGACAACTTATTAATTAAATTTTGATAAACGTGTCTTCTTTTAAAAGGAAAAGCAGTTATTAGCACAAATGGAGAATTCTGATAAGGTAAAAGGATTGATTTTACATTCTTTCCAGCGGATATGCTTTTAATCGGAACCTGTACGTGTCATTCCTTTTCAGATTTGTTTTATGCGTTTTTATATTTGACTACACAACGTGAAAGGCGTATAAATCGGTTATATTCATTTGTGCGTGTTTAAATTAAATAAATGTATAACTGCGAAACTGAAGCCTCTGTTCCCAGTCAGTATAATCAATTCATCTTCTTTCTCTCTCTCTCTCTCTTTTGCCTGTTGCAAAGTCACTTGACTAGATATCACCGAGATCTTCCGACCATCCATATGAGCCGCGCATTTTGTCCAAGGGAGCTCACTTCAATCCGCAATCGATCAGTCGATAAAGTATCTTCGACGTCGAAGCTTTCTTAAGAACAGCCCCACGATGCTATGCGAAAGAAGAATGTTAAAGAATTTTAAGAAGTAAAGATTGACGACAAATTTTGTTTCCTTCTGCATAGCCGGGTAAGAGTATTTGTAATTTATGGAATTTTAATGAGGTTAGTAAGTTCTTAAGATGTACTGACGTATGACGATAATGGACAATTAATTGGATATAATTACGCTAATGACAACTCGACAGAACGAAGCACAATAAACAAAAAAAACACACCAAACTATTACATTTATATTTAGGCCACAAATAATTAAATTCATCTGCAGTGCTGTGTATTATGTCTGTTAATTGCGTGTGTTCTTTGGTCGATTTGTCTGTTTTGCTGGACGAAAAACCTCAGATTCTGAGTTGTTGTTGTTATTTGGTTGTTAGGAGCATTAGCAACTAAGGCCATATTGCTCCGGTGATATGCGGTGGTCATTCCCTGACATTTCCGCATCCTCCGTATTTAGTGGTCACGGGCTCGAACCCCGGTCTAATCAAGAAGCGCGTGTAGATTCTGAGGGAAACCTTTCTGTCTACGCCTGAGACCGACTAACTCAGCCACGGAGTGAAAAAAGCCCATTAAAGTTTCTCGTGTCATCGACGGGATTCGAATCCGGGCCGTTTCCACTCGGTGTGGGGAGGACGGTGACGATACCACTGTACCAGCGCAGACAACCACAATAAACATTTTGGAATTAGCTTTTCATTTGATAAACATTTTCTTTTCCCCATTTCTGAAATTATTGATTTTGCGATCCCGGTCGATCTGATTCCCCGCTGCTACCATCACAGCAATAAAAACAGAAATGCAAATGGTCAATTTTTTCTTCTCAAAGATGGCACTGTCACCTTTCATAGAAGATATAAAGAATGAAATAAATGTATACTGCTTTAACTTTTGTATTATTTTCAAAGAGGAATCTCCTTTTTAGGTTAGGATTCAAAAAAATGCAATTCAGTTTATAGTGGAAAATATGACTACACCCTCAGTTCACACTTGTCTGTATATAATCGTGGGGCCAACTTGCCAGTTCACACCTTGGCTTGGGCTCCACAAAGTGCTGGTGGGTGCCCTGTGATAGTGCTATCCATGCGATGCACAATGTGTCCAGTAATGCCCGCACATTGTAAGGTGAATGACCATAGCACCGAATATCTTTTTACAATACGTCCTAAACACACTCAATTGGATTGGATCAGTTGAATTCCCATGGGAGGACGGAAAATTCATTGTCACGTTCCTGAAACCAGGTAGCAACCTGTCTGGTCTTGCTGCATGGCACGTTGTATTAAATGTTCTTGTTTATATTCCGGCACCACCAGGTCACTGGTGTTTACAATAAATCGTCAATGCAAATTTTAATCATATTTAGCAGTCGCGGGCTTCTTGATGGACGCAAAAAATTTCTGGATACACTGTCATCATGAAAGAACAGATTTGGTCGGCAATGATAGAAAGGTAGCTCTTGATTAATGGTGATCAGAGGTCCCAGGGTATGCCAGAAAAATAGCAGCTACTCCAGCCTACCGAACACCAACAGTGCATTCATATGCCACGTCCCCATTTTGCTTTTTCCAAATGCGGATAAGCCTACCAGATTTGGAAACAGGATTCATCAGACCAGGTGACAGATTTCCAGGTGTCCGTGGTCCAGTGTTGGCGCTGACGTGCCCATACAAGGCGCAGTGAGCATGGGTACCCGTGACATTCGTCGATTTCAGAGACTATACTAGCTAATGCCTGGCACATAGTTCATGTGGATGTCCCATGTGAGAATCCCTAGCCGGAACTATGTAAATTGCCTGAAATGCGTGTTGTGTAATGCAATGTGCGTGTGTTGTTTCAGGCCTCTTTTTCACCACGGAGCGGCCAACACCTGGGAAATTGCTGTCTGGTGCTCATCCTTAACGACGAGGAGGCGGGCGGGCAGTTTCTCTACTTATGTCTGAACACAAATAATCCCGCACCCACCGGAACTACTATACCGGTGCATGTGAGCAATCCCATGCCCAGGTTGCCTGAGCCCGAGCAAAATAGAATCCCTTGAGAACCCTTGCAGCAAATGGAAAGTTCTACAAGTGTTATCTGCACACTGTTGGAACCTCATTCTTTAATTCTGTTCTATATTCTTCATAAATTGGACAGCCTTATAAGACACGACTCCATGACTCACTTGCGGAATAATAAGTGTGATAATTTGCTTTCAACCCTAATTGGTATAAATTTCTCCCTAAAAGAACCATATCCTGTTATTAAATAAGAAGCTTCCATGTAAGGGAAAACCACATACTCTTCCTCTTGTTAAAAGTACAAGTCACATCCAATATGAAGTGTAATCACTTCATCTGTCGCATTCTCATTCCACCTTTCTTTCCACTTAGCAAGTATTTCGCGAATTTCTAATTTGCATTGCTCATTTTTACCAGTCACATTATCCCCCTGATAAAGAAATATGTTACTAGAATTTTACCACTTTCTTTGCTTTCCAAATGTCATCCATTGTGTCATTTGTTACCCTCATAACTGCCTCCCTTTTCTTAAATTATAACAAAGAGCTCTGCATATTACATACAAGTCTGAAAGCTATTAGGCAAGTAGCCGATCTAGCATTAGATACAGAGTTAAGCCATAAAATGGATTTAAATTTAATTTTGTTGATTTATAAGCAAAACTGCCTGAACGAAATTACAGGGTTATCCATTTGTCGTGAATCGATTGGACAGCAGCGTTCACCCCAAGATGCGCAGAAAGTAGTTTCACTGTGACAGCAGCAGCATCGTATTTGAGGGGTAGTACAGCATTTATTACTGCGACGCTAAACTTGCATTTCTCACGAGAAAAAGAGCGGCTTGTTTCTGTTTTGTTTGTTTCTAAAATATTTAAATGACCTTATAAACTCTTACAAGGTTATCAGAATGATTATCAGAGACAATTCTAGCATTTTTAAGACGGGTGCAGCAGTTTTCTTATCAATGCAGCTCTAATCACTTCACGACTTTTACAGTAATTGGAATATTGAAGCAATTTCTTTTGCCACCGATTATCAAAAGACTGAATGGAAACAAAGTGCCCAATTTTCGCGAATTTCTAATTTGCATTGCTCATTTATACCAGTCGCATCCTCCTAATAAAGAAATATGTTACTAGCATTTTATTTCTCAGACAGCGAAGTTTAAATGAAATGAGTCCAAAAAAGGCTGATGAAGTTATCACCAATGAATAGGTTTCAGAAGATTCACTTTCTAATGTCCATCCAGATGGATCTTTACACTGCCGGCATTTAATTAGCGTGGTAAGCCAGCTCTTTAGCCTTTTTGTCCTAATCCTAATTAATTATTCTTTCTGCAGGGCGGAAATTATTTTTAATTACATTCACGTGAAATGAAATTTAAGATAAATCTAAAGACTGATCGCCCTTTTTTCTGGGAATTTATTCATTCAACGCTTCGTCTTTTCTGTAAGCCTGGATTCGCAACCTTATTAAATACATCTTCATTTGTAGATAACATTAACCAAACTTGGCTGGCTTCATCACTTTTAAGAATTTTTGCGCTCAAGTTTGAAATATTACAGAAATTTTGGACTTCTCTCTTTCTATCAATATTGTTAAACTCGCTTTTCTATTCTTTCTGTTGTTAAATTTCGAGTTCTGTAAGGATCTTCACAGATCAAGGATCTTCACTGCGGGCTACTGCACAAATCCATACTTGTGTCAAAATTTTATAAGGGGACATCATTATTACCCTTAATGCTCAATAATTTGCTTTTGAATTTTAACTGTGATATTTGGGGGTAGTCTTTTCCTCGGATCGAAGATGATGGAAGGATAATTTATTTTTAATTATAATTTAATTATTTTTAATTTAAAATGCGGTAAAGAAAATCGCAGTATATTTTATAGATTAAGCTTGTATTTTCAGGAAATACATTATTATTTTTTTGGATATTTTACGAAATATGTTCTGAAATGCTGCACTCCAAAAATTTGATTCTTTTGGTTTCTAGGGCTCTGTGGCCCAGTTAGCCGGTCTCTGGCGATATGTTTTTTTTTTTTTTTTTTTTTTTTTTAATTTTAGTAATTTTGGTGTTTCGTCCCACAATACAGAAATGAACTATGAAATTGCAAAATTTACACACACGGATAGTGATATCTCATGACCTTAATTGCCTCGATGCAATTCTAAACCATCGAAGGTCCGAGGATCTACACAAGAGGAAGATGGATGAGAATATGCTGAAAGCAACGGGAAGAAAGAGACAAGTGAGACGTACGGGGATAATAAGAAATGGAGCACATCGATTCGTATGGAAAAAAATGCTCAAGTTCCGCTAACAGAGGAAGAACCTGATGTGGATGTCATGCTCGAGACAAAATGGAATTCTTGCGAACGTGTGATGTATTTCTTTGTGAGGGAAGGAGTCCCAATTAGGTTCTTGCATTCCTGCTCGCAAACAGAAGTGCTACATTCTTGGTCACATCATGTGATGCCGAGTAGGTCGATTACACACAGTACCAAAAGTGTCGAATTCTGGGTGCATCGAGAGTCAGTCGTCTTTTGTTCCGATGAATTGCGATAAATACCTAATGATGGATCATCGGGTTGTTCACAATTTCTTCCTGGAATGAGGTTACCGGTTCTCCCCCCTATTAAAATGGCGTAATGTGTTCCAGATGGACAGAAGCCGGTAGGCGAAGGATAATTTTTTCGGCGTTATATAGCAACGTTCATTTCTCCTGCGGCTATCGAGCAGCACGGTGGGAAGCGTCGAGTGTAATTCGCACCCGTCATGGCTACTTAAAGTATAAATTTCCTCGCAGAGATAGCCTGTTGTGAAGAAGGGTTGAACAGCGCAGTATTCCCAAAGCGATGTTTGAACATCATCAATCATTCGCGTTGCAATATCCACACACAGACACGAACACACTGACGTAGCAACTTTTATTTCCCTTGTCACCAAGGCAACTATTTATACAGAAAACTTTTTTACTCGCATTTTCGCTGGAAATATTTCCCGAGCAGTTTCCCCGGATCGAAGTGAATGTTCCACTCCGCGTAAATGGTTCGACTTCGCTTTCTTTGAGTTTAGATCGCTTTCATAATAATTTTCTTCAAATGTTTCAATTTCGTCTCTGTTCAAGTGAAGACGCAAACAAAAGAAACAGTTTCAGTTACTTAGTAGGAAAGAAAGTTTTCGGTTCCCTCCTTCAGTCCTTGAAACAATTTGGAAGGAAATGGAAAGGTAGCAGGATTTCATAAAGAAAAATCGACAGAAATATTTAAGCTTTCAATATGCCTGCTTGTTGCGCAACGTTAAGTCTTGAAAATACCCCCCCGACAATACACTCGTATAAGGTACTCGGTATTATTTATAACAGAGGCCGAGTCAAACTTTGAGAAACCCAAATATCAGTAGTTCAAAATTTTGGGTTGCAGGAATCCTGAATCACCTGTATTTGCAACTTTTTACAATAATTGCACACCCCCATTATGGTCGTTGCCAATCCAAAATCGTAACTGTGAATTGGAGACATTTTAATACACATGTGAGATGCTATGACGTTAATTCTCAGTGCAAATGCACAGATTTATGGGAGCAAAACCAGTCTAATCTTGCGTAACTAAATGATCACTCCAAATGCACTTATTAAACGTAATACTTTTCCCCTATTCCAATTAATTTACTGCGCATTATCTAAATATTATCACAAATTTAAACGCCAAATAAATTGGCGAGCCCTGAAGTTGGTTGCCCATGTCGATATGTTTTAATCAACATTAATCACGTGCGTTTATATTGCATATATTTTGCGTGTAATCTGTTTTTCTGTTACGAATCATTTGAAGAACAAACAGATTTAACGTTTACTTTTAAAAACAATACCTTTTTTCAATTGAAAAATTTTAAATTAAATTTCTTAGAGAGTCACCGTAACACTTTTTTGAAATTTAAATCCAGCCAGCACAATTTCTAAATTAAAATGACGACATTTCTTATTTCTTCATTAAACCGTGCCATCACGCCACGGGTTGCCTTCTGAGAATATTTTAATTGGAGTTAGTCACATCGAAAATTGGACAGAATGAACGCGGATAGCAGGTTTAAAATTCGCTGTTGAGTCCTTCGCCAAAATGATTATTAATTATAGTTATTTTATTAGTTTTATAAGCATTAATTGCTACATCTGATGCAGTTATCAGCTATAGATTGGAATATATTATACTAGAACAGAAGGAATACTGTGGTTCTACTTCAAAGTACCTGACTCCTTAGTCTACAGACTTGAACCAATTGATTCTGCTTTATATTTCCCATGGAATCTATCAGCCAACTGGTAGATTCCATGGGAAATAAAAATGTAATGACTTTTGTAGGGTATCATCATCTACCCCTCTTAGATAGTCTAGCTGACTATCTAGAGATGATAGGATTAGAAAATAATCACTCCAAGTCACCTGGCAATAACAAAGCGGCGAACGAGGAATGATATCCAAGTCATCCTAAAAGGGAAACGAATACAAGAGTCTCGTCCCACTCTGAACTGGGCTTTATCTGGGATGATAACCTTATCTTTCAGGAGCACTTGCTGTACACTGAGAAGAAAATTTATGCTGCCTTCTGGGCAATCCACCAAGAACTAACTGGCTGCCATAACTTGACCCTAATAAGCTACTATACGGAGAGATGCCTTACACGCATACCACTGTATGCCTTTTAGTCCTCAGCATCGATTTGCTACCAGAACCGCTTCCTAGCCATGGATTACTTGATCTTAAGATATATGAACCGCAGAGCAGGTAATCTACTCACCGGTTTCCGATGCATCTTAAACACAAACTCACAAAAATACGTCCTGGAGGTGCAATGTTCTCACCAAGTATATGTCCCCCCCCCCCCCCCCGAGTTGCGAAACTGCTGTGTGGACGATATAATGACATCTTCTGTTAACTGAATTATTTCTGGAAGAAAAACCAGAGTGACTGAACAATCAAATTGGCACCTCCCTCTCAGTATCACACTGACAAGTCTAAAGAATATGTGCCCAGGAAATACCTACAATGCTTCAACAGCCTTGGAATAAATTTATCAATGGCAGGATTGCAGGCGACAAATACTCAAAAGACGTCTACCGTCAAGCCAACCTATAGGATCTGATAATATGTATGTAGATGTACAGTAGATGTATAGGCTATTTATTTCTATGCTGCACCTGTGTAATAAGCTCCAGCATTGCACCTGGCATTACACTTTTGTAAATTGGATTATTGCATTAATTATTGTCTGCATTTACAATACTATAACGATTATACATGTTATATATTGTTATTATTTAACCATATAATCACTTTTGTAATTAAATCATTTGTTCCCGATACGTACCCAACCTGCAGGTCAACATATTGATTTTGTTTGACTTCCCAAATGCAAGGCAACCATGTTTCACAGTCAAGCTTAACTTCCATCAACAAAATCTGTACCGTCAATCCACGTTAAGCCCACAAAATCCCACAGATCCATTTACCTCGTTTTGGTTTTTATGAGGGAAATCTCAACATGAGACAAAAATCAGGGTTACTGATTTTCGTCCTATCCTTTCGGTTGCGTGGATTTCATCGTGGCCAATGAGATCAGTAATTGGGAAGTAAATATATCTGTGGGGTTGTAAAGTTACCAGAAATCGGCGGAGGAGATTTGTGTTGCTAGAAGTTAATCTTGTCTCTGTGAAACATGGTCTGCTTTTTCCAAGGAGACTGGCTTCACAACTGATTATGATGGTTAAAAATTTGGTAGATTTTGTGTTCACCATTGCGTATCTGGAAGGCTTTAGAAGGAAATTGCCTGATCAAACCGGCTGTATGATTTGCATTAGTACGCAGAGGTATCCATCAGTTAGTCATCTTCCCCCCCCCCCCCAAGGAAACCTTGGTCGA
This sequence comes from Mastigoproctus giganteus, assembly GCF_048544385.1. NCBI lineage: Eukaryota > Metazoa > Arthropoda > Arachnida > Uropygi > Thelyphonidae > Mastigoproctus > Mastigoproctus giganteus. The sequence continues at coordinate 264,631,753 of NC_143576.1, read as the reverse complement.
TGGCATACATATCAGATGCATTTGTCCTCTTCATGACGATCTCGCATAGTAAAGGGATGTCCGATGACCCAATTAGGCCGATAATCCTTGGCTGTCTAGCCACGTATGGCGACAATTGTCTATTGCTAACCATAATCCATAAAAATAAAGATTTTTTTTTAACCGATCACACGCGCCACCTAGCCTTATTGGAGCCGTTAACTCCAGTCGATGTATTTGGCAGCTGAATTTCTGTTGCTTCTCAGCTTCTTTTTCTTGTTAGGCTGACAGAAAAGCTACATCTTTCCCTGTGCCACCGTCGATAATCGAGAACATTTCACACAAGATTCGTTACTGTTTACGAATGTCAAAGTACGACGAGGACGTCGCAGTTGGCTGAACGAACATTCTTCTTACGGTGTCTGATCTATGCGTGCATGGTCGCCAGACAGATCGATAGGTGTCAAAGAGTGTACACTGACACCGAGTGTCTTCTTACGAGTTGTAAACATGTTCGTAAGAAGAGACCGTGCCAGTCGAGCAACAGACAAGAACACGTAAATATTGCGGCGTCCAGCTTAAATAGGTGGGATTAACTTGGTGCATCTCTCGGGATTTGATCGCAATGCATTCAGTCTCACTGTGGGAAGATTCGTAGTGGTCACGCTCGCATTCTTGTTACAGGGAAAGAAGGAACTTTAATGAGCCACCTGAAATCCGAATCTCTGGCTCCGGTTGACAGCGAGTCTGCTTAAAACCCTCTCTTGGTTGATGCAAGTGACAAACGACGGCCCCTTCCATTGTGCACTCTCAGAATTTCTTGAATTCATATTTGTTGCAGTTTAACCTCAAAGTTGCTCCTTAAAAGCAATATCAGCAGGCGTAAATGTTGCGCAGTGTTAATTTTTCTTTTCTTTTATTATTATATTTTTTTTCTATTTAGTTTGAGTAATTGGGGCAGTGTGGACAATAATGTCTGTGGGGATCGATGTTTTCTTAGAGCAAAAGAATGGGTACCTTCTCGGAACACAATGCAAGCAGAAGAAACACGGCTGTAATTACCTGGAAGAGGCTGTAAATTACCCTCGAGTTCAAGCAGGAAAAAAGATGGAAGAGATTAGCGGACTTCTTTCATCTTTCTTCTTCGGAAATAAAGAGAAAAACATTGCTGGATGACGCCATAGCTCCGCATGTGGAGCTTTCTTTCTTCATTGAAAACAATGATCGCGAACTGCCTTAAACAAGCTTCATTAGCAGAATCGCCACTCAGAAATTCCCTTAAACGCCAAAGAAATGCCTCATTACTTAATTTTTGAATCCTCTCGCAATTCGGACGATATTCCTACAGGAAGGAGGAGATACTTTGCATAATTTCGAATTCGGTTTGTACGGTAACCGTTTAAATAATTTGCGGTCTTTTGTGCTCTTCCTGCTTCACGGATTGTCACGCCCTTAAGTTCCACCCGTCTCTGGAGAAAGCGTGCCACATTACAGTAGTCTGTTTACTTAATTTCTGCAGTCTGTACACGCACTGCTTCTGAGAGGTACCCTGTTTCCGTGCGCTCTTATTTTTCAACAAAGGCTTGTACACCTATTTTATGTTAGCTCTCAGAAACATCAACAAAGCAAATAATGCTAACACTGGCCTTAGAATATTTATTGAAAATGAATATTAAAATGGATAAAAATCTGTTTCTAACAGAGGCACTGCTAACTGTTGCCTATTAATAAATAAAATAAATAAATTTTCTGTTTATACTCCGGGACGACCAAACAGTCAGAGGAGTTGTTTTGTGGAACTACCACTTGGCGTTGCGTTTGGACCTTTCAATAGAACGTTAGGAATGCAAATGTTCATCCCATCTGGATGCCCGAAGACCGATTTTTCCGAAATGTCGAACATAAACAAGATTAGAATAATTCATTGTCCCTCAATATCTGAAAGGAAGAGTCAAAAAGGGGTTGGCTATTTGAAGCGGTTATTCAAGATGGTAAACAACAAATTTCTGTAAATCTTTTCAACGAAATTCAAATTTTATTTCCATTCTTTAGAAAAATATTAATCTGCTGTATAAACGTTTCCGAAATCGTTCTGCAAAATAAACAATTTCCAGTAAGTCAACAGTCGGATAGAAAGAGAAATATCATCTGTAGCGCCGTCTGTTGCTGAAAAACTGAACTAATTTCCATTCAAAGAGTATTTAAAAAGTCATCGAACAAACTGTAGTGACCCTTCCATTTTGGTTGTCATATTCGAGTACGCAAGTTTGCTGGTGTCCATCGAAGAGTACTGTACATCTCTTCGATGGACATCTGCGTGTGTGTGTGTGTGTGCGCGTGCTTGACCTTGCATTTACGAGCCATTGAGCCCGCTAAGGAAGGACGAGAATTAATGAACCATCAGGATTAGAGCAGCTGATTTACAACAGCCGATATTATGAGGAGTAATCTCGTGTATCCGTTTGCATGTATAGTGGAGGACCCGCCCCGCTAATGATGATCCCAAAGCCAATTAGCCTCCCGCAAATGCGCCTCATTGCGAGTTCATTGAAACAGATGTGCGTCTCGGTAAAAGCAATTAGCGGAGCGGGGTTGCCAACGGGAAAGCGGATTAAAGGGTCTACCACCGCACAACACAACAGTCGCACGCAAACAGTTCCGAGAAAGTGATTTAGGGGTGATCCTCGCATCATAAGTCTTTAGACGTGATTGAAAACGAAGCATTCGCAGAGGCATCCTCGGAATGAAGTTAGCAAATTGGTCACGGTCACTGGAAGACATTAAGTAATCGTGAATCACGACGATCTTAAACCCAGGGCGGTGTTTCTATTTCAAAAAGTCTCCTCAGAGAAGGTCACACGATGGTATTCACTTGAATTACGAAGAGATTTTGAGGGTTCATAATTCATAGATAACCACGTACTTGCATTCAACGCGGCGGAACTTTTCAGTGAACGTGAAACAGCCGCAGTAAATTCAATACTTTTCCTTCAAAAACCGTTTCCATCTCCAACGTGCGGGCTGTAATGTTGAGTGAGACGTCTTCGCATTCTTCGCTGAAGGTGGTCTTTTGTGTGTGTGTGTGGAGAAGGATGAAGTGGAGCTCGCTCCCGTAACCCGATCCCTTCGCATTAATCCGAGCTGCTCGTGCACCGGTACAATATCCGAATGAATATTTCGTTATTAGAAACATCCTCGCATACACGGGGACAGAACAATAATCGCATCTTCTTTCTCTGACTTCTGCGGCATCCCCGTGATTAAACGGGCTTCTCGAAGAGGGATCTGCTCGACCGTAATGGAGATTTACGTTCATCCTCTTGCATCTCAGCGAAGCGGCTCTTTCACCATAATTCCCCTTCTTGTTTACTGCTTCGGCATATCTCTGGCCTGTTATTCTGACCTGTCTGTGCTCGCCGAAGGAACGTAATCTACGATCGTCCGCTCTCTCTCCGTATATAAAAAATTAAGACAGTTTTTGACGTTTGGAGGGTGCACCAACGTCTTGGGCCAAACTGTTCGATTGGCCCTGCTTTTTGCGACATATTTTTTCAAAAGTAGCAGCTCGTTTTGAAATGAAAGTCTGTTCTACTGCGACCATTCCATTGTCCAGGCAGTTTAAATCCTATACTGGCCGAAAAAAAAAAAAAAGCATAACCGTGTAATTTAATAATATTACGTTATATGGAGTTAGGACTGTTGTAATATAATGATAATTTTATTTGTTTAATTATTCAAAAATGAAATCATTCATTTTTTAATTATTCATATTGTTATTTCAGTGTGTTCCCGAATTTAGAGAGTGGTACACCTTTATTTTCAAAATTCTTTATGTCGAAGTCATTTTGTCCCCAGATATGTAGGAGAGGGCATGATAACCATGCCTTCGGGGAGGAGGGAGCAAGAAGAGTGTACATTATCTTAAGTCCTCAAAATGGCATGACAGTGCGCAATTCAGAACACACAGATTCACCCAATAAGCCCATCAGTTACTTCACGCCTTTTGTACCTTGCGTATACCAAAAGCTTTTTCAAGTTAATTTAAGGTATAATTAACGTATCATTGGCCTAAATCCTAAAACCCTACGTTTCGTTGCTTTTTCTGACCGATGTTATCAGAGGTAGTGATTATTATTACGGCGTAAGTCGGTGTTTGGGGACTTACGACATTTCAGAGTTTCTGTTTCACATTTCATGTTGTACCTAAAAGTTTAAATTCTATTTTAAATCCCTTCAAAATGTTTCAAAGCATTTCCTCTTCTCCAATGTGTTCTATTCCTCTCAATTGAAGAGTTAAGTCTTTGAATTAAAAAGATAATCATAATTTATGCCTAAAATTTACAGTATGATAACCACTTGCAATGAAGCCAGAAGTTAAGATATCTTAAGAAATTCCAGCTATAGAACTTTGTTCAGTAAATGTAAATAACTTCCTCTCTCAGAGAGAGAGACAGATAGAGAGATAAGCATGGTGGACTTACAGCCACAAATCAATTAACTCCACGAATTGATTTGGGGACGACAAATTCCTTTTAGCGGAACGTGTGTAATTTACCGTTCTTTCAAGGAATTGCAAGTTCCTGGGCGGCAGTAGAGCAAAGACTAATTATAGTAAATACAGTGCCAATAATCGCATGATAAAAGGGAAGTTAATGACTTAGGCAACTTCGATGATTTCTCAGATTTGGGACAAAGCAAGACGTACTCTGGTGCTGCAAGGAAAGAATAGAAATATAAAATGGCGAATGGACATTTTAAAATGTGCAATAACCCGAGAGCCGAATTTCATACAAGTTAGAAAGAGTAGAACTTAGGACGCATCCTTGAGGGACTCCACAACAGTTTATTGATTTCGAACTAAGGAATCCATGGCCACGAAACATCGCTGTATTTTGTGAATTCCGCGCATCCTACGGTTGGCTTGCGATTAATTCCACTAAGGTGTGAAAAACCTCAGAGAAGTGCCTTCCGCTCAGACCGGACTCGAACGCGGGTGTTTTCCACAGGTTGGTAAAAGACAGTCATCGTACAGCTGCATTAGCCGATCAAAGAAAAAAAATATTTTTATAATTTTTATTCTCTGACAAAACGAATATTTCTTTCGATGCATGACGTACGTTATTTACGCACAAATTGGCTTTTCTGAGATTATCCAGGGGCTCACTAATGGAGGAATTGGTCAAGGACTATGCGGCAGAGGATTTATGTGAGTTCGTTCTTACAGAAGCATGCTATTGCACCGTCTTAAACTTTAAATTTTAACAAAAAATTACTTTAAAAGTTCAAATTAGTGTTGCCCTCCGCGTGTCCTATTCAACGCTGTTTCTCAGGATGTTTATACCTGCGTGTTGTTCCTGTAAGGAAAATTACTTCTTGTTGCCTTGGCAATCAGTAGCATCTCTCGTACAGTTTCTTCGAGGGTGAGAAATTTATTTCGACGCGTCGAGAATTTTGGTAGAGAAACGTAGTCACTTTATTCCTCCCAAAATACTCTAGATTTAACTCCTTGTTTGCCGTTGCGGTACCTTTCTACGTCCAATGCATTGTATTCTTCTGAAGGAAACAGCTTCCTCCCTGCAGCATGCCCACTGCTGCATATTCCACTGTATTTGATTGCTGGCTGTCAGCAATTGCTTCGGTTATTTTGTCCGTTGTTACTTCTGCGACTAGTTATTTGACTAAAGCGACCCCTGGGCAGTTCATTTCATCAGCGATTATTGATTTGTGCGGAAGGTGATGACAGCTTCAAGGTACAGAAGGCGCTGTATGAAATTTTCTTTTAAGTTTTCTTGTCTAAACCGTGATTCCGATTGTAAGTCCGTCTGACATTATTTCTACTGACAGAAATGCAAAATTCCATTTCTCCTTTAAATAAATAAATTTTCTGTTCATACGCAGGGACGACCAAACGGTCAGAGCAGTAGTGGCATGTGATGGAAGAAAGCAAGTGTACGAGCTTATGCAGCATCAGCCAAAAAAAAAAAAAAAAAAAAAAATCACACCATTCTCTCCAAATGCCTGTCCAGTTCCTGGACAGGCATTTGGAGGGAATGGTGTGATTTTTTTTTTGGAGGCATTTGGAGCTTACGCAGCATCAGCCAAAAAAAAAAAAAAAAAAAAATCACACCATTCCCTCCAAATGCCTGTCCAGTTCCTCCTTAAATTTATTTAACCTATCAACTTCCACAACGACAGATGGAAGTTTGTTCCAGCAATTAACCACCCGCTGGCTAAAGGCAAATTTCCGCACATCTATTCTACATCTGTCCTTTAATTTGAATTTATGCCCCATTAGGTTCGTAATCTGAACAAGTGGAAGGATCCCATCAGAATTCAGCTTGCTCAACCCATTCAAGGCCATATACACCTCAATCACATCACCGCGCAAGTGTCTAGTCTCCAGCCACTACAATTTGCAGAACTTAAGCCTCTCTTGGTAAGAGGATCCCTTCATTCCCCTCACCAATCTTGTTGCTCTTCTCTGTACACGCTCAAGAAAATCTACATCCTTCCTAAAATGAGGCCTCCAGACCTGTACGCAGTACTCAAGGCGTGGCCTGACCATTGCCTTATACAGAGGGACAATCACCTCCTTTTCCCTGCTAGCAAAATTCCTATATATCATTGACAAAACCCCATTACCTGTCCTGGCAGCCTGTCTGCATTGCTCAGAAAACTTCATATCTGACTGCACAATTATTCCCAAGTATTTTTCATTTTCTACCACCTCAAGTGTAGTACCACACAGTTGGTACATTTCTCTGGATTTACTTCTACCCATATGCGGTACTTTGCATTTGTCAATGCTAAACTTCAGTTTCCGCTTCTCAGCTCATCTGCCCAAATTTTCTAGATCCTGTTGCAGTAGCACACTGCCATTAACAACCATGCCAACCTTTTATCATCTGCAAACTTCGACATTAAGCCTGATATACCTTCATCAATATCATTGAAGAATATTCATCAATATCATTGATGAATATACAAAACAACAGTGGACCCAACACCGAACCCTGTGGGATTCCACTAATAACATTAGTCCACGAAGATAGACACAATACAAGAAACAGCACCGTATTCAGCAGCCACGGGCTTGAACTCCGCTCACAAGGCCCGTGTACTTATGCACCTGCGTACCTGACTACTCGGCTACGACGGAACTGACTTCTGAAAGTCGACCAAGACTTTTCAGAAGATTTCTTCTAGTTTGTTGCACATAGTCTCATAATATTAACTCGACTCATCAACCATTTGCTTTTAGCACTGTCATCGAGGAGTACAATAGTGACCTATCCTAACATTCCACCTAATGTTCTCTTCTGCATCAATACATTTAAAAAGATAATCAATAACATAAATGGATTCGATGTGAAGCTGCAAAGCAGGATTTTACTACTGAAGTATTATTACACCTTCAATCTCTTTCTGCTCCAGAATGGCTAGACTTATACATGCGCTCTATTTTATGAAGGGCGTTCATTAAATATTACTTCAAATCTGTCGTGGTACACTGATGATACAGAACTTTATAAATCTAACCACTTTGCTAAAGGGAAGCAGCGCTCACCAGGTGGCTGCTTCCTAGTACCCGTCCACGCCACGTCGAGGTGGAGCACAACTATGTACACGTAGTATCCTACCAATAACACAGGACGAAAGCAATCCCGCAATCATAGAAGCACAAGAGACAAAACCTACGAGTGCCCGCAGTCCCAAAAACTTCCGGTAGTGCACGTGAGAGATACGAGTAGGCCTGCCCCGAACGGATATAAAAAAAAATAAATAAATCCTTTTAAAAGTTTGCCCATCAGCTTTTCTCTAATTTATTTTTTATACATACACTATCATTGAATTTTATTAAATATTCACATTAATTAAATTATAATAAGGTGAATAAATAAATAAATAATTAAGCTTTCATTAGAGGCAGCGACATGCAATTCCTCCATATGAAGCTGAATTACATCCAATATTTTAAATTAAATAAAACATGACAGTAGTATGGCAAAAACTGTAGAGCGAAAATTAACATAAAAATAACCCAAATAAACAAACGAACGAAAAAAAAGAGAATAGACATAATATTAGCCCGATAACCCTTGTATAATTTCGAGTTTTAAATCCGATTAATAAAAACTATACAAATTTTAGGATAATGCCAATTATATAATAATTTAGCGGTACCCCCCCCCCCCCCCCCCCGAAAGGTACCAGTTCCAAAAGACGTGAAATATCACCAAAAGAGGGTTAAAGGAACTACCAAACGATAACAAAATAAAAATAAATTAAAATAAATATAGACTTTCATTCATTCATTCATTCATTCATTTATTAATTACACACAATATAGTCTCAACATTATGTACATAAAAGTATATACATGATTTATATACAAGATATATTTACATATAATTATATGCTCTGACAAACATTAAACTCTCATGTGTGTGTGCAAGTGTGTTCTTATTCAGGGTAGCTCCCAGGCATAAGCCCAAATCTACCTTGAGAACTTGGGAATATATAGTCTTTACAAAGCAGTCCTTAAAAAGTATGTTAAATTACCTGAGTCTGATTTTACTGTAGCGCTATTCGCACTTGAAATCCCGCACCCACTGGAGGTAGTGCAATACCAGTGATTGCCAGCAATCCCGCGCCCCGGGTTGCCCATACCAGGGAGCCAGCAGGGAAAAAAAAAATTAATAAAAAAAAAAAAAAAAAAATATATATATATATATATATATAATAAAACAACAATAATATTCAATAGTCTGGATGGCACAACTATAAACTTCAAAAATCACAGTTCAACTGAATATTTCCTCAGCTGCTGTTTCACATGCACTGGAACCTCCAAAACCAATAACGGTACTATCCAGCAATCTCCAACTGTACGCCATGGATAATAGACGCTTTAGACCACCAGACCCGACGCAATGAATCTGATCCAGCACGGCAGAATCCAGAATGGAGTATTCATGATTGCAGCACAAAAGACAACCAACCAGAGCACCAGACCCAACACCATGAATCAGGTCCAGCATCCCAGCCGCCAGCCAGATGCAGAAACCAATAGTGAACTCCATGAAGACAATTAAGACACTAGGTTTGCCTCTGAAGAAAGGCTCTGAGAACAGTTCTTCTTGCAAAAACAGCAGCTGAAAACTCCTGAAATAAATTAAAACAGTCACGATTTGCAATAAGCAAATGCACTGTATCAAATGATAAGTGAGGAATATGCGCCATCAAAATCCGCCTTTGGTCTTCATACTCCCGACATAAAAAAATTACATGCATCCAAGTCTCCTGCTCGCCACATGTACAGAAAGGATCTGTCTCCAACCCTCTCTCATATAATTTGGCCCTAAGTGAGCCGTGTCCTGTTAACAAATAAGAAGTGTACATAGAAGGCTTAAACCAAGATGCCACGGTTTTTGCCAATGCATAGTTCACCTGTGGAATATATTTCCTCGTCACAGCTCCAACGTCACCACTTTCCCATCTGGTCTGCCATAAATCCATTAATTTGTTCCACATTCGTTGTTTTTCTTCTTTAATATTATTCTCCAAATCAATTGTAATATCCAAAAACGTTACTGATGTACCCTTTTTCAATTTGTACAAAAACCCTCTGTAGACAATAAATAAATCCAATGGCATGGTACCAGCAATTACCTGTAGGGCGTTTGTAGACGCTGTTCTAGGTACTTTCAATAAAGTTAATAACATAGAGCGCTGAAGCGATAAAAGTTTCGATCGAATCCTAGTTTTAGTTACCACAGAAAACCAAACAACAGCCGCATTTGCCACTATCTGGAGAAAAATAGTCTTATAATACAATGACAACACTCTCTTATTCAATCCCCACTCCTTACGAGAAATCCTAGCAATGGAGCCTGTAAAGTGTCTTACTTTTACATTTAGGTGTGAAACATGTGGGAAAAAGGAAAGTTTGTCATCTATGATTAATCCCAAATACTTAGTTTTAGCAACATAAGGAATTTGAACACCACCTAAAAGAACTCTTGGAGGCCTGCCGTAATCAAATTGTTTCTTAAAAACCATAAAACAGGTCTTACTTGCAGAGATCTTCAATTTGTTCAAATTGGCCCACTCCATTAAATCGTCTAAAACTGACTGTATTTTTCTTTCCAATATAAGTCTGGAGCGCCCAGAAACTCCAATCACAAGGTCATCAGCATAAGCTATCTTGGCAACCTCTGTACTCTCCTTAACAAGCCACTGATCTAAAACTGCATTCCAAAAGAGAGGTCCCAAAACCGAACCTTGAGGACAGCCTCTCGAGACACTGGCACTATATGACAGATGACGTGCACGCACAGTAATAAATCTGTCCTGAAAGTATGACCTTATAGTGTTAAATATGTGACTATTACACTCTGCAAGCACTAGAGATCGAAGGGCACTTTCCCACCATACCGAATCAAATGCTCCTTCGAAGTCTATAAAGACCATAAGAACATATTTCTCAGAAGAATCCTTAATGTACTTTAAAAGAGATGTTATGGCGTCCTCTGTAGAGTGCCCCTTCTTAAATCCATGCTGATCAGCAGAACACAGATGCTTATCCTCTAACATCGCAGAAATTCTGGGAGCAAGTAACCTTTCATAAACCTTACCCATGTTCGCCAAGAGAGAAATTGGTCTGTATGCTCTCGGATCAGTCCTGGGCTTACCAGGCTTATGCAATATCTTTAGCAGTGCCATCTTCCACGGTCTTGGAAAAGTACCTTCAGTGAAACATTTATTAAACAAATTTAACATAATTTGAGGAAAGTAATCATAAAACTTAATGATTACTTTATTTTCAATTAAGTCCAAACCTGGACATTTCTTAACGTTCAATTTAGCTACTGCTGCACCCAACTCCACCAAACTGCAGAGTTCAGCTTCAGCGTCACCTGCTCCTGTAAACTCAGAGTTCATCCGGCGTATCTCCGTTTGTTCAGGTGAATCATCTTGAGGAAGATCCTGAGGAAATAGTCTTCTAACAATCGTTTCCACAGTAGAAAACCAATCCAATGTCTCATCATTATTGTTCAATACAGTGTTGTATATTTCTCCACAAAGCAACTTATTACGAGAGATTTTATACACGAGACACCAGGGATCTCTGTTACCAACTTCATTAACCAAATTTTGCCTGACCATCATGTCCCATATCGACAGAGGACCACGAGGCCAATACTGGTCATGGAATCGCTGCATTTCAATCGCTATACAAATCGTCGCCGCGGTGAAAAGATCGAAGAACCAAACCACCCATTCCTCCTCCGATCGATCCACCAGTGCAGAGGATTTGCACGGCGGTGGTCCTTATGCAGCGAAAAATAAACTATAGAACAGACTGCACTCTAGAGCAGAGCCACACCACTGACATCATCATCATCATCAGTCATTTTCAATCCACTGCAGGATGAAGGCCTCTCCAGCAACTTTCCAGTTCCTTCTGTTTTGAGCACTGGCCATCCATTTACTACTCAAAAACTCATGAATTTCATCTATCCATCTCCGCCTTTGTCTTCCAGGTTTTCTTCTAGCTCTTCTTGGGTACCATTCTGTTACTTTCTTAGTCCTCTGTCATCATGTCTTCGAGCTATGTGTCCTGCCCAAGACTATTTTAGTTCTTTAGTTTTGATAAGAATGTCCTTTTTGAGTTTGCTGCCTAATCCATGTGTTTCTCTTCTTATCTAACAGTCTGATTCCCAATATGATTCGTTCCATTCTTCGCTGTGTAGTTCTCAGCTTCTCTTCCATTCTTTTGGTGAGTGCCCAAGTTTCACTTCCATAAGTCATGGTGGGGAGTATACATTGGTTCATTATTTTACGTTTCAGACAAACTGGGATATTGCTCTTCAGTATGTGACTATATTTCCCGAATGCTATCCATCCAAAATTTATTCTTCTCTTGACTTCCAGCCATTTATCATTATTACAGCTAATAACTTGTCCCAGATAAGTATATGACTCCACCTTTTCAATTACTGCTCCTTCAATCATTATTTCCCTTTCCGTGGCATACTTGTTCATCATTACTTTTGTTTTAGCCATATTCATCTTTAGTCCAAAATCCTTACTAACTGTGCATAACTGATTAAGATTTTCCTCAAATTATTTGGGATCATGGCTTATGATCAAAATGACATCTGAAACTCGTTAATGTTTTGAGTATTCTCGATTCACATTGACTCCTTTCTGCGACCAGTTCGATCTTCTGAAAGCTTTCTTCAAGGGCAGCAGTAAACAGCTTCGGAGATATTGTGTCTCCTTGTCGAACTCCTTTCTCAATTTTAAATTTACTACTGTCTTTGTCTAGTCTAATAAAGGAGGTAGCATTCTCATATATTTTCTTCAAAATTATAATGAATGGGATGTCTGTGCCTTGTCTTTTCACTGCTCGAAATACTGCCTTATGCTGTATGGAGCCAAATGCCTTTTCATCATTCACAAATGCCAGGCATAATTGTGTTTTACACAGAAAGGTAAGAATTCGTGGGAATACTGTACCTGGTTCCTGGAAAACGCGACGCTGTCATCCCTCTTCCTTGTGGACGAACCTACCACTTAGAAGGTATATAGGTACACTGCAATCACTTCATTCACATCAGAGAAGAAAAATGATTGGGATGCATATAAATTATCAAGCGACTCAGAAGCCTATGGTAGATATAAGCTAGTCTGTAATCAGGTCACAAAGGAGGTTGGGCAGGCGGAGGCAGGTTACGAGAAATCCTTGGCAAAAGATGGTAAGAAAAACAGCAAGGATTTCTTTACTTATATAAACTCTAAAAGGAAGGGGCTGAATCTGATTGGTCCACTTGATATCGATGGGTCAACTGTTGATGATCCTGCTCAGATAGCAAACAAACTGAATGAGTATTTTGCATCTACATTCACACGTGAGCAATTATTAAGGTTTGAAAATGGCAGAAGGTTATCAAATTGCAGCAGGATGCTTAATGATTTTGTAATAATTGAGAGCAAAGTGGAGGAGAAATTGTTGAAGTTAAACATAAGAAAAGCATCTGGGGTGGATGGGATCTATCCAGTTATATTAAAGGAGGCGGCAAAGCAACTAAGCAAACCCTTAGCCATAATTATGAGAGCATCCTTGGATTCAGGGGAGGTTCCCACGGACTGAAGATGTGCAAATGTATCCCCAATTCACAAAGGGGGATCGAAGGGTGACACGAGTAATTACAGACCAGTTAGTTTAACTTCTGTTCCTGGTAAAATAATGGAGTCACTGGTTAAAGATGCATTGCAGGATCATCTAGACAAGACTGCAGCAATAATTCAGACACAGCATGGGTTTGTTAAGGGAAAGTCTTGTCTGACAAATTTGATAGGATATTATGATGTGGTTACAAAGGAACTGAATGCAAAAAAACAATTTTGATATCACATATTTGGATTTCAGGAAAGCTTTTGACACTGTTGCGCATGGAAGACTATTGTACAAATTGGAGCAGAATGGTATTAAGGGTAAGTTGCTACAATGGATAAAAGGATGGTTAAGTGGGAGAAGACAGAGGGTGGTAATCAATGGGTGCTGCTCTTCGTGGATTAATGTTATTAGTGAAGTCCCACAGGGTTCGGTGTTGGGTCCACTGTTGTTTTGTGTATTTATCAATGATATTGATGAAGGTATATCAGGCTTAATGTCGAAGTTTGCAGATGACACAAAGGTTGGCAGGGTTGTTAATGACAGTAATGGCAGTGTGCTACTGCAACAGGATCAAGATAATTTGGGCAGATGGGCTAAGAAGTGGCAACTGAAGTTTAACCTTGACAAATGTAAAGTACTGCATATGGGTAGAAGTAACCCCAGAGAAACGTACCAACTCTGTGGTACTACACTTAAGGTGGTAGAAAATGAAAAACACCTGGGAGTAATTGTGCAGTCAGATATGAAGTTTTCTGAGCAATGCTGACAGGCTGCCAGGGCAGGTCACGAGGTTTTGTCAATGATATATAGGAATTTTGCTAGCAGGGAGAAGGAGGTGATTGTCCCTCTGTATAAGGCAATGGTCAGGCCACGCCTTGAGTACTGCGTACAGGTCTGGAGGCCTCATTTTAGGAAGGATGTAGATTTACTTAACCGTGTACAGAGAAGAGCAACAAGATTGGTGTGGGGAATGAAGGGATCCTCTTATCAAGAGAGGCTTAAGTTCTGCAAATTGCAGTGGCTGGAGACTAGGCACCTGCGCGGTGATCTGATTGAGGTGTATAAGGCCTTGAATGGGTTGAGCACGCTGAATTCTGATGGGATCCTTCCACTTGTTCAGATTACGAACCTAAGGGGGCATAAATTCAAATTAAGAAAAGACAGATGTAGAATAGATGTGCGGAAATTTGCCTTTAGCTAGCGGGTGGTTAATTGGTGGAACAAACTTCCATCTGTCGTTGTGGAAGTTGATAGGTTAAATAAATTTAAGGAGGAACTGGACAATCATTTGGAGGGAATGGTGTAATTTTTTTTTTTTTTTTGGCTGATGCTGCATAAGCTCATACACTTGCTTTCTTGCATCACATGCCAATTCTACTACTACTACATAGTCGGTAACTTGATCTCAGTATCGATAAACGTCGTGAGGTAACCGACTTTGAAAGACAGATGATAGTAGGTGCCTACAAATGGGTCACTATCACGGTGGTTGTACAGAAATTGCCCCATTCCTGTCCTTCACTATCGAGTGTATCAGCAATATGCCATTTCCGAAACATCTCGTTGTGGACAGCGCTGTGGGCGGAGAAAGGTAGTGGATGAACGTGGCCGTCAACGTCTGTCTCGCATTGTTTTAGCCAACCGGAGAGCCACAGTGACACAAATCACCGCCGACTTAAAAGAAGGAAGCGGCAGAAACGTCTCCACCAAGACCATCAGGCGATCATTAGCAGCAATAGGTTTTGCGAGCCGCCGATCCACCAGAATTCCATTGCTAACACCACGACACAGGACTATACGCCTCAACTAGGCGAAAGAACATCGGTATTGGACCTTGGACAATTGGAGACGGGTCTCCTGGTCCGATGATTCCCGTTTCCAGTTATTTCGACTGACGGGAGGGTGCGTATCTGGCGGAAACCGCTCGAAGCTATGCACCCGTCATGTCAACACGGAAATGTTCAGGCAGGTGGATGGTCGGTAATGGTCTGGGGCGTGTTCAACTGGCACACGTTGGAATCTCTGGTACGTGTATACGCTTCTATGAACGGTCCACGTTACATATTAATCCTTACAGACCATCTGCACCCTTTCATGGTCATCGTGCACCCACAGAGCAGTGGACTCTTCCAGCAAAAAAATGCGCCTTCCAGCAGAGTCGTGGTGACTAGAACACGGTTCGAAGAGCATTCCGCAGATTTTATCACCAAGGAATGGCTTCCCCGTTCATCGGACATAAAACTCTATGATGCATCTTTGGGATGCTGCGGAAAGAGTCCATTTGAGATGGGCCTACCCATTACTAGGTAGATATTCCATGATTTCCGTCCACTCAGTATATATTCATTTGCTTTCTCAATTAGCTGGGATATTATGTGAAGGTGATCCATAGTTCAGAATCATGTCCTAAAGCGAGCTTGCTGTTTCGGTTGATTCTCATCTGGCACCTGGGGTGGATGGATTCTATCCAGTTATGTTAAAGGAGGCATCAAAGAATGTAAGCAAACCCTTAGCCATGATTATGAGAGCACCCTTGGACTCAAGGGAGGTCCCATTACTTCTATTCCGGGGAAAATAATGGAGTTGGTGTTTAAAGAAGCACTGCAGGAAAATCTAGACAAGACTGCAGTTAGAGTTCAGACACATCATGGATTTATTAAGGAGTAGTCTTGTCTGACCAATTTGTCTGGATATTTGATAATATAACTTGGATTTTAGGAGAGCTTTTGATGGAAGACATAGAAATTGGGGTAGTACAGCATTAAGGGCAAGTTGCTGCTTTGGATAAAGGGATGGTTGAGTAGGAGAAGACAGAATGGTAATCAACGGACACTGTTCTTCGTGGACTAATCTTATTAGTGGAGTGACCCAGAGTTCGGTGGTGGTCCCACTGTTGTTTTGTATATTTATCAATGATATTGATGAAGGTATATTAGGCTTAATATCCAAGTGTTCAGATGATAAGAAGGTTGGTAGGGTTGTTAATGACAGTAAGCTACTGCAATGGAATCTAGAAAAGTTGAGCTGATGGGTCCAGCGATGGCAACTGAAGTTTAACATTAACAAAAGCAAAGTACTACATATGTGTAGCAGTAACCCCATAGTACTGACCAACTGAACGATTTCACACTCAGAGCAATGGAGAATGAAAAAGACCTGGGGGTAATCGTGCAGTCAGATGTGAAGTTTTCTGAGCAGTGCAGACGGGCGGCGATAGTAGCTCATGGGGACTTATCAATGCTATTCGGGAATTCTGCTAGCAGGGATAAGGAGGTGATTGTTCCGTGGATAAGGCATTTTCAGGCCACACCTTGAGTACTGTATACAGGTCTGGATGCCTCATATTAGGAAGGATGTAGAGTTGCTAGAACGAATACAGAGAAGGGCAATAAGACTGGTGAGGGGATCAAACGGGTGCTCTTACCAAGAAAGGCTTCAGTTCCGCAAATTGCAGCGTCTGGAGAGCAGGCACCTGTGAGGTGATTCGATTGAGGTGTATAAGGGCTTGAATGCGACAAAACTAAAACTGCGACCTTTTTCTCCTCGTTTTCCGAGAAAACTGCAGCTACTTATCAATTTCAAGTCATTAAGGTTGATACACTGAATAATCTCTCGGTAGACACAGCCGATATCATTCAAGCGCTTCGGAAACTTACAAAGGATTTTTCAGCTGGCCCAGATAAGATTCGACTTATCTTGTGCAAGAAATGCTTTCCACAACTTAAATATACAGGGTGTTTCAGTTAAACGTTTCAGAACTTCTAAGAGGGGTAGGGTACATCCTGACAACTCGAAATCATATAGCAATGTGGGGTCGGAAATGCTTTCCTGAAGCGGTGTTGTACACAGAAGCACCATAAAGAAAAGAGACCGTAAGTGAGAAATCGTTTTAATAATACATGAAAAGAAGCAAAAGGTACATGGATTAAAGTAAGTGTTCGAAGTTTCTTCCACGGGCTACAATGCACGCCTCACATCTCCGACGCATGGACATCCGAACATTTTGGAATACTCCAGGCAGCGTGTCCAGACACAGCAACCGGAGGATTATGCACCTCGTATTGCTTTCGCACAGTGGTACCTTGGAAAATGTGCTACAAATCCCCTTTTTCCTGCTGAAGTGTTGTTTTCCGATGAGGCATCCTTCACAAGGGAAAGAATTTTCAACACGCATAACGACCATATCTGGGCGGTCGAGAACCCGCATGCAATACGACGTCGTGCAGCACAGATTCGATTTTCGGTCAATGTATGGGCCGGTATTATGGGAGATCACCTCATCGGACCTTACCTGTTACCGTGTCGTCTAACCGGACCTATCTACTTGATCTTTCTGCAGCAAGTATTGCCACAACTTTTGAGAGATGAACAGATTTCTGCAACGACGCAACAGACAATGTGGTTCCAACACGATGGAGTCCCTGCCCATTATAGCGGAGATGTTCGTAACTACCTGGATGTCACATTTGGTCAACAGTGGATCGGACGTGGTGGTCCCGTGCGTTGGCCTGCTCGGTCACCCGACCTATCATGTCTTGATTTTTATTTCTGGGGTCATATGAAATCGCTAGTTTATGACACCCCTATTGACAATGCTGAGGAGCTGGTTGCAAGAATCGCAGTAGCTGCCGAAGAAATTCGAAATTCGCCTGGAGTATTCCAGAATGTTCGGATGTCCATGCGTCGGAGATGTGAGGCGTGCATTGTAGCCCGTGGAAGAAACTTCGAACACTTACTTTAATCCATGTACCTTTTGCTTCTTTTCATGTATTATTAGAACGATTTCTCACTTACGGTCTCTTTTCTTTATGGTGCTTCTGTGTACAACACCGCTTCAGGAAAGCATTTCCGACCCCACATTGCTATATGATTTCGAGTTGTCAGGATGTACCCTACCCCTCTTAGAAGTTCTGAAACGTTTAACTGAAACACCCTGTATAATATTGCATATATATTCAGTCTTTCCGTTAAGGCTGGTATTTACCTCACTCGCTTCAAAACAGCCAATGTTATTGGTATCCTAAAGAGCCGCGCAATCCGCTGACTAGAGAATTACCGTCCCATCTGCTTTCTGAATACGCTGGCAAAAATTCTCGAAACTATCATATAATTCATTCATGTTGTTTCTAATATCTTTATGGACCAGAAAGCCAACTCCATCTTTATTCTTTTCACTGTTTTCATTGGAATACAGTAGATTTCCACTTGATAAACTTGTGATTCAATTCTTCTTCTTGTTCAGCCAAGCCGATGATATTCGAATTTACATTTTCTAATTCCTTTTCCAGCTCATGCATATCTAACTTAACGCCCTCCCGGTGTGTTCACGCACAACAGCGTTTAGAGCGTACCCAGAATGGTCCAATAACAAAAAAAAAAAAAAAAAAAACCATTCAGGCAACGAGAGGTCATAGTGGACAGTGTTGTTTATACGGTTCCTGTGGTTTCCCACAAATCCGCAAACGGGGTCAGTAGCCCGAGACAGCTCGTTCATGGCGCCAACAGAGGGTGAAAAGAATCGTACAACAGAGAGGTGTCGAGGTAGCATAGTATAACGCTGTGATGTGCAAAGGAGTATAGACAATCGCACAGTGCGAAGAA
This sequence comes from Mastigoproctus giganteus, assembly GCF_048544385.1. Taxonomy (NCBI): domain Eukaryota; kingdom Metazoa; phylum Arthropoda; class Arachnida; order Uropygi; family Thelyphonidae; genus Mastigoproctus; species Mastigoproctus giganteus. The sequence goes on along the minus strand of NC_143576.1, from coordinate 264,612,987 downwards.
TTCGTTGTGGATAAGTTATGCCAGCAATCAACCTCACTGGACTCTGCTCTTGAAAGAGACAGAAGTAACACGAACACCAAAAATGGACATTTCAGGAATGGAAGAAGTTTATTTATTTATTTATCAAAAGCGCATTACCCAGTTACCACGTGCCTCATTTTAACGTTTCTCAAATGCATTACGTTTACATTAACAAAATTGAAATGAAATAACGTAATCACTTTTATAATTATACACTCCTAAAGTTTAATTTTTTTAAAATTAGTGGTAGCTTTTTATAGTTATTTTGACACCTATATTTTAATAACTTTTATACAATTAATTTGTACGAAGTTGATATACATGCACCCATAGTGGTAGTCCACCGTTGACTCAAATAAATCTCCTTTGATTGTATAAGATATGAGCGCGTCTAGTTCGTAATAATCTAATAGACGAAGAAGGACATTAACCGGACCATTACCATTATCTCTTCTAAATTTTAACAGAAAAGTTTTAGGATAAATGGACCTGTTGTACTGGAATACATAGGATAACAAATTATTAGGCGTACAACTCGGTTTTATAAGAAGATTCTTATAAAACTGAGTTTGCGATAAGCTCACGATAAAAACGTTATTTATGAGTGGTGAATGAACAATTCTCTGTAAAGGTAACTCCTAGATCTAGGATAATATGTAGATACTCTTGACATTTGTTGGAGGTCTATGGTATATGGAAATTGGATATTTTTTAGGACAATAATGGTAGGAAATATTTATGGTGAAGTTGTTATTGTCTGACCAGAGTTTAAAAATAGAAAGAGCAGTTTGCATTTGATTATTATGATTTGGTATTTCAGAAAATATAAATTTTATGCCATCAGAATAAAATGTAATTTGGAACCCTCTGGCAAAGGAATAATATTTAAATGATTTATGTGTGTTTTAAATAATAAAGGGCCCAAAGAAGAGCCTTGAGGGATGCCAGCTTGAAAGGTAATAATCCTAGAAGAATATCCTTGCAATATTACTTGATAACGACGGTCTACTTGATAATGACGTATTCTATAAGCCGGTGAAGGATTGGGTTGGTCACTCCGTAAGATTCTAGTTCGTTTCAGTAGTTGCAGATTAGTGGAGTCGAAGGCCTATGAAAGATCAATGTAAATCACATCAGCTCAGTGACCCCCCTATCAAGCTCAGATGATACAAATTTTCATAGAGTAAAGGATGGTAGTCACGGATGCCCTCGACGTAAACCCTGAAGTTCTGCCCCCAAAATTGGGTTAAAATATGCTGATAGGTTTGAGTGAATAATGGTATTCACGCAAGATATCGAATATTTTTGGGATACTATTTGAAATTGTTAAATAATTTTGTGCTGAGTGTTGAAAAATTAAGCTAAGCTATACCTACGATCTAATAATTTTGTGCTTATGTAAATTTGTGGCAGGTAATTTTGTGCTTCAAATTTAGATTGTTTTTTATTTAAAATAAATAAATGCACAAGGCATAATACTTTAAGAGTTTGGTATCTATATAATATCGGTGTTTAGATACACCATAGATAACTCTTAATAAACTACAAAGTAGTTGTTGTAGGCATCATTTGCTGTTTCTCATATTGTGCTCTGCCTTCACGACGAGTTGCCATGATATTGCACTACTTCGAATAAGTAACTCTTCACTAATAGAGAAGACTATTGTTACTTATTCTCAGTTGAGTACCACCACCCAGACAGCACTGTTTCACGGCTATTGGCCGCTCATCAGTGGGTGGGCAGGTACCCTGGTAATGCAGACATGACGACCCAGTTGTGAAGTTAATCTCACAATATGAGAGATGCCAAGAGGTGTAGATGTCAATATTTAAAATAAATAAATGCACAAGGCATAATACTTTAAGAGTTTGGTATCTATATAATATCGGTGTTTAGATACACCATATTGTTTTTTATGTACGGGTATTATATAGGCAGATTTAAAATGTTTATGCTAAATACCATCAGATGTTAAATAAAAAAGGTAGATATATATTTCTTCCAAAATATAACGGGAAGGTCGTCAGGGCCTTAAAAGTAGTCTCTACTTAGATGTTGCAAGGCTCCTCGACGTCTTTTATGTTTAGCGTAATAAATGAGAAATTGTCGATATGATTAAAGTCGAGTTTATAAACTTTGCCCGAATTCTTTATAATACTATTTATTTTTTTCAAAATAACCTGCCAGTAAATCGACGATACATTGCTCAGTAGTGGTCATTCGCTGTTTATATGTTCATCATCATCATCAGCCATTTTCAATCCACTGCAGGACGAAGGCCTCTCCAGCAACTTTCCAGTTCCTTCTGTTTTGAGCACTGGTCATCCATTTACTACTCAGAAACTCATGAATTTCATCTATCCATCTCAGCCTTTGTCTTCCAGGTTTTCTTCTAGCTCCTCTTAGGTACCATTCTGTTATTTTCTTAGTTCATCTGTCATCATGTCTTCGAGCTATGTGTCCATTTTAGTTCTTTAGTTTTGATAAGAATGTCCTTCACTTGAGTTTGCTGCCTAATCCATGTGTTTCTCTTCTTATCTAACAGTCTGATTCCCAATATAATTCGTTCCATTCTTCGCTGTGTAGTTCTTAGCTTCTCTTCCATTCTTTTTGTGAGTGCCCAAGTTTCACTTCCATAAGTCATGGTGGGGAGTATACATTGATTCATTATTTAACGTTTCAGACAAACTGGGATATTGCTCTTCAGTATGTGACTATATTTCCTGAATGCTATTCATCCAAAATTTATTCTTCTCTTGACTTCCAGCCATTTATCATTATTACAGCTAATAACTTGTCCCAGATAAGTATATGACTCAACCTTTTCAATTACTGCTCCTTCAATCATTATTTCCCCTTTCCGTGGCATACTTGTTCATCAATACTTTTGTTTTAGCCATATTTATCTTTAGTCGAAAATCCTTACTAACTGTGCATAACTGATTAAGATTTTCCTCTAATTCTTTGGGATCGTGGCTTATGACCACAATGTCATCTGCAAATCGCAAATGGTTTAGGTACTCTCCATTCACATTGACTCCTTTCTGCGACCAGTCTAATCTTCTGAAAGCTTCCTCAAGGGCAGCAGTAAACAGCTTCGGAGATATTGTGTCTCCTTGTCGAACTCCTTTCTCGATTTTAAATTTGCTACTGTCTTTGTCTAGTCTAATAAAGGATGTAGCACTCTCATATATTTTCTTCAAAATCATAATATATGGGGTATCTATGCCTTGTCTTTCCAGTGCCCGAAACATTGCCTTATGCTGTATGGAGTCAAATGCCTTTTCATAATCCACAAATGCCAGGCATAATGGTGTTTTACAAAGGGTACTAGGAAAGTTTTGCAATACAGCTTTGTTTATTTAATTTTTTCAAAGTAATTTCCTCTACATTCAATACACCTCTCCATCCTCCGAAACCAATCTTTAAACCAGTTCTGCCAAGTTTCACTAGGGAGTAAAGCACACTCGTTGTCCCAAGCCCGTAGAAGGTCCTCATCACTGGAAAACCGCCTCCCTTTTAGCTTCATTTTCACATGCGGGAACAGTGCAAAGTCGTAGGGAGCAAGGTCTGGACTGTAGGGAGGGTGCTCGAGAAGTTTCAGTCCTGTCGTGGTCAAATATTCGGTGCAGGCTTTGGCGCGTTGAGCTGCAGCATTATCGTGATGGAGGTACCAGGTGTCCATTCTTGACTTTGGCCGCAGGTTCTTCACAGATCCAATGACTTTAGGCAGGCATTGTTCAGTATACCACTTAGCTGTGACTGTCTTCTGCGTGTCCAAAACGACACGTTCCACAATTCCACTTGATTTGAAAAATACAGCTATCATTTTCTTCTTTACAGATCGGGATTTTCTGACAATTACAGGTGTGTCGTCATCATCAAAGACCCAAACTTTGTTTTGAGCCTTGGTCGGCAGATCCTAATAGTACAGCCAAGTCTCGTCACCTGTCATGATGTTGTTCACATACCGAGATTGTCCCTTATCAAACTTTTTTAACATCTCCCGGCACCAAGTCACACGTCGTGTCATCTGCTCTTCAGTCAGTTGATGCGGCACCCAGAGAGAACAAAGTTTCTTCAAGTGCAAATGATCTTGCAGAATCGAACGAATTGCTGGTGCATTTAGGCCCAAAGTATCCTCTATCTGTTGGTAGGTCACTCGCCTGTTTTCGTCAAGCATTTTCCTCACAGCAGTAACATTTTCCTCCGTAACTGACGTTCGTGGCCTTCCCAGCCTCTCAGAATCCTCCAGAGTGAAATTTCCCCTTTGGAATTCTCTATACCACCTGAATATCGTTGTACGATGTGGACAATCATCATCTAGTGCAAGAGTCATTTCTTCTAAGCACTGGCCTATGGTTAAACCACGCACGAAATTATACCGCAAAACTGTCCTTATCTCATTTCGTGACCACGATGCCATCGCAAGCACTTTACACTCTCACTACTAATGAATAACTGAGCCCATCGACTTGGCGCGGTGGCTACTATGCACGTATGAACATGTCTCAACATGCAGCAACAAGCAGCTTCCTGTGATTCATTGTTGCGTCATATTGCAAAACTTTCCTAGTACCCTTTGTATATTCATTTGCTTTCTCCACTAGCTGTGATATTACGTGAAGGTGATTCATAGTTGAGAATCCTGTCCTAAAGCCAGCTTGCTCTTTCGGTTGATTCTCATCAAGTATTCTTTCTAATCTGTTAGTAATGACCCTTGTGAACAACTTGTAGATATGGGATAACAAGCTAATTGGTCTATAATTTCCAATTTCTGATTTATCTCCTTTCTTATGCAGCAAAACTATGATTGCATTATTCCACTGATTAGGCGTTACACCTTTTCGAATGCACTTTGTGAAGAGGCCTTGCCAGTTTTTGTGTTAGGTCTCTTCCTCCCAATTTTAACAACTACTACAGTAACTTCATCTTCCCCCGGGGCTTTCCGATTCTTCATTTTCTTCAATGCATGTTCTTCCTCATCACGAAGAATATCGGGTATGTCGTATGTGTTGCTACTTTGCAATCCATCTTCCCCACTGCTGGCATCATCCCCTCGCTCCTTGTATAATTCTCTATAGTAGTCTTTTGCTATTTGAATTATGCCTTCTCTGCTGTTTATAAGTACACCATCGCTATTTTTCAGTTTCAGTATCATTTGTCTTTCTGTATTACTGCTCATGGCTGCTGATTTAAATCCTTTGTTTTCCCTTAATGCTTGTTCTACTTTTGTTGTGTTAAATCTTCTTATGTCCTCTCTGAGTCTCTTTCTAATGGCTTTGCATAACTCAGTATACTCAATTTTCTCCCTGTCAGTGTTTTTCTTGCTCTTCATTTGTCGTCTTTGGTTCATCATGACAAGTGTTTCTTGACTAATTTTTTCTTCTTTGGATTTCTGTTTCCCTATAGGTTTCTTGGGCTTTATCACTTTCAGAAAGTTGTAATATTCCTCGTCGATATCTTGGTCCTGAGCAGTCTGCAGAAGCTCAAACTTGTTCTTAAGTTCCAGTACATACTGCTTTTTCTCCTCCTCTGTTATTTCAAAGACCTTTGTATTATTTACTCGAGTCAGTTTTTTCCTTTCCTTTCCTACATCTATATCAAGTGTACATCTTACCATTCTGTGATCACTTCCAACATTTATCTTATGCAGGACGGTAACATCATTCACAATATATCTTCTGTTAGTGAGGATGAAGTCGATTTCATTAGTTGGTAATCCATTTGGACTCTTCCATGTCCACTTTCTGTTCACCCTTTTCTTGAAAAAAGTGTTCATTACTGACATTCCTTGAGATTCTGCAAATTCCACAAGTCTTTCACCTCTTTTATTTCTTTCACCAATTTCAAAATTTCCTATAGTTCCTCTTTCTGCGCTGTTTTGCCTTTTTCCAACCTTAGCATTGAAGTCCCCCATAATAATAGTGTAGTGGGTTTTCTGCTCATCTAGAAGACTCTCAATTTCAGTGTACATTTCTTCAACGTCTTCATCATCGTGGCTCGATGTTGGTGCATAAATCATTATAATCTTTAGCTTGTACCTCTTAGAAATCTTGAGTATTAGTCTTGACACCCTTGGTGATGTACTTTTGAATTCCAAAATGTTGTTTTTAAAATCTTTATATGTTTATATGTTACTTTTGAAATAATAGTAGCTCCGTTTTTTCTACGCTCATTCACACAATTCCAAAATGTTGGTGTATCGCTATTTTTAGTTATATTTTCTAATAAAGAGGTTACATCATTTTTTCTAGCTATAACTAATAGGTATTTGACCTTCCATCTAAGTGTCGTAAATTTGCTTGGTCTACATTAGGTTCAGAGAAAACAAAATTCCAGTTTACCTGGTATAACAGATTATTCAAGTTTGGCCAATCGGCTCTCAAAAATTTCTACTCTCCCTGCGAATGTTTGCATTACATTTATCAGCTGGGATGCCATAAATATAAAGGCTTTATGGTCAGAAGCGAACATACCATCAGTGACATTTGTTTCTTTCCTACAGCAGAAAATATTAAATCAAGTTTGTTATTATTTCTTGTAGGGTTGTTGCTTTAGGGAATAAATACTCATTATATTGAGGGCTGTTTCAGTTAAGTTATCGAGGTTATTTTCTTTTCCCATATTCGGTAGATTAAAGTCTCCTAAGACGATTAATGTTATCGAAAATTCTAAAGAAGTAACTTTTCCGAGGTAAATATCTAATTCCTCAAGTTGTGAATATTTTATGGGAGGGGATGGATAGATGAGTACGAATGATAGTCTTTCTTATTTTTAAATTCAATGTAATCTCCTTCGAAGTTGGAGAAACTTCCATAATTTAATACCCTAAGCTATTTGTGTCATATTATTGCGATTCTTCCACCTGCTTGCTTAACAGTTCGATCTCTTCGCAGTACTCAATAGTCAGATGTAATAAACTGGTTGTCGAGCATAGAAGAATTAAGCCAAGTTTCAGTGTGAAAGAATATGTTAATCTTTTGTTAATTGAGCATCTAAAGCGCGGGTATTTCATTCACAATACTCTTACAGTTATGTAAATAGCAATCAATATGTGTGAGTGAGAGGAGGAGGCTAGATATATACTGTAATTGCTATGAGGAGTTAGGGTGAGGAATAGATGAACTAGTTCTAACTGATTCTTTTGAAATTATGAATTAAACTTCCTGAGAGCCAGTTGTTAGGATTGCGGATCAAATTATAATGATATTTAGTTTTAAATTTTATAACATGAACTGAAATTTTAGATGCCTCCATAAAATAGTTTAGACATTTGATCAGTTGTGGTGTCTGGATCTAACCTGGAAACGGAAAACTTACTTTTCCGCTATAGTGATTTTAATTCGCGTTTGTTCTGCAAATTTGGTGACATATTTTCTTGAGGTTTATTGCGTTGGCTTGTTGTATTAAGCGAAGTGTTGGTATCAGTTGGATGATATTGAGTAATTTGAGAATAAGTTGTCTTCAGTTCGGACGAACTGTTTGAAAGATCTGTCTGCGATAATGCAGTAGAAGCAATAGAATTTGTTAAATCATTTGGGGAGGGAGGAAAATCTTCAGGTTTAGTATATAATGTTTTTGGTATAGTTAATGTCATTATCATCAAATGATTAGATAGAAATTTAGGAGAGTTGGAAGATTTAGAATTATGGGAAAATGGGTAAAATTATTTAAAATTTAAATTTTCTGTTTATACTCCAGGACGACCACACGGTCAGAGGAGTTCACAAGGTAGGCAGAATACAAGAAACAGCACCGTACTCAGCAGTATTTTCATTTAATATTTGGTTGTAAAAAGAATTAGAATCTATATTATTTCTATTATGTAAGTGATCTTTATATTCCTTGTTGATCACATTAAATTTAGTTAAGGTATTTTTATTATCACACATTCGGTCATAAATTAATTTATGCTAAACTTGTTGAGTTATTAGCGCCTCCGTAGCAAGGTGGGAAGGAGCAGCAGTGCATAGCACACGCTTCTTGATTAGACCGTCACCACCAAGTATGGAGGATGCGGAAAGGTGAGGAAATTACCACCGCATATCCCGTGGCCTTACTTGCTAATGCCCCTAAAAAAACAACAACAATATTGAGTTATTAGAGTTACGACTTGCAGGATGTTAATTCGTCTGACTTTTTTTTTAAATTATCACTAAGTGTTAAATAATTATTTTGAGTTACTTGATTATAACGGCTGGAGTATCCAACTTATCAAGTAGAAGTCCAATAGTTCTACTTGCGATTGTCCCTTCTTAAGATAATCATTATAAAATTCTTGGAAGTCATCTCAAAAGGCTTTAAGTTCTAGTTGTAATTCAGAACTTGATGAGAATTTCATTGAATGTGGTAAAATTGATACAGGATTCTTGATCACAAGTTTCTTGAGGACAAGCATAGCCATTATTGATTCCATCTTCTTCTCTTTGCTGTTGGTTACTCGTATATGGCTGTTTTGATGTAGAATTTTCACAATCAGGGTAGCTATATCGTGACTTAAACTAGTGAGAAAGTTTTTTAAAATATTTTATATTGGAACAAGATGCATAAACTGAGGGAGTACAATTACAACAGGTGAGATAAGAATCGACCGGACGTGAGCACACTACACAAATGATTGTCGTATTCATTGCGTGCAAGAGCGTTATAATAATGAATAAAATGACAGAGAGTATTTAACTTGAAGAAAATTCTAACACTAACTCTGTCAATCACTGAGATATGACAGAGTTCAGTTGTCAACGGTTAGTTTGCCTAATATGATAAGTCCCGGTTCCAGGTATTCCAGTTGCAGGACCAAGATATTGCAATACCAACATGATTCGGTGGATTCATTATTCCAGGTGTGTAGTCGTATGACGGTTGGGAATATTTTTGCCGAGACCCGTTATGCAAGAGCAAAGCCTGAATACCAGTCTACTAGAACATCGTTGCCGACCAGACCTATCTCTCTCATGCTCGCAGCGTACCCATCTGGTAACGGTTACACCCAGCAGGATAATCCGCCAGGGCACGAATCGTTGGGGAACGAATCCAAGAGTTTGGTTTATCACACGATGGGTGATCCATCTCAACCCAGTTGAGCATGTGTGAAACAGATCCCCCCTCGTCTCAATTGAAGAATTCGATAGGATTGAGTCTGAATGGGATAACATCCCTGCCATACGCTATTAGAGCCACTTGGAGTCCATGTCCCGATGGCTAGAGGCTATTTGAGGGCTAAAAGAACTACTCTTGGCTCGGTATACTTAATAAACTGGCCACTTAGTATAAATTATTGTACGTTATGCATGAAGAGTTCCCATTATGCGAAAATGGTGTTAAATCCTGCGTTTCAGAATATTTCTCTGGATTAGCAACAGCTATATGCGGCTATTTTTTTCTTTTTTTTTTTTACCTGAATCATTATACATTTCTATGCATCAAAGTCGGCTGAATTTGTTTTTGTCCGCTTAATGGTACGATTCACGGATAGAACAGTGCGTGTAACTACCGTCTTCCCACACGAATCCCTTCGATTACGCGAGGAAATTTTATGGACTTTTTAACAGAACCTTGCGCCCTCATGGGTGGTACAGTTGATAGAATCGCAGTCCTTCCCACACTAGGATGGAAAAGGTCTGAGTTCCAGTCCCGTAGATGGCGTGAAGAATTTTTATGGGCCCTTTTCGCAACGAGGCAGAGTTAGTCGGTCTGAGACGTGGACAGTATGATTCTTTCCTCCAGGAAACTGCGGTTGTCGTCCAGCAAAACAGAAAATCGACCAAAGAACAATATACACAGAGCAATTATGGTGTTAGTTGCTAATGCCCCTAAAAGCTTACTACTACTCTACTACAGAATATGGCTGAGTTAGCCAGTCTCAAGCGAGAACTGCGTGTGTTTTTTTTATCCCTGAAACTTGGGTTTTTCGTCCAGGAAATAAACAAATCGACCACAGAACACACGCAATTTATAGACATAATATATAAGGCACAATATGTTCTGAGTTGCTGATGCGACTCAAACACTACATCAACGACAGGTTAACGGTGCAGATCAATATAGATGGTGTTTTGCCATAATAAGATTATTAGCATTAGTAGAGGCATACGATGCAAAAAAGCAAGCTTATGCAGCACCAGCCAAAAAACGTTTCATCCTTCCATTCGTTCCAAATGCCTGTCCAGCTCAGCCTTAAATTTATTTAGGCTATTAGCTTCCATAAAAAAAAAAAAGATAGAAGTCTATCCACCAATCAACTACCCGCTGGCTAAAGGCAAATTTCCGCACATCTATTCTACAACTATCTTTCCTCAATTTGAAACTGTGCCCCCTCAGATTCTTAGTTTGAGCAAGAGGAAGAATCCCATCCGCATTCAGCTTGCTCAACTCATTCAAGACCTTATACACCTCAATCAGGTCACCTCGCACGTGTCTACTCTCCAGGCGCTGCAATTTGCAGAACTTAAGCCTTTCTTGGAAAGAACACCCCTTTGTTCCATTTACTAATCTTGTTGCCCTTCTCTGTACTCGTTCCAGCAGCTCTACATCCTTCTTGAAATGAGGCCTCCAGACCTGTACACAGTACTCTAGATGTGACCTTACCATTGCCTTGTATAACGGGATACTCACTTTCCTGTCCCAGGTAGCAAAATTCCTATACAGTATATCATTGACAAGACTCCATTACCTGCCTTGGCCACCCGTGTGCACTGCTCAGCGAACTTCATATTTCACTGCACAATTACCCCCAGGTCTTTTTCACTTTCCACTTTCCTGAGTGTAGGGTACTACACTCAGGAAACACAGTTGATATGTTTCTCTTCGGTTATTGCTACCCATATGCAGTACTTTACATTTGTCAAAGTTAACTTCAGTTGGCACTTCTCAGCCCATTTGCCCAACTTATCTAGATCCAGTTGGAGTAGCATACTGTCTTTATTGTCGTTAACAACCCCGCCAACCGTTGTATCATCTGGAACACAAGTTAAACTAACAGGTTTGTAGTTATTTGTGTCACCTATTGAACCCCATTGTGAATTGGTGATGCATTTGCACACCTGCAGTCCATGGGGACATCCCCTGAGTCCACGGAAGCTCTCATAATTATGGCTAAGGGTTTGCTTACTTCCTTTGCTGCCTCCTTTAATATAACTGGATAGATCCCATCCACCCCAGGTGCCTTCCTTACGTTTAACTTCAATTTCTCCTCCACTTTGCTCTGAGTTATTACAAAATCACTTAGCTCCCTGTTAGCGTTTGATAAACTTCTGGCACTCCTCTCATTGAATAACTCCTCATATGTGAACGTAGAGCAAAATACTCATTCAGTTTATCAGCTACCTGAGTATGATCATCAATAGTCAACCCATCTATGTTAAGTGGTGGTCCAATCTGATTCATCCCTTTCCTTGTAGAGTTTACAATAAGTAAAGAACTCTTTGCTGTTTTTCTTTGCATCCTTTGCCAAACATTTCTCGTAATCTGCCTTCTCCTGTCTAACCTCCTTGGTGACTTGATTACAGACTATTTTATATCTGATATAGGCTTCTGTGTAACCTGATAATTTATATGCATCCCATACATTCTTCTTCTCTGCCACAAGCCTCATTAATTCAGCTGACATTCGTTTAGGCCAAAACCTTGAACAGTATTTCTTAGTTGGAATGAAAAGCTCAGTAGCCTCCAAAATTAAGTCCCTGAAGGCTACATTTAGAATTCACTGTTGGTAACATCATCTGTTGATCCCACTGTACAGAATTTAAAAACTGCCTGCGACCTCTGTAGTCACCTTTACGAAAGCAAAAGCCCTTCCCTTTAGCCTTGATGGTAGCTACATCCTTAAGTAAATCCCACATCAGTACACTGTGATCACTGTCACTTAGTGGTTCCTTTATCTGCAGATTCTTAATGCATGAAGAATTACTACTGATAATCTAGTTGCCTCCCGAACATGTAGAAAACAATCATCCAATAAATCCGCAAAAGCCTTGCTAGTGTGTGAGTGACCAGCCCCCAAATTCCAGTCAATATCTGGGAAATTAAAATCCCCCATTATAAGATTATCTGATGTACTGGCCCACTCTATTTCTCTGCACAATTGCTCGTTATACTCATCAGATTCATTAGGCCTATAGCACACACCTACTCTCATTTTTCCTTTCCCAGTACTTATGTCACAACAAACAGACTCAACATTGCATTGTCCCCCAACATCAATTGGATGCACTTCCTTAGATTTTATGTGTTTCTTAACTAATAGCATAACCCCTCCTGTCCTGTGTATTCTTTCTGTACAGATTATACACCCCAAATTCCAGTTCTGCACTGCTTATGTCTCTGAAATCCCAACAACATCTGCCTTTGATGTCTTGACTAGCACTTCAAGCTCATCGAATTTATTAATTGTTGCACATGATGTATAGTTCTGAACAGAAGGTAGAAGAAGATAGCGCATCAAATGTAGGAAACTGAACAAATGTTTTCTCTTCCCTTCGCTGGATACGCTTGAGAAGAATAAATTGCAGCTTTCCCCTCAACTGCCTGAAGAAATAAAACTGAAACAGTTCTCGCGACACAATATTCTAATTTGAGGTGATAGGTCATTAGCGACTTACGCGAACGAAGAGTGATGTTTTCGTAGATCTGTTGCGTTACATCGCAGCATTCGCGTGACAGCGGGCCTGCTCACAAAAGTCATTTTAATGAAAGCAGACATCAGAAAGGTGTTCCTTCAACAGCGACCTCGTTCCCCGATTCGAAGACTAATTGAAGGCGGACCTCGCCTCCGGTGGAGACGGATCCCACTCTCATCACACCATTCATTTGTGTACGCTAACTGCATTACTCTCTGAAAGAAGCAGAAGCTACTAACGCTCATTACTAACGCTAACGACGATGCTTCTAAAAAATTAAAACGGCAAAGAAAAATTTAAAGATGCGCACACCTCCGTACATGACATTACCCGTGAGAATTACAGGTGTCAGCGTCGCCAGTTGATTAAATCACACGTCGTTATTGCAGACAAGACTGCGTAAATAAATTCTTATCACTGCAAAGAATGCATTCTGAAAAACGATATTCGATCTTTTGATATTGGGAACCTTTGCACTTTAAGATACAGCGCACTATCGGACCCTCTTAAAAGTCCGTCTTAAATACATAAAAATATAATGAAGTTATGACACTGACTTCGAGTGGGCTGCTGTACCCAATTATGGAGGTCTCGCCTAGGAAAGACAAGACGGCTTTGGAAATGCGTAGAGATGGGAAAAAAAGGACGCCCCTGTGAGTGGTGATTTTGAAAGTGGGGTGCCTACACAGCTTCGTATCTACTTTAGAAGTATCAGAGAAGGAATCAAAAAATTCCGTACACTCGTCCGGTAGAATTCTGTTCGGGTTTCGAGCGAATGTCGTTCTTGTTTATAATTGGTAAGAAGTTCATGATTTATTTATTAAAAGGCATTAAAGATTTTACAAATATCATAAATACCTTAAAATAAGTGGAAATAAATGTTCTCGGGTTCGTTTCGATGACTCGTCTAGGCAGCACCAGGTCACTCTTAACTCGTGTGATTTCTCTGGGTGTTCATACACTCTTTAGAGCCAGTCAATAAGTGTGATATGACTTATGTAGTAATGTGTGTGTTGTGTAGGACCCCGTGCAGACAAACCCAGCACCACAAAGTTATTCCACAGTGCCGAGAGCCAGAAATTGTTACAACTGGCTAAAACACCAGAAATCAGTGGGTATCTTTAACATGAGATCTAACAGAGGCTGTGGAAGCTTAGTATTGTTAGTAAATTAAAGTTAGATCATGTACTGTACATATACAGGGTGTTTCAGTTAAACGTTTCAGAACTTCTAAGAGGGGTAGGGTACATCCTGACAACTCGAAATCATATAGCAATGTGGGGTCGGAAATGCTTTCCTGAAGCGGTGTTGTACACAGAAGCACCATAAAGAAAAGAGACCGTAAGTGAGAAATCGTTTTAATAATACATGAAAAGAAGCAAAAGGTACATGGATTACCGTAGATACATGGATTATCAAGTAGATAGGTCTAACCGGACCTATCTACTTGATCTTTCTGCAGCAAGTATTGCCACAACTTTTGAGAGATGAACAGATTTCTGCATCGACGCAACAGACAATGTGGTTCCAACACGATGGAGCCCCTGCCCATTATAGCGGAGATGTTCGTAACTACCTGGATGTCACATTTGGTCAACAGTGGATCGGACGTGGTGGTCCCGTGCGTTGGCCTGCTCGGTCACCCGACCTATCATGTCTTGATTTTTATTTCTGGGGTCATATGAAATCGCTAGTTTATGACACCCCTGTTGACAATGCTGAGGAGCTGGTTGCAAGAATCGCAGTAGCTGCCGAAGAAATTCGAAATTCGCCTGGAGTATTCCAGAATGTTCGGATGTCCATGCGTCGGAGATGTGAGGCGTGCATTGTAGCCCGTGGAAGAAACTTCGAACACTTACTTTAATCCATGTACCTTTTGCTTCTTTTCATGTATTATTAAAACGATTTCTCACTTACGGTCTCTTTTCTTTCTTTGGTGCTTCTGTGTACAACACCGCTTCAGGAAAGCATTTCCGACCCCACATTGCTATATGATTTCGAGTTGTCAGGATGTACCCTACCCCTCTTAGAAGTTCTGAAACGTTTAACTGAAACACCCTGTATATATCTTTCTTGTTATTTATAATGTAATTTCTATTCCCACAGCCTGCGTCGGGAGGAAGCCCCCTTTTGTAAACAATAATTCTTCTATAATAATAATAATAATACAGTATAAACCTAACTTACCAGTAAAAGTGAAAAAAATATATTTTTTGGCTATAATTGTCTGTTTAGACTCAATGGGGCGAGGGACAGTCCTTTTATGTTATTCCGGGTCCCACGCTTGCGCCCAATTGACACCAGTATCACTTGAATCCTATCTTAAGTCTAGGATTTCCATGAATCCCACGAGGGGAGAATTTAGCAGTGTCAGCAGTCACATCAAAGATTATTAGTTGTCACTTCAGGTTCTGTTTCCTTCTCTGTCTATTGTTCTGGGGGATTGGGGAAATACAGCGAGTCTGACATTTTTTTTTAATCTATTTCTGCGGTCTATTCCAGATCTGTGTATGGTATTGGATTCTGTTTTCCTACCAGTCAGGGAGTCCTGAGACAGCGGCGTTATGGTGCAGAATACTTGAAGAGAAGATAAGTACTGGTCAGGCAAGTTCTCTCAGCAAATGTGTACAATATGAGACTGCTCGGCACTCCAGGTTGTCCCAAGTAGTTTTATTGGTTGTCATTTGAACTTTGTGCCTACGAGCGTAGCTTATCTTTTCGCATTTTAAAGACTTTCATAGCAAAGGTAGTGTAGCTTGAGAAACTTTCTTTACCATTAGCAGATGTTCCTGCCCTGGTTTGAAGCTTGTAAGTTTGCTAAACAAGATGCTTTTCTGCCGATGGCCTTCAGCCAAATATCGCATGTGCCCAATCGTCAAGACTGCCACAGTCGCATAAGGAACTTTGGGCCAAACCCAGGCTAGGCAACTTTGAATTTTGGGAACGGTGTCCAGTGATTAAAAATGTTGCATATAGGCCTGGAGCAGGCCGAGGGGGGGGGGGTTCTTTAGGTCGACTATTTTTTACCTCAGGAATAAATTTTTAAGTTGTACTGCCTTTGATAGAGTTTTTCCAACAGCTCTGCCACAGCTGAACAAACTGTGTTCTGACCAGCTTCCTTCCCTTCAAGGTTGTTGGAAATAATATTTAATGCGCTAGACAGTATCCCTTTGCGGATACAGTAGCACACTCCTCTATATACAATTTCAAGGTGCCGGGGTATTGCACCTGCCAGAACTTGTAAGGAATGCATAGAAAGTGTACTGATTGCTGTGGTAGTTGCCACTAGTATAATTCTTTGAAGTATGTCTAAGTTTTGTCCTTGATATCATTTAGTATTAATATTAGCAATGGCCGCACAGTGCAAGGAAGCACCATGGTTTATGCTACACCAGCCAAAAAATAAATAAAATAAAAATAAAATAATGAGAAGAAATTTTTAAAAAATAAATAAATAATTAATGAGAAAAGGAAATGTACAACCTATGCATTTTCCTCCTCCCTTAGGTAATTATCCAACTGACCTTGAATTTCCCCCGACTATCAGCCTCTACCACCCATGTAGGCAATTTATTCCAGTAATTTATAACTCGCTGGCTAAAATAAAACTTCCTGCAATCCAGTCTAAACAACTCCTCCATAACTTAAAATTATGGCCCCTAGTCCTAGAATCATTTATAGCCGTGAAAATTTCGTTCTTACTTATTTTGCTTATGCCTCTCAGAGCCTTAAACACCTCAATCAAATCTCCTCTAAGGTGCCTAGTTTCCAAGCTCTGGAACTCACACATTCAAAGTCTTTCTTCATAAGGACGCCCTTCTGCCGATCTGACCAAGCGAATTACCCATCTTGTTACCCATCTTTGGATTCTTTCAAGAAGCTCGATGTCTTTCTTTAGATGCATACTTGAATAGAGTGTGGTCTAACGATAGTCTTATACTGTACAATGGGATTATGACGTCCTTATCTCTACTAGCAAATGTTCGATAAATCATTGATAGGACACCATGGGCCTTCCTTGCAACTATGTACTCATGTATATACTAATGACAAGGGTGGCACCCAGCCTTGCGGTTATCTCCACCTATATAATATATAGGCACAAAATCCCATATTACGGCCTGAAATACAAGTGTATGTGTCTGTGGTGTGTAAAATCAGGCATCTCTACCACCGGGGAACAGCCACTACCTGGGCGGATGCACCCTGGCGCCCATCCCTGACACAAAGAGCCGGGCCTGCATTACTAACATTGTCTCCACAAAAATGTACAAAAAATCCCACAGCCAACGGTAGTGGTGCAAGACCGGTGGGTGCCAGCAGAATCCAGCTCGTGGGTTGCCCAAACCTACGAGCCCGCATTAAAAAAAAAAGATTTATCCCACACTCAAGCAGTAGAAAAATAATAATAAGAAAAATAAATATAAATAAAAATATATATATATATATACAGTATATATATAATTCTAATTAAATCCAAATGAATCGAATATTACCCCGCAGAAATAAGCGCAAAAACCTAAGTGAAAATAAAAAATAAAGAGAGTAGAGCAGACATCAGTGGCAGCAAATATGCAAAAACCACAACATGTTGCGTGTATTTAACTGTAATTTTGTTTCAATAAAAAGAAATGAAAGTATGCCAGTAGCGTGGCAAACCAGTAGAGTGAAGAAGAATTTAACGTGTAAAATTAAGAATAGAGTACTGTTCGAGAATGTTGCCACTGATGTCTGCTCTACTCTCCTTATTTTTTTATTATCACTCACTTTTCCGCTTATTTCTGCGGTCTAATATCGATTCATTTGGATTTAATTAGAATTAAATTTACATGGTAGAAGGATGTGAATGGATAACGCTGTATCCGTACTGTCCTCTATAGTCTAATTTATTTCAAGATATATACAGTGTTTGTTTGCTATTTGGTTTTTAGGAGCATTAGCAACTAAGGCCATATTGCTCCGGGATATGCGGTGGTCATTCCCTGACCTTTCCGCATCCTCCGTATTTGGTGGTGACAGGCTGGAACCCCGGTCTAATCAAGAAGCAATGCTGCTCTTTCCCACCTGGCTACAGAGGCGCCTATATACACTGTGCTGCCCCTTCATTAGGTACACCTACCTGGTAGCGTGTTGAGCCTCCTTCAACCTTCAAAATAGCCTGAATTCGTCTAAGCATGGATTGAACAAGATGCTGAAAACGTTGTGCAGGAATGGAGTACCATGCAGACATGAGTGTGTCACGCTGTTCCTTGAGATTCGACGGAAATGTAGGCCTGCAGAGATCATCCCTTTCCAGCTCATCCCAAAGATGTTCATTAGGATTGAGATCCTCGGACTGAGCGGCCACTGCAGCAAAGAAAAGTCATTGTCATGTTCCTCGAACCATTTTCCATAGTGATTCGGGCTTTGTGCACCGGCGCATTATCTTGCTGGAAGTAACCATCTGACTGAGCAAAAAATGTCAACGTGAACCGATGCACTTGGTCAGCAACGATGTTTAGGTATGATGTGGCATTCAGACGTGAATCTATAGGTATCAATGGACCCAAAGTGTGCCAAGAAAACATTCTCCACACCATAACACTGCCCCATCACCTTGCACAGTAATCGTCGGACATGACGGTTCCATGGATTCGTGTTGTTTTCGCCAAATTCTGAGCCTTCCATCAACATGATGCACCAGGAACTTCGACTCGTCAGACCAAGCATCTGTAATCCAATCCTCGATAGTTCAGTGCTGCTGCTGCTGTTGATGTGCCCACAGGAGGCGTGCTTCTTGTTCTTCATTGATAACAAAGGTAGGCGATGTGGCCGTCGGCTGCTGTAGCCCATTCGCGTCAAAATGAAATGCGACTAGTGGTCCGTTGCGGTATTTTTGTTATGCGCACCAAGGTTGTATTCTGACGTTATGTGCGACATTGTGGACCGTGTGTTTGCTCGCACAATTCTAGCCATCCTCGTCTGACCTGTCTCATCAAAAAGCGATTTTCTTCCACAGGAGTGCCGTTGAGAGGATGTTTTCTGTTCGTTGCACCATTCTCGATACACCCTTGAAACTGTGGTGCGTGAAAAGTTCAGGAGAACTGCCGTTTCAGAGATCCTTTGTCCAGCACATCTTACACCTACTACCATGCCACGTTCGAAGTCCGTTAGATCACTCCTTTTCCCCATTCTTGCTACGGTTTTCACACTTAACTGATAGTAGAAAGGTTGTTCTGCTGCATTTATATCCACAACTGTAGTCATGTGACTTGCAACGTTGTGGAAAAAAAGATTTGTGTGCACAGCAGGGGTGTACCTAATAAAGTGGCAGCACAGTGTATGTTTAGCAGTTTTTATTTTATTTTATTAATAACAAGATACACAACAGGTAACCATTAACAGTGTATCTGAGATTTGAACATAAACATAACAATAATATGAAATCCAACAGGAAGATAAACATTGATATAGATTAAAACATTAAAATCATATGTACAAAAGAGGATTGTATTAAGTTAAGTTACCGGTAAAACAATTTGGGGAGTACAACGTCTACAGAAAGGATAGACTGGATAGGAAGGGAGGAGGGGTTATGCGAGATCAAAATTGAGAGTAGGAGTGTGCTATAGGCCTAATGACTCTGATGAGTATAATAAGAAACTGTACAGAGAAATAGAGTGGGCGAGTAAATCAGAGAGTCTAATTATGGGGGATTTTAATTTCCCAGATACTGACTGGAATTTGTGGATTGGTCACTCACACACTAGCAAGGCTTTTGTGGATTTACTAGATGATTGTTTTGTACATCACCATGTTCGGGAGGCAACTAGAGGGAGGAATACTCTTGATTTGATTATCAGCAGTGATTCTTCATGCATTAAGAATCTGCAGATAAAGGAACCACTAGGTGGCAGTGATCACAGTGTGCTGAAGTGGGATTTACTCAACAAGGTAACTACCATCAGGGGTAAAGGGAAGGGTTATTGCTTTCGTAAAGGCGACTGCGATGGTCTGAGACAGTATTTAAATTCTATACAGTGGGACCAATTGATGATGTTACCAACAGCAAATTCAAAATGGGAAGCATTCAAAGAACTTATCTTGGAAGCTACTAGGCTTTACATACCAACTAAGAAATATTGTTCAAGATTTAGGCCTAAATGGATGTCAGATGAACTAATGAGGCATATGGCAGAGAAGAAAAATGCATGGGATACTTACAAATTAACACATGACACAGAACCCTATGATAGATAAAAGTTGATCTGTAACCAAGTTACAAAGGAGGTTAGGCAGGCGAAGGCAGATTACGAGAAATCTTTGGCAAGGGATGCAAAGAAAAACAGGAAAGAGTTTTTTACTTATGTAAGCTCTAGAAAGAAGGGGATGAATCAGATTAGTCCACTTGATATCGAAAGGTGAACTGTCGATGATCCTGCTCAGGTAGCTAACAAACTGAATGAATATTTTGCATCGACATTCACACATGAGGAGTTATTCAGCGAGGGGAAAGCCAGAGGTGTATTCAACTCTAGCAGTTAGCTACAGAATCTTGTAATAACTGAGAGTAAAGTGGAGGAGAAATTGTTGAAGATAAACACAAGAAAGGCACCCAGGGTGGATGGGATCTATCCAGTTATATTAAAGGAGGCAGCAAAGGAAGTAAGCAAACCCTTAGCCATAATTATGAGAGCTTCCTTGGACTCAGGGGAGGTACCCACAGACTGGAGATGTGCAAATGTGACCCCAATTCACAAAGGAGGATCAAAGGCTGACACAAGCAATTATAGACCTGTGAGTTTAACTTCTGTTCCAGGAAAATGGAAGCACTAGTTAAAGAAGCACTGCAGGATCATTTAGACAAGACTTCAGCTATAGCTCGGACACAGCATGGTGTTGTTAAGGGGAAGTCTTGCCTGACCAATTTGATTGGATACTATGATGCAGTCACAAATGAACTGGAATCAGGGAATAACTTTGATATTATACACTTGGATCTTAGAAAGGCTTTTGATACTGTTGCACATGGAAGACTGCTGCACAAATTGGAGCAGTGTGGCATTGGAGGCATATTGCTGCTGTGGATAAAGGGGTGGCTGAGGGGGAGAAGACAGAGAGTGGTAATCAATGGACACTGCTCGTCGTGGACTAATGTTATTAGTGGAGTCCCTCAGGGCTCAGTGTTGGGTCCATTATTGTTTTCTGTATTTATATATGATATTGATAATGGTATATCAAGCTTAATGTCGAAGTTTGCAGACGATACGAAGGTAGGCAGGGTTTTCAAGGACACTACTGACACTATGCTGCTGAAACAGGATCTGGAAAGGTTGAGCAGATGGGCTGAGAGGTGGCAAATGAAGTTTAACATTGACAAATGTAAAGTACTACACATGGGAAACAGCAACCCCAGAGCAACGTATCAACTCTGTGGTACTACACTGACAGTGGTAGAGAATGAAAGGGACCTGGGGGTGGTTGTGTAGGCAGATATGAAGTTCTCTGAGCAGTGCAGACGGGCTGCAAGAGTAGCTCATGGTGTATTGTCAATGATATATAGGATTTTTTCTAGCAGGGATAAGGAGGTGATTATTCCCTTGTATAAGGCAATGGTCAGGCCACACCTAGAGTACTGTATACAGGTCTGGAAGCCTCATTTTAGAAGGATGTAGAGTGCTGGAACGAGTACAGATAAGGGCAACAAGGTTAGTGAATGGAACAAAGGGGTGCTCTTACGAATAAAGGCTTAAGTTTTGCAAATTACAGTGTGTGGAGACTAGGCACCAGCGAGGTGACCTTATAGAGGTGTATAAAGCCTTGAAAGGTTTGAGCATGCTCAATGCTGATGGGATTCTTCCTCTCGCTCAGAAAAATCACCTGAGAGGGCATAAATTCAAATTGAGGAAAGACAGATGTAGGATAGACGTGCGGAAATTTGCTTTTAGCCAACGGGTGGTTGGTTGGTGGAACAGACTTCCATCCCTTGTCGTGGAAGTTGATATCCTAAACAAGTTTAAGGCTCAGCTGGACAGGCATTTTGAACGAACAGAGGGGTGAAATGGAAGTGTTTTTTTTTTTTTTTTTTGTTTTGGCTGATGGTGCATAAGCTTGCTTTCTTGCATCAAATGCCTCTACTAATGCTAATGCTAAGTAACAATTAATCAGTTAAAGAATAAAAAAATAATAAAATACATAATAATAATAAGCTACAATAATTAGATGTGAGCTAGTCACTTTGCAGTTTAAGTGAAGAGGCAAACTTGTGAATGGAGTTCATCCGTTATTGGGAGTTACCAAAGAAGTCAATGAGAGAGTCATTTGCTGATTTGCTGATTCTGTTCAGTGGACTGAACTTCATAACGTCCGTGGTGGCAGAGTCAAGGCGAAACGGTGTAAGGTTCCTGACTTGTCTGCAAGGAGCATTGAAGTTGATTTTACTCAGGATATCAGATGCTTCTTAAGTTCCAGTGATTACTTTGGCTAGAAGGGTGATGTCAGCAGTAACTCTTCTACTGCACAGAGGCCTCAGATGAAAATAATCACACAGCGATTCATAATACACTGCGTGATAGAATAGAGGATTGGAGTTCGTAAGGTAACGGACAAAAGTTTTTTGGACGGCTTCAATTTTGTTAGTTAAAGTCTTTGTGTGAGGTATTGATGGGTGAACTGAATTCAAGGATTGGCAGAACATTAGTGTTATAAAGGATAAGCGTATATCTGTAGTTTTTGAACTTGTATGTGTTCCGTTTGATGAATCCCAGTGTTTTGAATGCTTTGCTGGTGATTTTAAGGACATTTGTCTGTTCAGTAGTTTGGCTTTTCCATGTGAGTATTACTTCTCTGTCCTATTATTTTACACTACATATGGACCACCGTTATGCTGTTTGTTTGTTTCGGGATTTATTAGCCGCATCGGCAACTATGGCCGTAGTGTGCCACACCGTTATGCAAATCTACTGCACCGGTAGTGTGATAATTGTATCAATGTTTTGCGGCATGGATTTGTGTAGCGTTCGAAATGTAGTGGTTCCCTGCCGATTATTGCCTCGTAGTCCACTGATGAGATGGGCAATAATGGTTAATCTTTTCTATTCAATTCGATATTATGGTATGTTCTAATTTTTATCTCTTTTTTTACTTATTTCTGCATTGTTGCCTGGTTACATTTATTTACATATAGTGATATTTCACGCAATGGGGGCGCCGCTAAATTTTCCTTTAATTTGGACTCTATTTTCTAAATTATTTAATAATGTTTCTCCAACAGTAATCTATTCTTAATTTTTGATGTTAAATTCTTCCTCGCTCTACTGGTTTGCCACGCTATTGGCACACTTTCATTTCTTTTTATCGAAACAAAATTACACTTATATATATAAAATGTAGAGTACACTTATAATCAATCGATCAATCAGTACTTATCATAATTAATAATTCACTTTTTAAATACAGATTTAGCAAACCTTTGCATTGCATTATACCTCTTAACATCCACAAGATATTCAGATTCAAGACCCATATGAAAGTTAGAAATCTCCTTTTTTTTAATTCCCCCTATAGTTTTCATATAAGGGACAGTCATAAAGAATGTGGTTCCAGGATTCCAAACAACTATAGAAACACGATGGGTGTTGGTTAGTAATCCAAAACTTAACAGCTTGCTGTTAAAAGACCAGAGACCACTTAAAAAAAAAAGGAGGTCTTCATTTCAGGGAAAAACCACTTAGTAACTTTATGATTCCACACATATCTCACTTCAGGGACAAACAATCTAGTTACAGCTCCAGTGTCACTTGAGTTCCACTACCTGCCAATTATTCCTGCCACCCTTTCAATTAAAAGGTTCGTAATAATCTTTTTGGCCTGTGGTGTATCTATAGATGTATCACTAGTAATATCCATGAATGTTAAGGTTTTGCCTTTGCTCAAATAATGGGAAAAAGCTCTACAGGCAATATACAAGTCCGTATCTTGCCTGTAGAGCTTTTTTATTTGTATAATTTGTATAATGTATGTACAGAATCATTAATGTGTAAATGCTGTATATATTAAGCATAAAATGTGTATATAATATTTCGGGACGAGACTACGTGTTCAGTATATGTAACCCACTGCACTTAGTATCTCGTACCCTGATATGTACTTAGCACCCTCCTGGCACTTTGCCGTCCCGGGGTGATTTCCTTGTGGAAATAAACAGATAATAATAATAATAATAATAATAATAATAATAATAATAATAATATACAAGTATACATCACCCCAGCTACATCACCCCAGCTAAAACTTGTATAGCATTTGTTGAAACTGTTCTACAGAATTTGAATAAGGCTAAGATCATCTTCCTCTGTACAGACAAAAGCTTTTGCTTAAATCTAACGTTAACTACTCAATTATACCACACATTCGCACCATATGCTACTATAGGCAAAAACTGCTTTATAATACAATGTTAAAACCTTCTTTTTAAGGCTCCACTCACATTTACTTATTCTTATCACTGCGGATGAAAATGTTTTGACCTTATCACTCAAATGTCAAATGTGGCAAAAAAGATAACTGCGTGTCAAAAATTATTCCTAAGTGCTTAGTCACCTCCACCATTGGAATTTGTTTACCCTCCAATAAGACCCTTGGGGGTCTAACTGGATCCAATCTACCTTTAAAAACCATCATAAGAGTTTCCTTTGAAGAAATTTTTAACTTATGCAGTCTAGCCCATAAGACTAAACTCTCCATCACAATCTTAGCATTTATTTCTAACATCAATCTGGACCTACCTGGAAAACAGATAAACAAACCATCTGTATATGCTATCATTTTGCAAAACTCAAACTTTTCCTGTAGCCATAAATTTAAGAAAAGGTTCCAAAGAAGAGGCCCCAAGACAGAGCCTTGTGGACAACCTCTTGAAACCTGCTTACTATATCTAAGATAGTGTGAACATACAACTACCTATCTATTTACTAATTACTTGTAATTAAGCTGTGGAGATGTTCAGGGGTTATATAACGTCCTTATCCCTACTAGCAAACGTTCGATAGGACACCATGGGCCTTCCTTGCAACCAGTCTATAATGCTCGGAGAACTTAATGTCTGACCGTATCGTAACACCAAAGTCCCTTTTCTCCACTACCGGCTTTAGTTCAACTCTGCCAATAGTATAAGTCATTTTGGAGGAGGTTACTGTTCCCCAGGTGCAATACTTTACACTTTGCTGGATTAAAGCATAGCTGTCATTTTTCTGACCATACCTGAAGTCTATCTAGGTCATTCTGAAGAAGCTCTGCTTAGCGGCAATCATTAACTACTCTACCAAGCTTTACATCATCTGCAAATTTAGACATCACGCCCTCTATTATTTCGTCGATGTCATTAATGAAAATGAAAAACAACATTGCTCCCAATACTGATCTTTTTGAATCCCACTTCTTACTTCAATCCATTCTGAGGAATAACCATTTATCACAACCCTCTGCCTCCTGCATTGAAGCCATCAAGCTATCCTGTTAAAGTAAAATGGGGGAAAAAAGGCAAACTGCAGCCATTATCAATCCACTGCAGGATGGCAGCCTCCTCAACGATTCATATTAATGGAAAAGGACCATAATCTGCCTCGCTGCTCCAATGCGGGTTGGCAGATCGACCGTATTTAGCAGTTGAATCTCGGTCTACTCAAATAGCATGGGCTACTGCACACCCAACTCGGCAACGGAGGCCTGCCTAAAGTAGTTCTGTACAATTCGACGTTTTACTCCAGAGGTAGTACTGCGGTTAGTGTTTATAGTCCGTGTTCGGTCGATGTTTGAGGTCATTTTTAAGATTCGTATTCTGCCCAGAAGGGTGGGAAGAACGGAGAAAAGTTCTGACATTGATTATAAACTGCAAATCGAGCAGGTAAAACTTTCTGTAAAAAGTACACCGAGATATGTCCTCTCAGATTAAGAAAACGAGATGGTAATAGCATTTGTAGGCTGCAAGGATTCGTATTTGTAGATTGAATACCCCAAATGCGAAGTTTTGTACGGCTTGAAATGAGTTTTGATTGTCGAGGACACTGGTTACTTTATCAGGAGCCACATTCACAACACAACAAAAGAAGAGAAGAGCATGTCTGAAGTCATTATAATGATTACAATAAAAAAAATGAGTTTCTAATTCTCGACCTGTCGACATGTACACAAATTGGAATCTTTTAGTCCCAGTAATGTTTAGTCGCAATGCAAGCAATATCATTACATTGTAACTAAATACTTGTGAGACTAAAAGACAATTAGTCATTATTCGAGCTCATTGAAACCATTTCCTCTCATTTTTATTAGTAAGAAAACTATCTTTAGGGGTGAAGCTGCTGGTCACAGAGCGAGTGAAAGAGGTATCCTACCTCGTTTGCCAGATGTTAATCAATTCTTGCCAGCATATTATTTTTTTTTTCATTTTAACATCAGGGTTGATAGATATTTCTGGAAATTCAGGAGGGATTTTCTTTCTGGTACGATAAGATAATCCTCGAAAGGAAACGTACAAATCCAGGGACATTGTTCCGGCCAATAGCTGCAAGATAGCCCAAGAAACAGTGCGACAGACTAAGAATAGATAGAAGCATAAGTCGTTAGAAAGATATTAGTTTTGCTTGAAATTTTTTGTTGGTAACTCCGTGCAACCAGCTGCCAGCAGCATGGGAAACCAGAGGAACGAAAACAGCGCGATAGTAGAAGACTGAAGTTTTTACGAACATGCTCAGACAAGTTTAAATATTCTGATTAAGGCAGCAGTAAAGTTGCTAAATTTTGTAGTGAGATTCTGAAGGTTTGAATTCAAGTTTAACCGGCCATCAATTAGAATGTCAAGATATTTAATCTTCGGAACAAGAGGTAGCTGGAGGCCGTTAATTTTTATCTGAGGAGGTCTGCTGTAGTTAGACTATTCTTAAAAACGGCCATCTTTGTTTTCGTTGGGCTAATACTTAATTTATGCAGCTTGGTCCAATTAAGTCATTTAAGACATAGTTATCCTCCTGAACTTTAAAAGCAGATCTGGATGAACCACTGATGAAAATGCTCAGATCATCCGCGTAGGCGATGACATGGGTCTTAGAGAAGGCACGACACAGCCATTCATTCAAAACAATATTCCAAATGAGAGGTTCCAGGATAGATTCCTGGAGACACCCTCCGCGGGCAACATGCCGGAATTTAGATTTGAGAATAATATTCCCGTCCTGGAAAAAACCTATGACTATCTTGAATAACTGCATAGAGCAACCAACTGTTCTAAGATGTGCGAGGGCGCTCTCACACAGAAGGAAATTCGAAGACTACAAATATACCAAGCTCGTACTTAGAACGAAAAGACTGCGCATGAAAAAGAAAGTCTACAATTCCATCTTCGCAGGACCTGCCTGTACAAAAGCCATATTATCTCGGAGAAAGCAGGTCTTGAGAGACGAATAGATTTCGATTTGCTGATAACGCAATTGGCCTAAAAGATTTAGCCTCAGAAGGTGATTTATTTGGCTTCTTGATAATTCTGACTAATGCTGTCACACAGCACCCCTACCCCCACGTCTAAATTGTTCAGGTTGTTTTCTATGCAGAGTCTAAGTTATTTCAGAAGTGTGTAAATGGTACAGTACTCGCGGGCTTTCGAAAACACACAAGAACTCCTTCAGAGTCTTCAAAGACAGTCGCACTCTTGGTTGACGACGCAGCCTCGAACTCCTTTAATTAAGAGGACTGATAATCTAATTAATTTGGCATCCCAGGCAAGAAGATATACAAACGTAGACTGGGCGCAAATACCACCAAAAATGAGGTGCGTTAAGTTTACTCAACTTTGATATTTGAATGGGAGATTTTATTATTATTTATCAGCGTTTAATCAGAAGGTGTTTTAACTCGTCACAAAAATGCGAGGTAATTGACGAATGAGCTTGAGCCCTTCTTTGCCTTTACGTACTTGCGCCAGTACAGTAGTGTTTTCGACCGACGCGTATTGTCCCAGTTTTTATGGATAATGTTGCTGCAGAACCCACTGATGGAATCGTGGTAGTTGCTAAGGGTTGCCTTCTTGGAAAGATGACGTCTCTTTAAACGGTAAACAGCAGATACTCGTTCGTGTTATACGTATAGATAAAATAGTTCACCCGATCCTTTCAATTTTCTCTGAATGTTCAAGAACATGAACTTGAACATTCAGTTACTAAAATAGAGTACCGAAACATAAAAACATATAGCACTTGGCATATTAAATGTGAGCAGAAAAGAAAAAGCAAATCTTGAGTAATGAAAAATATTGAACGAGCGATCACCAATGTTTTCTGTGGAATCCGATACGAAGTGAATTACACAAGGAATCAGTATTGCATGGATCCAAGAAATCGAACAAGAGAAACTGGGTTTCGAAAACACTCATATGCACAATTTAAATACAGGAAAGATTTCCCTTTTGGATGCTGAATATTTTACAGGTCGACTGAAACCTGCAAAATGCCTCATCTGACAACGGCCTGCGTAATGTCCATCCATACGATTTCATGATTTGCAAATGAAGTTTTATTGGCAGAGTGATTAATTTTATTTACGGGTGAGGGCTGCCCTACAGAAGCTTTATTTATGTTTTCTCGTGTCGAACTACTTCTATCGCACGTGACTCATAAATTCGAATAATTGATGACGCTCACTTTCGAAAGTGAAATTGAATTTTCTACGAGTAAACTGGTCTCCTCCTGACAATTTCAGCGATTAATTATATTCCGCAGTAATGAAAATTAATCGGAATATTATCATATTCCGATTAATTTTCACAAAAGGGCCTGGATTTGAACCCCCTCTAAAATGGAGGAACGGAGGGATTTATTCGTGCCATCAATGAAATTATCAACCTCGGGAGAAGACGATGTAGTGATTCCCCTCAAAATCGGAATTTCATCGGATTTTGCTGGTATTCATTTTTACCTTTACCCTCCTAGAAAAATTACAGAATTTGTTTATACCACACCTTCCGATGCAGTTTCTTAAAACATTGCGCAATTGCTTGAAAATCAAACTGTGTACTCAATATAATTGCATCGACGAAAAACGGATGCCTACAAAATCAGAAAAAAACTTGCTAACATTATTTGAAATCTTTCGCTGCTGTTGCAAAGATAAAATTGAATGAGGGACTGTTGCAACGTAGCAGTTCTCGTGCAATTTAATCTTTCCCTACATTGTGGCAGTCTACGACTGGTTAAATTAGTTGTACAAAGATATAATCGGAGAATTGGTGATTAAAGTGAATCGGGCGATTCAAGAAAGGTCCAAAATCTCTAAATCAGCCATTTCATTCGGGAGTGTTGCCAAGGTAATAGGTATTGTTGATTAAACTTCGAGTCCTCAGAGAAAACGAAACGAAAAAAACGTTTGTAGGATATTTGTGGTCACACTCGTGATATTTACTGATTTCAGACATCTTAAAGTCGTTTGTATAAAGCAGCTGGTTGATATTTGTTCCAATACCGGTGATATACTGTTAAGGTATACCATAAATAATGAGAACTTTGTGGGACTCCAGAGGTAGCTGCAAATGAAACAGATGAGCCATCATAATATACGATATTATTAAACTGAAAGTTTAATAATATCGATTAGTATGACCTTCTTACAAACTCAAAGGTTTGGCACATATTGAAAGAATTCTGTACGGTTGAACTTCTCTACCCAGATCGAAAAAAAGGAGCGGCCAGCCAGATGTTAGCAAATGGTCAATATCATTTTATTAAATTCATGTTTATAAAACACGATCAAAATTTTCACCTTTGGAAATCGAAAACCGCAAACAAAATACAGTATTAATAACTAATAAAGGTTAATGCATTTAAGTTTCAAGAAGTAAATTATAAATTCTCACTACCAGGGAGACAGCAGAGTTTAGTAGTTATTCTTATAACTAAGTGGTGCTGGTAATGGCTCCTATTGATGATAACATACATTGGACCTCGGGCCGTGACAAAGAATCGTAGAGTAACTATTTCACTGATGATATTTTAAGGAGTCCTTATGTGATGTAATGACTAGATCGTGGATATAGCTTAGCTTAATTTTTCAGCACTCACCTCATAGTAATCCGCTTAGTTGGTTGAAAGTTTTGCAATGTGCATAGTGGTTAAGAGATTCTAATAAATTACGGGGATTATAAATTTAAAAACTAAGTTATGGGCTTTAAAAAAATTTCTAAGAAAGGAAAGTGCACCTTCCATTCTATGGTTGTCCAATTAAAATAAATTAAATGAAGTGAGATAAAAGCTAATAGCCGCGCACGAGCGACTTCCGAAATCGTCTTCAGTTAGCTAGAGTGGGGAGGGGAGAGCGCGCGAGTGTGTTATATACAGGTTGGGTTCCCGAAATGCATTTCAGTGCACGCGGAAACTTAATACGTGCTAAATTCCAAATAGGGAAGAAGTTGGCAAGAATCTTTTTGTTTAACACGTTAAGTGATGTGTGGCACTTAAACCACTCAATGACGAGGGCTTCGTTTTGGAGGATTTTATAACTGGAATTTAGTTAAACTATTGTGATCGCTGAATCGATGAGTGGGTTATGATTATAAGATTGAGCTTGTTGTGTTAGTTCTGTACTTGCTAGATTAGATTTGAAGCTATTAAAGTGGTAGTATGCACGCGTTAGAAATGTTTGATGTCCCGAATTTTGCTGTTGTACTGCCTATGTGACATGCTTGGCAATCTGATTGGCATCTAATTAAATGTATAATGTTATTATAATCTTGTGTCCCATACTCGTGTGTTGTCTTGTATGAATCGAATTTAGAACTTAGTTTGTTATAAGATGTAAATATTAATTTGATATCTGTATTCTTAATCTGTTGAAGTCGTCTAGCATACTGTTGATGGTATGGGAGGGCGATAAGGGGTTTATGTATCTTATTCACGTGGTTATTAATTTTGCTCGGGTTATTAGTATTATTATGGACTTTGGTGATGATTTTTTTTATTAGTTGTAATGGGTATTTCTGTCGATGAATTTTTTGGTGAGGTATTGCAATTCTACAGATAGGTCTTTTTGTGTGTGACTATATTTTACAGCTTTGTATATCTGATTGTATAGAACTGCTTTTTTGATGTATAGACGATGGTGTGAGTGGTAAAGTACGAATTTACCTACATGCATGTTTTTTCTGTGTATTTTTGTGCCTAAAATGTATTGATTTTATATATAGTGAAATTTAGAAAATTAATTTTATTATCGGTTTCTATTTCGAGGTAAATTTGAGTCTCTCATGTGTTGTATTAAACGTGTTCAGTGAAGTATCGATAGGGGTCTTGTTGCCTATTAAGAGGACGTCGTCGGCGTATCTCATATATAGTTTAATCCCTGGGGAAAGGGTTGGAATATTTTTTCTTCAATAGAAGCGAGGTAGATTTCGGATAAAAGGGCAGAGATACCGAGGCCCATGGGGAGGCCTAAAATTTGTTAGTAGATGTTGTTTTGAAATTAAATTATTTGGCGTCAAGTAACACTGACGTGAGTTCTGAAATGTCATTAATGTTTAAGTCAGTACGTTTTGTCAAAGTGTCGTCTTTAATTAATAGTTCTTTAAGAGCCAGTAGCATGGTTTCCATGTGTACGTTTGTATATAGGGAGACGACGTCGAAGGACTAGAGAATATCGTTTTTAGACATGGTTATGGAAGTTATCCGTTCGTGTGCTTGTTTAGTATTGTAGACCCTGAACCGAGAAAATCTTATTAAAGGTGAAATAATTTTGACGAGGAATATGGGTAGATTGGCATAGGCGGACTGATTGTAGGAAACAATGGGTCTTAAAGGATAATCTTGTTTATGGAGTTTGACTATTCCAAAAATGTTTGGGAGAATATTACTGCGTATGCCTATTTGCTGGAGGGTGTGTAAATTAATTTGTTTTTTGGCTCTGAGTCTTCTTAGGATCCCATCAAGTTTATTGTTGAGTTTGTTAATGTTAAACGTGTTGCAAGCTCTGTATATCGTTGAATCTGACAGGATGTGTAACATTTTCTTTATATATGTATTTTTGTCCATGATTGCGATGATGTCGCCTTTGTCTGCCTTTTGTATTATAATGTTCGGAATTTTCATGAAGTCTCGTATGCGGGTTAATTGTTGTTGGTGAATATTAACTAGGTTTATTAGTTAATTGGGAGTTAAAAACAGGTGCATTTTCCTTTCTTAGAAAAATTTTTAAACCCATAACTTGGTTTTTAAATTTATAAGCCCCGTAAATTATTATAATCTCTTAACCACTATGCACGTGGCAAAACTTTCAACCAACTAAGCGGATTACTATGAGGTGAGTGCTGAAAAATTAAGCTAAGCAATATCCACGATCTAGTAACTATTTCATTAACAATTCCCTTTACGTTCTTTCAAAGCTTTAAAGGGACGAGCAACGCGAGCTCCCAGCTAAATTTCCAGTGGCCATAAAGCTCGCGGTGTCCTCGCAGTAGCCTCTACGGGATCCAAAGGAGTTTTATTTATCAGAGAAATGCTGGTTTTCAAGCATTTTTCGATGTAACAAGAAGAGAGATTACGCAAAATGTCTGTGAAAAGCTGCGATAGTGAAATCACACGAAGAGATTTATCGCCCTTCATGAAGAGACTCCACTTCAATTTCGTGAGGCTTAAGGGATGAGCTGCCATTGTAGAAGAACAGCGTGAACAAGATTTCTCGCCTCCCCGTCCGTGACCCGTGCGCTTATCTGACTTGGTCTGAAAATAAAGTATTCTCTTCCTTCCTTGATGCACCTACGACTGAGACGCGTCGCCGAATTACTCAATGAGGAATTACCCAATTACGCTCAGATTTCTGCCGAAGTGGCCCATTATTAATACGAAGTCATCCTGAAGTCAGACTTCAGGACGAGTTCTGCTTCTGCAGTTCTTTCAGTAAAATGCACTCGTCCAACTCTAATTCAAAAGCGCCATCTATGGTCATCATAAGTGTGGGTGTGTTGTAGTTCACAGCCTCTCCCATCATAAAAGGAATATTGTCTGCTAAAAACAAGAAAAAGATTGCTTAAAAATGATATTTCGAATGATCGTCTTACTGTAGACTTACAGTTAAAAACCTTGAAGAAACTTCCCTAGACAGAGAGGATGAAAATGCCTTTTAAGAATTCTTCCCAGCTTCCACAAGGTTCGAACCCAGATGAATGTATAGTGGCGAGACCACTGTACTGTCACCAAAGATCATCATGAGTAAAAACATTTTGGCAGTTCTATGTTTTAGAGAAAGTCTTTTAAGACGCAGACGTCGTACCCTATTAAATCATGATGGCAATTAAATTGTAAGCACCCTAACATTGCGCATACTGTTCTTGTTGCAGATTTGTATCAGCTAGGAGTCCATGATTTTGACAACCAAGACAACGCACTCCAGGCGAAGTAAAGGTAAAATAAATAAAAATTGTTGCCTTTTGCTTTTCACATGGTTTACCATGAATCGAAATTATACTGAGATTACTGCTGTTTTTCTATACATCTAAAGTTCAAGGCCTGTAACCCTAAAAGTAATAAGATTTCGTATCCATATCTACTCTTTATAAAAACGCATCCAGCATCGAACTGGTCTGCTTACCTTCTCCACCGGAAACCCTGATACCAATTTCACCATCAGATTCTAAATGTAATGTGTATAACAATAGTGACTGCTTCCATAACGAAAGAAAACAATTTACACAAAACTAGCCAAGTCAGTCGGTGTGTATTTTGGCTCTTCTACAGATACCCTAAGATGAAAATTAAAGCCTATTTCTTTCCAGGTGCACATCTTACTTTTACAGACACTATAAGGAGTTCATTCCATGCTTGTTGAGTATTCCACTGTCCACTGCAGGAATATTCTCGCCTTAACAGCTCCAATATATGAACTAAATGAAGACACCAAGAAGGGCGTAACTCATTTCTTTGTGGAGAAGTGAAGGCTCATGCGTACTGTTGAGTCAGCAATCAGATTTCACCAGAGTGTCATATTTCGTAAGGAAATGGGAAAGAAAAATACGAAGTGGAAAGGTTGGTTTAAGCCTTACAAGTTTTATTTCATATGGGAGAGAAACTGGGACGATATATTATTTTATTATATGCGCATATCCAGGTATATAAAATTATACAGAGAGGTTCAATTTCAGTTAACCATCCTACAAACAATAGTCGGAATCGGCGTGTTTGAACTCGAATATAGAAACATCGGATTAAGACAAACCACTTTAGAAAGCTATTAAGACAGCTGCATACAACCCTTTAGGAATAGGTGCACATTGCAACGACATCAAACGAACCGACTTAGTGGTTTAAATTCAAACGGACCGACTAAAAGGACAAGCAAGAGGAGACTTCCGGAAAACAAAATGTATTAAACAAGAATATCAATAATTGTGATAATCAATGTTAACAAATTAGAATGGGCCGATTCAAAACTATTGGACCAATCAAATAAAAATTTCATTGGATAAATTAAATAAGTTTTTATTGGATAAATACACTGGTGTGCAAAACTTAAGGACCAACGCTATTTCTGAAGGTTACAACCACAAAATATTTACTAAAGGTACTCTTTACTGATGAGAGTAGATTCTGTCTCAGCAGCGATTCTGGACGTCAGCTGATCTGGCGAGAAGTTGGAACACGGTATCTTCCTGAAAACATCACTGTAAGGGATCGATATGGCGGTCGAGGTGTTCTCGTCTAGGGAGGCGTTATCTTGGATGGACGTACACAACTCCAGATACTGAAAGGTGGTACTGTAACCGGTGCGTGCTACTGTACTGAGGTAATCCTTCCCCATGTGTGTCTGTTCCGAGGTGCCATTGGCTCATTGACCCCGAGTTCGTGTTTATGGATGATAACGCCACACTCCATCGCATTGCAGTTATTGATATGCTTTTGGAAAGTGAGGACATTGTTCGCATGGATTGGCCTGCCCGTTCTACGATCTAAATCCCATCGAACACATATGGGACGCTCTGGAGAGACGCCTAGCCTCACGTCGACACACACACACACACCAGAAAATGTTCACCAGCTTAAGATGGCTCTGACAGAGTTGACGATGTTACCTCAAGAACTTATCAGCAAAATTGTTTTAAGAATGAACAGGCGGTGCAAAGCCTGCATGGATGTTAGGGGTGGCCATACCTCTTACTGAGGACCACCTCTTCCCTTTGTTCCATCTTTGGCAGTGATACATCTGTATCATGGCAGCCAGTGCTATGTTGCCATTTTTCAATAAAGTCCCTCTGTACCGTTTTGTTTCCTTCATCATTTCTGTACCTCACGAGGTTCCTTTGTTATGCTTTTCTCATATCCAGGCCACTCCTATGAAAAGGTACAAGTGAAAACCTGACTGATCCTTAAATTTTGCATACCAGTGTAAGTAAGCTACAGCTATTAGATTCTTATGGGAAACATATCTTCGATTTTCCCGCGAAAGGAAAGTGTACACAAGGCAGCAGGATGTGCAAAGTGTGTCTTCAGAAAGTGAAGATGCAGTATATCGTACATTGGTATATCGTACCTAGGGAAGGCATTTTGGGCTGCTTTGCCCCCGATAAAGACAGAAATGAAATTTTAAAGCGAAAGATTTAGTTTCTTAAGGTATAGTTGTCTTTTTTCTCGCGCTTGAAATAAAAGTAATAATTAATATGGAGTTACTGTTGGATAATGAATCGTCCAGCTTGATTGAAATTCAGTGAGAAAGATGGAGATAAAACTGGCAAATCGCGATTGGCCATTCCATTGACTGACTAGGGCTAGCGTAACGAATCAATGGAATGACTAATAATTATGTAACAGGGCTTAAGTGAATTGAAATTGCACAAGCTCGCGTAGTGATGGTTGTGTTAAGTGCTTATGGAATTGCGCTCCCTTTTGTGATATATAAGTGTGGTTTAAAGAGTAGTAACGTTTATTAAATATATGACACGGATAGAGATAACGTTGATGAGTCATAGGATAAAATTTTATTGCAGGTGCTGAAGAGACACACAAGACATTGGTGTTTGAAAATTTTGTCACTAATAGCGACACATATATAGACCATAGCCTCACAGGCTTACCCCAGAGGATCTTCCCTTGTGAAAACTCCCGTAAACTTTACATTGTCCCTTTGAAATAACATTACACAAAATGGAGATTTGATACCTTGTTTGCCTTGCGTATATTTACTGGCTTGGATTAGCCACCTTTAGGGAGAAGCCATTAAATATTTATATATGATCACATACTGTGGACATAGTCTTTTTTTTTTAACTTAGATTTCACATTTACATTTTGGTAAAGTCCCACAGGCTAACATGGGGCTAGTTTTTGGCTACTTTTAAAGAAACTTAAAGTGTGGCTATAACTCTCTTAATTTTGGGGTTGAGTATCTAATATTTGAACAAAAAAATCTTCGTTAAATTACTTATTTGGTGCAAAATTTTGTGGTGCCCCTTTCCATTAGGGGCTGAAATCTGAAAATCTGCCTTTGGAAAATCTTCAATTCTTATGCAGATTTCATCCTGGGTGGGGAAAAGTGTCTACAGTATGTAGATATATATTGATAGACTGTGGGAATTAATTGGTTTCTGTTGTCTACCTTACTTTTCTAAATAACATAATGTCAGAAGAAGACATTACTTGGTCCCAGGAATTTTAAGCATATTCATCTTCTACTGAAGCATGTCCTTTCTCTGTGGATTTTGCAACAAGACAAGAAGTGTCTTTCGAGAAAGAATCTTCTCGGACACCAGTAAGGAATAAAGATAAAAGGAAATCAAAGACCCCTAAAACTACCAGAATAAGAGAAAAAGACAAAACGAAACTTGATAAAACAAATATGGAAAAAATTATGACCTTGAATGATGAAGAAGATATGAACCGCCTGTCTCTCATTAAAGTAGTTCAAGCAAGTACAGCCGAGAACATTGAGGGTTATGAAGTTTTTCATTCCCCAAGTGGTGTAGGGGATAATATAATTACTGTTTGTAGTAGGGAGGATCATAGGGTTTCTTTTATAGATGGTTAAAACCTGGGAGGATCATTTAATGCCTCTGAGGTGTATGTGTCATTGGCTAAGATAAGAAGGGCTTTAGGAGAAAATGTCTAAAGAGTAAAGTAAAATAACAAACCCAGCGTCCATCCAATAGAATTTTTGGTCTCTGGGCTGAATTGGAGCGGTGACAAGAGCTTTTGTCATGGATAATAAGCGAATCAAGGTACGAGTTAGGGATAGGAGAAGAGTGCTTATAGATAAATCAAATTTTAGATTGCCAGATTGAACTTCATAAGAAGTCTTTTTAAGAGATAGTGCGGCAGGATCCCAAGCTGATTGATCCGTGGACATCAAGAATACACCAAGATCCAAATAGGGACTGGCAGTGCTAGTCGGGATAGGTCCTTATCAGTTCCTAGAGGTGTGCTTAATCCTCAGAATCTGGTTATTCTCAGGGCCACTGAGAACTCTTGCTTGAGTTCGAGTCAGGACATAAAGCAGAAAAAGTGACTCAAATCATTACGCGCGACCACAAGGTGATGAAAGTAAAAGGTATTCGTCTCCTTAGGAATAAAGGGATCCGTTTGGAGACCACAAATTCGGCGGATGCTAATAGGATCTCTTCTGCTCCTGCCTTGAAAAAGATAGGTCTTACAATGGAGAAACTCGGTTATCAGATCCAACAGTGTTAATATATTGTGTCCCTCGTGATTTGTTAAGGAGGATATACTTGAAGATCTATTCTTTAAAAACTTAAAAGATTTTGGATTCTCGCAGGATGAAGTTAAACACGAGGTGTCTTTCAGATTTAGTTCTGGATCAGGTACAAAAGTGGTTAATTGGGTGATCGGATTTATTCCTCGTATGATGAGGTATATTCTGGAGAGTGATAGAATCTATCTTGAATTCACATCACACAGGTTCCGTAGGTTTACGATTGTAAGCAAATATTTCCATTGTTTGGGATGGAAATATTTGGAAATATTTCCAAATATTTCCATAGCCACTCGACCCAATTTTATTCCCATAAGGCAGTTTCTTGTGGACACTGTGCAGAGGGTGGTCATGTCTATGGAGAGTGTCCTCATAAAAAAGACTCTCCAAAACGTATCAGCTCTAAGAGACGTGGTGAAGACTATATCATTCTGTAAGGGATGTTAAGTGTCCAGAACACTTGAACGCGGTACAGCTTACGGATAGTAGAACAAAACATAAGTGGTAATGGCTTAAATTCAGTGACAGAGTTGGCTGATAAGGATCCAATTTTGGGTGATGTTATATATATAAGTTTTTATATTGCGTCTCTTTATTCTCCGCTAACTGAGGACATACAATTGATTCTCTATCGTTTGGAAAATATATGTACTAATTTTGCTTCTAAAATCTTATAATAACAGGGGATCTAAATACCAAATTCAACTTCTGGCACAGCGGTTTTACCGACCATAGAGGATTAGCCCTCGAGGATTTATTTTTGTCCTACAACTTGAGTGCGCAAAACTTGCCTGACAAGCGTTCACATTCTCCACCGTGAATGGCGTATACAATGTAGATGTCACTCTTACCACGATGGTTAAAATAGATGAAATTCTAACTGACTGAGATGTTATTCCAAGCCTTGTAAATAGCAACCACAGCGCTATTGTATTTGGGTTGAAGCGACAACATCAATATAATGATTCACAGCCACAAGATCTTAGATGTTTCTCAATGAATACCATTAAATGGAACAAATTCAAAGATTACCTTCTCGCCATTTTCACTGCGGATGTTGTGGACGGTATAAAGGTCATGACGGCAATAGAATTTACAAATTTCGTCCATACCCGCCGATATTTAGCAATGGAGTATTCAGCCAAAAGAAAGCTGAACAAACGAACTTCTGTTCCCTGGGTGGTCTTCAGACTTAAGTAACCTGCGAAAGCAAGTACAACAGGCTAGAAAAGAAATCCAGCGACATAGGCACCTTTCTGCCGAGAATGTTCGGACCTACAGGAAACTTTATTGTACCCTATGGAAAAACTATCAGAAAGCAATTGTCAACTCCAAAGAAAGGTGTTGGCAGAAATTCGTTATGGATATCGGAAACAAGAAACCGTGGGGTTTGGTTTACCAGATATCTAGAAACAAAATGGCTTGTGGGAATGTTTATAACACAGTTAAAGTAGATGGTCAAGAGACTCAAGACTGGATATCTACGGTGGGTTCCATAATTAACAACCTATTCCCCAAAGATATATCGGATCTAGATTCACCGGAACAAATGCAAATACGTCAGGATAATGAACTTTATGATGGACCATCGGTCATTGAACCCTTTACACTCCTGGACTTGGGCTCTGCAGTGGCAAAGCTAAATGGTAAGAAATGCCCAGGTATTGACCTGATTGAGAATACAGTCATAGTTAAATTTTCCACACATTCTTTTAAAATTGATGAATAAGTGTTTACTGGAAGGAGTATTCCCTTGCCATTGGAAAATAGCTCTACTAAAGATACTGCACGAGCCTGGAAGAGCAATATCAGATCCAAGGGCCTAAAGAGCTATTTCGCTTTTAGCCAACCTGGGAAAGTTGTTTGAGCGAACGTTGGCCCCCAGAATCCAAAAAATGCTAGAAGAACATCAGTTATTTTTAATGGTAGAATACGGCTTCAAGAAGGGGCTGTTGACTGAAGGCGCCATTAATCTTTTGATGAATTATGTGTCCAACTCACCTGCTAAATACGTACTTGCTGTGTTTGTGGACTTTCAGGGCGCGTTTGACACTTTATGGTAGGAAAGTGCCCTCAAGAGCTTGAGATCTGCTGACTGCTATGTCAATTCTTCTGACTTCATCTATAGTGTTATGTGATCATACTTCAGTGACATATATTAAGGTCGGGCAAAAATCTTACGTACTGGGCTCAGGTTTCCAGAGGATGCCCCCAAGGATCAGTGTTGGGACCTCTGTTGTGGAACGCTGTGCTGGATCAGTGGTTAATAAGGGAATATATTGGTATCAGAAAGATACCTAATGCGGATAGCTTGTTGATCGTTACTGAGGGAAGCACAAGGAGAACAACCGAAGGAAAAATACAGCCTATCTTGGATGATTTGATGGCATGGGCTACAGTCAATAAGCTGAAAATATCCCACAGTGAAACCAGTTTTATGACTCTTAAGAATACTTTTAGTCAGAATAGACCGCCAAGAATCCGACTAAATAATACTCAAATACCCTATTTATCCCAAATTAAGTATTCGGGTAACACCTTAGATGACAAACT
This sequence comes from Mastigoproctus giganteus, assembly GCF_048544385.1. NCBI lineage: Eukaryota > Metazoa > Arthropoda > Arachnida > Uropygi > Thelyphonidae > Mastigoproctus > Mastigoproctus giganteus. The sequence goes on along the minus strand of NC_143576.1, from coordinate 264,573,087 downwards.
CAGAGACAAAGTCCGTTTTTTTCACAACTTCTGTCATCAGAGTTTCCAGGAAAGAGTTGGGATTATCAAGGAAAACCTTTATCCTTTACTATAAAACCATATTCTTGCCTATTATATCATACGCAGCAAGTGTTTGGTACCAAAAGGTAACAAAGGTAAAAGTGAAACAGAAACTTATCACCACTCAAATATCAATTCTTCTGACTATCAGTAATATTCCGAGAACTGTTTCAAATAACTTGGCGGTATGATTCCTGTGGATTTATATATTGCTTTCCGGGGTTTGATTTACTACCTTAAAAAAGGACAGTTTAAGACATTGTTTATAATTACAACTGACCCGGCCAGCGACTTTAAAAGGGAGAAGAAAAGAATTTGGAAGGAATTTACTGTTGTATGGCAAAAAAGATGAGATGACAGCGAATTTGGACCAGTAACAAGACTAGTAACTATTGTGCAAGTGGAATTCTTAACAACCCCTGCAGGTATTGCTTGGTTTAGGCCTTCTATGACAACTTCTTATCTGCTAACAGGGCATGGGTCCCTCCGAGCTAAGTTATTTGAGCGTGGTGTGGAGCCTGACCGACACTGTACATGTGGGGAATATGAAACGTGGATTAATGTACTTTTGTACTGTCCATTGTACTCGCAACCTAGAGTGGACTTGATGTCTGTGGTTCCAAACCTATTGGAGACCAATGTAAATATCCTAGTTGAAGGTCGTGATAACTTTACAGATCTGCAAACCTTCTCGAGAACTGTCTTTACATTGAGGACTCAGCTAAGAACTTCAGCTTCTCCTAGGAATTGACTTCACAAAAAAAGACAAAAGGTTAATGTGGAAACAGAAGATTTATGTGAATTGTTTTTGTGTTAATTTCTGTCAGTTGTTATTGTGTTGATTTTTGTTAATCAATGGTGATTTAGGTCAATTGCTATTGACAAGATGTCAGCAGAAGTTCTAGCGGAAAGACTAGATAGTGCTGCTAATTGAATGTGGAGGAGGTCTTTCTTTGAGGAGTATTTCTGTATTAAACTTAGTCCATTGTATGTAAATTAATTATACATTGTTTTCCGGATTCACAGGAATCCTGAGACTCTGAGCACATTTCTTATTTCATTATCCGCTCGCTCCAAGATCAGGGTAATCAGGAAGCGAGATAGGCACCCACCGGTATTGCAATACCTCCTGTGGGTGCGGGACTTGTGCATTCGGCACAAACAAATAATGTAAACCCGTGCCAAGTAGCAGCTGCCTTGTATTGGCGATGGTATAATACTGCGCACGCTTTTAGGCCAACTTCGTAGAGGTTCTACGGTTGTACAGATGAACTAGGTAGAGATGAGATTTTACCTAGGAGTGTATGCGCGTGTAGCACAGTGGTATCGTCACCGTCCTTCCCACACCGGGTGGAAAAGCCCCGGGTTCGAATCCCGTCGATGACATGACGAGAGGAACTTCGGGGACCTTTTTTTCACTCCGTGGCTAAGTTAATCGGTCTCAGGCATAGGCCTGAGACTGATTAACTCAGCTACGGAGTGATAGCAGGTTTTTTTCCCCCAGAAACTGAGGTTTTTTTCGTCCAGCAAAACAGGCAAATCGACCAGAGAACACACGCAATTTACAGTCATTACATGTATGGGTATATGTAAGAGATTACGGGTGGCCCTGATATAATAATTCGAATTTTGTTGAATTCAAATTATTCTAGTCTCCAGACACTGTCATTTGCAAAACCTTTCTTCGTAAGAGCACCCCTTTGTTCCCTTCGCTAATTTTTTTGCCCTTCTCTGTACACGTTCCAGCAACTCTACGTCCTTCTTAAAATGAGCCTCCTCTTGTATACAGTACTCAAGGTGTGGCCTGACCATCCCCTTATATAAGGGGATAATCACCTCCTTATCCCAGCTAGAAATGTTCCTGTACATTATTGACAAGATGCCATGAGCTACTCTGGGAGACCGTCTGCACTGCTCAGAAAACTTCATATCTGCCTGCACAATTACCCCCAGATCCCTTTCACTCTCTACTACTATCAGTGTAATACCACACAGTCGATACGTTACTCTCGGGAACTGCTTCCAGGACTTTACATTTGTCAATGTTAAACTTCAGTTGCCACCTCTCAGACCATCAAACGTTTCTAGATTGCAGCAGCGTACTGTCATTAGTATCATTAACAACCCTGCCGACCTTGGTATCATCTGAAAACTTGGACATTAAGCTTGATATGCCATCATCAATATCATTAATGAATACAGAAAACAACAATGGACCAGACACTGAACCCTGGGTGACTTCACTAATAACATTAAACCACGAAGAGCATTGTCCATTGATTACCACTCTGTCTTCTGCCTCACAACCATCCCTTTATCCATAGCAGCAATTTGCTTCCAATGCCACACTGTTCCAATTTGTTCAGCAGTCTTCCATGTGCAGCAGTATCGTTGTTGTTGTTGTTGTTGTTGTTTTTTGGCACAAGGGCCTCCTGGGCCATATTGTGCCTTTTCATTATTAACGTAGCAGTATCAAAAGCCTTTCTAAGATCCAAATATATGATATCAAAATTATTCATGATTGTACCAATGAAATTATTCATTGGATACTATGATGTTGTCACACAGGAACATCCAGTTCCTGTGTGACTACATCATAGTATCCAATCAAATTGGTCAGACAACACTTCCCCTTAACAAACCCATGCTGTGTCCGAGCTATAACTGAAGTCTTCTCTTTATGATCCTGCAGTGCTTCTTTAACCAGTGCCTCCATTAATTTTCCGGGAACAGAAGCTAAACTAACAACTCCGTAATTACCTGTGTCTCCATTTGATCCTCCTTTGTGGTTGGGGTCACATTTGCACATTTCCAGTCCATGGGTACCCCTGAGTCTAAGCAAGCTTTCATAATTATGACTATTATTTTGCTTACTTCCTTTGCTACCTCCTTTAATATAACTGGATAGATTCCATGCACCACAGATGCCTTTCTTATGTTTATCTTCAACAATTTCTCCTCCACTTTACACTCAGTTATTACAAGATTATCCAGCTTACTGCCAGAGTTTAATATACCTCTGGCATTCCTCTCCCTGAATAACTCCTCATGTGTGAATGTAGATGCAAAACACTAATTCAATTTATCAGCCACTGGAGCAGGATCATCACTAGTAGAACCATCTATGTTAAGTGGACCAATCTGATTCATCTCCTTCCTTCTAGAGTTTACATAAGTAAAGAACTCTTTGCTGTTTTTCTTTGCATCCCTTGCCAAAGATTTCTCGTAATCTACCTTCGCCTGCCTAACCTCCTTTGTAACTTGGTTACAGATCAACTTGTATCTATCATAGGCTTCTGTGTCATGTGTTAATTTGTAAGTATCCCATGCATTTTTCTTCTCTGCCACATGTCTCATTAGTTCATCGGACATCTATTTAGGCCTAAACCTTGAACAATATTTCTTTGTTGCTATGAAAAGCCTAGTAGCTTCCAGGATTATTTCTTTGAATGCTTCCCATTTTGAATTTGTTGTTGGTAACATCATCAGTTGGTCCCACTGTATTGAAATTAAATACTGTCTCAGACCATCGTAGTCGCCTTTACGAAAGCAAAAACCCTTCCCTTTAACGCTGATGGTCGTTACCTCTTTGAGTAAATCCCACTTCAGCACACTGTGATCACTGCCACCTAGTGGTTCCTTTATCTGCAGATTCTTGATACATGAAGAATCACTACTGATAATCAAATCAAGAGTATTACTCCCTCTAGTTGCCTCCCAAACATGCTGATGTAGAAAACAATCATCCAATAAATCCACAAAACCTTGCTAGTGTGTGAGTGACCAGCCCTCAAATTCCAGTTAATCTCTGGGAAATTAAAGTACCCCTTTATAAGACTCTCTGATTTACTGGCACACTTTTTCTGCACAATTGCTCATTATACTCATCAGGTTCATGAGGCCTATAATACACACCTACTCTACTTTCATTTTCCCTTTCTAAGTGCTTATGTCAAGCCAAACAGACTCAATATTGCATTGTCCACCACCATCAATTGAATGCACTTCCTTAGGTATTATGTGTTTCTTAACTAACCGCATCGATTTTTGCAAAATTTTCAGAAAGCGATGCTGAAAGCGATTTTAACATAATCGCTCTCTGCAAAGACTAATTTAAGAATCTTTGTATCAGTTTCCAAGCTCTCTGCAAAGACTAATTTAAGAATCTTTGTATCAGTTTCCAAGCTCTCTGCAAAGACTAATTTAAGAATCTTTGTATCAGTTTCCAAGTTTACAAAGAATAAATGAACTTGAAATTTGAATTTTAATTTGAATCCAGAAAGCCTAAAATAAATGTGGTGAATGCATAAAAGTTCGCTTTTGTATTCGTATACTAATTCATGGACTTCTGATAATGTATACGCAACTAGTGGGTGTTGAAGAATATCGATCTCACAGTCTCATCAACTAGATGCATATGACCTCCCAGGCGAAGACAGAGACCAATAGGACCTGGATTCAGTTTAGATGTTATAGATCTAGTGAAATATTGGACAGGGAACTACGTACAATAGAGTGGGGATAATAGCAGGGAACTACTCAACACAAATATCAAAGAACAAGGTGGTATCAAAGAAATGATCTTTATCTTCCTTTCTGTTCCTTCACTTGCCCTTTCACAGATTGTTGAAACCTGCTGCGTGAGGCGTCGTTTCATTACAGGCGATGCAGCGGTTATTGGCTTTTTGTATTGAACTCCACACGAGAAACCCCGTGGCAAATTGCTTTATATTGGCCTCCCTGAGAAGCCGCCAATTGCTTGTTAACGATGTCCGAACAAATTAAAAACATCCTATCTAATCCGCGAGTCGCCCCAGGGCTTTTCCTCATTTACCGATGGCAATAATGGCAAGAAGAATAGACAAAAACAATCGTTCCTACCACCTCCCATGGAGACTGGGTGCACATGAGCTCTAAACAAGGGAAAAGTAGTTTTTTAATTCGCTTTTTAATCCGATCCGATTACGCCTTGTTGCCATGGTGTCCTCGCCGCACAGAGCAAAGACAAACAATATAAAGTAATCATCTGGGAGGTTCTTCGATGGTCGAGCTTCAGCGAAGTCTTTCATTATCCCCGTGCCTAAAGAAGTATCCAATATCTCCTTGTATTCATCCAAAAATTAATTTTTTGGTCCTCAGAGACAGCATGTACGATACACACCCATCAACCACTAATCTTTGAGCAAGTCTGACACGAAATTAAGCGTTTTGCCAGGTCGCCTAACTATTATTAATTTATTAACGTCGAAATTGCAAATTGCGAAATCGAAATAAGCAAATGGGCATAATCTTTGTACGAGGTCTGGCATTAAAGTTCCCAGACTCGTGCAATAAAAAGAACACAAAAGTGAAGGGATTCAAATGGTTTTATTTTTATTCAAAATAATCACCATCTGATTGTATCCACCGTGTAATAAGAACGGTGTAATCTTATTACACCGTTCTAAAAGTTTCTGAAAAGAGTCAACGAAGGCGTTCGAAGAGACCTTAATTTGGGCGATTTCGCAACTTTTATTTATGTTCTCAACATCCTGAAATCTCTTCCTTTCAGAGCAGTTTTCACCTTGAGAAAGAGGAAGAAGTCAGCTGGTGCTAGATCGGGAGATTAGGATGGATGCTGTACAATGCCATATCTCACCAGAAATGTCTTCACAACTGATGCGAATTAGGCGGGGCATTTTCACGCAACAAGAGCTGCCTTTCTTTCGAAATGGCAGCCTAACCCAGGAAATGCACTTCAGAAGTTTCTGAAGCACCGTAGAACGTAGCATTGACTTTCTCCCCTTCAGGTACAAATTAAACCACATCATGTTTTTCGAAAAACATGATTAGCATCGTATTGATTCTAGACTTCTGTAAACAAAACTTTTTGGTCTTGGTGATGATTTTGAAGCATGGTCTGAAGCGTCGTCTCCGGATTGTACTGAAACACCCAGCACCCATCTCTAGAGTATTGCACCCATCTCTAGTGGTTGAGGGGGAGAAGACAGAGAGTGGTAATCAATGGACACTGCTCATCGTGGACTAATGTTATTAGAGGAGTCCCTCAGGGCTCAGTGTTGGGTCCATTATTGTTTTCTGTATTTATAAATGATATTGATGATGGTATATCAAGCTTAATGTCGAAGTTTGCAGACGATACAAAGGTTGGCAGGGTTGTCAAGGACACTACTGACACTATGCTGCTGCAACAGGATCTGGAAAGTTTAGCAGATGGGCTGAGAGGTGGCAAATGAAGTTTAACATTGACAAATGTAAAGTACTACACATGGGAAACAGCAACCCCAGAGCAACGTATCAACTCTGTGGTACTACACTGACAGTGGTAGAGAATGAAAGGGACCTGGGGGTGGTTGTGCAGGCAGATATGAAGTTCTCTGAGCAGTGCAGACGGGCTGCAAGAGTAGCTCATGGAGTATTGTTAATGATATACAGGAATTTTTCCAGCAGGGATAAGGAAGTGATTATTCCATTGTATAAGGCAATAGTCAGGCCACACCTAGAGTACTGTATACAGCTCTGGAGGCCTCATTTCGAGAAGGATGTAGAGCTGCTGGAACGAGTACAGAGAAGGGCAATAAGATTAGTGAATGGAACAAAGGGGTGCTCTTACGAAGAAAGGCTTAAGTTTTGCAAATTACAGTGTCTGGAGACTAGGCACCAGCGAGGTGATCTGATAGAGGTGTATAAAGCCTTGAATGGTTTAAGCATGCTCAATGCTGATGGGATTCTTCCTCTAGCTCAGAAAAATCACCTGAGAGGGCATAAATTCAAATTGAGGAAAGACAGATGTAGGATAGACGTGCGGAAATTTGCCTTTAGCCAGCGGGTGGTTGGTTGGTGGAATAGACTTCCATCCCTTGTGGTTGGAGGTTGATAGCCTAAATAAGTTTAAGGCTCAGCTGGACAGGTATTTTGAACGAACAGAGGGGTGAAGTGGAAGTGGTTTTTTTTTTTTTTTTTTTGGCTGATGCTGCATAAGCTTTCTTTCTTGCATCAAATGCCTCTACTAATGCTAATGCTAATGTATACACTCGAGGAAATTAGGATTGTCTTCACAAGTCTGGATGAATTCTTTCCATGATGACATCTTGTTGCTTCTACTCATTAGTGAGGGTGTGTTGCACAAATTTCGCAGAAACCTTCCTTTCCTCTAAATCTTCTTGCAGAATTTGACGAATCGTCTCCTCATTCATATCAGCCATCATTTCGAACGTCAAACGACGATCCCTTGCCACAATTTCCCGAACTTTTGAAACTCTGTCCTCATATCGAGAGGTTTACGGAGGCCCACTTCTCGGGTCATCGCGAAACTCCTCACGTGCAGCAGTTCTGGCAGTCTAGGTGGACATAGTCTACAAAGGGAGAAGTCACCAGAAAATTCCTTGCTATAATAGCAACAGTCTATCCGAAATGGCTCCTCCGTAGCCAGGTGGGCAGGAGCAGCAGTGCGTAGCACACGCTTCTTGATTAGCTCGGGGTTCGAGCCCGTGATCACCAAATACGGAGGATTCGGAAAGGTCAGGGAATGAACACCGCACATCCCCGGAGCAATATGGCCTTAGTTGATAATGCTCCTAAACACCAAACAACAACAACTATCCGAAATTTCCCACATGGTTCTCCTCTGGCCTATACGTTACCTTTCTGTTAACTCGCCATGGATCTATCAGAGGAAAACTCACTGCACTCGGGATCACCGAAAACCTATAATGCCTCTGTGGTTCCCTCTAAAGTTGGGACCACCTGATAAGAGGATAGTAGCTTTAGTGCTATCACACATTCGTTAATATTTTTTTTAGACTTAAATCCAAACAGGTTCGTCCTTCGGAATGTGAGCAGTTAAAATGATGACACCAATCAGTATAATTATGAGAATCATAGTTTAGTCCTTTATACCTATAGCACAGGTATTCGATAAAACTTTCCTTTGAATTCTTTCAGTTGGTAGATGACTTTCATCAACCGGTGGAATACCACCACTTTGCTTATTGGAGGCTTGAAGTGGTGAAACCCATGTTTAGTCTCTAGAGCAAAGTTTCTGGCATCCCCCTCCCCCCATACTTCTCCTTGAACCCATGCACGTTACTGAGTACTATAGGTTTTGATACCTTTCGTGTTTGGGGTTTTCATAAAAATAAAAAAAAAAAGTTGCATTATTTTTTAAGTAAGGCGCTTCTTTTCGGCTTTGATGTTATTTGAGGGGTCGGTGGTAAAATTCAGACAGGAGATGGCTTTACCTTTGGAAAGCATATAAAGCAAACCGCATTTGATTATTTCTAGATCTAGAGATAGCATGCAGGCCAGCACTTGCAAGGCATGGGTGTTGGTGAGCAGGATGACATGCAGAATCGAGTCAAGCTTCCTATTTTTAACTGCTATGGGGGGCCTTTGAAAACCAGATACCGAATGCATATGTGATTATGGTGGTGAATATAGCCTTATAGAAAAGAATGAGCGCACGCCGCTTCAATCACCAGTCTCGACATGCGATTCTTGGCAATTGTGCAGTATAATTTCGAATTTTGGTATGTAGCTATTTCAGGTGTGCTGTGAAAGATAGGTTACTATCCAAGATCACTCCAAGTTATATCATCTCGGCTGTTAGCAGGATAGTTCTCTCTTGGATTTTGATTTGTGGTGGTCTCGCTACGTTCAAGGAACCTTTAAGCAGGATGGAATTTGTCTTTACTGGTGAGGTTTCCAGGTGGTTGTGCCAGGCCAAGTCCTGTAAAGTGCTGAGTGCTCTATTTGCTGCGGCTCCCAGTTGGGATTCAGTATCAGCGGCAAGGGTAAGGACTAAGTCGTTGTTGTTGTTGTTGTTATTTGGTTTTTAGGAGCATTAGCAACTGAGGCCATATTGCTCCAGGATATGCGGTGGTCATTCCTTAACCTTTCCACATCCTCCGTATTTGGTGGTGACGGGCTCGAACCCCGGTCTAATCAAGAAGCGTGTGTTACGCACTGCTGCTCCTTCCCACCTGGCTACGGAGGCGCCTAACTAAGTCGTCTGCATATGCTTGAGATTAGACATTCTGCAGGTACTTAATGAGTTTAGGAACTCATGGAGTACGATGTTCCGTAGTAGGGGGGCCCAGGACAGAGCCATGGGGACATCCTCTGTAAATTTGGTGCGTAACTTTGCTATACAGTGTTTTGACGGTTATGCTCCGTGTTGATTGATATTTTTATGCATTGGTACAGTTTTCTAGGGAGATTTGCTGTATGGAGTCTACCGAGAACGCTTGGCCACCACTGTGCATCAAACGCCCAGGCAAAGTCCACTGAGATGGCTAAGAAATATTTCCTGTTCGTGCTCTTTGCACCCTCAATCATGTTCTCCATAGCATCAACAATGGAACGACCCTTTCTGAATCCATATTGATTTGGGGACAGTAATTTGGCATTGTTGTAATATGTTTCTATTCTTTGTCTTAGAAGATGCTCAAACAACTTGCTTATTACTGACAGGAGAGCGATGGGTTTATAGGAATCTGGTTGGTCATGGTGTTTGCTGGAATTTTGAAAATTAGCCTGATGTTCGCCATTTTCCAGTCTGTTGGAAACCATCCAGGCTGGAGACAGTGGTTAAAACGATTAAGGAGAAGCTCTGGATTGTACTCCTCCACCTTTTTCACAATTTCCGGTTCTATGAATGAAGTCTAGTCCCGGTGATTTTCTGTCTCAGTCTTGATGCTGTAATACTGAGTTCTTCGGCTGTGAATGGAAGCTCCTGCTGTTGCGTGGTGCAACTTTTGTTGTTGTCTTCACACAGTTGTATTTGCTGAGAAGTGGATGGGGCAGCTGGCTGTTTGAATAATACATCAAGTACGTATTTATTGATGCGTGCCAAATCGTGGTCAGTTCCAAGAGGGATCTTTGTGGATGCAATCACTTCACCTCTGCAGAGCTTGTTGGTGGTTACCTTGAACACTAGCCCCCAGGGATCCGAGTTGCCAAAAGTAAAAACAAGGTCTTCCCACGATTTTCCTTTACGCTTCCTAATTAATGCGGCGTAGGTATTGCGGACTTCCCTGTACTGCTGCCTGAGCCTGATACCTCAGCCTCTGGCCATGATCTGCGAGCCCGCTGGAAAGTTTTTCGTCTGTGGTTTACTTCGTGTCTTAGGGCTTCTAGCTAAGCCCCACCAAGGGACTGCATCCGGTTTGGGCTTCTTCCTTTTGATGGAGACGTTCCAGGCCAATGTGATCATGTCTGTGACAGCACGTTGGTGTTGGTCTGAATTTAGTGCTTGGAAATCACTTACTTGAAGCCTGTAAGAGGAGTCAGCCAGCACCTGCTTAAAGCGGTTCTAGTCCGCTTTGGCGAGGACGTATCTATGCATTATCCGTCTAATTATTGGTGAGCGAGCAAAGGACTGTTTCAGTTGGAACGTAAAGGCTCAATCGTCGGATGTTGTCCATGAGTCATGTATCGTCCAGTTCGAGAGATATCGTGCCAGTGATCTAGTTGCAAGGATCACATAATAATAATAATAAGATTCTTTATTAACATAAATTGTATACAATAGTGATTCCTTACACAGAAAGCCAGAGGAATCTTATAATTCGTTGTTTACACAAGTGATTTGGTTTTATAATAGAAAAAAAAATGAAATAAAATAATAATAACTAAATAATAATTAATAGATAAAAACAAAAGATGATAATCAAAATGTAAATATAAAGTAGTAATTACAGCGAAAAAGAACTACAAGTTGAGCAGAACATCAAATGACATCGGCTAACTAAGATCGGCACTTATATAAATGTCCTTTACAAACAGCAAGATAGGACAAGATGCCATCGCCATATGCCTTGTCCATAATCCACAGGTCGATGTTGAGCGAGTTGAGGGTGTCCAGAGACACATTAGGGAAGTGTCTCTTGAAATTCTGTAGCCGCTGGAGCCTTGAGCACAAGGAGGGGGTACTACGGAGATGTCTGCCTGGCAAACGCCAACCAACCGTGTTCCAGATGTTGATGTGATCCTCCTTAGCTGAGCACAGATGAAGGAATGACTTTATTTTTAGCACATGGGCTCTGTGGAGTATGGGCGTGTATTGCAGGTTGGAGCAGAGAGTCGATTTAGATGTTGTATAGATCTGGTGCAACCACAATTTGGCCCACTTCAGTACCCAGAATTCGAGGCCCTCATAGTTTTCTAAGGCTAGTGGGTGGTGTCGCTGACCAAACTTCCACGGCATAGGAGAGCACACTGCAGAAGTAAGTTGCAAGGTATTTCTTGATATTTGCATATTGTGCGTTTTGCACAGATCAATTTTCATTCCCCAGAACGCTCTCAGGGCTTTGAAATACTGAGCTTGGATTTGTTTTTTATAGGTTAGGTAGGCATCAAGGATTACTCCTAGGAATTTGAAACTGTCTGTGGGAGTCAGAACATTTCCTGCCAATTCCGGAAATAGAGAAGATGCAGTATCAGCAGAAGTCATCTGCCTTGGCGTAAAAATGAAATAGTTTGACTTCTCTGAATTAACTGACAGGCCAAAGATTTGGCATACTTTCAGAATATACATATTTAGGTAGCTGTTTGCAGATTCAGAGGAGGTTTTATCTTTCTTGTGAGTCACCAACACGGCATTTGCATGGCAAGTAGCATGCAATATCATCAGCATACGATAGGAAAGCTGGAATTTGATCCATTAGTGGAACGAATATTGCTGCAAATAACAAGGCTGAGAGAGAACCACCTTGTGGGATCCCAACTTCAACGCTTTTAGTGACTGTAATGCCATCGCCTGTGAAGTGAAGCATTCTCCTAGATAGCAAATTATTGAGGATCTCGAGCATATTTCCGGATATCGCGTAGAATCTCTCAAGTAAGGCAAGAAGGGGTGTTATTTGGACTGAGTCGAAAGAAGATTTCATGTCCAGAAAAATGGTGTGAAGATCTTCGTCGTCATTCCAGGCGTGAAGTATTTTCTGTGATAAGGACTGTAGGCAGGTTACAGTAGATCTATTAGGCATGTCATAATGGATATGTTCGGGCCTATGTTCAAAGATTGCGAGTGCTACATCATTATAGATGCACTTCTCGAGGCATTTCAGGAAGGGAGAAGCAATTGTTATTGGACTGAAGCCAGTCGGTCTTTTCACACGAGGCTTCTTCGGAACTGCTACGACTCTGTGTGACAACCAGCTTGAAGGCACCTGTGCAAATTTGAGTACTTTGTTGTAGAGTTCAGTGAGCTCTTTGCTGATGAAATAAGAAGCAATTTTTAGACTAAAAAGAGATATGCGTCAATTCCTTCTGTGGACTTGTCAGGTAGTGAATTTATTATTTTTATTAGCTGTTCTTCGGAAATTTCTGTATTACTAGAAGGTGAAGGAAACGTTAAACGCTTCGTTCCAAGGATATTAGTACTAGTATTAGTAACGGCCGTATGGTGCAAGAAAGCCTATGGCTTATGCTGCACCAGCCAAAAAAAAAAAACAAAATCCGAACAAAACAATGATAAAAACAAAAATTAAATAAATAAATAAATAATAATAATCAATAAATAAATAAAAATAATAAAATGAAATAAAAAGTAAATAAAAAGGAAATTAATCCTATCATCCTATGCGCTTCCCTTACCCGAAAGTACTGTCCAGATGACCTTTGAATTTCCCCAAACTGTCGGCCTCTACCACCCATGAAGGCAACTTATTCCAGTAATTTATAACTCGCTGGCTAAAATAAAACTTCCTGCAATCCAATCTAAACATTTCCCCCCGTAACTTGAATTTATGTCCCCTAGTTCTAGCATCATTTATAATCTTGAAAATTTTGTCCTCATTCATTTTACTGATGCCTCTCACAGCCTTAAACACCTCAATCAAATCTCCTCTAAGGTGTCCAAACTCTGCAACCCACATATTCGAAGTCTTTCTTCATAAGGACGCCCTTTTGCCGATCTCACCAGGCGAGTTACCCTTCTTTGCACCCTTTCAAGAAGCTCGATGTCTTTCTTTAGGTGCGGTCTCCATACTTGAACACAGTATTCCAAGTGTGGTCTAACATAAGCCTTATATAATGGGATTATCACGTCCCTATCTCTACTTGCAAAAGTTCGATAGATCATCGATAGGACACCATGGGCCTTCCTTGCAACCTGTTTACAATGCTCAGAGAATTTCATGTCTGACCGTATCGTAACACCCAAGTCCTTTTCCTCCAGTACTGGGTTTAGTTGAACTCCACCAAGTGAATAAGTTATTTTGGGATTATTGTTTCCCATATACTTCGGACACACGGTGATCTCGCTTAAAACGCAGCACATGCTCAGCTCACACCATTCCTGGACATCTAAAGATAGAGGGGTGAAAGTATGACTTGTGGACCACACACGTTTTCCCCTGGATAGCCGACCGTTCATGAAATTGTCAATAGCAAATTGTTTACTCTTGTGGAAATCCATCCTTGCTTTGGAAAATTTGGCTCATGACTCTCGTGAATGCGACTTTTTGTAGGAGGCATGGGCTGCCTGTTTTTCCCTAAAGGCCTTGGTCAGGAGGTCATTCCACCATGGCTTAGAGTGGGGACTAAGGATGCAAGTTTTGGACATTGCAGACCTTGCAATGAATCCCATCCATCTCGAAAGGCAGCCTCATTTATGTTAAGCTCAGCCAGTATGTTCCATGGGTAAAGTTGGAAAAGGGTAGTAACTTTTCCAATGTTGATGTATATACTCTAGTTTGTACTTGTGTACGTTCATACTTAGGTGCCTGTAGAGATATCATCGAAGCAATCTTAATCTAACATCGATTGTTGCCCCCCAAAGCGTACTGGAAAAGGCTGCTGGGTTTTTTGGTTGATGTATGACGGTGAGAGTGGAATTTGCAAGGAATTCCTCCAGTCGCTGGCGCAGAAGCTGGGAGCGGCAATTAACATCAGCGCCGATGACGATTTTTGTGTTGGGAAGTTCTGCAAGGACTGTCTGCGTATATCTGGTTGCAGGTAGGATGTCTTCTTCTGGCCTACAATACAGCGAGACAACATATACTTCTCTTAGAGGTGTAATAAGGTGCACACATGGAGCGAGCCCAGGCCGGGCAAAAGTGTACGATTTTCTTGACCATAATATTAGGATTTCGGACCGCTACAGCAGTCCAGGGAGTATCTCCATCCACTTGGTAGATCTTGTAAGTTAGGGGAACCCCCTGACCTCCTTATTATGAGTGTAGGGCTCTTGTATTAGGATAACGTCGATGTTCTCTTCGTCAGCTTTTTTCCTAATTTGGTCTACTACCGCTCGAGCCCGCTGCGCGTTAATTTGTAAAAGTTTAATCTCCTTGGTGTTATAGCATTTATGCGGCGTACCTATAATCGGTTTGGGCCTGGTGTATGCTCTTGTATTTTAAGTAGACAGGGCATTTATTATCCATGATTGAGTGATCACGTTGCATCCCTGGCATGATGCCGTGAAGGGTATTGTATGGTCGTGGTACCTGCGTGTACCGGTGAACTGTACAATAAAGATCTTATTTATTTTCTGTGCCTTGCAATTCGCACGGACGGGCTCGGCAGGTTTATTAGGGCATGTGTTGTATTTGTGCCCTTTTTCGGCACAGTGCCCGCAGGTGCAGTGGCTCACTCTGGTGCAATGCGTGTGGTGTTGCCGAAGCGGCAGCACTTAAAACACTTGGGGACAGCCACATGGAGCAGTATTCATGATGGATGCAGCCAGCTGGACTGAGATCAAAACTGTACTTATGAGTCACACCAATGGACTCAGCATAAAAGAAAGATTTGTCAAAAGAAATTCTCCCCGCTACCTTCCCGCTGTATTCTGATCCAAAGAGAATTGTCACGGATAAAAAAAATATCGTGAAATCACTTCGATACTTTTTTACCGTGACAATTCCAGCAAATCTAGCGTTGGGTGTGATTACTCCTTTGCTTTTGAAATTTTAGCCTTTATCTTTAATTCTCAATAAAGGCGAACAGTCAATTCTTCGCTATTTTACTTTGTCTGTGTTTTGCTTATTATAATCCTATTAACTCATCTTACATTTGTTAACCCTTGCCCTCCATGAAGGACTTATAAAACAGTACTGTTCAATGATATCTTCTCTTGCACTTTTCAACCATAGAACAAGGCAGAAACAAATGGCACATTCTATTATAGTTTATGTTGAATTCTGTATTTATTTTAATCAAATGTTTTTCATTGTATTTGAAACTGAGCGGTATTTTAATCAGATAACTCCCACGCAGGGTTCTCAAATTAAAATAAACCATTCGCAGATCAATACATTTCGATTAAGAAAACAGCAACATTGCATGCTATAAAAATATACTTCCTGCAATACGTTTACATAATAGTTATCCTATGGTAATAATAGAGGGTGATTCAAAACTTAGCTGTATCCAGCTGATTCAATGTCAACAAAAAACAGAAATCCAAGGTGGTGATCGCACTGCAGCAACAACGTTATTTGCTCACTCTATTTTTTTCCCCAGGATTTTTGTAACTGTAGTTAACCTTGTCAGCCTTGTAACTGTAGTTACAAGGCGTCAGCCTTTGAAACAAACAGAAAACTATTAGCATGTGTGCACGATGTCTTTCACTGCACTATGTAACCACCCGATGAAGGATTCACCATATCAGCTCAACTTAATTTCTATGAAAACATTCTCAACGCTGCAATCAACTCATCTGGCTGTTTCTAAAGCGGGGTCAAATGAGAAAAATCTCCAATAGAGGCGTCGTCTCAGTTATCGGTGGAAACTTTTAGAGAACGGGAAATTATTGCTTTTATACTGCAGAAACAATAGGGGACGCTTCTCTTTTATGAACAGAGTTCAACTGACATTCAAGGGTTGATGATCGATCAGAGGCGGCTGACAGGGTGAAAAGTAACTCTGTGATACGACCAATGAGCCACAGTTTGTGGCAGAAAATTCCGTGTTTGCTTTTGATTGAGAGATGATCGTCAGAAGCGAGCTGAATTGAGCAATGAAGTTCTATATCTGTGACAATGGACAATGGAAAAAGAAATATTAATGCATTTTAGAACAAGCACATGACCTACATTCGTTTTTGTCCTCCAGAGTTGGATCACATTCTCGAAAACTTCTGGAGCACAATGGCTAGTAACAAAGAACCGCTTCCGCGCCGTCCAGCTGAAAACCATAGACCCCACCCTAATCCTCTCCAAAGAGATGTTGCCAACACCTCATTCTTTAGATATCAGGATTTTTCCGCAAATAGTTCAATCCTATCCACTCTGCCTATACTCGTTCTCAACTTAAGAGAGAAAAGTGTCCAAGAAATTCTCGTACAGACAGTGCATCTTAGGATGTTTGGGGTTTTTTTCTGATGTATTTTGTGATGAATGCTTCTCTGGTGTTGCACTAAAGGTCGGTTCGAAAGTACGTGCTGGGCGCTAACACTATCGATGTGTTTGTTGCAGTCGGAGTAAATAAACGAGGGTGTCCTGATGCTTTAAGTTTCTATAGGATTTTGATTGCCGGACAGGATAATAATCTCCGCGCGCTACGAGCCGGGATTCGCATTCCGGAGAGGCAGCGAGTCTTTCATTTCGCTTCATGTCTGCATCAAGAGAGGTCCTAACTATCGCACGTGGGCTGACGTCGGAGACTGGCGTTGGTTATTACACGAATGCAAGGAAGCAGTTTGTAGTCGCTGACGTTTCCCTGGATACCCGCAGTGCGATTGAGGCCCATTAAAGGGAAATTTGGTTTCTTTCTCGCTGGTCACTCGGTCTGCTGTTAAGGGCGACGTCTTCGGTTTTCAGACAAAGTTCAAAAGCCATAAAAATATTAAAGTTTAATGGAGTCTACTGCCGTTTGCTCGTGAATTGCATCAACAGAGAAATGCGGCCGTGATGTCCATCTCTTTATAGCTTTCCGCCAAACTTAGTTGAAGCTGTTAAAGACAAATTAACCGGATCTTTGTTTTGTATCTTCCTGGTCATGTTCACTACCACAGGAACGTGCCTCGATTTGAAGAGGTTCTTCGGTTCAGATGGCGTCGCTGAAAAATTAAATAAGTTAAGAAACCTTTGTAAATTATACATCTTTTATATCGGCTCACTAAAATGAAAAGGAAATAAAAGTTTCGCCCACAGATGAGGTTCTTCCTCGTAATCCATCAAAATATAATATTCAAGTTTTTTAGTGGCTCCTGTAGCAGTATTCCAAAGTGTGGTTCGCAAGCACCCAATAGATGATCTGTGCGTCTATCAATAAACTCGTTCTATATTTTTAACACGTTTCCATGGTCAATATATTTGGGAATTCTTGGTAAAGATATAGCCATAATAATAAATTAAATTTATACTAATATCATCTTAATAAAATAAAAGGGTGTAAAAAAATATTGGTAGTCCTTGAAAAAATGCATTGTTTGAAAAGTGGGTGCAGCTTGGCTAGGTTAAGAATCACCACACTGTAGAAATAGCGATTGACAATCTGGCTTAGTGAGAACGTCTGAATGTATTATTGATAACCATTTTTGGCATCAGCACAGGAACCAGGTTGTTGTAAGATTTTAGGCGCCCAAGTGACTTAGACCATATTGCGCCGCATATATTGTCCGTAAATTGCTTGTTTCTGTGGTCGATTTGATTTTTGCTGGACGGAAAACCCGAGTATCCGAGAGAAAAAAAAAAAAACATGCTACGATCTCCCAAGACCGACTAACTCAGCCATCTTGCGAAATAAGAAAGACCCATAAAAATTCCTCACGGCATCGAGGGGACTCGAATTCATGTCTTTTGTACCGGATTCGGGGAGGAGGTGATTATACCAACGAGGGTTTTCTGTAGCCGTTAGCTCTTAGCTATTCTGAACCTCAAGTCACTAGGTATTACAGGAGTGTAAAATGGAATAATCTATGAGATTGCTATTCCTCGGCTAGATTACCACTGTTTTAACTGTTCCAATCCCAATATTATTTCACATCCTGTCGATGAAATTATTCTTATGAAAATGAAATAAGTTATTCCTTATTCCATCCTGATCTCTCTCTCTCTCATAACCCTTATGTTTCCAATAAATATGCTAAGGCTGGTTAAGATAAAAGAATCGCAGCTGGCTTATATCCAAATCTTTGACTTCAATTTTCTATCAACACTGAAACTTGCAGAATTAAAAAATAAACTGGATTTTTAACCAAGCTACAGTAAGAAACTTCCTTCTTGTCTGGTAGTCGAGCCTTTTGGTGTCTGACCAAAGCTGCTGACCCTGACTTCTATCTACACTTCCACGCCTGATAAGCAATGATGGTTCTGTACCCAATTACCATTTCACCTTTCCTCGACACTTGCATCGATAATCTTGGTAAATGACCTTCTTCCATAAGAAACGCCTCCGGTCGTCTTCTGGTAGAATGATCTTGGAGAGTCTTGATGCCGAGTGCGGGAGGGGTGTTTTAATTTACCTTATTATTTATTTATTTTTTCCAGTACCTTAGTGTTGCCTACAGTGGCAATTGCTGTCTTTAAATGCAGCAGCTCCCTTCCCCTCAAGCACCAAGGCTCGCAAACTACCTGAGCGTTCTAAAAAAAATCTTAAAAATTTCCAGGAGCTGAGGGACTATCGTTAAAAAGTAAATATTGGGTAAGATGTCTTTTCATTTCTCAGAAGCAAATGACGCATCATTATAAAACAAAGACATTTATTATATGAAACTATTTACACGTGTATAGAGAATGATATTATTATGTAATGAATTATTCATCTCGTCCATACAATTACTTTACTGTCGTTTCATTATATTTTCTCTTAATGAACGCTCTGTCAATTCTTCTTACAAGCGCAATCCATACACTAACACAATCTTAATCAATTCGCTTTGTAATTCATTAATGTACCTGCTTAGTATTCTCAGTGGACGCAATTGTTTCTCCTGCGTAAAATCCAATCTCACTGATTAAGTAACGTACAAATTTGCCAATTAAAATACTCTTACAAATGGATTGTCTTCTACAAAACAGCTCTATTCATATTCCTCATTACACTTCACCGGTTCCTTTTAATTTCTCGTTCCATTACATTACCTATCAACAATACCATCGTACAGAATATCTAGATATATTTTTCATCTTAATTCTCTTAAAACATATTATTTACTCTCACTTTAACCATATTCTTTTCTTAGCTCTTCACAATGCTGCACAATACACACAGTTCCGAGGACTTACATTCCTTTTCGGGGTTTTTTTTTTTTTGCGGATCCTTTCCACTGAAGGATAGGAAAATTCTTGCATTTAGCTCTTCACGTTCAGGCTAATATCGGGAACAGTTTTCTGATAAACTTGAGTAGAAATACCATAGCTGTAACAGAGATCAGCAGCCATCACCTATCTGGCCTCCTTCTCAGCATTTAAGCTAACTTTTACAATTGGAATCTATCCGTAGACTTTCAAAAACTTTCTTTAGCATTTAATAATAAATTAAACTGCTTCGAGTGCAGCAGAGACAGCGCAAGTACCACGTTACTCTGCTCATCTCAATATCTTTTTCTACCAATGCTGAGACGTCACTCCTCTACACTATGGAAAACTTCACTGCTACAGATTAATCTCTCTAGCAACCCAGACAGAATCTAAATACTCTCTAGCCATAATGGTGGAATTTTCGGGGGCCTTCGATCGACTATGGTGGCCCAGCATACTTCAAAGACTTCGGCAGGCCAAGACGTCCAGCAGTCTATATAACAGTATAAAGTCCTACCTCAGCAATAGAACAGTGCAGGTAACCAATAAATACCAAACAGTCACCAGGAATATACCGCGAGGCTGTCCTCAGGGCTCTGTTCTTGGGCCATTTCTTTGGTCCATTGTCTTGGACGAGTTCCTGGGGATGGATCTCGGCGAGGTCAAGCCCCTGGCCTTTGCTGATGATCTCGTAATGGTTGTTTATTCTGGTACAAGAGCCACATTATAAGTACAAGCCAATTTTGCATTGGGAAAACTTAGAGACTGGGCTGCCATGCACAAATTAACAATCTCCAGTGAAAAATAAAGTAAATCCTTCTAAAAGGAAAGCTCCAAATCTGAAGGCCACCATTGATGAAAATTAACAACACCTCAATCCGTCTCTACACAGAAATCAAGTATCTGGACCTGTATCTAGACGCCAACTTATCCTTCCATCCCCACTTAAAATACCTGTCAGCTAAAATCCGAAAATACACTGCAATGATAAGGCGGATTAGTAGAGCGGATTGGGGCCTAAAGAATAAAGCTCTATCATTAATATATAAGGCAGTATATGTCCCGATTGTGTGCTATGGAGCCTCCATCTGGTGTGAAAAGGCAATCCTGGAAAGGAACAAGCGCAAGCTTGAATCCATTCAAAGATTTATGTTATTATCGGTTACTAGGGCGTGCTGTACTGTCAGCACCCCTGCATTACAAGTCATTGCAGGACACTTACCTCTCTATCTGGAAGTTGTCAAGAGGGGTCTCTTCCAGCGCTTGAAGAAGGGAATCTCAACGCAATTGTTAAACTTGCAATTGAACCATGCAAATGACCCTAAGAACGAAAGAAGAAAAATTGCAGATCACCTACAAAACCTCTGGCAAGAAACATGGGACACAATGCCTAAAGGAGCAATCACCAAAAGGTTTATTCCCTCAATTAGTCGGACTTCCCCAAAGCCTCCTCCTCCCTGGTACTCGCCTGGATTGCAAGTCACCTTCCTGCTTACAGGCCATGGACCGTTCCAGCAAAAAATAACAGCCATAGGAATAGAAAATAACCCATATTGCCACTGTGGTAAAGAGGAGTCCTGGGAACACCTTATATGCGAGTGTCTCACTTACGACAACGCCAGACTTCAATTCCTCACAGAGATTCAAGGAAACGCCCGCAATCAGGAGTCAACTTTACTTCAAGAAGAGGCCACATACCTAGCCTTAACACGCTACGCCCAGGCTGTTTTCAATTCTAGAAGAGCAAGGCTTGCGGAACTCAGGGCAGAACAGAATAACGTGTCACTCCTGCGATCCCCGACTGGGGAAGGATAATGCAAGCTCCCTGGGTGCAGGATTCGAACAGGAGTACCTGCTCCTGTAATTTTCAACTCCTTTCTCCATCCTCTTCCTTAGAGTGGACTGCCTTTCCTCTTTGGTGCACTCCAACTACTGTTCCCCACATTTGACCTCTTCTTTTCTTACTCTCCCCATATGCTCTCTTATCTTTTTATTTTATTTTTTTTTACAGCCTCAACTTTTTTTTTCTTTTTTCACTCTTCATTTTTATTTTATTTATTTTATTTTTTTATTATTATTTTCTTTTATTTTATTTATTTATTTTTTATTTTATTTGTTATTATTTTTATCAAAAGAATTTTTTATTTATTTTATTATTGTTTTTTTTATGGCTTCTGTCAGGTAGCTTAGGCAACCCTGGCAGAGGCAGCCAGGGTTGCCTAAGCTTCCACAACCACTGGGAGGTGAGCCTGGCTCACCTCCCAGTGGTTGTGGCGGGCAACGTGGAGTCCCAGTAGGGGCCCCGCAGCCAAGCAGCCAGACACAACAACAGAACAAAGCACAATCCTACATTAACCAGACATTACACTTTTTTTCTGGCTGTGCAGTAGTTCTGCATTTCATCACAGAGTACATATGGTGCAGATGTGGGAAACCACCGGTGGCGCCTGAACCTAAATACTATGCCACTATGCTACGAATTCCCTAGCTAGTCTCCCTCCCCTGCTCTTTTCTCTCCCCACACGTTGTTTCAATAGGGTTTCAATAGGAGTATCAGCGAGTAAGGCCATATTGATGCATGTCTACTGTCTGAAAATTTCGTGTGTTCCGAGATGGATTTTCTGTTTGCTGGACGAAAAACCCGAGTTTACGGGAGAACAATCCATGCGTCCCTCGCATGAGACCTACTAACTCAGCAACGTTGTGAAAAGGGCACAAAAATTCGTCGCGTCATGCGGGACTCAAACTCAGGTCTACACAATGGGACTCCTCCATCTGTTTACCCACAAATGTCCCCGTGACAACGTCTTTAAAATCCCTAGATTCCAACACCTCACACAGCTACACTTTAAATGGCAGCGTACTAAAATATCAAGTCATGCCATACATTAAAATGCCCGGCCGCTTAACTTCCTTAAGTGCCCTTTCCTTTCTTTCAAGATTTCAAAGGTCTCCGAAAATTTAATCTTAACTTAGCTTCCAACCCTGACCCCCACCGTGTTCCTCTTGTTCCTTAATTGCATTACCGATCTATTATAGGGAGATCTATTCTCAATAACAGAAATATTTGTTCCTAGTGTAATATATATATATATATATATTACACTAGGAATATATATATAATATATATTTCTTATCTATACCACTATTTTTCGCCTTTGTGGAGTTCAGGTTCTATTTTTCCTACTCCTTTAGTTTTTCTTCTTACTATCTGCATGTTTCTCTTTGCGTTAATTTAATTTAATTATTTATTTTTACCGTATCCATCACATAGGGGGCACCACATATTATTTTGACGACTATTACATTATGTCCTAGATACGGTCAATATGTAGTATGTATTATATATTTAATCTTATTTTAATCATTAAATTACGTTCTCTGTCGGGTCAACGATGATTAATATATGCTTACATTTATAATTTACTTATATTTCTTACCTTTGATTCTAATATTTCTAAATTTTATTATCATCTTTCGATTTATTTAAATTCGATTTATTTTCGGCCTATACCGGTTTATATTTGGTTTAGATTTAAATTACTTAGCATATATTGATCATCACAGAAACAGAGAACTTCTTGTCGTTTTTTGCCTTCATTCTGGGTGGTTGGCCCCAGTTGAAGTCATCTGGATTGTCGGTAAAAAGCGATAATAAATTTTTTTTTTTTTTTTTTTTTTGCGTTGTCTTAGGTCCCTGATGGTATTATTGTTGGATTTATGTTCTTTATATTATCCGTAATATTATAGACATTATGGGTGCATTGCATGATTGCTTGCAACTGCATTGACTCATAAATATTATTTACATATTAGCTACAGTTACTTTCGTTTTAACTTTCTTTACTTTTTTATCAATAATTATAATTATATATATATATATATATATATATATATATATATATATATATATATATACACACATATATATATATATATATATATATATATATATATACACACACATACAAGCAAGCTCCGTGTTCTCTACTTGTTCTCAAAACTTGTACGTCTCATTTTACTTCTGTTCTGTGTCGCCTTTTACACTTTCTTATTCCATCGATGTTTTTCTTCCTTCACGGAAATCTGTTCATATCCAGCAGTTCCTGAAAAGGCTGACAAATTCCTCCTAATTATCGTCCCATCGTTCTTATATACGCTTTTTCCAACTTAATGGAGAAATCTCCCAAGTACCAATTCTTATGAACCATCTCGAAATCTTTCAACTTATGAACAATGGCATACATGGAATCGGCCAGCGAATCCACGGATATCTTGGCTTCTGTTCTTCTGAGAAATTCGATGGAAAAGTTAGATGAAACTCAAGCAGTTCATCTTGGCATAAAAGGCTTCTTAAACAAGTTTCCTTCTCAATGTTTTACCAGT